>NC_044976.1:187846674-188591221 GCF_008728515.1 Papio anubis | reverse complement strand
TGGTGTGGGTGTCCTTCCTGTTTGTTAGTTTTCCTTCTAACAGTCAGGACCCTCAGCTGTAGGTCTGCTGGAGATTGCTTGAGGTCCACTCCAGACCCTGTTTGCCTGGGTATCAGCAGCAGAGGCTGCAGAAGATATAATATTGCTGAACAGCGAGTGTACCTGTCTGATTCTTGCTTTGGAAGCTTCCTCTCAGGGGTGTACTCCACCGTGTGAGGTGTGGGGTGTTGGTCTGCCCCTAGTGGGGGATGTCTCCCAGTTAGGCTACTCACGGGTCAGGGACCCACTTGAGCAGGCAGTCTGTCCGTTCTCAGACTCAACCTCCGTGTTGGGAGATCCACTGCTCTCTTCAAAGCTGTCAGACAGAGTCGTTTGCATCTGCAGAGGTTTCAGCTGCTTTTTTGTTGTTGTTGTTTTTGTTGTTTAGCTGTGCCCTGTCCCCAGAGGTGGAGTCTACAGAGACAGGCAGGACTCCTTGAGCTGCTGTGGGCTCCACCCAGTTCGAGCTTCCCAGCCGCTTTTGTTTATCTACTTAAGCCTCAGCCATAGTGGGCGCCCCTCCCCCAGCCTCGCTGCTGCCTTGCCACGAGTTCACAGACTGCTGTGCTAGCAATGAGGGAGGCTCCGTGGGCGTGGGACCCTCCCGGCCAGGTGTGGGATATCATCTCCTGGTGTGCCCGTTTGCTAAGATCCTTGGTAGAGCACAGTATTGGGGTGGGAGTTACCCGATTTTCCAAGTGTTGTGTGTCTCAGTTCCCCTGGCTAGGAAAAGGGATTCCCTTCCCCCTTGTGCTTCCCAGCTGACGCGATGCCTCCCCCTGCTTCAGCTCTTGCTGGTCGGGCTGCAGCAGCTGACCAGCACCGACTGTCCCGCACTCCCTAGTGAGATGAACCCAGTACCTCAGTTGAAAATGCAGAAATCACCTGTCTTCTGTGTGGCTCGTGCTGGGAGTTGGAGACTGGAGCTGTTCCTATTAGGCCATCTTGCTCTGCCCCCTCCTCCATTCTAACTTTCTATGGTCTAATTGCAACACATGAACAGAGCAGATAAAGAAGCTATTATTTTTATACAGAACTTTAACAAATCTATTTTGATAGAAAATTAGGTGAATGAGACAGACCACCACCTCTCCTAGCACTTTGATTAATTTATAACCAAATGTTGCTGTTTGAGTTTTACAGAAGTAATATGAACATTAAAGATTTTTAAATATAAAGTTCCATTTTTAACCACAAATGTCATCACAACTCCTATCTTAAAAATGGAGTTATTCTAATTAATGAGTTCTTTGGGTTGTTGTGAAGATTCAACTTTTAAGTAAATGTAAATAATTAAGCATAGTGCCTAGCACATAAGAGCACATCAAAAGCAGCTATTAGTATTAACTATTATAGCAAAAGCATTTCCAAACACTCTCTCCACCATCGCTCCTAATCTTTGCATGAATGACTCATTCATTCATTAATTCATTCAGCAAATACCTGTTGAACACCATAGGTCATCTCCTCCCAAAACCTTTTTCTGATTACTTAGTCTAGGCCACACCTCCTCATCCAACACCACCACACTGTCACTACTTCATATCACTATGCTTCATTTGATCCAAAAATGCTTATCACCACCTGCAACAATCTTGTTCATTTATTTGTTTACTCACTTATTTTCTGCTACCACCCATGCACCCCACTCCCACCCTACAGAACATACATTCCATAAAGGTGGGAATCCTGTCTTCTTATTTGCTAATTCTCATTCCCTGCACATTTCCTGGCTATACACACTTGGCACTCACATAAATCGATCTGACTTTAACAGCAAAAAATCCATATAAAAAGTAATTGAACAATTCACTCATTTTTCTTTGTCAGTTATTTTGATATGTGGAATTTATGGGGAAAAAAAGCTAAAAGAATTGAGGTCATTTAATTTACAGAAGAGAAATAAACTTTTTTAATGGACTTTAATAGTCTGGAAGCCTGGGTTCTAATACTATGAGACCTCGTGCAGGTCCTCTCAAACCATGTCCTTCTCTATAAAATGGGAAGGATGATATCCACTAGGACAGACACATTCATAAAGCTGACATATGGCAAAGCACAAATATAGTTAGCATTAGTGTAAGACCCTATTCTTTAAAACACACTTTGACATTTATTTGTCCAAATGAGTCTTACAAAAGTGACTCTCTGAAGTACAGAAGTAAAAGAGTTATTTTCTTTTTATATTTTACAGAAGAAGACACTGATTGTAGAGAGTTCTGACATCCCTAAGAAGCAAGGAAGAGAAAGAAAGAGGACAGGAGAAAGAGAAGGGTAAACCAGCATATGTGCAAGATGTTATTGTTCATCACACTCTTTCACCTCATCTCCTATGATCCTCTAGGACACTCTCATTCCCGTTTTATAGATGAGAAAACCACAGTTCAGACAGTTTAAGGTAATGACTGACCCACAGGTAGACTACTGGTATGTGAAGATAACAGGGTATGACATCAGTTCCTCCAACTTGCAATCCCATACTCTCTGTTTTTACCATGTGACTTCCAAGAAATGATCAAGGGCAAGATATCTAAAAAAAGATAAACATGCTACAAAAATAAAACTAAAAATCACTTAATCATTTTTAAACAAAGAAAGTCATCAACTCTTTCTTTTTTTTTTTTTTCCATTTTTAGCTGAGCTCCAGAGGAAAATCACATGGAATAACATGAGGATTGGCTATGAGGAAGAATTCAACAACACGTAGTGTTTTAGCCACTGATAATGTTATAAAGGACACCTTTGGAAAACAGTTTTAAGATGTGGTTAAACCCTGACATCAAACCATTCATCATTCCAAGAGGATTTAAATGAGAGTCTGTATGACCAAAGAGGTATAGGTATCAGTTGAGGATTCCTAGTGTAAGAATTAAAGAAAGAGGAAAGAAACATGAAAAGCAGCTGGACAGTCAAGACAGATTTATTTTAGAGAAAACAAACCTGAGAGGTGCCTTCTGACCAAGTTAGGTCAGAGCCACACTCTCTTACAGACTCAGAGTTTTTAAGGATTCAGGGTGGGAGAGTTTATCAGAGGCTTAGACTGCTTCTGTGTCTCTTTGTTGTGCTTATCTGGGAGGGAGAGTTGTGTGTCTGTTCCCATACATCTTTCTGCAGCTGCAGGCAGAAAGCAGCTAAAAGCAGACTCCCCTGATTCTCAGGGGAGTCTGCTTTTAGCTTATCTATCTTAGTGCACCTGAAGGGAAAGGAATGTGCTTATTAAGGCCCACTGTTTTACTGGGGCTCATTGCATGAGGGTGAAGTTTGGCAGTTACCCAAGAGACTTTCCCCCCACCTCCCTCTGTGCCTGAGCTGTCTTGTCTGTGTTTTCCTGGCTGCTCTTTCTGTAGTTAGAAGAGGTTTCCTTGAAATGCATGAGGCTAAAAAGGGAGCTGGAATTTAAAGTGGCGGTGTTTGTCCGAGATGACGGTGCTCCTGTTCTATCACCTAGTTTATGTGATCCTTGATCTTTATAAAATGGAATTATCTTTTTAAATTATAAAAATGTTTTTATACATTTTTTTAAATTCAGAAGTTAATAACGTAAAAACCATCCCACAAACTCCCTTCATAAACCTCTCCCCAGAGATAATCATCATTAACAACTTGATATAGAGCCTTCTACACTGTCTGTGTAAGCGTACATAACTAAATATTTTGTTATTCTCTACATATGATTATGTGATTACTCTAAATGTGATTATTCTCTACATACTGTTCTCTAACCATTTTTTCTACTCTATATGATAGACAAGATTCCAGGTCAATAATACATAAGTCATCCTTTTACTTTTCAATGACTACACAGTGAAAATATCATAATTATTTTTATTCTTTAAGAATTTAATGCAACAGCATTTTCAGAAGAAAGATATATTGCTTCACCAATATCTTTTTATTCTCCTGTCCAGTTTTAACTGCCCACACAGTTTTCATTATTTCTGCTGTAAAGGTGTGAAAACAGTTATTTCTTTCTTTCTCAGAAGCTCTGGTCACTTGGTCCACTAATTCTGTGTGTGTAAAAAAACCATTGACATACAATAAGTTTTCATTTCTAGAATAAAAAATCTCCAAGTAAAGGTTATGGTATCTTTTGTTTCCATAGAATTTGTGAAAAATAAAACATTTATTGCACAATATTCAAAATAAATATCTCATGGCCAGAGAAGTGACCACAGTCTTCCATCATGGCAGTGCTAAGAGTTCTTATAAACTAGGTAGAATAATTTGGATTTCATCTTGAAGGCAAGGGGACTGGGTTGGGCATGGATGCACTTCTTCACTGGGGGATAGAGAAATGACATAAGCAAATCTCACTGGCTAAAGAGAATAGTTTAGAAAGGAGAAAATCCAGGATAAGGAGAACTAATTGCTCATGAGGGAAAAGTCCTTTAGGTGTTCAGCACTCTTGAGGCAAAATGATTCTGGGCCTTAATATAATCACTGCTGATAGAAGCACAACTACAAACTCTGGCCTTTCCTTCTAAAATGTTACTTATTCTCAATAATTGCCAAAGAAACCAACCTCCACTTCCAAGATGGCTTAATTACATGGCTGTTGGCTGGAGGCCTCAATCCCTCACTTTATGGACCTTTCTCTCCACAGGACTGTAAGTGCCCTCATGGCATGGAAGCTGGCTTCCCTCAGAGCAAGCAATCTAGGAGAGAGGACAAAGAGGAAGCCACACACCTTATAACCTAGTGTCAGAAGCCACACATTGTCACTTCCACCATATTATTTTCATTAGAAGTAAGTCATTTAGTCCATCTCACAGTCCAGGGGAGAGGAAGTAAATGCTGTCTCTTGAAGAGAAAAGTATTAAAGAATTTTTGGACATTTTGTAAAATCACCACAGGGGTCTAGTTGCAAACCCAGATTGATGCACTTAAGAGCCAGAGGCTGAGGAACCGCAGGCCATCATTCCCTAGGAATTCACAAAAATGAACAGGAATTTTCAGACTTCCATAGGCCATAGAATTGGGAAGATTCCATTTAATTTATCCAGACACCTAAGAGGCAGGGAGACCAGATGATATTTCAGTTATACTATTCCATATGTTATGAAACATGCCAAAAGGGCATGAGATCTACAATTTCCAAAAACAGTCATGATTTTGGAAAAAAATCTTTCCTGTTAGTTTCCACAAATTACAAGAACATTCTAAGTTTTTCAGTATTTCCATGTAACCCGAGTTTTAATTCCTACCAAGAAAATCTAGCACCTAAAATAATATTCAGGGAATGTATTCAACTGTTTCTGGGCAGGATGAAACATGCTTACATGGAAGAGATGAACCTTCAAATGAACTTTTAAGCACCTGGATCCCCTTTTCTGTTCAAGCATTTGTGAAAGGCAGGCTTGGCCCATGTATAGTTGTTTGCCTGAAATTAGACTGAGAAATTACATGATTCAACCAGTTTCTTGAACCAGTTGGACAATGTAGAGATAAGTAGGAATCACTTTTACTTTTTATCCCACTGCCTCCCCAACTTAAAACCTCTACATTAATTCATTTACCCTTGGTATTAGTCCATTTTTATACTTCTATAAAGATACTACCCTGAGACTGGATAATTTATTAAAAAAAAAAAAAAAAGGAAATTTAATTGACTCACAGTTTCACATGGCTGAGGAGGCCTCAGGAAACTTACAGTCATGGTGGAAGGGAAGGCAGGGACCTTCTTCACAAGGTGGCAGGAGAGAATGTGAGTATGTGAAGGAGGAACTGCTAAACACTCATAAAACCATTAGATCTCCTGAGTAAGTACTCACTATCATGAGAATAGCATGGGGGAAACTGCCCCCATGATCCAATCACCTCCCTCCCTCCCTCTATATGTGGGGATTAAAGGCCCCTCCCTCAACACGTGGGAATTACAATTCAAGATTAGATTTGGGTGGGGCCAGAGAGCCAAACAACATCACCGTTCCCTAGATGAAATCTTACCTGGATCTCATAGCGTTTCTAATCACTCTCAGATAATAAAATATATTAATCTACTCCAACATGAACATATTTTTCCATTTTAACATCTCATCTCTGAAATCCAAATCTCGGTGGCATCTTATAATCATAATTGGAAGGATATTTTTTTTCCCTTTCTTAGTGGCATATAAAAATAATGAAGCATCTTAGAATCAATAGCATCTTAGACTCGATGAGATTTAGTAATGTCTTTTTCTAAGTATTAAAAATTCTAATCAAGTATAGTAACTAAAACTCTATTCTCATCAACTTTAAAACTTCCCCCTTCTCTGAACTCTGACCTACTTCAGGTCTGGAAGCCTGTAATGAGAAAAGATGGGGGTGATCATATTCATCTCTAGCTCTTATTCCACCTTCTCCTTCACTCTCTGGCAGATACTCTGGAGCCCTTTAGGGACTGGAGCGAGATGGGTGGGAAGAGGCATGGGTAAGTAAAGGTAATATTTCACCATACGGTTATAGTCTAGTGTAGGTATTCTCTCTGCAAAGAATATTCCAAATATCAGTTGTTTCTTTTCTGGAGTGGTTTTGTGGCTTTTTCACAGATGACCTCCATCACTAGGGAACACTTCCTACACTTCCTACACTTCCTTCACTTGCCTACATTTCTTTTCACATACATTATGCCTCCTCCAGATGGCCACTTACACATTCCCTTTACCCACTGGTTTCTTGTGGCCCAACCATCTACAGGGCTCAGTCCTCTTTTGTGGAGTCTCATTCAAGAGAACTCAATATGACTTCCTCCTGTGGGGTCTCATAAGCTCAAGGGAAATTCAGGCTTCCTTGTCAGGCCAGATGCTAGAAATCATGATGGATTCCAACTTCCCTCACTGTGCTCCAAGTCAGTAGAGCTCAGGCCTCAAACTCTCACCTCTAGATTTTGCAGCTTTGAGTCAGATACTAGTCCCTGCACCCCTCTAACTCCAGGAAACACACAACAAATTATCCAAATGGTTCTCTTGAAGCATCATCCTCATTGACTCTGAGAATACTACTTATTAATTGCTTCTTGAAATGATCAGTTTTAGGCAACTTCATCTGTTTCAGGTTTTACCATAAAACTGTCAGACAGATACATTTACACATAAAATGCTTTATTTATTAAATGAATTCATTCTCTACTTTTTCCCAGAAATGCTGAGAAATTGCTTACAATAAAAAAAAAAACAGTAAGGTAAGATACGACAATCTATTTATGCCAAGTCCTTTAAGTTATGTACTGTTGATATATTGAGAAAGACAAAATATTGCTAATGTACTATACTGGCCAAGAACGCAAAAATCTAAATCTAACCATGAAGAAATAGCAGTCAAACCCAAATTCAAACACGATGTACAGAACAACTAGCTTATATTCTTCAAATGTGTCAATGTCATGAATGACAAAGGCTGAGGAACTGTTACAGATTAAAGAAAATAACAGAAACATCAACTAAATACAGTGCATGATCCTGGAATGGATTCTGGTTTGGGAAAAAAGTTTTTCTATTAAGACAATTGGAAAATTGAAATATTAACTCTATATCAGATAATAGTGGCAAATCCATGTTAAATTTTCTGAATGTGATAATCATACTGTGGTCATTTAAAGAATGTCTTTTGTTCTCATGAAATACTGAAGTATTTAAAGTATTTAGGCACAAAGGGACATGATATACTAATATAAAACCCTCAAGTGGTTCAGAAAAAAATAGGTATATATACACACATACACACACACACACACGAATCTGGATCTGGAAAGGGCGTGCAGAATATGACAAAATGGTAACACTTGGTTAATCTGAGCAAAATATATATCAGACTTCTTGCAATTCTTCTCTAAGTTTGAATTATTTCAAAATAAAAGTTTAAAAATTATCTCGGGATTTTTTTCAACCCTCAAAATTATGCACGATTATGCTCATAATACAGAAAAGGAAAGGTCCCTAATTACTAATAAGGTTGAGCACCTGTTCAGTGTTATTGGACTTTGAATAACCTCTTTAGTTAAATGCCTTGTTCTAGTCTCTTGCACATTTTGAATTGGGTTGTCTGTCTTTTTCTTATTTATTAAACAAATTCTTTATTCTAAATACAATCCCTTTGTTAGCAATATGTGTTGCAAATATCTCCTTCTACTCTGTGACTAGTCTTTAGCTCTTATAATGGTATCTTTTGATAAACAGAAGTTTTCAACTTGACTGCAGTCAACTTTATTAACTGTTCTCTTCCTTCTCTCTTCCTCCATCCCACCCCCTCTCTCTTTCTGTGTGTGTGTGTGTTTTATTTAGACCTTTTTCCCTGTGTCAAGGTCTTAGAGACATTTTTCTATTTTGTCTTCTAGAATATTTATTCTTTCATCTTTCACATGTAGATCTATAATCTACTTGGAACTGTTGTTTGTGTATGGTGGGAGATAATAATGTTTATTGTTTCATATGGAGACACAGCACTATTTTTTTAAAAAATCCTTTTATTTTTTGTTTCTCAAAGTTTTACAAAATGCATTGATTTTTATATTGACCTATATTAATTATCTATTGCTGCTAAAACTACTCCAAAACTAAGTGACTTACAACAACAATAATTATTTTTTTTATGTCAACATGTCTGTTGGTGAGTTACTCAGACAAGACATGGTGAGGACAGTTTATCCCTGTTCCATGTTACCTGGGGACTAAAAGAATCAAAGGCTAGGAAGGAATTATCTGAACGCCAGCCCATTCACATGTCTAGTTATTCTTGCTGTCTAGCAGCTTGGAGCCTAGCTGGGACTGTGGGCTGATATATGGCGTTCTAATAAGACCTGGGTCTCAAAAGCAAGTATCCTGAGAGAGAGCTACGAAGAAGCTGTATTGATGTTTATAAAATAGCCTCAAAAGTCACACCGCATCACTTCCACTGCATTCCAGTGACTGAGGCAATCGCCAAGGTCCACTTAGGTTCAAAAAGGACCATAGACTCCACTGCTCAATGGAGAAATATCAATGGTCACATGGTAGAACGTCTTACGGAGTGGGGCATATATAGGTGTGAATTAAACTCTTTTATTCATTCTAATAATTTATCTATAGATTCTTTTAGATGTTCTACATATACACTCATAACCTTTGTAAAGAATGACCATTTATTTTCTCTTTTTAATAATCATGCCCTTCATTTACATTTTTAGTATTTATTTTCTCTTTTTAATCCTCATGCCTTTCATTTGCATTTTTTGTCTTATTACACTGGCTAGGACCTCCTGTAAAATTTTGAACAGTAATGGCGATGGAGTCATCCTTATTTTATTGTTGATCTCAAAGGGAAACTAACATTTCACTATTAAGAATGATCTTTGCTATGTTTCTTTAACTATGTACTCTTTAACAAATTAAGAAAGATCCCTTTCTGAGTTTACTGAGTTTTTTTTTAAGATCATTAATAGATACTGAATTTTATCAGAGATTTTTCTGGAACTATAGAGATAATTATATCATTTTTCTTTTTTAGTTGATTGATTTGAAAACCAATCAACTTGTATTTCCAAAATAAACATAACTTGGTGAGGATATAGTATCCCTTTTATATACAGCTGGATTTTGCTTGCTGATTTTTTAGGACTTATTGCTATACTTACAGGAAATGATTAGCTTGTGATTTTTTTTTTCCCTTTTTTAATGTCCTTATTAGACTTTGCTACTAAGGTTATGCTAGCCTTATCAAATGAGTTGAGATTGTTCTCTTTTCCTATTCTCTCAGTTTATGTAAACCTGGCATTATTTCTTACTTAAATGTTTAGTAGGACTCAACAGTGAAGCCATTTGGACCTCAAATTTTTTAATGAAAATATTTTTAATGATAGATTCAATTTCTCAGTGGTTACAGAATTATTCAGGTTTTCTATTTATTTTAGCATAAAATCTGGTATTTGTATTTTGTTAATAATTTATTCTTTTCATATAAATTTTTAATGTATTGATAAAAAAGAAGTGGTTCATAATGTTCACATGAGCTTTTAATGACTGTCAGTTCTGTACTGATGTCACCTTTTTTCTTCCAATATTGAAATTTGTGTTGTCCCTCTTTTTGTCTTTATCAGTCTCACCAAAATTTATTAATCACAAAAACATCTTTTGACTTTGTTGATCCTTTCTTTTGCTTTCTGTTTTGCCAGTTTCTGTTTCTTTATTGTCTTCTTCTTTCTACTTTCTTTAGCTTAAATTTGTTGTTGTTCCTCAAAATACTTGAGATAGATGACAAGTTTATTTACTTTGAGACTGTCTTCTTTTCTACTGTATGTATTTAAGGGCAAAAAATGTCCTCTAAGCACTGCTTTATCAGGGTCCCACATGTTTTGATATGTAGTATTTTCTTTATCATTTGTTCCAAAACATTTGTTAATTTCCATTGTGATTTTTAAATATTTGACCCAGGAGTATTCAGAAATATATTTCTCAATTTACAACCATACAGGGATTTTTCAACTTAACATTTTGCAATTGATTTTTTGCTTTAATTGCACTGTCATTATAAAACATCTTAATATTTTAATCCTTGAGTCTTGCTTCAGGGACTAAAATATAGTCAATTCTTAAAAGTGTAGGATTGTAAAGAATGTATTGTGTTATACAACTGTCCTTTAGATATATTTTCTTAATACATTTTTCAAATTTTCTATAATTTTATTGTACTTTTTTTTTCTTTGTCTGCTATTGTAGCAGTCACTGAGAAATATATGTTAAAAACCTTCAATTGTCGGGGGCGGAGCAAGATGGCTGAATAGGAACAGCTCCAGTCTCCAGCTCCCAGCATGAGCGACACAGAAGACAGGTGATTTCTGCATTTTCAACTGAGGTACTGGGTTCATCTCACTAGGGAGTGCCGGACAATGGGTGCTGGTCAGCTGCTGCAGCCCGACCAGTGAGAGCTGAAGCACGGCGAGGCATCGCGTCAGCTGGGAAGCACAAGGGGGAAGGGAATCCCTTTTCCTAGCCAAGGGAACTGAGACACACAACACCTGGAAAATTGGGTAACTCCCACCCTAATACTGTGCTTTACAAAGGGTCTTAGCAAACGGGCACACCAGGAGATGATATCCCACACCTGGCCGGGAGGGTCCTATGCCCACAGAGCCTCCCTCATTGCTAGCACAGTAGTCTGCAATCTAACGGCAAGGCAGCAGAGAGGCTGGGGGAGGGGCGCCAACAATGGCTGAGGCTGAAGTAGGTAAACAAAGCCACCAGGAAGCTCGAACTGGGTGGAGCCTACCACAGCTCAAGGAGGCCTGCCTGACGCTATAGACTCCATCTCTGGGTGGAGTCTGACAGCTGTCTGACAGCTTTGAAGAGAGCAGTGGATCTCCCAGCACGGAGGTTGAGATCTGAGAACGGACAGACTGCCTGCTCAAGTGGGTCCCTGACCCCTGAGTAGCCTAACTGGGAGACATCCCCCACTAGGTGCAGACCAACACCTCACACCTCACAAGGTGGGGTATACTCCTGAGACGAAGCTTGCAGAGCAAGAATCAGACAGGTACACTCGCTGTTCAACAATATTATATCTTCTGCAGCCTCTGCTGCTGATACCCAGGCAAACAGGGTCTGGAGTGGACCTCAAGCAATCTCCAACAGACCTACAGCTGAGGGTCCTGACTATTAGAAGGAAAACTAACAAACAGGAAGGACACCCACACCAAAACCCCATCAGTACATCACCATCATCAAAGACCAAAGGCAGATAAAACCACAAAGATGGGGAAAAAGCAGGGCAGAAAAGCTGGAAATTCAAAAAATAAGAGCGCATCTCCCCCTCCAAAGCAATGAAGCTCATCACCAGGAACTGATCAAAGCTGGACGGAGAATGACTGTGACGAGATGAGAGAAAAAGGCTTCAGTCCATCAAACTTCTCAGAGCTAAAGGAGGAATTATGTACCCAGCGCAAATAAACTAAAAATCTTGAAAAAAGAGTGCAAGAATGGATAACTAGAATAATTAATGCAGAGAAGGCCATAAACGAATGGACAGAGATGAAAACCATGACATGAGAAATACATGACAAATGCACAAGCTTCAGTAATCAACTCGATCAACTGGAAGAAAGAGTATCAGCGATTGAGGATCAAATGAATGAAAGGAAGTGAGAAGAGAAATCTAAAGAAAAAAGAAGAAAAAGAAATGAACAAAGCCTTCAAGAAGTATGGGATTATGTAAAAATACCAAATCTACGTCTGATTGGGGTGCCTGAAAGTGAGGGGGAAAATGGAACCAAGTTGGAAAACACTCTGCAGGATATCATCCAGGAGAATTTCCCCAACCTAGTAGGGCAGGCCAACATTCAAATTCAGGAAATACAGAGAATGCCACAAAGATACTCCTTGAGAAGAGCAACTCCAAGACACATAATTGCCAGATTCACCAAAGTTGAAATGAAGGAAAAAATCTTAAGGGCAGCCAGAGAGAAAGATCGCGTTACCCACAAAGGGAAGCACATCAGACTAACAGCAGATCTCTCAGCAGAAACTCTACAAGCCAGAAGAGAGTGGGGGCCAATATTCAACATTCTTAAGGAAAAGAATTTTCAACCCAGAATTTCATATCCAGCCAAACTAAGTTTCATAAGTGAAGGAGAAATAAAATATTTTACAGATAAGCAAATGCTTAGAGATTTTGTCACCACAAGGCCTGCCTTACAAGAGACCCTGAAGGAAGCACTAAACATGGAAAGGAACAACTGGTACCAGCCATTGCAAAAACATGCCAAAATGTAAAGACCATCGAGGCTAGGAAGAAACTGCATCAACTAACAAGCAAAATAACTAGTTAATATCATAATGGCAAGATCAAGTTCACACATAACAATATTAACCTTAAATGTAAATGGACTAAATGCTCCAATTAAAAGACACAGACTGGCAAACTGGATAAAGAGTCAAGACCCATCAGTTTGCTGTATTCAGGAGACCCATCTCACATGCAGAGACACACGTAGGCTCAAAATAAAGGGATGGAGGAAGATCTACCAAGCAAATGGAGAACAAAAAAAAGCAGGGGTTGCAATATTAGTCTCTGATAAAACAGACTTTAAACCATCAAAGATCAAAAGAGACAAAGAAAACCATTACATAATGGTAAAGGGATCAATTCAACAGGAAGAGCTAACTATCCTAAATATATATGCACACAATACAGGAGCACCCAGATTCATCAAGCAAGTCCTTAGAGGATTACAAAGAGACTTAGACTCCCATACAATAATAATGGGAGACTTCAACACCCCACTGTCAACATTAGACAGATCAATGAGACAGAAAGTTAACAAGGATATCCAGGAATTGAACTCATCTCTGCAGCAAGCAGACCTAATAGACATCTACAGAACTCTCCACCCCAAATCAACAGAATATACATTCTTCTCAGCACCACATAGCACTTATTCCAAAATTGACCACATAATTGGAAGTAAAGCACTCCTCAGCAAATGTACAAGAACAGAAATTATAACAAACTGTCTCTCAGACCACAGTGCAATCAAACTAGAACTCAGGACTAAGAAACTCAATCAAAACCGCTGAACTACATGGAAACTGAATAACCTGCTCCTGAATGACTACTGGGTACATAACGAAACGAAGGCAGAAATAAAGATGTTCTTTGAAACCAATGAGAACAAAGACACAAGATACCAGAATCTCTGGGACACATTTAAAGCAGTGTGTAGGGGGAAATTTATAGCACTAAATGCCCACAAGAGAAAGCAGGAAAGATCTAAAATTGACACTCTAACATCACAATTAAAAGAACTAGAGAAGCAAGAGCAAACACATTCAAAAGCTAGCAGAAGGCAAGAGATAACTAAGATCAGAACAGAACTGAAGGAGATAGAGACACAAAAAACTCTCCAAAAAATCAATGAATCCAGGAGTTGGTTTTTTGAAAAGATCAACAAAATTGATAGACCGCTAGCAAGACTAATAAAGAAGAAAAGAGAGAAGAATCACATAGACGCAATAAAAAATGATAGAGGGGATATCACCACCGACCCCACAGAAATACAAACTACCATCAGAGAATACTATAAACACCTCTGTGCAAATAAACTAGAAAATCTAGAAGAAATGCATAATTTCCTGGACACTTACACTCTTCCAAGACTAAACCAGGAAGAAGTTGAATCCCTGAATAGACCAATAGCAGGCTCTGAAATTAAGGCAACAATTAATAGCCTACCACCCAAAAAAAGTCCAGGACCAGATGGATTCACAGCTGAATTCTACCAAAGGTACAAGGAGGAGCTGGTACCATTGCTTCTGAAACTATTCCAATCAATAGAAAAAGAGGGATTCCTCCCTAACTCATTTTATGAGGCCAACATCATCCTGATACCAAAGCCTGGCAGAGACACAACAAAAAAAGAGAATTTTAGACCAATATCCCTGATGAACATCAATGCAAAAATCCTCAATAAAATACTGGCAAACCGGATCCAGGAGCACATCAAAAAGCTTATCCACCATGATCAAGTGGGCTTCATCCCTGGGATGCAAGGCTGGTTCGACATATGCAAATCAAGAAATGTAATCCAGCATATAAACAGAACCAAAAACAAAAACCACATGATTATCTCAATAGATGCAGAAAAGGCCTTTGACAAAATTCAACAGCCCTTCATGCTAAAAACACTCAATAAATTCTGTATTGATGGAACCTATCTCAAAATCATAAGAGCTATTTATGACAAACCCACAGCCAGTATCATACTGAATGGGCAAAAACTGGAAAAATTCCCTTTGAAAACTGGCACAAGACAGGGATGCCCTCTCTCACCACTCCTATTCAACATAGTGTTGGAAGTTCTGGCTAGGGCAATCAGGCAAGAGAAAGAAATCAAGGGTATTCAGTTAGGAAAAGAAGAAGTCAAATTGTCCCTGTTTGCAGATGACATGATTGTATTTTTAGAAAACCCAATCATCTCAGCCCAAAATCTCCTTAAGCTGATAAGAAACTTCAGCAAACTCTCAGAGTACAAAATTAATGTGCAAAAATCACAAGCATTCTTATACACCAGTAACACACAAACAGCCAAATCGTGAATGAACTTCCATTCACAATTGCTTCAAAGAGAATAAAATACCTAGGAATCCAACTTACAAGGGATGTAAAGGACCTCTTCAAGGAGAACTACAAATCACTGCTCAGTGAAATCAAAGAGGACACAAACAAATGGAAGAACATACCATGCTCATGGATAGGAAGAATCAATATCGTGAAAATGGCCATACTGACCAAGGTAATTTATAGATCCAATGCCATCCCCATCAAGCTACCAATGAGTTTCTTCATAGAATTGGAAAAAACTGCTTTAAAGTTCATATGGAACCAAAAAAGAGCCCGCATTGCCAAGACAATCCCAAGCCAAGAGAACAAAGCTGGAGGCATCATACTACCTGACTTCAAACTACACTACAAGGTTACAGTAACCAAAACAGTATGATACTGGTACCAAAACAGAGATATAGACCAATGGAACAGAACAGAGTCCTCAGAAATAATACCACACATCTACAGCCATCTGATCTTTGACAAACCTGAGAAAAACAAGAAATGGGGAAAGGATTCCCTATTTAATAAATGGTGCTGGGAAAATTGGCTAGCCATAACTAGAAAGCTGAAACTGGATCCTTTCCTTACTCCTTATACGAAAATTAATTCAAGATGGATTAGAGACTTAAATGTTAGACCTAATACCATAAAAACCCTAGAAGAAAACCTAGGTAATACCATTCAGGACATAGGCATGGGCAAGGACTTCATGTCTAAAACACCAAAAGCAATGGCAACAAAAGCCAAAATTGACAAATGGGATCTAATTAAACTAAAGAGCTTCTGCACAGCAAAAGAAACTACCATCAGAGTGAACAGGCAACCTACAGAATGGGAGAAAATTTTTGCAATCTACTCATCTGACAAAGGGCTAATATCCAGAACCTACAAAGAACTCAAACAAATTTACAAGAAAAAAACAACCCCATCAAAAAGTGGGCAAGAGATATAAACAGACATTTCTCAAAAGAAGACATGTATACAGCCAACAGACACATGAAAAAATGCTCATCATCACTGGCCATCAGAGAAATGCAAATCAAAACCACAATGAGATACCAATTCACACCAGTTAGAATGGCAATCATTAAAAAGTCAGGAAACAACAGGTGCTGGAGAGGATGTGGAGAAATAGGAACACTTTTACACTGTTGCTGGGATTGTAAACTAGTTCCACCATTATGGAAAACAGTATGGCGATTCCTCAAGGATCTAGAACTAGAAGTACCATATGACCCAGCCATCCCATTACTGGGTATATACCCAAAGGATTATAAATCGTGCTGCTATAAAGACACATGCACAGGTATGTTTATTGCGGCACTATTCACAATAGCAAAGACTTGGAATCAACCCAAATGTCCATCGGTGACAGACTGGATTAAGAAAATGTGGCACATATACAGCATGGAATACTATGCAGCCATAAAAAAGGATGAGTTTGTGTCCTTCGTAGGGACATGGATGCAGCTGGAAACCATCATTCTCAGCAAACTATCACAAGAACACAAAACCAAACATCACATGTTGTCACTCATAGGTGGGAACTGAACAATGAGATCACCTGGACTCTGGAAGGGGAACATCACACACCGGGGCCTATTATGGGGAGGGAGGAGGGGGGAGGGATTTCACTGGGACTTATACCGAATGTAAAGGATGAGTTGATGGGTGCTGATGAGTTGATGGGTGCAGCACATCAACATGGCACAAGTATACATATGTAACAAACCTGCACGTTATGCACATGTACCCTAGAACTTAAAGTATAATTAAAAAAAACAAAAAGATATGCAATAGAAACCACTTAAACCTAAGTACAAAGATAGATAAAACAAAACCTTGGTGAGCTATAGGACAATATCAAGAAACCCAACAGAAGTGTAATTGGAGTTCCCAAAGGAGAGGAGATATATTTGACGCTAAAAAAAAAATTGAAGAAATAATGATTCAACACTTTCCAAACATTATGAAAATTACAAGCCTACAGACCCAAGAATCTTAATGAACCACAAGCAGAATAAAAATAAATAAAACCTGATAAGGTACATTATAATCAAATTACCTTAAAAATATCATGAAGATATCTGCCACCACAAAAACACATTCAAATACAAGGCACACTGACACTATAAAGCAACTACAAAATCAAGTCTGCATAACAACCATCTAACAACATGATGACACTCTCACACATCAATATTGACCTTGAATGTAAATGGGCTAAATGCCCCACTTAAAAAGCATAAAGTGGCAAGTTAGATAAGGAAGCAAGACCCAACTGTCTACTGTCTTCAAGAGATCTACCTCACATGTCACACTGATAGGCTTAAAGTAAAGGGATGAAGAAAGGTCTATCATGCAAAAAGAAAAAAAAAAAGAGCAGGGGTTGCTATTCTTATATCAGTAAAACAGACTTTAAATAAAAAACAATCAAAAACGATAAAGGAAGGCATTACATAATGATAAAGAGTTCAATTCAACAAGAAGACTTAACTATTTTAAGTATATATGCACCCACCATTGAAGCTCCCAGATTCATAAAACAAGTTCTTAGAAGAAACTTAGATAACCACACAAGAATAGTGAGAGACTTCAGCCCACTGACAGTGTTAAGCAGATCATCAAGACAGAAAACTAACAAAAATATTCTAGACTTAAACCTGACATCTGACCAATTGGACCTAATAGACTTCTACAGAATACTCCACCCAACAACAACAGAATATACATTCCTCTAATCTGCACATGGCACATACTCTAAGACCAATCACATGCTTGGCCACAAAGCAAGTCTCAAGAAATTTTAAAAAAAAAAAAAAATTATACCAACCATACTCTCAGATCATAGTGCAATAAAAAAAGAAAGTAATACCAACAAGATCTCTCAAAATCATACAATTACATGGAAATTAAACAACTTGTTCCTGAATGACTTTTGGATAAAGAACAAAATTAAGGCAGTATATTAGTTCATTCATGCATTGCTACAAAGAAATACCTGTGACTGAGTAATTTATAATGAAAAGCAGTGTATTTGTCTAATGATTCTGCAGGATGTACAGGAAGCACAATGGCATCTGCTTCTGGGGAGGACTTAAAGAGCTTTTACTCCTGGTGGAAGGCAAAACAGGAGCGAGCACCTTACATGGTAAAAGCAGGAGCAAGGGTACAGGTGGGAGGAGGTGTCACACACTTTGAAACAACCAGATCTCACAAGCACTTACTATCATGAGGACAGCATCAAGGGGATGGTGTTAAACCATTCATGAGAAATCCACCCTTTTGATCCAATCACCTCCCAAAGGCCCCACCTCCAATATTGGGAATTATATTTCAACATGAGATATGGGCAAGGCCACATATCCAAACTATATCAGGCAGAAATCAGAAAAAAATTTGAAACTAATGAAAACACAGACACAACATACCAAAATCATTGGGACACAGTTAAAGCATGTTAAGAGGAAAGCTTATAGCACAAAATGCTTACATCGAGAAAGTAGGAAGATCTCAAATTAATAACCTAACATCACACCTAGAGGAACTAGAAAAATAAGAGCAAACCAATCACAAAGCTAGCTTAAGAAAAGAAACAGCCAAAATCAGAGCAGAACTGAATGAAACTGAGGTGCAAAAATCCATACGAAGATCACTGAAATCAAAAGTTAACTCTTTGAAAGAATAAGCAAGATTAAAAGACTGAAATCTAGATCAATGAAGAAAACAAGAGAAAAGATCCACATAAACATAAACATAAATGACAAAGGTGACATTACAAAAGACCCTACAGAAATATAAAAAGTCCTCAGAGGCTGTTACAAACACCTACGCTATTACACAAACTAGAAAACCCAGAAGAAATAGATAAATTCCTGAACACACATCCTCCCCAAGATTGAAACCCTGAACAGAACACTAATCAGTTCAAAAATCAAATCAATAATATAAAAGTCTACCAACCAAAAAAAAAAAAACCCTAAACCAGAAAAATTCACAGCTGAATTCTACCAAATGTATAAAGAAGAGCTAGTATCGGTCCTACTGAAATTATTCTAAAAAATTGAAGAGGACGGACTCCCCTCTAACTCATTCTATGAAACCAGCATCAGCCTGATACCAAAATCATGAAGAAATGCAAGCAAAAAAAACTTCAGGCCAATCTCCCTGATAAACATAGATGCAAAAATCTTCAACAAAATACTAGCAAATCATATCCAGTAGCACATCAAAAAGTTAATTCACCATGATCAAGTAGACTTTATTTCTGAAATGCAAGGTTAGTTCAACATATGCAAATCAATAAATGTGACTCACCACATAAACAGAATTAAAAACAAAAAGCATATGGTCATCTCAACAGATGCAGAAGAGGCTTTCAGTAAAATTCAGCATCCTTTATGTTAAAAATGCACAACAAATGAGGCATCAAAGAAACACAGTTCAAAATAATAAGAGCCATCTATAACAAACCCACAACAAACATTATACTAAATGGGCAAAAGGTGAAAGCTGGAAGCATTCCCCTTGAGAAGTGGGGAATGACGAAGATGTCCACTCTCACCACGTCTATTCAGCGTAGTACTGGAAGTCCTGGAAGCCAGAGCAATCAGGAAAAAAAAGAAAGAAAAGGCATCCAAACAGGAAGAGAAAAAGCTAAATTATCTCTCTTCACAGATAATAGAATTCTATACTAAAAAACCCTAGAGACTCTGCCAAAAGGGTCCTAGAACTGAATATTAGTTCAATAAGGTTTCAGGATATAAAATCAATGTACAAAAAATAGTAATATTTCTACTCAACAATAATGTTCAATCCAAGAGCCAAATCAAGAGTCCAATCCCATTAAAAATAGCCACAAAAAGAATAAAATACCAAGAAATACTGCTAACCAAGGAAAGCTCTCTACAATGAGAATTACAAATACTGCTGAAAGAAATCTGAGGTGACAAAAATAAATGGAGAAATATTCCATGCTTATGGACAGGAAGAATCAACATTGTTAAAATGGCCATACTACCCAAAGCAATTTACTGATTTAATACTATTCATATCAAACTACCAATGTCATTTTTCACAGAATTAGAAAAAACTACTTTAAAATTTAAGCAATCCTAAGCAAATAGAACATAGCCAAAGACATCATACTACCCAACTTCAAGCTATACTACAAGGCTACAGTAACCAAAACAGCATAGTCTTGGTATTTAATACAAAAACAGATCCCACAGACCAAATAAACTGCATAGAAAACTTAGAAATAAAGCTGCACACCTACAAACATCTGATCATCACCAAAGCCGACAAAAACAAGCAACCAGGAAGGGACTCTCTAGTCAATAAATGGTGCTGGGATTACTGGCTAGCCATACACAGAAGATTGAAACTGGACCCCTACTTTCACCTTATACAAAAATCAACCCAAAATAAATTAAAGACTTAAATTTAAGACCTAAAACTCTAAAAATCCTAGAAGAAAACCTAGGAAATACCATTCTGGACACTAGTCTTGGCAAAGAATTTATGACTAAGTCCCCAAAAGTAATTGAAATAAAAATGAAAATTGACATGGGGCCTAATTAAACTAAAGAGCTTCTGCACAGCAAAAGAAACTATCAACAGAGTCAACAGGCAACCTACAGAATGGGAGAAAATATCTGCAAACTATGCATCTGACAAAGGTCAACATTCAGAATCTGTAAGGAACTTAATGCATCAAGCAAAAAAACAAATAACACTATGAAAAAATGGGTAAAGGACATGAACGGACACTTTTCAAAAAAGGCACACATGCAGCCAACAAATATATTTTAAAATGCTCAGCATCTCTAATTATCAGAGAAATGCAAATCAAAACCACAATGAGATACCATCTCACACCAGTCAGAATAGCTAATATTAAAAAGTCAGATGTTGACAAAGTTACGGAGAAATGGGAATGCTTATGCACTGCTGGTGGGAATGTAAATTAGTTCTGCCACTGTGGAAAGCAATTTGAAGATTTCTCAAAGAACTACAAACAGAACTGCCATTCTACCCAGCAATCCCATTACTGGGTATATACCCAAAGAAAAATAAATCATTCTATTTAAAAGATACCTGCACTCGTACGTTCTTCATGGAACCATTCGTAACAGCAGACAGATAGTATCAACCAAAATGCCCATCAACAGTAGACTAGATAAAGAAAATGTGGTATATATACAAATAGAATACTACACAAACATGAGAAATAACAAAATCATGTTCTTTGCAGCAACATGGAGGCAGCCAGAGGCTATTATCATAAGTAAACTAGTGCAGAAACAGACAACCAAATACTGCACATTCTCACTTACAAGTAGGAGTTAAACACTGAGTACACTCAGATACAGAGATAGAAACAATAGACACTGGGGGCTGCTAGAATGGGGAGGGTCAGAGGTAGATGAGGGTTCAAAAACTATCAAGTACTATGCTCACTACCCGGGTGATGGGATCATTCGTAACCCAAACCTCAGCAACGTATAATATATTCATGTAACAAACCTGCACGTGTACCCACTGAACCTAAAATAAAAGTTTTTTAAAAGTAGAAGCAAAGCAAACCCCCAAAAAATAAAAAGGAAGAACAGATTAAGCCCAAACTATAAAGGGCAGAATAATAACTATGCGTACAGAAGTCAATCACACAGAAATGGGACAAACAATAGACAAAAATCAATGAAACCCAAAGTTGGACTTTGAAAAGAATAATCCACAAATGTGGAACATGTGGATACAGAGGGCAGACTAGGAGAAAAGCCACAGACAGGCAGAAAAATATTTGTAATACATATGACTGAAAAAACTTTTATTCAGAATATATATTTTTTAAGCTCTTAACAACTGAATACTGAGAAGACAATCAATCCAATTCTTAATGGGCAAAATATTTGAATAGTCACATCACAAAAATTATACAAATCTCTGACGAACACACGAAAAGATGCTCATCATAATTAGTCAACAGAAAACTGCAACATACAACCACAGTCTAATACCACTACACACCCACTAAAATGGCTAGGATTTAAAAGACTGACAATAACAAGTATCGATGAGCAACTCTCATACATTGCTGGTGGAAGCTGAAAATGATCCAACCCTTTTTTAAAATACTCGGACCATTTCTTATAAAGTTAAACATACACTCACCATACGACCCAACAATTCCACATCTAAGTAATTACCCACAAGAAATGCAAACACATTTTCACACAAAAATATGTATGTTCATAACAGCTTTATTCATCATAGCTAAAAGCTGAAAACAACCTAAGTTCATCATGAAACAAATGGATAAGCAAATTGTGATGTATCCATCCAATGAAATACTAACCTATAATAAAAAGGAATTAATCATTGTTCAAAGAAGTGCCCCAGGATCTCGATCCCACTTGTTTAAAATTTCCTTTGAAAATTCTCGCTCGTGTCTTCAATTGATCTGGACACAAAAGTACTAGCACCCATCAAATGGAAAGTTTGCTCAACTTTAATTTTTCAGTCAAAATTGTGTAAGCAGAACCAATTGAGATGTCTGTGGTGTTAGTTATTGTTTCTGCTGTTAATCGGTCAGGCCTGAAGAGGACTGACACAAACAAGATGAATTTTTTCCTTGCAAATTGATGTGGAAGGTCTGTCACTCTGAGCTTCATCTTCAACGTCATCTCATCCCTTCTTAAAATGAGCTCTCCATTTGTAAGCTGTTGATTTATTTGGGTCATTGTCCCCATAAACTTTTCATAAAGCATCACTGATTTCACCATTCTTCCACCCAAACTTCATCATAAATTTGACGTTTGGCGTTCCTGCTTCAATTTTAGCAGAATTTGCATGACTCTGATAGGATCTTTTTTCAAACTGACATCTTATCTTTCTAAGTATCTCAAACTAGCTCCTGTTCAGACATGTTGCAGCAAGTTAGTACAAGTTTATTTGGGTGAAAATAATTGAAATCTATGCATAGTTTTTTCATAATACATATTTTCCATGAATGTTTTTAAGAACCCTAGTACATCCCTATTAAATGGAGAAGTAAAAGATGCTATGAAACCACATAGAAGGAGAACCTAGCCCAGATTTGTGTCATCCTAGAGGGCTCCTCAGAGGAAGTGATTTTTGAGACAAGTATGGGTTAGCCAAAGAGTTAGGAAGAGAATGTGTTTGGTTAAAAATCCTGATCCCTTGGAAACCAAAGGTGATGTCATCGAGCACAGCTACCCATTGCAAATGAGATGTCTCATTATGTGAATTTCAATTTACCCAACAAATATTTATTAAAGTCCTAATATATAGAAGCCATTCTATTCTACACATTGGAGCCAAAGAGAAAGAAAAAGAGTGTGAGGATGAGCCATGCCTTCAAGGAGCTTACAATATGTTAAAGAGGTAGAGCTTAAACACACACACAAAAATACAGAGTTTTCATAGTAATCTAAATCAGCTGTAAAAGCCACCTACGCCACACACAAGTAATCATTTACTCTAAGTAATATAAGGTGTGGTGGTTTTTTAACTGGCAGGAGAGAAGGTTGCAAAAGGGGTTGAGTGAGGGGTAGGGAGACACAAGAAGGAAAGACTGCAGGCTTGGGAAAGGATCTTGACAGCCATAGATACACTGCCAAGCACAGACTTCCTACTGTGTTAGTGGACATGGGTAGGCAGAAAAAATAGGGTATGCTTCTTCTGGCTATTTTTCTTCTGATTACCTTTAGCCATCACCAATCATGCTTCCCCTATAGCAGAAGATTGTGACTGACATGTTCTGACAAGGAAAATGGTATGGATGGACAGACGTAATGGAGAAGCAAAATCACACACAAGAACCCAACATCCAACTTACCCTCAGACACAGCCTCTCAATAGGCCTTGGAGTCCCAGGTAGATGGTGCCCAGAAAAGCAGATATTACTACTTCCCTTCCTTCTCAGGAAACTGGAAGAAAGCCCACACATTATAAAGTTGAGTTAATCAGTGAACAAACATACACTAACAGTTCTGGGTTCCAGACTGGAGATATAATGATGAGCCAGAGAGTTTTTGTCCTCATGGTGTCTAGTGGGAGAGAAAGACACAGAAAATACAGGGAAGAGTATAAGGTGCCATTGGAGTCCAGAGAAAGGTAGCCAGCCTATCCTTAGGGAGACAGGACAGACTTCCATGAGAAAAATGCTTTCATTATATTCATACACCATCTAATGATATGTTAGATCTTGTTTCCTTTAAGAAATCTTGGGGGGCAGGAAGAGACAAGTTATCTGTCAACACACACACAAAAAGGATCATTGCTATAGAAGACAGATTTGTCACAGTACAAGTCAAGTCAAGTTTCACAGTCATTGCTGTTTGCTTTATGGATAAAACAAACGTACTGTTGGCAAAGCCGGGGTTGAGTGTCAGATTCAACAGCCCATAAATCCCAGAGAAACAGAAAGCACAAAGCAGACCTGGCCCCAGTCTGCACTGCTGCTTTGTTGAAATTATCCTGGCCACTCATCAGCTCCAAGAGATAGAGGCCAAACTGGAAAAAGTAGGTGCTAGGAGCAAGGAATTGAAATTGAAGGAGGAGTTCATCCATATCTGGCCCATGCAAGGAGGCTGCAGAACAGAATATGAAATATGCAATGCAGCCCACACTGGTTTCTCAACCAAAAGAGAGGGAAATAGACAAATGAATCAATGAATGAGAAGATGGATAGATGGGTTGTTGGAAGGAAGAATACAGTGAGGGAGCAGAATATGCTACAGAAAACTTCGGGGTAGAAGGGAAAGCTGGTCTCAACATGGCCAACGAACTGGGAAATGCCTCTGGTTAGAAATCATTCAACTACACCTCCTTGGAGTTGATCACATGACATTTTTCTCCAGTTTTTTAAACCAAAACCAAGGCTGTACCATCAATGTTGAAAAAGCTGAGAATTCAAAGGAAACATTTCCGATGCTATGGGTAGCGCCTGGGGAAGTCCAGGCTAACTCTACCCTGACCTGAAGGCTGATCACTTACTTTCAGGACAGGGGCTGAGAGAGGACTGTCACGGGGAAAGATTAAAAATGAGACCAAAGCAACCACGACCACAACAAAAAGAGAGAGCAATAAAGAGAGACTTAGAAATGAACACCCACTTGCTTTCAGATGAAAAGGTTGAGTCAAAGTGGTGTTAAGGAGGTGACAGATCCTATATTATAGCCAAGAACCCCCAGAACTAAACAAATACAGTGGTTTTTCTTTCCTCTCAGCAATATGATTGTTATTTACCTGGTGCGGGAAACAGGGTGAGAATGGGAGGAAGGGACATGCTCTAAGACGCATAATGTTTAGTTAACATATGTAATTCAGTCAGCTGATTTGTCTGTCTGTGTTTTGTTCTGTTTTGTTTCCAATTTGCTTTAGTAGAGCTGGCCTGAGTTAGAGTGGTGAGGTAGGAAAAGATAGTCTTTGGCACCCAAGGAAAATTCCACCTTTCTTCCTCACCCCTTCTTTTTTGGAATCTCCTGCCTCATTCCCTCATCCACACTTCACTCTGCACTACTCTCAAGTTCCAGGGGCTCCTCATGCTAACTGAGGCTCCTTAGCCAGAGCAGTACTCCCACAGCTACAGCTTCTCTGAACTCTTCTTTAGCAGCAGTTTACAAAAGGCCTTTACAAGTATTCTGTTTGTTACTGCGCACAACCCTGTGGAAGAGTCAGCCAAAATATCATCATCACTAATTTACAGATGAGGAAGTAAAATGACTTGTTCTATAGTAAGTGACAGGTTTTGGTAAGGACCCAGGTCTTTTAACTCAGAGATAAAAGAGTCTCAGGGTTCCTTTAAGCAAATCACACTGGATACATGAAAGAGGATATATAAAATATAATTTATACAGAAATTTAGTAGCTATATAACAATGAGTACTTAACATGACACCTCTAAACTAACAACTATGAGTGATGTATCCTGTTTGTTAACATTTTCCAATTATACATTTGAAATAAAAAGTACCAGTCACTTGGGAAATGCTTGGACTATGATGTCCTTTACCTAACAATATTATTTTTTTAATGTTGTAGTGGATGCTGTGGTATGCCACTCAGTGCCATATTCAACAGCCCATAAATCCTGATGTCTAATCATCCTGAATTGAAGCACACTCCTTTTCTCCCCCGCTTTTAGTACTGACAGCAGCTGACAGCTCTCAACTGCATCATTCTCTGGAAACTGCCCTCAGCTTATGAAAGCTGCCTTGCCCAAGATGATGGCTCACTCCCAGGGCCAACCTGCATCCAATCACTGGTGGATGGGAAATAAAGACCCAATTCCCTTTCCCCACGGTGGTAGGATTCTGAGGGGCTATCTAAAGTCACCCAGGGCATCTATGAGGATTGCATGAGGACTTGTGACTGTTTTGCATTTCAATTCCTCCCTCTGCCTAATCCTACTTCTTTCCTTCTCCCACGGGTTATTCAAACAAATCTCCTTGAAATACTTTTCTACAGTTTAGGACAGCTAACTACTAAATTGCATTGTGTTTTAGCAAAAGATCCATAGGAGGTAACCTATAAGTGCTTTTTGTATTGACTATTTTATTTATGAGCCTGGAATTAAGGCTTTATATGGGATGCTGTGTAACAGTTATTTTTGCAGAAACAATCTAAATTTGTAATCATGAATGCAGAGTTCACCTGTTTCTCAGACAGTGGTAACTATATAAATTAGGATTCCACCATGCCCCCAACATGTAAAGTTGGGAGGGGGAACATAAGAAGGAATAGGAAATGTGGGAAGTCATGCACTAACTATAAGCAGTTTTCTTGTACTGTCGGGGGTAGGCTGAGGGGCTCATCAACTAAAGATTAAGTTGTATTTAAACCCATTGTCAACTGCTCACATGGCCAAAAAATTACTTTTAGGCTAATTTCTCTCAATCTCTAAAAGGCATATTTTATTGATTTTTTATGAGTTTGATAAATCAGGCTATATTGATCATTTGATTACTGCTCTTTATAACTCCCTAGTTCCCCGAAAATAGATGGTTGATTGATTGATAGATAATAAGTAGATGATAGATAGATAGATAGATAGATAGATAGATAGATAGATAGATAGATAGATAGATAGATAGATAGATAGATAGATGATAGATAGATAGATAGACAGACAGACAGATAGATGGATGTAAGATAAAAGCAGAAGCTGGTATTTAAAGTCCCCAAGGAAATACAGAGTTTTCATAGTATTTCATAGCAGCCCTACAGTCCTTCCTCTTTGGCCCACCCATATTGGGAGTTTCTACAGCCAGGAACTTCCTATGAGGAATAGGAGGAGAGAAGGAATAGGAAGAGAGAAATCCTGTCATTCAGAGAAGACATGAAAGATAGTATCTGCCACTTCGACTGACATTTTACTTTACCAGCCCTTAGTAGAATCTCAAAGGTCCCTGGGACACTTTGTTGCTGAGGAGGGATTTTCTTAGGTTAGGGATTTCCCCAAGAGTCTCTGCAAGTTTCTCTCTCCATAGTTGTTGAGAGCCACTATCTCACTGCCCAAATGGTACTGGATTTTGTTGATCATTGGATTTGCGATGCTACAGGCATTAATGGCAACATGAGTAATGGAATTTTTCTGCATTTTTCTTTCAAGTGGAGTGTTCCATCCCCACCCTCCAAAACAAACAAAATCAACATAATTTCCAGTATTCTAGAATAAGTAAACATTCGATCCAAACTACTGTTAACTGCTATGATTAATTTCTAAAAGATTTTTACTGTGAGTTGATCTTATTTTAAAAGTAAAAGCAAAGTGTATTGGAGGAGCATATCTGACTTTACATCCTGGGTTTACTGTTACTGTCAATGTGATCTTGAGCAGTTTACTTAGGTGCCTTTATCAGGAAAGTGGGGATTATAATGTCATTGTAGTTTTTATAAAGAACAAAAGTACTGTTTGAGAAACATGTAATTTATGTGCTTAATGAATGATAACCATTTTTATAGTTTTATTCATTCCAAATGCTCACTACAAAAATCTAGGTTTTCTTTAAAGTTTCATTTAATTTCTTTGTGCCTAAGTCTCTTTATAATACACTACTGCTGGACTAGTTGAATTCCAAGGTTGCTTTCCATTCTTTCTTTTTTTTTTTTTCTTTTTTTTTTATTATTATATTTTAAGTTCTAGGGTACATGTGCATAACGTGCAGGTTTGTTACATATGTATACTTGTGCCATGTTGGTGTGCTGCACCCATCAACTCGTCAGCACCCATCAACTTTCGTCATTTACATCAGGTGCGCTTTCCCAATGCCAATCCCTCCCCTGCCCCTCCCCATGATAGGCTCGATTGTATGATGTTCCCCTTCCCTGAGTCAAGTGAGTCTCATTGTTCAGTTCCCACCCTCTGGTGAGAACTTGTCGCGATTATTTGGTTTTCTGTTCTTCGCGATGGAACTTTGCTGAGAATGATGGTTTCCAGCTGCATCCATGTCCCACAAAGGACACAAGCTCATTATTCTTGATGGCTGCATAGTATTCCATGATGTATATGTGCCACATTTTCTTAATCCAGTCTGTCACCGATGGACATTTGGGTTGATTCAAGTCTTTGCTATTGTGAATAGTGCGCAATAAACATATACCTGTGCATGTGTGTCTTTATAACATACGATTTATAATCACTGGGTATATACCCAGTAATGGGATGGCTGGATGCATAAGTACTTCTAGTTCACAGATCCTTGAGGTCGCCATACTGTTTTCCATGTGGTTGCATTTGGGTTTCAATCCAGCAACGGTAGAGTGTTCCTATTTCTCCCACATCTTCTCCAGCACCTGTTGTTTCCTGACTTTTAATGATTGCCATTCTAGCACTGGTGTGAGATGGTATCTATTGGTTTGATTTGCATTTCTCCACGGTAAATTGATGATGAGCATTTTCGTAATGACCATTTGGCTGTATACATGTCTTCTTTTGAGAAATATCTGTTTATGTCTCACTTGCCCACTTTTTGCGGGTGGGGTGGTTTGTTATTTTTTTCTTGTAAATTTGAGGTTCTTTGTAGGTTCTGGATATTAGCCCTTTGTCAGATGAGTAGACTGCAAATTTTCTCCCATTCTGTGGGTTGCCTGTTCACTCTGATGGTAGTTTCTTTTGTGTGCAGAAGCTCTTTAGTTTAATTAAGATCCATTTGTCAATTTTGGCTTTTGTTGCTGTTTCTTTTGGTGTTTTTAGACATGAAGTCCTTGCCCATGCCTATGTCCTGAATGGGTATTACCTAGGTTTTCTTCTAGGGTTTTTTTATGGTATTAGGTCTAACATTTAAGTCTCCTAATCATCTTGAATTAATTTTTGTATAAAAAGGAATAAAATTAAGGATCAGTTTCAGCTTTCTACTTATGGCTAGCTGAATTTTCCCAGCATCATTTATTAAATGGGGAATCCTTTCCTCGTTTCTTGTTTTCTCTCAGGTTTGTCAAAGATCAGATGACTGTAGATGTGTGGTATTACTTCATGAGGGACTCTGTTCTGTTCCCATTGGTCTATATCTCTGTTTTGAGTACTTAATTACCATGCTGTTTTGGTTACTGTAGCCTTGTAGTATAGTTGAAGTCAGGTAAGCGTGATGCCTCCAGCTTTGTTCTTTTGACTTAGGATTGTGCGGCAATCACCGGGCTCTTTTGGTTCCATATGAACTTTAAAGCAGTTTTTCAATTCTGTGAAGAAACTCATTGGTAGCTTGATGGGGATGGCGTGAATCTATAAATTACCTTGGGCAGTATGGCCATTTTTCCGCGATATTGATTCTTCCTATCCATGAGCATGGTATGTTCTTCCATTTGTTTGTGTCCTCTTTGATTTCACTGAGCAGTGGTTTGTAGTTCTCCTTGAAGAAGTCCTTTACATCCCTTGTAAAGTTGGATTCCTAGGTATTTTATTCTCTTTGAAGCAATTGTGAATGGAAGTTCATTCATGATTTGGCTCTCTGTTTGTCTGTTACTGTGGTGTAGAATGGTTGTGATTTTTGCATTAATTACAGTACTCTGAGAGTTTGCTGAGGTTTCTTATCAGCTTAAGGAAGTTGCAGGCTGAGACAATGGGGTTTTCTAAATACAATCATGTCTGTCTACTAAACAGGGACAATTTGACTTCTTCTTTTTCTTAACTGGAATACCCTTTATTTCTTTCTCTCTTCCTAATTATGGCTAGCCAGAACTTCCAACCTCGTTGAATAGAAGTACCATTGAGAGGGGCATCCACAATGCTATTGCCAGCTTTCAAAGGGAATTTTCAGTTTTGCCCATTCAGTATGATATTGGCTGGGTTTGTCATAAATGGCTCTTATGATTTTTGAGATACGTTCCATCAATACAGAATTTATTGAGAGTTTTAGCATGAAGGGCTGTTGAATTTTGTCAAAGGCATTTTCTGCATCTGTTGAGATAATCATGTGGTTTTGTATTGTTGGTTCTGTTTTATATGTGGATTACGTTTATTGATTTGCATTATGTTGAATAGCCTTGCATCAGGGATGAAGCCCACTTGATCATGGTGGATAAGCTTTTGATGTGCTGCTGGATCCGGTTTGCCAGTATTTTTATTGAGGACTTTGCATTGATGTTCATCAGGGATATTGGTCTAAAATTCTCTTTTTGTTGTGTCTCTGCCAGGCTTTGTTATCGGGATGATGTTGACCTCATAAAATGAGTTAGGGAGGATTCCCTCTTTTTCTATTGATTGAATAGTTTCAGAAGGAATGGTACCAGCTCCTCCTTGTACCTCTGTTAGAGGAATTCAGCTGTGAATCCATCTGGTCCCTGGACTTTTTTTGGTTGGTAGGCATTAATTGTGTCTCAGTTCAGAGCCTGCTATTGGTCTATTCAGTAATTCCGCTTCTTCCTGGTTTAGTCTTGGGAAATTAGCAAGTGTCAGGAAATTATCCATTTCTTCTAGATTTTCTAGTTTATTTAGCATTACAGGTGTTTATAGTATTCTCTGATGGTAGTTTGTATTTCTGTGGGGTGCGATTGGGTGAGTATCCTTTAGCATTTTTATTGCATCTATTTGATTTCTTCCTGCTTTTCTTCTTTGTATTAGTCTTGCTAGCAGTCTATCAATTTTGTTGATCTTTTTCAAAAAACCAACTCCCTGGATTCATTGAAGTTTTTGGAGGGTTTCTTGTGTCTCTATCTCCTTCAGTTCTGTTCTGATCTTAGTTATTTCTTGCCTTCTGCTAGCTTTTTAGATGTGTTTGCTCTTGCTTCTCTAGTTCTTTTAATTGTGATGTTAGAGTGTCAATTTTAGATCTTTCAGCTTTCTCTTGTGGGCATTTAGTGCTATAAATTTCCCCTACACACTGCTTTAAATGTGTCCAAGGATTTCCTGGTATGTTGTATCTGTGTTCTCATTGGTTTCAAAAGAACATCTTTATTTCTGCCTTCATTTAGATTTATGTACCCAGTAGTCATTCCAGGAGCAGGTTATTCAGTTTCCATGTAGTTCAGTGGTTTTGATTGAGTTTCTTAGTCCTGAGTTCTAGTTTGGCCGGTGCACTGTGGTCTGAGAGACAGTTTGTTATAATTTCTGTTCTTGTACATTTGCTGAGAGGGTGCTACTTCCAATTATGTGGTCAATTTTGGAATAGAGATGCGATGTGGCTGAGTAGAATGTATATTCTGTTGATTTGGGGTGGAGAGTTCTGTAGATGTCTATTGGGTTAGCTTGCTGCAGAGATGAGTTCAATTCCTGGATATCCTTGTTAGCTTTCTGTCTCATTGATCTGTCTAATGTTGACAGTGGGGTGTTGAAGTCTCCATTATTATTGTATGGGAGTCTAAGTCTCTTTGTAATCCTCCTAAGGACTTGCCAGTGAATCTAGGTGCTCTGTATTGAAGTTTGCATATATATTTGGGATAGTTAGCTCTTCTTCCTGTTGAATTGATCCTTTTACCATTATGTAATGGCCTTCTTTGTCTCTTTTGATCTTTGATGATTTAGAAGTCCTGTTTTATCCAGAGACTAGGATTTGCAACCCCTGCCTTTGTTCTCCATTTGCTTGGTAGATCTTCCCTCCATACCTTTATTTTCAGTCTATGTATGTCTCTGCATGTGAATGGGTCTCCTGAATACAGCAAACTGATGGGTCTTGACTCTTTACATCAGTTTGCCAGTCTGTGTCTTTAATTGGAGCATTTAGTCCATTTTACATTTTAAAGGTTAATATTGTTATGTGTGAACTTGATCCTGCCATTATGATATTAACTGGATTTATTTTAACTTTCGTTAGTTGATGCAGTTTCTTCCTAGCCTAAGCCGGTCTTTACATTTTGGCTTATTTTTGCAATGGCTGGTACCAGTTGTTCCTTTCCATGTTTAGTGCTTCCTTCAGGATCTCTTGTAAAGGCAGACCTTGTGGTGACAAAATCTCTAAGCATTGTATCTGTAAAGGATTTTATTTCTCTCCTTCACTTATGAAGCAAGTTTGGCTGGATATGAAATTCTGGGTTTAAATTCTTTTCCTTAAGAATGTTGAATATTGGCCCCCACTCTCTTCTGGCTTGTGAGTTTCTGCGAGAGATCTTGCTTTCATTGAATCACCGGCCGGGCTTCCTTTTGTGGGTAGCCCCAACCTTTCTCTCTGGCTGCTTATACAAGATTTTTCCTTCATTTCAACTTTGGTGAATCTGGCAATTATGTGTCTTGGAGTTGCTCTTCATAGGAGTAGCTTTGTGCATTATTTTTCTGTATTTCCTGAATTTCAATGTTGGCCTGCCCTACTAGGTTTGGGGAAATTCTCCTGGATGATATCCTGCAGAGTGTTCCAACTTGGTTCCATTTCCCCCACCACTTTCCAGGCACCCCAATCAGGCGTAGATTTGAGTATTTTTACATAATCCCATACTTCTTGAAGGCTTTGTTCATTTTTTTCTTTTTTTTCTTCTTTCTTTTTTTTTTTCCTTTAGGTTTCTCTTCCTAAGCCATTTCATTTCATTTTAGTCCTCAATCGCTGATACTCTTTCTTCCAGTTGGTCGGGTTAGTTATGAAGCTTGTGCATTTATCCGCATTATTTCTGTCATGGTTTTCATCTACCTCCATTCGTTTATGGCCTTCTCTGCATTAATTATTCCTAGTTATCATTCTTTTGTTCTTTTTCAAGATTTTTAGTTTACAAGCTGGAATTTTATAATTCCCCTCCTTTAGCTCTAGAAGTTTGATGGACTGAGCCTTCTTCTCAGCTTGCTAAAGTCATTCTCCGTCAGCTTTGATCCTGTGCTGGCGATGAGCACCTTCCTTTGGAGGAGATGCGGCTCTTATTTTTTTGAATTTCCAGTTTTTGCACCTGCCCTGCCTCTTCCCCATCTTTGTGGTTTTAATCTTGCCTTTGAATTCTTTGATGATGGTGACATACTTGTTGGGGTTTTGGTGTGGGTGTCCTTCCCTGTTTGTTAGTTTTCCTTCTAACAGTCCAGGACCCTCAGCCTGTGGAGTCTGCTGGAGATTGCTTGAGGTCCCTCCAGACCCTGTTTGCCTGGGTATCAGCAGCAGAGGCTGCAGAAGATATAATATTGCTGAACAGCGAGTGTACCTACGATTTCTTGCTGGGAGAAAAGCTTCCCTCAGGGTGGCACTCCACCGTGTGAGGTGTGGGGTGTTGGTGGTCTGCCCTAGTGGGGGATGTCTCCCAGTTAGGCTACTCACGGGTCAAGGGACCCGCTGAGCGACAGTCTGTCCGTTCTCAGACTCAACCTCCGTGTTGGGAAGTCCACTTTCTCTCTTCAAAGCTGTCAGACAGAGTCGTTTGCATCTGCAGAGGTTTCAGCTGCTTTTTGTTGTTGTTGTTTTTGTTGTTTAGCTGTGCCCTGTCCCCAGAGGTGGAGTCTACAGAGACAGGCAGGACTCCTTGAGCTGCTGTGGGCTCCACCCAGTTCCAGCTTCCCAGCAGCTTTTGTTTATCTACTTAAGCCTCAGCCATGAGTGGGCCCCTCCCCAGCCTAGCTGCTGCCTTGCCCAGCGAGAGTTCACAGACTGCACTGTGCTAGCAATGAGGGGGAGGCTCAGTGGTGGGACCCTCCCGGCCAGGTGTGGATGTAATCTCCTGGTGTGCCCGTTTGCTAAAGATCCTTGGTAGAGCACAGTGGGGTGGAGTTACCCGATTTTCCAGGTGATTTGTGTGTCTCAGTTCCCCCTGGCTGGGAAGGATTCCCTTCCCCACTTATTGGCACCCCAGCTGGCCTTTGATGCCTCCCCCTGCTTCCAGCTCTTGCTGGTCGGGCTGCAGCAGCTGACCAGCACCGACTGTCCCGCACTCCCTAGTGAGATGAACCCAGTACCTCAGTTGAAAATGCAGAAATCACCTGTCTTCTGTGTGGCTCGTGCTGGGAGTTGGAGACTGGAGCTGTTCCTATTAGGCCATCTTGCTCTGCCCCCTCCTCCATTCTAACTTTCTATGGTCTAATTGCAACACATGAACAGAGCAGATAAAGAAGCTATTATTTTTATACAGAACTTTAACAAATCTATTTTGATAGAAAATTAGGTGAATGAGACAGACCACCACCTCTCCTAGCACTTTGATTAATTTATAACCAAATGTTGCTGTTTGAGTTTTACAGAAGTAATATGAACATTAAAGATTTTTAAATATAAAGTTCCATTTTTAACCACAAATGTCATCACAACTCCTATCTTAAAAATGGAGTTATTCTAATTAATGAGTTCTTTGGGTTGTTGTGAAGATTCAACTTTTAAGTAAATGTAAATAATTAAGCATAGTGCCTAGCACATAAGAGCACATCAAAAGCAGCTATTAGTATTAACTATTATAGCAAAAGCATTTCCAAACACTCTCTCCACCATCGCTCCTAATCTTTGCATGAATGACTCATTCATTCATTAATTCATTCAGCAAATACCTGTTGAACACCATAGGTCATCTCCTCCCAAAACCTTTTTCTGATTACTTAGTCTAGGCCACACCTCCTCATCCAACACCACCACACTGTCACTACTTCATATCACTATGCTTCATTTGATCCAAAAATGCTTATCACCACCTGCAACAATCTTGTTCATTTATTTGTTTACTCACTTATTTTCTGCTACCACCCATGCACCCCACTCCCACCCTACAGAACATACATTCCATAAAGGTGGGAATCCTGTCTTCTTATTTGCTAATTCTCATTCCCTGCACATTTCCTGGCTATACACACTTGGCACTCACATAAATCGATCTGACTTTAACAGCAAAAAATCCATATAAAAAGTAATTGAACAATTCACTCATTTTTCTTTGTCAGTTATTTTGATATGTGGAATTTATGGGGAAAAAAAGCTAAAAGAATTGAGGTCATTTAATTTACAGAAGAGAAATAAACTTTTTTAATGGACTTTAATAGTCTGGAAGCCTGGGTTCTAATACTATGAGACCTCGTGCAGGTCCTCTCAAACCATGTCCTTCTCTATAAAATGGGAAGGATGATATCCACTAGGACAGACACATTCATAAAGCTGACATATGGCAAAGCACAAATATAGTTAGCATTAGTGTAAGACCCTATTCTTTAAAACACACTTTGACATTTATTTGTCCAAATGAGTCTTACAAAAGTGACTCTCTGAAGTACAGAAGTAAAAGAGTTATTTTCTTTTTATATTTTACAAAAGAAGACACTGATTGTAGAGAGTTCTGACATCCCTAAGAAGCAAGGAAGAGAAAGAAAGAGGACAGGAGAAACAGAAGGGTAAACCAGCATATGTGCAAGATGTTATTGTTCATCACACTCTTTCACCTCATCTCCTATGATCCTCTAGGACACTCTCATTCCCGTTTTATAGATGAGAAAACCACAGTTCAGACAGTTTAAGGTAATGACTGACCCACAGGTAGACTACTGGTATGTGAAGATAACAGGGTATGACATCAGTTCCTCCAACTTGCAATCCCATACTCTCTGTTTTTACCATGTGACTTCCAAGAAATGATCAAGGGCAAGATATCTAAAAAAAGATAAACATGCTACAAAAATAAAACTAAAAATCACTTAATCATTTTTAAACAAAGAAAGTCATCAACTCTTTCTTTTTTTTTTTTTCCATTTTTAGCTGAGCTCCAGAGGAAAATCACATGGAATAACATGAGGATTGGCTATGAGGAAGAATTCAACAACACGTAGTGTTTTAGCCACTGATAATGTTATAAAGGACACCTTTGGAAAACAGTTTTAAGATGTGGTTAAACCCTGACATCAAACCATTCATCATTCCAAGAGGATTTAAATGAGAGTCTGTATGACCAAAGAGGTATAGGTATCAGTTGAGGATTCCTAGTGTAAGAATTAAAGAAAGAGGAAAGAAACATGAAAAGCAGCTGGACAGTCAAGACAGATTTATTTTAGAGAAAACAAACCTGAGAGGTGCCTTCTGACCAAGTTAGGTCAGAGCCACACTCTCTTACAGACTCAGAGTTTTTAAGGATTCAGGGTGGGAGAGTTTATCAGAGGCTTAGACTGCTTCTGTGTCTCTTTGTTGTGCTTATCTGGGAGGGAGAGTTGTGTGTCTGTTCCCATACATCTTTCTGCAGCTGCAGGCAGAAAGCAGCTAAAAGCAGACTCCCCTGATTCTCAGGGGAGTCTGCTTTTAGCTTATCTATCTTAGTGCACCTGAAGGGAAAGGAATGTGCTTATTAAGGCCCACTGTTTTACTGGGGCTCATTGCATGAGGGTGAAGTTTGGCAGTTACCCAAGAGACTTTCCCCCCACCTCCCTCTGTGCCTGAGCTGTCTTGTCTGTGTTTTCCTGGCTGCTCTTTCTGTAGTTAGAAGAGGTTTCCTTGAAATGCATGAGGCTAAAAAGGGAGCTGGAATTTAAAGTGGCGGTGTTTGTCCGAGATGACGGTGCTCCTGTTCTATCACCTAGTTTATGTGATCCTTGATCTTTATAAAATGGAATTATCTTTTTAAATTATAAAAATGTTTTTATACATTTTTTTAAATTCAGAAGTTAATAACGTAAAAACCATCCCACAAACTCCCTTCATAAACCTCTCCCCAGAGATAATCATCATTAACAACTTGATATAGAGCCTTCTACACTGTCTGTGTAAGCGTACATAACTAAATATTTTGTTATTCTCTACATATGATTATGTGATTACTCTAAATGTGATTATTCTCTACATACTGTTCTCTAACCATTTTTTCTACTCTATATGATAGACAAGATTCCAGGTCAATAATACATAAGTCATCCTTTTACTTTTCAATGACTACACAGTGAAAATATCATAATTATTTTTATTCTTTAAGAATTTAATGCAACAGCATTTTCAGAAGAAAGATATATTGCTTCACCAATATCTTTTTATTCTCCTGTCCAGTTTTAACTGCCCACACAGTTTTCATTATTTCTGCTGTAAAGGTGTGAAAACAGTTATTTCTTTCTTTCTCAGAAGCTCTGGTCACTTGGTCCACTAATTCTGTGTGTGTAAAAAAACCATTGACATACAATAAGTTTTCATTTCTAGAATAAAAAATCTCCAAGTAAAGGTTATGGTATCTTTTGTTTCCATAGAATTTGTGAAAAATAAAACATTTATTGCACAATATTCAAAATAAATATCTCATGGCCAGAGAAGTGACCACAGTCTTCCATCATGGCAGTGCTAAGAGTTCTTATAAACTAGGTAGAATAATTTGGATTTCATCTTGAAGGCAAGGGGACTGGGTTGGGCATGGATGCACTTCTTCACTGGGGGATAGAGAAATGACATAAGCAAATCTCACTGGCTAAAGAGAATAGTTTAGAAAGGAGAAAATCCAGGATAAGGAGAACTAATTGCTCATGAGGGAAAAGTCCTTTAGGTGTTCAGCACTCTTGAGGCAAAATGATTCTGGGCCTTAATATAATCACTGCTGATAGAAGCACAACTACAAACTCTGGCCTTTCCTTCTAAAATGTTACTTATTCTCAATAATTGCCAAAGAAACCAACCTCCACTTCCAAGATGGCTTAATTACATGGCTGTTGGCTGGAGGCCTCAATCCCTCACTTTATGGACCTTTCTCTCCACAGGACTGTAAGTGCCCTCATGGCATGGAAGCTGGCTTCCCTCAGAGCAAGCAATCTAGGAGAGAGGACAAAGAGGAAGCCACACACCTTATAACCTAGTGTCAGAAGCCACACATTGTCACTTCCACCATATTATTTTCATTAGAAGTAAGTCATTTAGTCCATCTCACAGTCCAGGGGAGAGGAAGTAAATGCTGTCTCTTGAAGAGAAAAGTATTAAAGAATTTTTGGACATTTTGTAAAATCACCACAGGGGTCTAGTTGCAAACCCAGATTGATGCACTTAAGAGCCAGAGGCTGAGGAACCGCAGGCCATCATTCCCTAGGAATTCACAAAAATGAACAGGAATTTTCAGACTTCCATAGGCCATAGAATTGGGAAGATTCCATTTAATTTATCCAGACACCTAAGAGGCAGGGAGACCAGATGATATTTCAGTTATACTATTCCATATGTTATGAAACATGCCAAAAGGGCATGAGATCTACAATTTCCAAAAACAGTCATGATTTTGGAAAAAAATCTTTCCTGTTAGTTTCCACAAATTACAAGAACATTCTAAGTTTTTCAGTATTTCCATGTAACCCGAGTTTTAATTCCTACCAAGAAAATCTAGCACCTAAAATAATATTCAGGGAATGTATTCAACTGTTTCTGGGCAGGATGAAACATGCTTACATGGAAGAGATGAACCTTCAAATGAACTTTTAAGCACCTGGATCCCCTTTTCTGTTCAAGCATTTGTGAAAGGCAGGCTTGGCCCATGTATAGTTGTTTGCCTGAAATTAGACTGAGAAATTACATGATTCAACCAGTTTCTTGAACCAGTTGGACAATGTAGAGATAAGTAGGAATCACTTTTACTTTTTATCCCACTGCCTCCCCAACTTAAAACCTCTACATTAATTCATTTACCCTTGGTATTAGTCCATTTTTATACTTCTATAAAGATACTACCCTGAGACTGGATAATTTATTAAAAAAAAAAAAAAAAGGAAATTTAATTGACTCACAGTTTCACATGGCTGAGGAGGCCTCAGGAAACTTACAGTCATGGTGGAAGGGAAGGCAGGGACCTTCTTCACAAGGTGGCAGGAGAGAATGTGAGTATGTGAAGGAGGAACTGCTAAACACTCATAAAACCATTAGATCTCCTGAGTAAGTACTCACTATCATGAGAATAGCATGGGGGAAACTGCCCCCATGATCCAATCACCTCCCTCCCTCCCTCTATATGTGGGGATTAAAGGCCCCTCCCTCAACACGTGGGAATTACAATTCAAGATTAGATTTGGGTGGGGCCAGAGAGCCAAACAACATCACCGTTCCCTAGATGAAATCTTACCTGGATCTCATAGCGTTTCTAATCACTCTCAGATAATAAAATATATTAATCTACTCCAACATGAACATATTTTTCCATTTTAACATCTCATCTCTGAAATCCAAATCTCGGTGGCATCTTATAATCATAATTGGAAGGATATTTTTTTTCCCTTTCTTAGTGGCATATAAAAATAATGAAGCATCTTAGAATCAATAGCATCTTAGACTCGATGAGATTTAGTAATGTCTTTTTCTAAGTATTAAAAATTCTAATCAAGTATAGTAACTAAAACTCTATTCTCATCAACTTTAAAACTTCCCCCTTCTCTGAACTCTGACCTACTTCAGGTCTGGAAGCCTGTAATGAGAAAAGATGGGGGTGATCATATTCATCTCTAGCTCTTATTCCACCTTCTCCTTCACTCTCTGGCAGATACTCTGGAGCCCTTTAGGGACTGGAGCGAGATGGGTGGGAAGAGGCATGGGTAAGTAAAGGTAATATTTCACCATACGGTTATAGTCTAGTGTAGGTATTCTCTCTGCAAAGAATATTCCAAATATCAGTTGTTTCTTTTCTGGAGTGGTTTTGTGGCTTTTTCACAGATGACCTCCATCACTAGGGAACACTTCCTACACTTCCTACACTTCCTTCACTTGCCTACATTTCTTTTCACATACATTATGCCTCCTCCAGATGGCCACTTACACATTCCCTTTACCCACTGGTTTCTTGTGGCCCAACCATCTACAGGGCTCAGTCCTCTTTTGTGGAGTCTCATTCAAGAGAACTCAATATGACTTCCTCCTGTGGGGTCTCATAAGCTCAAGGGAAATTCAGGCTTCCTTGTCAGGCCAGATGCTAGAAATCATGATGGATTCCAACTTCCCTCACTGTGCTCCAAGTCAGTAGAGCTCAGGCCTCAAACTCTCACCTCTAGATTTTGCAGCTTTGAGTCAGATACTAGTCCCTGCACCCCTCTAACTCCAGGAAACACACAACAAATTATCCAAATGGTTCTCTTGAAGCATCATCCTCATTGACTCTGAGAATACTACTTATTAATTGCTTCTTGAAATGATCAGTTTTAGGCAACTTCATCTGTTTCAGGTTTTACCATAAAACTGTCAGACAGATACATTTACACATAAAATGCTTTATTTATTAAATGAATTCATTCTCTACTTTTTCCCAGAAATGCTGAGAAATTGCTTACAATAAAAAAAAAAACAGTAAGGTAAGATACGACAATCTATTTATGCCAAGTCCTTTAAGTTATGTACTGTTGATATATTGAGAAAGACAAAATATTGCTAATGTACTATACTGGCCAAGAACGCAAAAATCTAAATCTAACCATGAAGAAATAGCAGTCAAACCCAAATTCAAACACGATGTACAGAACAACTAGCTTATATTCTTCAAATGTGTCAATGTCATGAATGACAAAGGCTGAGGAACTGTTACAGATTAAAGAAAATAACAGAAACATCAACTAAATACAGTGCATGATCCTGGAATGGATTCTGGTTTGGGAAAAAAGTTTTTCTATTAAGACAATTGGAAAATTGAAATATTAACTCTATATCAGATAATAGTGGCAAATCCATGTTAAATTTTCTGAATGTGATAATCATACTGTGGTCATTTAAAGAATGTCTTTTGTTCTCATGAAATACTGAAGTATTTAAAGTATTTAGGCACAAAGGGACATGATATACTAATATAAAACCCTCAAGTGGTTCAGAAAAAAATAGGTATATATACACACATACACACACACACACACGAATCTGGATCTGGAAAGGGCGTGCAGAATATGACAAAATGGTAACACTTGGTTAATCTGAGCAAAATATATATCAGACTTCTTGCAATTCTTCTCTAAGTTTGAATTATTTCAAAATAAAAGTTTAAAAATTATCTCGGGATTTTTTTCAACCCTCAAAATTATGCACGATTATGCTCATAATACAGAAAAGGAAAGGTCCCTAATTACTAATAAGGTTGAGCACCTGTTCAGTGTTATTGGACTTTGAATAACCTCTTTAGTTAAATGCCTTGTTCTAGTCTCTTGCACATTTTGAATTGGGTTGTCTGTCTTTTTCTTATTTATTAAACAAATTCTTTATTCTAAATACAATCCCTTTGTTAGCAATATGTGTTGCAAATATCTCCTTCTACTCTGTGACTAGTCTTTAGCTCTTATAATGGTATCTTTTGATAAACAGAAGTTTTCAACTTGACTGCAGTCAACTTTATTAACTGTTCTCTTCCTTCTCTCTTCCTCCATCCCACCCCCTCTCTCTTTCTGTGTGTGTGTGTGTTTTATTTAGACCTTTTTCCCTGTGTCAAGGTCTTAGAGACATTTTTCTATTTTGTCTTCTAGAATATTTATTCTTTCATCTTTCACATGTAGATCTATAATCTACTTGGAACTGTTGTTTGTGTATGGTGGGAGATAATAATGTTTATTGTTTCATATGGAGACACAGCACTATTTTTTTAAAAAATCCTTTTATTTTTTGTTTCTCAAAGTTTTACAAAATGCATTGATTTTTATATTGACCTATATTAATTATCTATTGCTGCTAAAACTACTCCAAAACTAAGTGACTTACAACAACAATAATTATTTTTTTTATGTCAACATGTCTGTTGGTGAGTTACTCAGACAAGACATGGTGAGGACAGTTTATCCCTGTTCCATGTTACCTGGGGACTAAAAGAATCAAAGGCTAGGAAGGAATTATCTGAATGCCAGCCCATTCACATGTCTAGTTATTCATGCTGTCTAGCAGCTTGGAGCCTAGCTGGGACTGTGGGCTGACATATGGCGTTCTAATAAGACCTGGGTCTCAAAAGCAAGTATCCTGAGAGAGAGCTACGAAGAAGCTGTATTGATGTTTATAAAATAGCCTCAAAAGTCACACCGCATCACTTCCACTGCATTCCAGTGACTGAGGCAATCGCCAAGGTCCACTTAGGTAGAACGTCTTACGGAGTGGGGCATATATAGGTGTGAATTAAACTCTTTTATTCATTCTAATAATTTATCTATAGATTCTTTTAGATGTTCTACATATACACTCATAACCTTTGTAAAGAATGACCATTTATTTTCTCTTTTTAATAATCATGCCCTTCATTTACATTTTTAGTATTTATTTTCTCTTTTTAATCCTCATGCCTTTCATTTGCATTTTTTGTCTTATTACACTGGCTAGGACCTCCTGTAAAATTTTGAACAGTAATGGCGATGGAGTCATCCTTATTTTATTGTTGATCTCAAAGGGAAACTAACATTTCACTATTAAGAATGATCTTTGCTATGTTTCTTTAACTATGTACTCTTTAACAAATTAAGAAAGATCCCTTTCTGAGTTTACTGAGTTTTTTTTTAAGATCATGAATAGATACTGAATTTTATCAGAGATTTTTCTGGAACTATAGAGATAATTATATCATTTTTCTTTTTTAGTTGATTGATTTGAAAACCAATCAACTTGTATTTCCAAAATAAACATAACTTGGTGAGGATATAGTATCCCTTTTATATACAGCTGGATTTTGCTTGCTGATTTTTTAGGACTTATTGCTATACTTACAGGAAATGATTAGCTTGTGATTTTTTTTTTCCCTTTTTTAATGTCCTTATTAGACTTTGCTACTAAGGTTATGCTAGCCTTATCAAATGAGTTGAGATTGTTCTCTTTTCCTATTCTCTCAGTTTATGTAAACCTGGCATTATTTCTTACTTAAATGTTTAGTAGGACTCACCAGTGAAGCCATTTGGACCTCAAATTTTTTAATGAAAATATTTTTAATGATAGATTCAATTTCTCAGTGGTTACAGAATTATTCAGGTTTTCTATTTATTTTAGCATAAAATCTGGTATTTGTATTTTGTTAATAATTTATTCTTTTCATATAAATTTTTAATGTATTGATAAAAAAGAAGTGGTTCATAATGTTCACATGAGCTTTTAATGACTGTCAGTTCTGTACTGATGTCACCTTTTTTCTTCCAATATTGAAATTTGTGTTGTCCCTCTTTTTGTCTTTATCAGTCTCACCAAAATTTATTAATCACAAAAACATCTTTTGACTTTGTTGATCCTTTCTTTTGCTTTCTGTGTTGCCAGTTTCTGTTTCTTTATTGTCTTCTTCTTTCTACTTTCTTTAGCTTAAATTTTTTGTTGTTCCTCAAAATTCTTGAGATAGATGACAAGTTTATTTACTTTGAGACTGTCTTCTTTTCTACTGTATGTATTTAAGGGCAAAAAATGTCCTCTAAGCACTGCTTTATCAGGGTCCCACATGTTTTGATATGTAGTATTTTCTTTATCATTTGTTCCAAAACATTTGTTAATTTCCATTGTGATTTTTAAATATTTGACCCAGGAGTATTCAGAAATATATTTCTCAATTTACAACCATACAGGGATTTTTCAACTTAACATTTTGCAATTGATTTTTTGCTTTAATTGCAGTCATTATAAAACATCTTAATATTTTAATCCTTGAGTCTTGCTTCAGGGACTAAAATATAGTCAATTCTTAAAAGTGTAGGATTGTAAAGAATGTATTGTGTTATACAACTGTCCTTTAGATATATTTTCTTAATACATTTTTCAAATTTTCTATAATTTTATTGTACTTTTTTTTTCTTTGTCTGCTATTGTAGCAGTCACTGAGAAATATATGTTAAAAACCTTCAATTGTCGGGGGCGGAGCAAGATGGCTGAATAGGAACAGCTCCAGTCTCCAGCTCCCAGCATGAGCGACACAGAAGACAGGTGATTTCTGCATTTTCAACTGAGGTACTGGGTTCATCTCACTAGGGAGTGCTGGACAATGGGTGCTGGTCAGCTGCTGCAGCCCGACCAGTGAGAGCTGAAGCACGGCGAGGCATCGCGTCAGCTGGGAAGCACAAGGGGGAAGGGAATCCCTTTTCCTAGCCAAGGGAACTGAGACACACAACACCTGGAAAATTGGGTAACTCCCACCCTAATACTGTGCTTTACAAAGGGTCTTAGCAAACGGGCACACCAGGAGATGATATCCCACACCTGGCCGGGAGGGTCCTATGCCCACAGAGCCTCCCTCATTGCTAGCACAGTAGTCTGCAATCTAACGGCAAGGCAGCAGAGAGGCTGGGGGAGGGGCGCCAACAATGGCTGAGGCTGAAGTAGGTAAACAAAGCCACCAGGAAGCTCGAACTGGGTGGAGCCTACCACAGCTCAAGGAGGCCTGCCTGACGCTATAGACTCCATCTCTGGGTGGAGTCTGACAGCTGTCTGACAGCTTTGAAGAGAGCAGTGGATCTCCCAGCACGGAGGTTGAGATCTGAGAACGGACAGACTGCCTGCTCAAGTGGGTCCCTGACCCCTGAGTAGCCTAACTGGGAGACATCCCCCACTAGGTGCAGACCAACACCTCACACCTCACAAGGTGGGGTATACTCCTGAGACGAAGCTTGCAGAGCAAGAATCAGACAGGTACACTCGCTGTTCAACAATATTATATCTTCTGCAGCCTCTGCTGCTGATACCCAGGCAAACAGGGTCTGGAGTGGACCTCAAGCAATCTCCAACAGACCTACAGCTGAGGGTCCTGACTATTAGAAGGAAAACTAACAAACAGGAAGGACACCCACACCAAAACCCCATCAGTACATCACCATCATCAAAGACCAAAGGCAGATAAAACCACAAAGATGGGGAAAAAGCAGGGCAGAAAAGCTGGAAATTCAAAAAATAAGAGCGCATCTCCCCCTCCAAAGCAATGAAGCTCATCACCAGGAACTGATCAAAGCTGGACGGAGAATGACTGTGACAAGATGAGAGAAAAAGGCTTCAGTCCATCAAACTTCTCAGAGCTAAAGGAGGAATTATGTACCCAGCGCAAATAAACTAAAAATCTTGAAAAAAGAGTGCAAGAATGGATAACTAGAATAATTAATGCAGAGAAGGCCATAAACGAATGGACAGAGATGAAAACCATGACATGAGAAATACATGACAAATGCACAAGCTTCAGTAACCAACTCGATCAACTGGAAGAAAGAGTATCAGCGATTGAGGATCAAATGAATGAAAGGAAGTGAGAAGAGAAATCTAAAGAAAAAAGAAGAAAAAGAAATGAACAAAGCTTGCAAGAAGTATGGGATTATGTAAAAATACCAAATCTACGTCTGATTGGGGTGCCTGAAAGTGAGGGGGAAAATGGAACCAAGACGGAAAACACTCTGCAGGATATCATCCAGGAGAATTTCCCGAACCTAGTAGGGCAGGCCAACATTCAAATTCAGGAAATACAGAGAATGCCACAAAGATACTCCTTGAGAAGAGCAACTCCAAGACACATAATTGCCAGATTCACCAAAGTTGAAATGAAGGAAAAAATCTTAAGGGCAGCCAGAGAGAAAGATCGCGTTACCCACAAAGGGAAGCACATCAGACTAACAGCAGATCTCTCAGCAGAAACTCTACAAGCCAGAAGAGAGTGGGGGCCAATATTCAACATTCTTAAGGAAAAGAATTTTCAACCCAGAATTTCATATCCAGCCAAACTAAGTTTCATAAGTGAAGGAGAAATAAAATCCTTTACAGATAAGCAAATGCTTAGAGATTTTGTCACCACAAGGCCTGCCTTACAAGAGATCCTGAAGGAAGCACTAAACATGGAAAGGAACAACTGGTACCAGCCATTGCAAAAACATGCCAAAATGTAAAGACCATCGAGGCTAGGAAGAAACTGCATCAACTAACGAGCAAAATAACTAGTTAATATCATAATGGCAGGATCAAGTTCACACATAACAATATTAACCTTAAATGTAAATGGACTAAATGCTCCAATTAAAAGACACAGACTGGCAAACTGGATAAAGAGTCAAGACCCATCAGTTTGCTGTATTCAGGAGACCCATCTCACATGCAGAGACATACATAGACTGAAAATAAAGGTATGGAGGAAGATCTACCAAGCAAATGGAGAACAAAAAAAGGCAGGGGTTGCAATCCTAGTCTCTGATAAAACAGACTTTAAATCATCAAAGATCAAAAGAGACAAAGAAGGCCATTACATAATGGTAAAAGGATCAATTCAACAGGAAGAGCTAACTATCCTAAATATATATGCAACCAATACAGGAGCACCCAGATTCATCAAGCAAGTCCTTAGAGGATTACAAAGAGACTTAGACTCCCATACAATAATAATGGGAGACTTCAACACCCCACTGTCAACATTAGACAGATCAATGAGACAAGTTAACAAGGATATCCAGGAATTGAACTCATCTCTGCAGCAAGCGAACCTAATAGACATCTACAGAACTCTCCACCCCAAATCAACAGAATATACATTCTACTCAGCGCCACATCGCACTTATTCCAAAATTGACCACATAATTGGAAGTAAAGCACTCCTCAGCAAATGTACAAGAACAGAAATTATAACAAACTGTCTCTCAGACCACAGTGCAATCAAACTAGAACTCAGGACTAAGAAACTCAATCAAAACCACTGAACTACATGGAAACTGAATAACCTGCTCCTGAATGACTACTGGGTACATAACGAAACGAAGGCAGAAATAAAGATGTTCTTTGAAACCAATGAGAACAAAGACACAAGATACCAGAATCTCTGGGACACATTTAAAGCAGTGTGTAGGGGGAAATTTATAGCACTAAATGCCCACAAGAGAAAGCAGGAAAGATCTAAAATTGACACTCTAACATCACAATTAAAAGAACTAGAGAAGCAAGAGCAAACACATTCAAAAGCTAGCAGAAGGCAAGAGATAACTAAGATCAGAACAGAACTGAAGGAGATAGAGACACAAAAAACTCTCCAAAAAATCAATGAATCCAGGAGTTGGTTTTTTGAAAAGATCAACAAAATTGATAGACTGCTAGCAAGACTAATAAAGAAGAAAAGAGAGAAGAATCACATAGACGCAATAAAAAATGATAGAGGGGATATCACCACCGACCCCACAGAAATACAAACTACCATCAGAGAATACTATAAACACCTCTGTGCAAATAAACTAGAAAATCTAGAAGAAATGCATAATTTCCTGGACACTTACACTCTTCCAAGACTAAACCAGGAAGAAGTTGAATCCCTGAATAGACCAATAGCAGGCTCTGAAATTAAGGCAACAATTAATAGCCTACCACCCAAAAAAAGTCCAGGACCAGATGGATTCACAGCTGAATTCTACCAAAGGTACAAGGAGGAGCTGGTACCATTGCTTCTGAAACTATTCCAATCAATAGAAAAAGAGGGATTCCTCCCTAACTCATTTTATGAGGCCAACATCATCCTGATACCAAAGCCTGGCAGAGACACAACAAAAAAAGAGAATTTTAGACCAATATTCCTGATGAACATCAATGCAAAAATCCTCAATAAAATACTGGCAAACCGGATCCAGCAGCACATCAAAAAGCTTATCCACCATGATCAAGTGGGCTTCATCCCTGGGATGCAAGGCTGGTTCGACATATGCAAATCAAGAAATGTAATCCAGCATATAAACAGAACCAAAAACAAAAACCACATGATTATCTCAATAGATGCAGAAAAGGCCTTTGACAAAATTCAACAGCCCTTCATGCTAAAAACACTCAATAAATTCTGTATTGATGGAACCTATCTCAAAATCATAAGAGCTATTTATGACAAACCCACAGCCAGTATCATACTGAATGGGAAAAAACTGGAAAAATTCCCTTTGAAAACTGGCACAAGACAGGGATGCCCTCTCTCACCACTCCTATTCAACATAGTGTTGGAAGTTCTGGCTAGGGCAATCAGGCAAGAGAAAGAAATCAAGGGTATTCAGTTAGGAAAAGAAGAAGTCAAATTGTCCCTGTTTGCAGATGACATGATTGTATTTTTAGAAAACCCAATCATCTCAGCCCAAAATCTCCTTAAGCTGATAAGCAACTTCAGCAAGTCTCAGGATACAAAATTAATGTGCAAAAATCACAAGCATTCTTATACACCAGTAACAGACAAACAGAGAGCCAAATCATGAATGAACTTTCATTCACAATTGCTTCAAAGAGAATAAAATACCTAGGAATCCAACTTACAAGGGATGTAAAGGACTTCTTCAAGGAGAACTACAAACCACTGCTCAGTGAAATCAAAGAGGACACAAACAAATGGAAGAACATACCATGCTCATGGATAGGAAGAATCAATATCATGAAAATGGCCATACTGCCCAAGGTAATTTATAGATCCAATGCCATCCCCATCAAGCTACCAATGAGTTTCTTCACAGAATTGGAAAAAACTGCTTTAAAGTTCATATGGAACCAAAAAAGAGCCCGCATTGCCAAGACAATCCTAAGTCAAAAGAACAAAGCTGGAGGCATCACGCTACCTGACTTCAAACTATACTACAAGGCTACAGTAACCAAAACAGCATGGTACTGGTACCAAAACAGAGATATAGACCAATGGAACAGAACAGAGTCCTCAGAAATAATACCACACATCTACAGTCATCTGATCTTTGACAAACCTGAGAAAAACAAGAAATGGGGAAAGGATTCCCTATTTAATAAATGGTGCTGGGAAAATTGGCTAGCCATAAGTAGAAAGCTGAAACTGGATCCTTTACTTATTCCTTATACAAAAATTAATTCAAGATGGATTAGAGACTTAAATGTTAGACCTAATACCATAAAAACCCTAGAAGAAAACCTAGGTAATACCATTCAGGACATAGGCATGGGCAAGGACTTCATGTCTAAAACACCAAAAGAAACAGCAACAAAAGCCAAAATTGACAAATGGGATCTAATTAAACTAAAGAGCTTCTGCACAGCAAAAGAAACTACCATCAGAGTGAACAGGCAACCTACAGAATGGGAGAAAATTTTTGCAGTCTACTCATCTGACAAAGGGCTAATATCCAGAACCTACAAAGAACTCAAACAAATTTACAAGAAAAAAACAAACAACCCCATCAAAAAGTGGGCAAATGAGATGAACAGACATTTCTCAAAGAAGACATTCATATAGCCAACAGACACATGAAAAAATGCTCATCATCACTGGCCATCAGAGAAATGCAAATCAAAACCACAATGAGATACCATCTCACACCAGTTAGAATGGTAATCATTAAAAAGTCAGGAAACAACAGGTGCTGGAGAGGATGTGGAGAAATAGGAACACTTTTACACTGTTGCTGGGATTGTAAACTAGTTCAACCATTATGGAAAACAGTATGGCAATTCTTCAAGGATCTAGAACTAGAAGTACCATATGACCCAGCCATCCCATTACTGGGTATATACCCAAAGGATTATAAATCATGCTGCTATAAAGACACATGCACAGGTATGTTTATTGCGGCACTATTCACAATAGCAAAGACTTGGAATCAACCTAAATGTCCATCGGTGACAGACTGGATTAAGAAAATGTGGCACATATACAGCATGGAATACTATGCAGCCATAAAAAAGGATGAGTTTGTGTCCTTTGTAGGGACATGGATGCAGCTGGAAACCATCATTCTCAGCAAACTATCGAAGAACAGAAAACCAAACACTGCAGGTTGTCACTCATAGGTGGGAACTGAACAATGAGATCACTTGGACTTCGGAAGGGGAATATCACACACTGGGACCTATCATGGGGAGGGGGGAGGGGGGAGAGATTGCATTGGGAGTTACACCTGATGTAAACGACGAGTTGATGGGTGCTGACGAGTTGATGGGTGCAGCATGCCATCATGGCACAAGTATACATATGTAACAAACCTGCACGTTATGCACATGTACCCTAGAACTTAAGGTACAATAATAATAAAAATAAATAAATAAATAAATAATAAAAACCTTCTATGAAGACTGTGGATTTGTCTATTTTCCTTGCAGTTTTGCTAATTCTGTCTTATATTTTAATACTTACATTATTAGGTGTGTGCAAATTAAAAATTATTTCTTCATGGTAAGTTGAAATTTATTGAGCCTGCCTCTTTTTATCACTAATAATGTTTTGACTTAAAGTTCACGTTGGCTAATATAGCTGCATCAGGTTTCTTTTCATTGTTTGCATGGTAGATATTTACCATCATGTAATTTTAATCTTTTCACAGCCTCGTATTTTATATTTTATTCTCATATTTTATATTATCTCATGTAAACATCATATGTTTAAGTTTTTAAACCAAATTAATAATCTCTGTGTATATTAAAGCATTTAGTCCACTTACATTTAATGTTCTTAGTGATCAGTTTGGGTCTTAATATTTGCTATCTCATTGTCATGCCTCTTCTGTGTTCTTTTATCACTCCTATTTGCCATCATTTGGATTGACTTTTTTTTTTTTTTTTTTTTTTTTTTGAGATGGAGTCTGGCTGTGTGGCCCAGGCTGGAGTGCAGTGGCACCATCTCGGCTCACTACAAGCTCCGCCTCCTGGGTTCACGCCATTCTCCTGCCTCAGCCTCCCGAGTAGCTGGGACTACAGGCACCTGCCACCGCACCCAGCTAATTTTTTGCATTTTTTAGTAGAGACAGGGTTTCACCGGGTTAGCCAGGATGGTCTCGATCTCCTGACCTCGTGATCCGCCCACCTCGGCCTCCCAAAATGCTGGGATTACAGGCGTGAGCCACCACGCCGGGCCCGGATTGACCATTTTTTATAATTTGCCTTTCTTTCCTGTGTATCCATCAAAGTCCAATCAGGAAACAGAAATCATACAGCCATTTGAGCTGGCAAGGTTTAATATAAAGATGTATTAACTATAACAGGAGATTGAAGTAATATGGGATTTGCTAATAAGTTAAGAGAATGCTAAATTATACAGGGGTCAGATATAGATACAAGATAAACTGCAGTACCAATAAAAGGGAGGAGCCACTACCCCAGCGCTGTGAGAGTAAACAATAAACGAATAAATCTGAAGGACCCCTCTCCTTCACCAGGCTGAGATTCAAACCTCACTGGAGAGAGCATGACCATAGCCCACTAGACAGTGGAGATGACCACTGAGGTCTTACTGGTGGAACTGGGAAGCCACCCTCTAGGGTGCAGATGAAGCATTTCATTGTGTTGAAAACCAGGCACTGGGGTGGGAGAGTAAGGTGTCCAGGAGGAAGTGCTGTGGGATACAAGAGTCAGCCAGGTGGAGCACACCAGAACCAGGAAGAGCCCCTTCCTCCTCCAGCATCTCTCCCACACCCTCTACTGATGAAGCTTACCATCATGCCAACTGGCAAGTGAGAAATGATCAGTTCCTCAAGCAGGGCAATAAAATGTGGATTTGGAGATGAGCAACAAATTGGTAATGGACACATCCTCTGATAGCTTTTTACTATTTTACTCCTTTTTGGTGGCTACTTTAGAAATTATAATAGGCATCCTTGAATTAGCAATGTCTAATATTTCTTGTTGCTTTCAACCTCTTCTGGCACTGAGCAAGGATCTTAAAACAGTTTAATTCCATTTACTTGATTCTGGCTTATATGCTACTTTTGTGACATGTATTAATTATCTGGTAAGTATACATTTGTGCATATCCATGATGATTTTCTTAGGATAAGTCTTAGAAGTAAAGTTACTGTGTTGACGTGTCTAAAAAATTCTAAGGTTTTTCATGTATAGTACCATCCCTGCCTTCAGAAATACTGAAGAGCAACTGTGAGAGCCTCTATTTATCACCTTGACATAAGTTGTTAAAATTTTCTAAATTTCTCATTGCATTGGTGAAAATTGTCTATCAGCATTTCAATTTTCATTTCACCCGTTGCTTGAGACATTATGAATTTTTACTCATACAAACTGACTGCCTTTCTGTGTTGCCTTTTGTTGTATTTGTGTTTGAATGAATTTCCTGTCCTCTTCCCTTTTTTTAATTTCTTGCCTCTCTCTTTTTATTGATTAATGTGGGGCTTAAGATCAGTAATGGAATAACATCCTCCTTTTTCCTCTCTGAAATCCTAAACCAAGAGAGAAAATAGACAAAGACTCAAAAACAGAAATCAAATTATCAGCTTTCTTACTAATGAAGATAATGTTGAGGAAGCCAAATCGATTTCCTAAAAGTTTGCTTCTGAATTGATCAGACTTATCACCAGTCCCTCTCCCCCAGGCTCAGGCATAAACTGTGGGCCTCTTAATTCAGAAGACAGTTAAGTCTGTCATATGGAGAAGAAGAGACCAGAGTATCCCAGATGTGGGGGCTTATCTAAAATGGAAAAGAACCCAGAAGAGACTAAAACACACATGCTCACAGGGCCCCCAGCCAGCCCAAATGGCAAGTTTGTAGAAGGAAGTACCTGTTACACGTGGATCCAGGCCCTCAGGCTTGGGGACACCAACATCTTTGCCCTTTCCTCCAGGTAAATACTAGCTCTTTTCTAGGACACAATGCCTGCAGATTCAGCTGAGTTTCAGCCCCATTTGCAGGCACAGATGCACAGCCCTGAGCAAGTGGCAGCCCTGCATCACAATTCTTTCTCTCAATCTCCCCAAAGGTTTCAGAATGTAGCAGTGGACATTCCCTTCATTTTTCTACTAAATAGTTGAAAGTTCTACCTTAGTAACCAATGTCAGGATTTTGGGAGAAGGAGAAAATGGTCCCCCCTACATAAAAGATCTTGATACATTAAGGATATCAAGTCATTGCCCATTATACAATCTACTTTTTTCTTCTGATTTATCATTTGCCATCCAGTTTTTATGTGATGTTTTATATGGATATATTAGATATTTAGCATTTTAATAGAAAGTTTAAAGATAATAAATAATTCATTAGGAACATAAATAAAACCTAACATTCTCAATTGAATAAGGCAATTCAGTTTTGTTTTAAACTATATGAATGTTGTGTCTACTTGGCTTGAGAATTTTTTTGGAATATCAGATTTACAAATACCTTTAATTTTGCCACATCCTAAGCAGTAACACATTTAATTATAGTGGTATATTTTATCATCTCTCATATGTTAGTGATGCTTCATAGCTCTATTCTCCAAAATATGTTCAAGACACTTTATTTACAAGAAATTCTCCCAGTGCTTTAGATTTTCTCTGGGTTTTTCTTCTTTTTCTAAAGGAGCATACTCCTTTCCATAATCTCTCTGAGGATCCAAGATATTCTTATATAGATTATCAATATTTCAATAATCTCTCTGAGGATCCAAGATATTTTTATATAGATTATCAATATTTCTCTTAATTACTTGTCAATTTTCATCACTCATGGAAAGTGTATCTTCTCTCTTCGTATATTATGCACACTTTCATAAAAAGGCCAAGCTCACACCTTATTTTGAACTGTCTAGTCACCTAGGTTTAGCTATACTTATTGTATGTAAATAGTAATATTTGAATTTTGTGTTTAGAGCCCAGCCTGGGAATACTTGTCTTATGATAGGGACATTTGAAATATTCATATTAGTTCCTCTAAGTGATATGTCAGATGTGACTACCATCATATTATTATATGCTTTCTATTTTTTTACTTCTTGCCTTTTCCCTAATATATAATCATACATTTTGCTGCATTGACTTGTATTAGGTTTTTCTTCTTTTCTAGTGATTTCTTAGTCATACGTTCTACATATCCTATTGTCATCTTTACATAATAAAAATTACAATAAATACACTTAAACCCACATTTCTAAATCAAAATCTAAAATGATTTCCATCTGTGAAATATGGTGACCTCCGCTTTGCCTGTCTCACAAACCTCTAACTGAATGTTCTGATCCCAGTGATTATTCTGTTTCTTCTTACATTACGTATCTAAGAACTATTGCATACATTTTTTTTTTATAATCGTGGTAAAAATTCTAAAATTTACTACTTGTGATTTCTATTTTACACCATTCTTCCCATTCTTGAGCTCTTAATTTTGTTTCATTTCTCAGTCTACAAAACCATGAGAATACTTGCTAGCCCTCAAGCAGGCTACATATGCTACGGCCTCTGCTCACACTATTCTATCAGCCTTCAGTGCCCTCCATTTGATGATGTCCAACTTCCTTCTCTGTTTCCACAGCACACCCATTTTGCATACTTCTATTATCTAACGTGTTTCATTCTGCGCATGCATCACTGGAATTTGAGCTCCTTGAGAGCCATTACTTTCTCTGTAATCTCTATTTTCTTTCTATTATGTGGCACAGGCCCTGGAAGGCAAAAGATAGAGATGCAGTCACTGCTGAAAAAAGAAAACAATTAAGCTAAATTATTGAATATTTGATAATCAGGAAACTCCAGTATTTCTTTGCATCATGCTGCAATGCTGAACTTGTAGACAGAGACACAGAGGAAAGAGTGCTAAATGGCATCAGAGCTGGAGATACTAACCCCCTCAAAGAGCCATTCATCTGATAGTCAAAGCCACTCTCTCCCAAGTGAAGTACAATTGGTATAATGTTTGGCCATAGCACTGAACATTAGCTATGGCCACAGTTAAATGGTAGGAGAATTGGGGCAAGGGCAGCAGGGTGAACCAACACAGTGGAAACTCAAGGTGGAAGGTTTCAACAGTATATAATGTCAATGAAATATGAGGAACAATGAGAGATGAAAACAGAAAACAAGGTCATTAGAGACTAATATTTTTGTTTTCCACTTTTTACGTGTGACCTCAGTCTTCTCTGTGCTCTTCATCTGTGATTTGAAATTACCAAGATTTAGATCAATAAAAAATTCTGGCCAGCCTAAGTACTTGCTGAGTTAGGTCAATTAAGATATAAAATTCACTACAGTCACATGTATGGAATGGATGGTAAGAGGATTTTAAAAATCAATCTGCTATTTCAATACCTCCCTATTTCAATCCCCATAAAAGCTGTTTCAATAAATCAGACATTCCATTTATTTCCTTATAGAATAAAAGTATTATCATCTTTAAGGGTAAAGTCTAGACATCAAAGAAAAAAGAATATCAGATAAAAAAATCACAGGGGAGTTCTTCGTCTATTTGTGTTAACCACAGCTTGTTACTTCAATAAAAGACTACTGAAGATTTAGAAAACCCCATGAAATCATACTGCAACCATATGTGGAGGCAAAAAAAAGTATCATTCAAGTATACCCTAAATTGTAAGGACACACGATTAAAGGGAGGCTACTTTGCGTGAGAAAATGGAATCTTTGGCAATTTTCTAAGAGCAGGAAAGATACTTCTGTCTTTCTGGATTAATCATATTTAAACTTAGAGTTTGATCACTGAATAGCTTACCAAAATTGTGTCAGATTGTTTGTTTTGTTGCTGTTGAGTTGTTTGAATTCCTTAAATATTTTGGATATTAGCCCCTTAACAGATGGTTTGCAAATATTTTCTTCCAATCTATAGGTTGCCTTTTCCTTTTGTTGATTTTTTCCTTTGCTGTGCAGAAGCTTCGTAGTTTGATGTAGTCCCACTTGCTTATTTTTGCTTTTGCTGCCTGAGCTTTTGATTTCATATCAAAAGACTTGTTGTCAAGGCCTATGTCAAGCTTTTTTCTTGTTTTTTCCAGTAGTTTCATGGTTTTAGGTCTTGCATTTAAGATTTTAATCCATTTTGAGTTTATTGTATCTGATGTAGGATAAAATTCCAATTTTATTCTTTTGCATGTAGATATCCAGTTTACTCAACATGTGGATATCCAGTTTACTCAACACTGCTTATTCAAAAGACTACCCTTCCTCATTGTGTATGCTTAGCAACCTTGTCAAAAATAAGTTGACCATATATGCTTGAGATAAATATATTAATTACTTTAATTCTAGTAATCATCTCACTGTAGATATGTATGTCGAAACATTGTTTTCACCTTAAATGTACATAGCTTGTATTTAAATAAATTAATTTATAATAAAGGGGAAAACTTGGTTAGATGGGATGAAAAGATTGTACCAATTTTTTCTAAAATACTTTGTACTCAGAAGTTCCTCAATAACACAGAATATACAGAGATATTTCAGAACAAAGACTTTTTCCAAGTAAAAAAAACTTTAGATCTAGAAGAAAACTTGTGAAGCAACTTCCTGCCAGACCACACCATGATTACTTTATGTGTTAAAATAAACATCTACCAAGGATTTATTATATTTCAATGTGGTATGCATCAATGTTTCTCAAACCATCTGTGGTGAAAGGCCATTTTCCCCCAATCCATTATATATTTGCAAAATACAAGAAAAACAAATTAGTAGACCAAAAAAATGTGGTGGCTTTAGTTTTTTCATTTTAAATATTTTATTTATTTCTTAAAACTGACATGTAATCATGGTATTAGACAAAAGAAATTTTTACAAGGTCATATTTCTTAAAACTGACATGTAATTGTTGTACTAGACAAAAGAAATTTTTACAAGGTCATGGAGATTTTCTGCCATGTTCTCCTCTAAAAGCTTTGTTTTATCTTTAATATTTAGGACTATGATCCATCTGGAATAATGAAGATAGCCCAGATTCTTTGCTGCAGCTCTCATTGAGAGTCCCACCTCTGTGAATCTAGGCTAGTTTTAGTGACTTACATAACCAACAAAACGTTGCTTATATGTCATTCTGCGACTTCTGAAACTAGTCATAAAAATCGTTGCATTTTCTGGGCCTCTTGGAACCCTCTCTGGGAGCTTTGAGCTGCCATGTTAGAGGTCAAATAACTTGAGACCACTGTGCTGGAGAAGCCACGTATATGTTCTGGTGAACTGTTCCAACTGAGCCTAGACTTTAGGCATCTCTACCAAGGAGCCAGATACATGACTGCCCATCCACCAGCTGAATACCACCATCAACACCATGTTAAATATGTTCTATAAGTATACAATACAAATCCAAAGGAAACAGCATGATGATACCTGTATGGTAATCTGTATGGTCATTTGATTACTCAATACGCTTCTTGGCCTTTTGGCTAAGATCAAGTGTGATTACTATGCATATCTGGTGATGGTGCTAGGATTAACAATGGAGAGTCAAAGATATACCCTTATGTGTAACAATGGTCCTTCACCCCACCCAGGGGATGTCTTTAATTATTACATGTGTAATTAACAGTAGTATTTAAAAGAAAGAAACTAGATTAGAAAAAAAGGCATTTGATTTAAAATAGCAATAAAATATAATACTTAAGAAATAGTTTGAACAAAACATCCACATGAAGAAACTATAAAACCACAAAACCATACAAAAAAGCCCTGTAATGAATGGAAAGAAATATATTATTCCTGGATAGGAAAACCAAATTCTATTTTTAAAGTTCAATTCTGATACTAACTGTAGATTTTGACAAAATTCCAATTAAAGTATCAATAGGGTTTTTCAGTGAGAGAGGGCAATTTAAAAAATATTCTGATGTCCATCCCAGAGAAAAAATAGGCAATTATAGTGTTTTGAAAAGTTATCTCTGAAAAGTAAGAAATGTAAAGGGAAACTAACACCACCATCAGTACAAATTATAAATATTACAATAATTACGAATACTGGTAAATGTCATTAGGATAGAACAAATGGCTCAAAAATACACACCACACAAACTTTATAAAGGAAGGATCACAAATCACTGAGAAAGAAAAAAGGGCACTTCAACATGTAGTAGCTGGACAATTGGTTGGCCATTTGTAAATATATACATTTCCAGTCTTTATATTAGGCAAATAAAATTACTACCAATTGTTTAAAGAATTGGCTGGGTGCAGTGGCTCACGCCTGTAATCCCAACACTTTGGGAGGCCAAGGCGGGCAGATCACGAGGTCAGGAGTTCAAGAATAGCCTGACCAACATGGTGAAATGCCATCTCTACTAAAAATACAAAAAGTTAGCTGGGCGTGGTGGCACACGCCTGTAGTAGACACATAACTATAAAATCTCCAGATGAGGTCTGTTTCTCATTTTTAAATAGAAAACTCATTCTCTCCTTCTTCCCTTTCCTTCCTCTATGAACAATTCACTACTAAAGCCATTAGTTCACTAATAGAGCAGAGCAAGGTAGGCATTCTTAAGGTCAAGGATATGGGGGAAGAGAATGGAAAATTCTCAAAGGAAATTCAAATGATCAACAAAACATACTTTTCAAATTTCAACCTCATCAATATTTAATAATATGCATACTAAAATATTGGAATATATTTCTATATACCGGAAAAACTTTAATGGAAATACCTAGTTCTGGTAAGGGTAAGAAAGCAATAATTTATATGAATAGCTATAAAAACCTTTCAGAATGCGATTTGGCTATATGCATCAAAAGACTTAAAAATGTTTTGTACCAGAGAAGGTGTCCAAGATGACCGAATAGGAACAGCTCCAGTCTGCAGCTCCCAGCAAGACCAATGCAGAAGGTGGGTGATTTCTGCATTTCCAACTGAGATCAGGAGATTCCCTCATGTGCCTACACCACCAGGGTCCTAGGTCTCAAACACAAAACTGGACATTGTTTGGGCAGACACTGAGCTAGCTGCAGGAGTTTGTCTGTACCCCAGTGGCGCCTGAAAAACCAGTGAGAGAGAACCATTCACTGACCTGGAAAGGGGGCTGAAGCCAGGGAGCCAAGTGGTCTCACTCAGTGGGTCACAATCCCATGGAGCCCAGAAAGATAAGAACCACTGGCTTGAAATTCTCACCACCAGCACAGAAGTCTGAAGTCAAGCTGGGACTACCGAGCTTGGTGGGGTAAGGAGTACTCGCCATTACAGAGTTTTAGTAGGCGGTTTTCCCCTGACAGTGCTAAGGGGTCTGGGAGGTTTGGACTGGGCAGAATTCACCACAGCGCAGCAAAGAGACTGTGGCCAGACTGCTTCTCTAGATTCCCCCTCACTGGGCAGGGTATCTCTGAAGGAAAGGCAGCAGCCCCAGTCAGGGGCTTACAGATAAACCTATCATCTGCCTGCGACAGAGCACCTGGGGGAAGGGACGACTGTGGACACAGCTTCAGCGGATTTAATCTTTCGTACCTGCTGACTCTGAAGAGAGCAGCTGATCCTGACAAGGGTGATTCTCCCAGGACTGTGCACCAGCTCTGCTAAGGGACAGACTGCCTCCTCAAGTGGGTCCCTGACCCCTATGCCTTCTGACTGGGAGAGACCTCCCAACAGCGGTTGACAGACACCTCATACAGGAGAGCTCCGTCTGGAATCAGGCCGGTGCCCTTCCGGGACGAAGCTTCCAGAGAAAAGAGCAGGCAGCAATCTTTGCTGTTCTGCAGCCTCCACTGGTGATACCCAGGGAAACAGGGTCTGGAGTGGACCTCCAGCAAACTGAAGCAGACCTGCAGAAAAGGGGCCTGTTAGAAGAAAAACTAACAAACAGAAAGCAAGAACAGCAACATCAACAAAAAAGATCTCCCCCACAAAAACCCCATCCAAAGGTCATAAACCTCAAAGATCAAAGGTAGATAAATCCACAAAGATGAGGAAAAACCAGCATGAAATTCTAAAAATTCCAAAAACCAGAATGCCTCTTCTCCTCTAAATGATCGCAACTCCTCTTCATCGAGGGCACAAAACTGGATGGAGATACCAAAACCTGGCAGAGACACACAACAAAAAAGAAAATTTCAGGTCAATATCCCTGATGAACATGGATACAAAAATCCTCAATAAAATACTGGCAAACTGAATTCAACGGGACATCAAAAAGCTTATTCACCACGATCAAGCCAGCTTCATCCCTGGGATGCAAGGCTGGTTCAACATACACAAATCAATAAATGTAATCCATTACATAAACAGAACCAACGACAAAAACCACATGATAATCTCAATAGATGCAGAAAAGGCCTTCGATAAAATTCAACATCCCTTCATGCTGAAAACTCTCAATAAACTAGGTATTGATGAAACATATCTCAAAATAATAAGAGCTATTTATGACAAACCCATGGCAAATATCATGGCATTGGGCAAAAGCTAGAAGCATTCCCTTTGAAAACCGGCACAAGACAAGGATGCCCTCTCTCACCACTCCTATTCAACGTAGTATTGGAAGTTCTGGCCAGAGCAATCAGGCGAGAGAAAGAGATAAAGGGTATTCAAATAGGAAGAAAGGAAGTCAAATTGTCTCTGTTTGCAGATGACATGATAGTATATTTAGAAAACCCCATCATCTCAGCCCAAAAACTCCTTAAACTGATAAGGAACTTCAGCAAAGTCTCAGGATTCAGAATCAATGTGCAAAAATCACAAGCATTCCTATACGCTAATAATAGAGAGCCAATTCATGAGTGAACTCTCATTCACAAGTGCTACAAAGAGAATAAAATACCTAGGAATACACTTATAAGGGACGTGAAGGACCTCTTCAAGGAGAAGTACAAATCACTGCTCAAGGAAATAAGAGAGGACACAAACAAATGGAAAAACATTTCATGCTCGTGGATAGGAAGAATCAATATTGTGAAGATGGCCATGCTGCCCAAAGTAATTTATAGATTCATTGCTATTCCCAATAAACTACCAGTGGCTTTCTTCACAGAATTAGAAAAAAACTACTTTAAATTTCATATGAAACCAAAAAAGAGCCCATATAGCCAAGAAAATCCTAAGCAAAAAGAACAAAGCTGGAGGCATCGTGCTACCTGACTTCAAACTACACTACAAGGCTACAGTATCAAAAACAGCATGGTACTGGTACCAAAACAGATGTATAGACCAATGGAACAGAACAGAGGCCTCAGAAATAACACCACACATCTACAAACATCTGATCTTTGACAAATCTGACAGAAACAAGCAATGGGGAAGGGATTCCCTATTTAATAAATGGTGTTAGGAAAACCGGCTAGCCATATGCAGAAAACTGAAATCAGCAGGATATCTTTACACCTTATACAAAAATTAATTCAAGATGGATTAAAGATTTAAATGTAAAACCCAAAACCCTAAAAACCCTAGAAGAAAACCTAGGCAATACCATTCAGGACATAGGCATGGGCAAGGACTTCATGACTAAAACACCAAAAGCAGTGGCAACAAAAGCCAAAATTGACAAATGGGATCTAGTTAAACTAAAGAGCTTCTGCACAGCAAAAGAAACTATCATCAGAATGAACAGGCAACCTGCAGAGTGGGAGAAAATTTCTGCAATATACCCATCTGACAAAAGTCTAATATCTAGAATCTACAAAGAAATTAAACAAATTTACAAAAAAAAAAAAACCCATCAAAAAGTGGGCAAAGGATATAAACAGACACTTCTCAAGAGAAGAGATTTATGCAGGCAATAGATATAAAAAAGACTCACCATCACTGGTCATTAGAGAAATGGAACTCAAAACCACAATGAGATACCATCTTATGCTAGTCAGAATGGTGATTATTAAAAAGTCAGGAAACAAGAGATGCTGGAGAGGATGTGGAGAAATAGGAATGCTTTTACACTGTTGGTAGGAGTGTAAATTAGTTCAACCATTGTGGAAGACAATGTGGTGATTCCTCAACGATCTGGAACCAGTAATACCATTTGACCTAGCAATCCTATTACTGAGTATATACCCAAAGGATTATAAATCATTCTACTATAAAGGCCCATGCACACGTATGTTTATTGCAGCACTATTTACAATAGCAAAGACTTGGAACCAACCCAAATGCCCATTAATAATAGACTGGATAAAGAAAATGTGGCACATATACACCCATAGAATACTATGCAGTCATAAAAAAGAATGAGTTCACGTCCTTTGCAGGGACGTGGATGATGCTGGAAGCCATCATTCTCAGCAAACTAACACAGGAACAGAAAACCAAACACCACATGTTCTCACTCATAAGTGGGAGTTGAACAATGAGAACCTGGATACACAGAGGGAAACGTCTAGGTTTTAAGCCCCATATGCATTAGCTGTTAGGGGGCAGGGGGCAAGGGAAGGGAGAGCATTAGGGCAAATAGCTAAGGCATCTGGGGCTTAAAACCTAGAAGATGGGTTGATAGGTGTAGCAAACCACCATGGCACAAGTATACCTATGTAACAAACCTGCACATTCTGCACATGCATCCCAGAACTTAAAGTAAAATAAAAATAAATAAATAAATAAACTGTTAGAAGAAAACGTAGATGTATTTTGTCATGACTTTGGTTTAGTCCATTTTTCTCTGTGTTATGATACCAAAAACCCAAACAGCTAAAGAAAAAAAAACAGATAAATTAAACTTCAATTTAATTAAAATTAGAAACTTTTGTGCTTCAGAAAAAAAAAATGTTTTGTACCTTAAAAATGTTTTTTGCCTTTTGGCCCAGTAATTCCACACATGGAAAGCCATTTTAACTAAAGATGATGAAATACTAATGAAAATTGCCTTCTAGGTAAATATGTTCACTGCAGCATTTTTGTAACATCAAAAATATTGGAAAGCAACTCAAGTGCCCAATAACAGATAAACAATTATACAAAGTGTAGGGTATCTACTAAATAAACTATTATGCATCTTTTTAAAATTATGCCTGAAAGAACAACAAAAATGCTTATGTTGTAATATTAAAGTACAGTTGTCCCTCTGTATCCTTTGGGGATTGGTTCCAGGACCTCCCAGTGACACCAGAATTCACAGATGCTCAAGTCCTTGATATAAAATGGCATTGTATTTGCATATAACATATGTACATCCTCTCATATACTTTAAATCATGTCTAGATTACCTATACTACCTAATACAATGGAAATTGTATGTAAATACTTGTTATACTGTATTGTCTAGGGAATGACGATGACAAGGAAAAATAGCCTGTACATGTTCAGTGCAGATGCAATTTTTTTAAATACTTTTTATCTACAGTTGGTTGAACCAACAGATGCAAAGCCCATGGTTAAGGAGGGTCAACTACAAAAGCAGAGTGAAAACAGAGAATGTACTGTGGTTATAATAATGTATAAAATACCAAAAAAAAGAAAAGCAATACAAAATTAGATATAGTTGTCTATTAGGGCATGGTTTTAGGGGATTTTTTTCACCTCATATACAAGTGGAAAACAAACTTAACAACTGTAACAAACTTCATGTAACATGAGCACCTTCTTCAGTTCAATAGGCAATTATTGAGACCCAATAGATGTTAGGCAGTAGGAGAGGTTCTGTTATCTGTAAACAGTCTTCTGTGTTACCGCTAAGAAATTTCAAGAAGAAACATGTGTTTTTTTTTAATCATGAGACATTTGAGTCTCAACCACAAAAAAAAAAAAAAAAGCGCAGGAACATTTTACTGAGATATACCAGACTCAACAATTTAGTTGTGCACTTCCTTAAAAATGCCGGCATCATCACCTGTAGTCTAGACGCTTTTCCCAAAATAAATGTAATCAGTGATGCATAAACTCTACCCTTTCTCCAGTCATTTGTGTAATGTAAACAGATCAGCGCCTGTCCATAGGATTTGTTCAGGCCATAGGGGAGTAACGCTGGTACTTTCAAAAATAAAACCACAAATTAAAAATATAAAAAATAAATAAATCCAATCTGGAGAAAAATAGGGAAATCCTCAAATAGCAACCCATCTTGTTGACTAGAAATGTTCATAAGTGTTCAAAAGCAATTCAACATACTCAAAAAGAATCATTACTATTAATGTTAATTAATATTGGTATTAATGATGCTTTCACTAATTTTTACTTTTATTTCACATCACTATTTTAATACTAAGTATTAATTAATAATTGACAATATTAATTATGTATTATATATTGTTATGTTTTTGTTAATAATTATATTGATACTAAGTTAATATTAATATGGTTGCACATAATGTTTTCATTAGTTTTCACAAAATAATTAATACCTAATTTTATAAGTGATAAAACTGAGGTTCAAAGAGGCTACATAATTTGCAAAATGTCCAGCATCTGGAAAAGGTCAAAGCATTTTCTAACAGAAAAAGCAGATGTTGCCAACTTGCTAAATCATATCCTGTGCTTCAGCACCCTGCCTCCCTGAAAAACTGAAGCTCCTGAAATACAGTAGAGCACAAAGTAGGTCCTAACTGGATATTAATAATTATTAATTATGACTAACAATGTGGTTCCAAAATCATGAATTTTAAATCTGATATCTAAGCATAGTGAAAGTTCATTGCAAAGGAGAAGAAATATAGATACGAAAAGATGTGTTTTAATCTAGTTACCAAAATGTCAAACTTCAGTATATTCTTACCCCTACTTAGCAAATTATAGTTCTTTACCTTCAGATACCAATTTAAAATAATATACTTCTTTTTTCTTCTTTTTTTTTTTTTTGAGACAGTTTCGCTCTTGTCGCCCAGGCTGGAATGCAATGGCACGATCTCGGTTCACTGCAACCTCCACCTCCCAGGTTCAAGCGATTCTCCTGCCACAGCCTCCTGAGTAGCTGGGATTACAGGCGCCTGCCACCACGCCCAGCTAATTTTTGTATTTTTAGTGGAGACGAGGTTTCACGATGTTGACCAGGCTGATCTCGAACTCCTGACCTCAGGTGATCCGCCTGCCTCAGCCTCCCAAAGTGCTAGGATTACAGGGATGAGCCACTGTGCCCAGCCTTCTTCTTTTCAAAACACAGAAAGTAGAAGATTTATAGTCTCAGAAATGTTGTGCCTTTCAAACTCGTATTTCAGTACTTCCAGTTTTCAGATCGAGTCTCAATAACAATTACTGCAAACTTCTGTTTTTAAAAGCAGTATTGTATTTTGGTTTTCTTGGAAAACACCACTGGGAAGGTACATACACACTGTTATCACAATGACGCATCTTCAAGAGGAAGTGAACACCTTTTATTAGGACGTGAAAGATTTGGAAACCTTAGTAGTCAAAAATAAAACTAGGCACTTCAGAAAGGAAATCTAAATTACTTTCCTTTCAAAAGGACTAAATGAAAGGTCATCAAAATAAAGTTAAGAGCCAACATATGAAAATAGCAAAGTGGTTAATGGTGTCCCTTCGTCAAAACTTTTGAAATTTAACAAAGATTTTTGTTCTTCAACTCAAAATTGGCATCTCCTTCCGGAGGCAAGTTACTATCACTTTTACTTACTTATCTCTAGGAGCCTTAAGATAAAGAGAAAAAGTTTGCAGTCAGAAGATATGAGTTCCGTTTCTTTTCCTGCCACTTGACCAACTGTGTAAAATAGAGAAAAGAACAGATTTCTGCCTGATTCACAGAGCTATAATGTCACTCAGACATGATAACAGGTGAAACTGCTTTGCAAATAACAAAGCTCAAGATCAGTGGTTCTGAAATGCTTTTGTTCCCAGGACATATTGGTCAATATCTGGAGACATTTTTGGTTGTCATATCTCAGAGTGCAGGTGCTACTTGGCACCTGGTCCAGTGGATCTAGTAACTGGATCTAGTAACTGGTCCAGGCCAGGGGTGCTGCTTAACATCCTACAATGTACAGGACAGCTTCTTACAACAAAAAAAATTACCCAGCCCAAATGCCAATAGTGATAAGGTTGAGAAACCCTGCCTTAGACAAATGTAAGCTACTCCCAGCTTCTCAAGCAATGTCTGGGGCCTAGGGACATCTCCTAGGTATGCCTGAATGACTGTAATCCTGAGAGGAAGTTCACTGTCCTCTGATTCAGCTCCTCTCACTCAGCAAGAGTGAGGAAGGAAAGTAGTCCTTCCCTTTCTGTCCTAGCCCATAGCCCCAGGAGTGAGTTGCTGCACAAGGGCTGAGGCAAAGACTAAGAAACCCTTGTCTGACTCAAACTTACTAACACTCACTTTCCCTAGCTGCCTTCCTGGGAAACCAACTGGTCAAAAACATGCTCTCCAAATGGATTGAATGTGTAGCTACTCGGGAGGCTGAGGCAGGAGAATTCCTTGAACCCAGGAGGCGGAGGATGCAGTGAGCTGAGACGTGCCATTGCACTCCAGCCTGGGTGACAGAGCAAGACTCTGTCTCTAAATTAATTAATTAATTAAAATAAAATAAACATTTGTTGGGCTGGGTGCAGTGGCTCACATCTGTAATCCCAGCACTTTGGGAAGCCAAGGCAGGGGATCACGAGCTCAGGAGTTAAAGACCTGCCTGATCAATATGGTGAGATCCCATCTCTACTAAACATACAAAAAATTAGCCATGCGTGGTGGCATGCACCTGTAGTCCTAGCTACTCAGAAGGCTGAGGCAGGAGAATCCCTTGAACCTGGGAGGCAGTGAACCAAGATCAGTCCACTGCACTCCAGCCTGGCGACAGAGCAAGACTCCGTCTCCAAAAAATAAATAAATACACAAATAAACATTTGTTGCACATCCACTTGCTTTCCATTGAGGAGGATATAGAAAATATACATCTCTTGTTTAGTAAATAAAATCTCTGCCATCACCATCTACAAGTTTAGAATTTAGTAAATGACACAACACAAATAACCAGTAAAGAATCCCAGACAATTCTGTTCATTCAAAATTACATGTGATATCATGCAGTGGCCAGGATAAAGATATGGATCAGAAGAAATGGAAAGGTCTTCAGGACACAAGGGGCAACAAAGGAAGGGTGGTTAGGGTAGGTGTAGTTAATTGTATGTTTCAATATGACTGGGCACAGGGTACACAGATATTCTGGCAAGCCTTATTCTGGGTGTGTCTGTGAGGGTGCTTCTGGATAAATTAACACTTGAGTTAGTAGTCTGAATAAAGCAAATTGCCCTCCCTAATGTGGACGGGCCCCATCCAATCAGCTGAAGGCCTGAAAAAAACATAAAAGCGGACCCTCTTGCAAGTCAGAAGGAATTCTCCCTACCTGCTGCCTTCACGTTGAGACATCGGTTTTTCCCATTTCCAGATTCTGCTATAGACTGAATGTTGGTATCCCCCAAAACTCATATGCTGAAGCCCTAACTCATAATATGATGGTCTTTGGAGGTGGGGCCTTTGAGAGGGTATTAAATGAGATCATGTGGATGCGGCCCCCATGATGGGAATAGTGTTCTATTCCCATCATAAGAAGAGGAGATAAGAAGAGGAGAAACCAGAACCCCTCTCCCTCCAACTCGTGAGGACACAGCCAGAAGGCAGCCACCTACAAGCCAACAAGAGGTCTCTCAGCAGAACCCTACCATTCAGGAACCCTGATCTCAGACTTTCAGCCACCAGAAGAGTGAGAAAAAATTTCTGTTGTCTAAACCACACAGTCTATGGTATTTTGTTATGACAGCATGAGCTGACTAAGATAGACTCAAACTGAAACATAGGCTTTTCCTGTGTCTCAAGTCTGCTGGCCATTGGACTCCAGCTACATCAGCTCTCCTGGTTTGCTGACCTTCAGACTCATATTGAAACTATATCAGCAGGGTTCAGGGTTCTCCAGGGTTCAGGGTTCTCCAGGGTCTTCAGCTTGCTAACTCACCCACCTTGCAGATCTTAAGACTTGTCAGCCTCCATAATCATGTGAGCAAAATTCCTACTAATTAATTAATTAATTAATCAATCCTACTAGTTCTTTTTCTGTGGTGAACCCTGAGAAATGAATTTTGGTACTAAGATTGGTTCTAAGGAAACAGAACGCTGAGGATTAATTTTCTTAATTGGTTGTGCGGTTTCTGGAATTGGCTCTCTAATCTGATTAAAGATGCTAGTGACTATTTTTAGTGGTAAAGAGAAGACTAACAGTCATAGCATAATCTGGCAATAGAGAGACACAAAATATCTTCATTAAATACTCCCAGATCACCACTTATAAGATGCAAGGATCTAAGTGACTACATATTTCAGGTATTGTTCTCAAATTAAAGAATACAATGACATTGGCGAGTTGATCCTACCAACGTAAAAGAAAACGATGAGCCTAAGTTCTCTGCTTAAACTGTGCAAATAATGTAAAAGCTTCTATATTTGCCCTAAGAGAGTTCCTTATGTTCTATAGTCACAGAGCTGAGATTGATTAAAATTAAGCATAGAATCTCATCCTACAACTGGCTGAATTACAACACAAATTGAACTTTCAGGTCTATAGGGTGTCTACTGTTAAAATGATTAGGAAGTAATGAAATCCTGAAAGTTGGAATGGGGATGTATGAGAAGACCCTGATGAAGCTTGGGACACTAGGCCCCTAAACTGATGAGTCTTCTTTGCCAGTGGAGGAGGTATCTCCACTGCAGTATGAGAGAATTATCCTTGTATTGCCTAGAAAATTGTAATGGTCCCCCTTGAGGCAGTTGCCTTTCAAGAAATCCTGGTTCCCCTCAGAGGACCCACTTCCACCACCTCTTTGCTTCTAGACTTGTAACTAGACTTAAATCCCAGCAGGCCCCTAAAGGTGAAGTACAAAGTATGACCCAAGAGGAGGCGGTCTGCACTCCAAAAGAACTACTCAAGTTTTCTCATTTATACAAGCAGAAATCAGAGGAACATGTGTAGGAATGGATACTGAGGTTGTGGGATAATGGTGGAGGAAACATAAATTGAATCAGGCCAAATTTATTGATATGAGCTCACCAAGCAGAGATTCTTCATTTAATGTTGCAGCTCAGGGAGTTAAGAAACTCTCTGACTCTAACTGCTTGCTTAGTTGGTTAGATGAAACATGGACCAGTGGCCCACAGAGAACAAGGTGGAAATGCCAGACCTGCCTTCTTTCAATGTAGAGGAAGAGATTCAAAGGTTTAAGGAGATTGGAAAGTTAGAGTGGATGTGTTACTTAAGATCTACTCACCCATAATCAGAGGCTCTAGAAGACACATCTTTCACTACCATTGTGAGAAATAAATTTGTGAGAGAAGCCCTGGCATCTTTGAAGAGCTCTGTGATCATTCTTCTCTGTGGGCCAGACATTACAGTAGAAACAGCCCCCACTGGATTAGGATACCTAAATGCAATGGAGCTAATGGATCCTGGGGTGGCAGTCAGCAGCCAAAGGCAAGGGGGATGTGATTACCATAATAAACAGCGGAGTCAAGGCAGCAGTAAGGCACACCTCAGGCACCAACTAGAAATGAAATAGATGAGAAACATACTAAATTTGAGTAAATTGTTACTTGATCTATATAAGCAGAAATGTTCTAGGTCAAGTGAACAAAAGTCTAATCTGAATCAGAAGAACACAGGGTCATGGCCCCTCCATCATTTCTAGATTTAAACCAGTTAACAGACCAGAATCCCTTCAGTTAAGAAGAGGCAGGTCTTCTAGAGGAAGAACTCTGGTACACTGCTTAAAATATATACTGTTACTATTTCTACCAGCCTTCCCTAAAGTAACCTACAGCATTTAGCCAAGGTAACTATAGATTGGGGGAAAGTAAATAATCAGACTTTTCCAGGACTACTGAACACTGGCTCTGAACTGACAATAATTTTCCAGGAGACCCAAAACATGACTTTGATCCCTCAGCCACAGTAGGGGCTTATGAAGATAAGGTAATCAATACTGTTGTAGCTCCGGTCCATCTCACAGTGGGCACAGTGGGTCCTGACCCCATCATGTGGTTATTTTCCAAGTTCTAGAATGCATAATTAAGATGGACATACTCAGTAGCTCACCAAATCCCCACGAGGCTATTATGGTGGGAAAGGCCAAGTGGAAGCCCCTGAAACTACCTTACCTAGGAAAACAGTAAACCAGAAGCAATACTGGATTCCTGAAGGATTACAGAGATTAATACCACAATTAAAGATTTGAAAGACACAGGGATGGTGATTTCCACCACACTCCCATTCAATTTGCCTATTTTGGCTGTGCAAAGGACAGATGGATCTCAGAGAATTACAGTGGATTATTTTAAGTTTATGCAGATGGTGACTCCAATTGGAGTTGCTGTACTAGATGTGGTTTCATTGTTTGAGAAAATCATCACATTCCCTGGTACCTGGTATGCAGCTATTGATCAGGCAAATGCCTTTTTCTCTATGTCTATTATCTAGGACCACCAGAAGCAGTTTCAAGCAGTTTGAGCCCACAAGGCCAGAAATCTACCTTCACTGTCTACCTCAGGGGCATAACAACGGTCTCTGACCCAGTGTCACAATTTAGTTTGTGGGGATCTTGATTGCTTTTCCCTTCCACAAGATATCACATTGGTCCATGACATTGATGACATTGTGCCAACTGGAACTACTGATCAAGAAGAAGTACTATTGGTAAGACATTTGCACATCAGAGGGTGGGAAATAAATCCAGTAAAGATTTAGGTGCTTTCACTTGTGAAATTTTTAAGGATACAGTGGTATGAGGCATATGGGAGACGTCGCTTCAAAAAGTAAAGGTCAGTCATGGCATCTAGCTGCTCCTACAACAAAAAAAGAGGCACAATGCTTATTAGGCCGCTAGAGTCTAGAGGCAACATGTTTCTCATTGAGGTGTGTTACTTCCACCTATTTACCAAGTAACTTAAAAAGCTGCTAGTTTTGAGTGGGGCTCCAAAAAAAAAAAAAGTCTCTGCAATAAATCCAGGCTAATGTAAAAGCTAATCTGCTATTGAGCCAGGTGATTAAGCAGATCCAACCATACTTAAAATGCCGGTGACAGATAGGAATCCTGTTTGGAGATTTGGCAGGCTTTTATAGGTATATTGCAGTGCAGGCCTCTAGGATTTTGGAGCAAAGCCCTGCAATACTCCACAGCTAACTTCTCTTATTGAGAAACAACTCTTGGCCTGCTATTGGCCTTAGTAAAGATTGGTTGCTTAATTATAGGCCAGCAAGTTACCATGAAACCTAAGCTCCCCAACATGAATTGGCTGTTATCTGATCCACCAAGCCATAAAGTTGGGTGTGCAAAGCAGCACTCTATCATCAAAGGGAAGTGGTAAATACGAGGTCAGGCCCAAGCAGGTCCTGAAGGCACAAGTATGTCTGCTGCCCCCACTTCTGCTATACTACCCTCTCTCTTCTAGTCTGCACCTATGGCTTCACTGGGAGTTCTCAATGACCATTTGACAGAGGAAAAGAAAACTCAGCCTTGGTTTACAGACAGGTCTATATAATGTTCAGGCACCACCCAAGACTGGACAGCTGCAGCACTACAGCCCTTTTCCAGAACACTACTGAAGGATAGTGGTGAAGGGAAATCCTCCAAGTGGACAGAACTTTGAGCAGTGCACCTGATTGTTCATTTTGTTTGAATGAAGAAATGGCCAGACGTGTGATTATATATGGATTCATGGGTTGTGGCCATGGCTGATGGTCAGCAACTTGGAAGAAACATGATTAGAAAATTGATGACAAGGAAATTTAGAGAGGAAGCAGACCTCTCTGAATGGGCCAAATGCATGAAGATATTTGTGTGCCATGTGAATGCTCACCAAAGGGTGACCTCAGAGAGGAGGATGTTAATAGTCAATTGGATAGGATCACTTGTTCTGTGGGTAATAGTCAGCCTCCCTCTCCAGCCACTCCTGACATTGCCCAAGGGGATCATGAAAAAAGAGGCCATAGTGGCAGGGATGAAGTTATGCATGGGCTCAACAACATGAACTTCTGCTCACCAAGGCCTAGCTGAAGACAACTGCTGACTTCCCAATCTGCCAACATCAGAGACCAACACTGAGTCCCCAATATGGTACCATTCCCCCAGAGGAATCAGACAGTGATCTGGTTGTAGGCTGATTATACTAAATGGCTTCCATCATGGAAGGGAAAGCTTTTGGTCCTTACTGAAATAGACATTTACTGTGGAAATGGATCTGCCTTCCCTGAACACAATGCTTCTGCGAAAACTATCATCTGTGGACTTACAGAACGCCTTATCCACTGTCATGGTGTTTCACACAGCATTGTTTCTGATGATAGAACTCACTTCACAGAAAATGATGTGTGTCAATGGGCCCATGCTCATGAAATTCACTGATCTTACCATGTATCCCACCATCCTGAAACAGCTGGTTTGACAGAATGGTAGAATGACTTTTTGAAGACTCAGTTATAGCACCAGCTAGGTACCAATACCTTGCAGGGCTAGAGCAAGGTTCTCCAGAACACTGTATATGCTCCAAATCAGTGTCCAATGTACAGTGCTGTTTCTCCCATAGCTAGGGTCCAGGAGTCATGGGTCCAGAAATCAAGAATGCAAATGGGAGAGGCACCACTCATTATTACTGTCAGTAACCCACTGGCAAAATTTTTGCTTCCTGTTCCCACAACTTTATGCTCTGCCAGCCCAGAGGTCTTATTTGCAGGGGTGGAATGCTACAATGATTCCATTGAATTGGAAGTTAACACTGCTGCCCAGCCACTTTGGAATCCTGGCTCTGAACCAGCAGGTAAAAAAGGAAGTTACTGTGTTGGCTGGGGTAATTAAACCTGGCTACCAAAAGGAAATTGGACTACCACTCCACGATGGAGGTAAAATCTGGAATACAAGAGATTCCTTCAGGCATTCTTAGTATTACTATGCCCTGTGATTAAGGTCAGTGGAAAACTACAACACCACAATTCAGGCACGACTACTAATGACCCAGACCCCTCAGGAATGATGGTTTGGATCATCTCATTAGGTAAAGAACCACAATCACCGGGCACAGTGGCTCACGCCTGTAATCCCAGGACTTTGGGAGGCCGAGGTGGGCAGATCATGAGGTCAGGAGATCGAGACCATCCTGGCTAACACGGTGAAACCCTGTCTCTACCAAAAATACAAAAAATTAGTCGGGCATGGTGTGGAGCGCCTGAAGTCCCAGCTACTCGGGAGGCTGAGGCAGGAGAATGGCGTGAACCCGGGAGGAAGAGCTTGCAGTGAGCCGAGATCACGCCACTGCACTCCAGCCTGGCGATAGGCGAGACTCTGTCTCAAAAAAATAAATAAATAAATAAATAAAAAGAATCACAATCAGGCAGGGTGCAGGGGCTTACGCCTTTAATCCCAGCACTTCAGGAGGATCACTTTAACCCAAGAGTTTGAGACCAGCCTGGGCAACACAGTGAGACCTCGTCTCTACAAAAAAAAAAAAAAAATTTTAATTAGCCAGGCATGGTGGTGCATGCTTGTAGTTCCACCTAATCAGGAGGCTAAGTTGGGAGGATCACTTGAGCCTGGGAGGTAGGGGCTGCAGTGAGCTGTGATTATGCCACTGCACTCCAGCCTAGGTAACAGAAGGAGATCCTGTATCAAAAAAATTAAAATTAAAATTAAAAAAACAGCTAAAGGCAAAACAAGTGCAGAATGAGTAGTGAAAGAAGGAGGTAATTACAAATACCAGCTATAGCCATGTTACAAGTTACAGAATTCAGTACTGTAATTGACATATTTCATCCTTATTTTGTTATGAATATGATTGTATGCATAGTAAAATTTATATATATATATTTATTTTCTTATTCTCTTCTCATGCAACATAAGATATAGTAACTTTATATCATAGTGTGTAAGTATTGTTAATTTTACAACATAGTAGTTAACTTATGGGATATCAAGGAGAAGAATAAACATCACACAAGAATCTTACCTGCTTTTCCTGATGAATGGTTAGTGTACTCTTTGTTGTACATAGGATAGTTGTATCATGTTAGGGCAAAATATGACTTTGCTTTTGTCTTTATTTGGACATTAAGTATGTTTTAAGGAGATGCAGATAGGTGCCAAGTTAATCAGGAGTAGACTTGTGATAGCCTAAAGAGTCATCTTGACTAGGCAACAGTGTGCCTGGATATTTGCTCAAATATTATTCTGGGTGTGTCTGTACAGGTGCTTCTGGATAAGATAAAATACTTGAATTAGTAGACATAGTAAAGGTTGCCCTCCGTTTACTATGATGTGAGTGGGCCCCAATCTAACAGTTGAAGACCTCAATAGAACAAAAAGTTTAAATCTCCTGCAAGTAAAAGGGAATTCCTTCTGTCTGACTGTCTTTGAACTGAGACATCAGTTTTTTCCTGTCTTTGGACTCAAACTGAAACATCGGTTTTTCCCAGGTCTCGAGCCTAGTATCTTCAGGAATGGGACTACACCATCAGCTCTCCTGGATCTCCAGCTTGCCCACTGCAGGCACTGGGACTTGTCAGCCTCCATAATTGTGTTAGCCAATTCCTTATGTATCTAATCTCTTTACACACACACACGTCCTATTAGTTCTGTTTCTCTGGAGAACCCTGACTACTATAGTAGGGAAAGAGAAATTGTGTAGCAGGAGCAAAATGCAGGAAGCAGCACTAAGGATGGACCATTTGAGGTGATGAGCCTGACCCTCTAAGAAAAGCTTAAGCAATTTAATGGGTGAGGAAGTTTGTTTTTAGATGCCTATAGCCCCAACCAGGTCCCCAGGGCAGATAGATTTGTAAGGAGAAAAGGAGGAGAGATTGGGGCAGACCTCAAGAAATCTAGATATTTTCAAGTAACAAACAAGGAAGCAGACAGGAGTGAATGCTTTGGTTTCCCTGGAGGTCTCTCTCCCCAGCCATGGCCTGAGAGTAATAAAGAGGATTTTAGAATGGAAATGAGGAGGAAGAGATAAAATAGATGGGTAGGCTTTCCTTCTTTATCTGTTTGCCAGGTTTACTAACAACAAGATGCCCTGTCTGTGAGTGCTGCATAGTCTTGGTGATATGGTTTGGCCATGTCTCCACCCAAATCTCATCTTGAATTGTAGTTCCCATAATCCCCACATGTCATGGGAGGAACTCAGTGGGAGGTAATTAAATCATGAGGGCAGCTACCTCCATGCTGTTCTCGTGATAGTGAGTGAGTTCTCACGAGATCTGATGGTTTTATAAGGGGCTTTTCCCTAACTTAACTCTTCACTTCTCCTTGCTGCTGCCATGTGAAGGACGTGTTTGCTTCCCCTTCTGCCATGATTGTAAGTTTCCTGTGGCCTCCCCAGCCATGCTGAACTGTGAGTCAATTAAACCTCTTTCTTTGTAAATTACCCAGTCTCAGGTATTTCTTCATAGCAGCATGAGAACAGACTAATACACTTGGCAAACAGAAGAAATACCTTTCCTTCTTATCTGCTTGAGACAAACAGAGCCCACAGCAGTGTAAAAGATCAAACCATGAGTCAATGAGCTATGAAAGAAGACAGAGGAGGCTCAGAATAATGAGTGTAATTCCAAAATTTGAAAAGAGACAGCAGGTCTTTGTATTCATTAGTCAACAGACATTTAACAACTGTATTTAGCACAGGCCCCCTTGTCAGAATATGACTAAGGCCTGGTCACCCAGTGGCTTGACTGCCACAACCTCCTCCCCAAATGGGATGAGCTAATAAGCTCTGGATGTGGAGTTAGGAGACACAATTAAATCTCAGCTTGGCCACTTACTAGCTTGTGCCCCTAAGAAAGTTCCTGAGCATTTCTAGACCTCAATTTTGTCACTTTCAGACAGGAGACATTACAATCCTTTCACAGAACTGCTATGAGGTGTAAGTAACATATGTTAGTGGTATGCAATAAGCCTAAGACAAATACCAGATGAAGTCACTGCCCTATATTTGTTGTTTTCCTTCCTTTTCTGTTGGTATGGGCTCTGATTTTTCCATTCTGGTGAAAGATTGCTCTGTGCTCCATTGCAGAAGCATCCTTACCATTTCCTACCCTAAAATCCCTGTCCCAGACCCCAAGTCTAGCATCCTGAAGATGTCCTCTCACCCCTTCTGGAAGTCTCAGTGGCTCCAGGTACCCTCTAGAACTCCTGCTCCTCCCTTTATTTGAGTCCTTCTGTTTCTATTCTGCTTTTCTAGACCTAGAAAAGGTCTAGCACAGTGTTGGACTTTCTGCTAACTTTAGGGTGATCTGATAAAGATAAGAGCAAGGGCATTTAGCTGCCAACAGCCTCTCCTACTGCCAGGGGGAGGGGACTTGTATGATCTTATGAGCTTGGATGTCCCTCAAGCAGCTTTGACCAGTATTAGGCACAGATCCCACAAGGAATCCTTGGTAAATCATAGCCTCAGGGTTAATCATTAATCTCCCTGGGACTAGGAAATAACCACGAAATCTGCTTCTGGAAGGCCCAGTGTTCCTACACGGCTACCCCTTCCCCATATACTTGCTGGATGTCTGATTATTTTATACATGTTGATGATTAGGCTGTCCAGTGGATTTTCCCAGGTTAAGCAGCTCACATAATTTGAGGATAACAAGGATTCCCCATAAGCAAATCACAGCATGTTATTACATCTTGCTTGTTATTTTCCCAACAGTGGAAATAAATTTTCATTCTTCCTTTTAAACAAAACCACAACACTAATGATGCATTATGCAAAAAAAAAATACAAACATCTTATGGACATATCCATTTCTCAAACACTTTATTCTGTTCAACAACTCTATTTTCTCTTATCAACTGCCTGTCCTAATCCCATCAGTAAAGGTTCCAGATTTCATCCTCCCCCCTCCCTCTTAATAGATGACCTAACTTCGTACACACTAAGGAAGGTGAAGCCATTAACCAAAAATTCCAACTTCCCTCTCCTCCACTCCTAATGTCTATAATGTGATGACAAACGGGAACCAGGAAGTCCATAGCTCTGCAGAAGAGCCCTGTGTCTTGGCCAAAGAGAAAAGCCCTTCTGAGAAATCTAGAAGTGATCGTTTGGTAGTGGTGAAAGCACAAAGCAACATTATCTGGAAGGGAGAAGGAAAGTCAACAAAACATTCTTCTTTACCCTTAATAGAGTCAGCATTCAGCAAGAGTCTAAGGAAAAGGTGCCACAATGCTCTATGGTGGTGCAATAAGGGATCTCAGAAGGAATCAGGCCAAATTAATTTTACATTCCCTTAAAATTTCTCACATCCTTGCCTTTGCATTCCTATCTCCCAACTTTTCATTCATTCATATGATCAATAACTACTGAAATTTCTATGTGCCAGCATTCATGTAGGTAGTGAAGAAAGCAGTAATCAAAACTAGGGGAGTAAATGAAATAAATAAATATGTGGTATGATAGAAGATGATATTTGCTAGGCAAAAGCAGGGGATGAGGAGTTCTGTCAGGGAGGGGAGTCATTGCAACTATAAATAGGATAGTCAGAGAAGCCATTTCTGAAAAGGTGACATGTAAGTCCTGAAGGAAATGGAAGAGTTTGCCATGCAGATATCTGTGAAACCATTATAAGCAGAAGGTAAAGCAAGTGCAAAGACTCTGAAGCAGAAGACAGCCCAACATGCATTCAAGGAACACGGAGAAAAATAGAAATGGGAAAGGATATGGTGATGCAGCAAGGGAGAGACGCTACGGGTATTATTTTTCCCTTCTCTATCCCCTTTGCCTTCCTAACTCAACTGATTCTTCAAGATCTGGCTTAGATGCTACTTCCTCTAAGAAGCCTTCTCTGAATATCCCTCTCCAAATTGGATAAGAGTAACCCTTTTTCACACCCTCATGGCACTCTGAACAATCTTTTCTTAAGGAACTTATACACTGTATTCTGATAACATGTTTTTCAGGTACTTAATAAGTGCTCACAAAACGTTTGTTGAAGGAATAAATGGATGGATGGATGGATGGATGAATGGATGGATAAATGAACGGATAGATGGAATGAAATGGAAAGTGAATGAAAGTAGTAAAGACACTAATTGAAGCTAACTGGAAAAGAAGTACTGACAATGGAAATAAAAAGGAACAGACAGGTGTTAGAGACATTATTGAAGTAAAATGACAGTATCTGGCAACTTTATGAATATTAAAGTGGACAAGAAGAAGAAGAACTTTAAATGATCCTACAGGTTCTAGAAACTAAAAGGCTTAGGATGGGCCATGTCTGATTTGTTCATCCATTTTAACAGCCCTTTATTGAATTTTTCCTAAATTTCATTCCCTGTGCTAAGTGCTGGTAAGGCGAAGCTAAATAAGTCATGATCTCTCCCGTCAAAGGAATATAAAATATGGGCACAAGACCATATAAAGCAAGGCCACAATCCCACTGTGCTGAAGTAACATTGTAGGGCACTATTGTACAGCAGTAAATAGTACCTGAAGAACTTTTGACTCCTGAAGTTGGCAGTATGGCATGGCGGAAAGTGTAAGAGCTTTAAAGTCAAGTAATCTTAGATTCCAGATTGGCACCTGAATATAGGAAATCTTGAGAAAACCATTTAAACTCTCTAAGTTTGGCTCTCCTCATTTGCAAACAATGAGACAATAAAACATACTTTGTATGGTTGGTAATAAAATGTAAAGGGATAACATATGGGTAAACAACTAGCACGACACCTTAGGATACTAGGAGCTTTAGCAATATCATTTGGCTTCCTTCTCCTGTGGTCCAAAGTTCAGCAAGTGGCAAGGTTGCACCGTGAATCCCAGGGATTCAAAATTTGCATCAGTCTCACTTTCAGACGTGCATTCAGTATCATTCTTACATTTAGTGTCTTCTATATTATACTCTGTACTGACATTTTAATAACCCTAAGAAAACACCTCCAACTTCAATATCTGGAGACCAAGTTCATTATGAGAGCACAAGAGGGAATAAAGCAGATACCAAATTACTTTTTATATTCAGCATAAAAATAATTTTAGAAGTGTTATACAAACATCTAATGTTCAATTAGACAGGATTCTACAATTACTGAAATATTTCCATTGAATCATTGGCAAAGTCATCTATAGTAAATATCTCTCCTCAAAGAGTTCATGCAACCTCTCTCATTGGAACAGTTCTTCTCTGTTATATCTGCAAGTCTAAGTTTCAATACTGAATATTTACATGGTAGTATTACTGAAATTTCAATCATATCTGCCACAGGAGAATTTGGGGAATCAGAATTAAACATATTATTTGAATGTAGATCGAAAAGTTAGGCAGAGGTAATGTCCAGTTAATGCAGAGGACTTTTGTAATAAAAGAACAGAGGAAAATGTGCCTATAGCATAACAAAACCAAGATTTTTGTCTTTTTGCTGTTTCACAAGGAATAGGGTCAAAGAATAAGAGGAATAATACAAACACCTCACACAGGAGAGACCAATAAGTTTTCTGGAAAACATTAATTAGTCCAGTGGAAAAGTGTGTTGGCCATCAAGTATTTTAAGAGAAAAATTGGCTTTGGCATTGCCAATGCCAAAGAAAACTGGGAAGTTAATTTTATTCTGTAACCATTGCAACAGAGAAAGAGAGACCTCAGTATAGATATACCTTGACTCAACAAGGTTGAGTTGAAGACAACAACAAGTGATTTACAGCCAAAAATCAGGCTGGGGGTCTGTAGACAGAAAATTATTCAGAGAAAATTCTCAAAGATAAAGAGGACTCTGGCTAAACTGATTTGATAAGACTCTTGCTGAAGACAGGCTAGGATGATCAGACATTGAGGTTGGGGAATGAGGAATCTGATCAGATAGCAAGGGTAAAGAATTTTCACTAAACTGACCCAGCAGAATTCTTGAAAGATGGACTAAATGGACCAAGGACAGAGTCCAAGAGTGAGGCCTAATCAAAAAGAGGACTTGGAGAAGCATAACTGAAGGTTGGGTAAGGAGAGAGTCTCAGTCACCAACAGAGAGAGATCCAACTGAAGTGAAATCAACTACCATTCCTGGGGCCCCCCTGACAAAGGGAGTCAGTGGGCCACCAGATAGAGGAAGACTCAGTGCGATCCCACTGGTGCCTGAGGCAACAGAGTGGTATATCCTAGGAATGACCTGAGCCTGTTATTTCATTACCCCTAAGGAAGGGCAAGAGTGACCCTGAGGGTAGGGCCAGGGACTTTGGAGAGGACTTAAGGAGAGGGCTGATGAGAGGGAATGGGTGGGACTGGAAGAAGTTTATGCATGTGGCTCACCTTCCTGAAGACCTAAAATGAAGCCTGATCCACCCCTCCCCACCCACTGTGAGGGAGTTAGCTCAAAGTCACCACTGATCATTCGCTCATCCCCACCCTCAACTCTGCACTGCTTTAGGACACTTAAGCAAGGTCTTCAGTAAAACAGTTGCTTAAACATCATCAGAAATACATATGCTATCCAGAAAAGAGACACAAGCCTTCAGATCAGAGCGAGTTGTAGGGAAAATACCTGCATACCCCACTGTGGAATGTTAGACCACAGTACCAACCAGTGAGGACCACATACCTGAAAAAATTTTAAATCCCTCTGATTTCTGTACCCACTCCCACAAAGGAGAGGTCTAAAACAAACCCACTGAAGGACCAAAAGGAGAGTCCATCCATGTATTAATTGTTGCTTGTTCCCTACCTGGAAGCTGAAGTTACATAGCACTTTACATACCATGTGAAAGCATTCCTAGATGGTGTGGAGGGGGAAGAAACTGATGGAAATGAGAGTCTCCCTAAGATTCAGCAGTACAGATGCTCTGAAAACAACTACCAAGGGAGAGATAAAGAAAATATAAGGAGGGTGTTAGTTTTCAAAAGAAAAGATGCAGTGGAGCATATTTTAAATTATTAACCCACCTTCCTGGTATGGCAATAACTACTGTTGGGGAAATGTAATTAAAAATAATCTCCTCCCCACCCAGAAAAACCTCTCCACAAAAGTAGAAGAAAAAGAAAGCCATTATATTATTGAATAATCATTAAACCAGAATGTGTTGTGCACATTCTGGTTCTTTAGGTAAACTAAAGAAACTGCAAAAACAGAAAGAAATCTCATCCATTTATACAGCCAAGAAGATGGAACCCATTCCATACATGTACTCAAGATAGACAATAACTGGTACTCAAGTAAGATGACTTGACGGCAACATTTGTCATACATAGTTCCTCCCAAATCCACCTGATAATTGATGTAGCCACTATATTTGCTAATTGACTTTATCCAGAGGAAAAGTAAGTTTTTTGCATACTTGTGATGGAAGTAGGTTAGCAACTTAGAGTCAGGCGCACTACTGAAGTTAGGTTCCTACCCTCTCCCAGAGTCTGAGAGACGGGGCACTATCTCCTTGAATGATTCCATTTCAATGAGATAGCTCCCAAGTCCTTGAGGAAAGGATCCCTGGGTTGTAAAACTTGCAGACCTCTTATTTAGCTTTTAAAAATGCTTACGGACATCTCAAAGCATCAGAGAGAACTCATAAATATAACTTTTATTTAAAGTAAACGTTCTAAGGAAATTGGTAAGTCAGTCTCTTTCCCTTCTGGCACCAGGGAAAACTTTTTCTTTTTGAATTTAACCTTACACTACCTCTTCCTTATTTATCACTGTATTTTCAGTGCCACACACTGGGAATAAGACACTCTTTCCCATGCAGCAATGCACTCAATCATGCAGTAAGCATCAACTCATTCAACATTGTTCTACATACTAGGAAAGGAAAGTAAATGAAATAGACAAAGTCCTGCATTCACAGAGCTTCTATTCTATTGGAAGAAGGCAGGCAAAAAGAAATCATTTTATTTTATGCAGAGTTATATGTACAGGGTTATCAGAGACAGCATCTCTGGAATTTGAAAGAACGAGGAACAAGTCACATGGAGGGCACTATGGCAAGGGGGTGTGCAACTTTTACTGGCAATGTAGGTCTAGCCCACAAGGCTTCTCAACCTCAGCAACATTGACATTTGGGGCCAGATAATTCTTTTCTGTGAAGAATTGTTCTGTGCATTATAGAATTTAGAGTAGCACGCCTAGCCTCTACTCACTAGATGCCAGTAGCTCCCTTCTTTCAAGTGTGACAACCAAAAATGCCTCCAGATATTGCCAAATGTTCCTGGCAGGGGAAGGGGACAAAATCACTCCTAGTTGAGAATCACTGGCCTAAGGTGTAACCTTGGGAGTGAGTCTAAGGCAGTGATTTTCCAATTCATGGAATGCAGCTAAAGCAGAACTTAGAAGAAAACAGAGCTTGAAATATGTAGAAAAGGGGAAAGAAAATCAATAATCTAAGTACCTAATATGGTCTGACTGTGTCCCCACCCAAATCTCATCTTGAATTATAGCTCCCATAATTCCCTCATGTTGTGGGAGGGACCAAGTGGGAGATCACTGAATCATGGGGGCAGTTTCCCCCATACTGTTCTTGTGGTAGTGAATAAAAGTCTCATGCAATCTGATGGTTTTATAAGGGAACCCCCTTTTTTAAATTATAGTTTAAGTTCTAGGGTACATGTGCACAACATGCAGGTTTGTTACATATGTACTATGCTGGTGTGCTGCACCCATTAACCCATCATTTACATTAGGTATATCTCCTAATGTTATCCCTCCCCGCTCCCCACACCCCACATCCCAGTTACACTGAGTTTTCTTTCTCCCTGAACATATCATGTTCACTTTGGGCCTTCACCCATTCTGTTCCCTCTGTCTGGAACATTCTTAGCTGGTCTCTTCTCTTAGCTTATTGCTACCCATCATTCAGATCTCAACCTAAGCATCCCTATCCAATCATGCCAGTCTAGGCTATGTTTCTCTTTGTGTTATGGTCCCATAACACCCTGAATTACTCTGTCACAACACTTCTCACACATCAATTTACTTAACATTTACCCTCCTTCCTGTGTCCAAGTGTTCTCATTGTTCAATTCCCACCCATGAGTGAGAAAATGCAGTGTTTGGTTTTCTGTTCTTGCGATAGCTTGCTGAGAATGATGGTTAGGGAAATCCCTTTCACTTGATTCTCACTCTCTCTTCTTGTCTGCCACCACGTGAGACGTGCCTTTTACCTTCCACCATGATTGTGAGGCCTCCTCAACCACAGGGAACTGTAAGTCCATTAAATTTCTTTCTTTTGTAAATTGCCCAATCTCAGGTGTGTCTTTATCAGCAGCATGAAAACAAACTAATACAGTACCTATCTCAAAAAGCTTGAAAAACAAAAGCACAGTAAACCCAAATCAAATATAAGAAATAAAATAATGATGATAAGAACGAAAATCAACAAAATGCAAAATAAACATGCAATAGAAAGAAAATCAACAAAGCCAAAAGCTAGTCCTCTGAAAAAGCTAATAAAATGTATAAACCCCTAGCAAGAATGATCAAGAAAAAAAGGCAAAAATTATTAGTATCATGCATGAAAAAGACCACTACAAATCTTACAAACATTAACACCATAAGAAGATACAATGAACAACCCATGAATATAAAAAATTTGGATGAAATGTGCAATGTAACCACAGGACCAGGCAAAACTTGGACATATACAGTGAGTGATAAATAAACCTGTGCTATATTAAGCCAGTGAGATTTCAGAATTGTTTGTTATTGTATTACAACCTAGCCTATCCTAACTGACAAACTAATCTCCCCAATACAGGTCTGAACAAAGGTGAGCAGTGAAAACTCTTCTCACATTTTCACTTTAAGTTCCCCTTGCTTGTTTTTGTTTGGTGTTTTACAATAGAGCTCTGCCTCATATTGCATCAGAAATCCATTGAAGTCCTAAATGTATTCAATGGACTTTTTGAACTCTGTTATAAATATAGTATAAATATACTATATACTATCATCTTTTCTGAAGTAATGCACTTGGAGCCTAGCTCTGCAATAACCTGTAAGGTAGACAGGCTGCAGTATTAGCTCTGTCTCTAACTGACGAAGTGGGCTTCGCTGATTTCCCCAGTCTCACTTTTCCCATGACAGTGTGACAATGCCTTGGTTAAACTCAAAAGACTCTATATAAATCTTGGGAATAAAGAATCCACAAGTACTTAATTTCTTTTAAGCTGTAGGCTGCTCAGTAAGATAAGCAAAAGTCTGGGGGAAATATTTATATTCCAGGATCTCAGGAGCATAAGAAACTCAGAGAATGACCAGTGACCAAAAACCAAAAAAAAATGTTTAAATTTTTAATTTAAAACAAAATTATATACATGTATGAAAGGATCTAGGTTTAAACCAGTTATACCTATTGATATATTTGCTAAGAAAAAGCAAATCATTTACCAAGCTTTTCAAGAGCTCTCAACTCCTTCCTAGAATATTCATTCAACATTGAATAAAAAGTTCCTGTGTAAACTAGGTTGAATGTAATCTTCAAAACAGAAGCAAGTAGAACATTGTATAGCAAAAATATATTTATTGTAGAAAATAAATGGTATATATTCACCTAAGTTATAAATGAACTGTGTGGATCAGATGCATCACACTATAAATCATGTAGCTCCTCTCTTAATTAAAAATACCTCCATCCCTGCATCGAGTTCCTCTGTTTGAAGGTTGCATATAACAAAAGTGCTTTATTGAAGCTTGGTTTTGCTGACATTCCTGAAATATACTGTTTTCTCAAAGAATGTCTTAGGATCCCCAAGACAACAACTGGCATTATTAAAATGAGTTTTTTAAGTAACATATGATGTACCCAGGGCAGGCCAGCACAATTCAACTCACATGCCCAGTTATTGTAATCCTGGCTAAGACAGACTAGTAGAATCAGTACTTCCTCCATATAAAACATACCAGTAAGTCCCCTGGCTCTACCTGAGGCCCATATCAGAACAAGGCAGGTGGGTGTCCAACATCCTCTATGTTTAAACTATTCCCCAGTTTCATTCTGATGATAAGAAGCTACTGTATTAGATGACTGAATTAATCAGAAAAAAAGTCAAGCTAAGCAGGAACACCATCAAAATAGTAAGAACTTAACAGAACAAAGGCTATTTTCTAACTCGAAGTTTGCTGTGGGTCCAGGAGACTTTGGAGCAACTCTTCCATGTAACAACTCTGCAATCCAGATTCTTGGTGCCTCCACCAGCCTCTAGCTGCAACATCTAAAACATGCAGCCTCACAGGCTGACACAACAGGGCAAAAGAATGCTAGAGGGTCTCACACCGGTAATTAAGTGAGTCATCCTCAAAATAACACGTTACTTCTACTAATGACCCATTGGCCAGATGTAGTCACCTGGCCCCTGCTACCTGCAAAGAGACAGGGAAGTGAAACAGTCTCCTATTCCAGTAAGAGAAGAAAAGATGAGGGTATGGATAAGCTCCAAAAGCCCTTGCCAAAATGACTCTCTGTCTACCTAAAGACTAGAAAGAAAATCCAGTTCTGTCACCCAGCAGCCCATAGGAAAAGTACACACTCTGAGCATTTTCTATGGCTAAAAAATACTAACAATAAGTCCAAAATCTTAACGTGAGCTTAATGTGATCATCAAAGCCTTATATTATCTGGACCTGCCTACCTCTCCAGCCTCACCTCACCTCTCTCCTCACATCCAGTCTGCCAGTTACACTGAGTTTTCTTTCTCCCTGAACATATCATGTTCACTTTGGGCCTTCACCCATTCTGTTCCCTCTGTCTGGAACATTCTTAGCTGGTCTCTTCTCTTAGCTTATTGCTACCCATTATTCAGATCTCAACCTAAGCATCCCTATCCAATCATGCCAGTCTAGGCTATGTTTCTCTTTGTGTTATGGTCCCATAGCACCCTGAATTACTCTGTCACAACACTTCTCACACATCTATTTACTTAACATTTACCCTCAAGGCAGAAATCAAGAAGTTCTTTGAAACTAATGAGAACAAAGATACAATGTACCAGAATCTCTGGGACACAGCTAAGGCAGTGTTAAGAGGGAAATTTATACCACTAAATGCCCATATCAAAAAGCCAGAAAGATCTCAAGTTAACAAACTAACATCACCACTAGAAAACTAGACTCTGTGCTTTGCCCTGTTTTGCAGTGATGTGGGAGGGAACCCACCTGGTAAGTGGTAGGCACAGATATAGTAGGACCAGGGACATTCAGACCGTCCTTCAGTGGAGCTTAGCAAGAGTGAGAGGCACCTGGTTACTTGGGTATTCAAGTGCTGGTCTTAGGAACTTCAGATCTAAATCATCATGATTAGATGATTTAGATTGATTCTCAGAATGATTCTGAAATGACTGACAGCCTGGGGCCCAAGAGTAACCGATAATGACATAATATGGATCTGAGTTGGCTAAGGGACAAACTGCAAATACTTTAGAGTCATTTTGTTTTGGTTTGGTTCTTTGTTTTGTTTTGTTTCTTGTGTTTTTCGGTTTTTTTTTTTTTTGGAGACGGAGTCTTGCACTGTCACCCAGGCTGGAACGCAGCGGCATGATATCGGCTCACTGCAACTTCCGCCTCCCGGGTTCAAGCAATTCTCCTGCCTCAACCTCCCAAGTAGCTGGAACTACAGGGACACACTGCCACACCCAGATAGTTTTTTGTATTTTAGTAGAGTCGGGGTTTCACCATGTTGCCCAGGCTGGTCTCGAATTCCTAAGTTCAGGCAATCCTCCTGCCTCAGCCTCCCAAAGTGCTGGGATTACAGGCGTGAGCCACCGCACCTGACCCATTTTGTTTTTAAAGATCAAAAATGTGTTTTTATCTGACATGTTTTCCTGACTGCACTGTTTTGAAAACTGAGTCAGCCTGGTTCCTCAGGTTTCAGATCTAGCTGCCCTGAACGAATTTGCCTGATGGAGTGCTGTGAGGTGTCCAGATGCTTCCGGGGCCTTGCGTTTTCTCATGGCAAGAGGTCTGATTGCCAGATCTCTCCCTCCACTGCACAAGCAAAGGCCTGAGCTCAGCGTGGCTTCGGGGTACCACTGCACAGGCTACCTGCTTGGGTTCCTCATGGTTTATTTTGAAAGTCTGAGAGTCTTAGAATGATGTTTAGGAACGTTGGGAAATGGCTGCAAATAGCTAAATCAAACTTAAGAACCACATCTCTGCCAAATTAAAAAATTTTGAAGCTTTTAAAAAACCTAGACCGAAGTGGGAACAGCCAAAATGAAGTTCAATCCCTTTGTGACTTCTGACCGAAGCAAGAACCGCAAAAGACATTTCAGTACACCTTCCCACATTCACAGGAAGATTATGTCTTCCCCTTTTTCCAAAGAGCTGAGACAGAAGTACAATGTTCAATCCATGCCTAACCGAAAGGATAATGAAGTTCAGGTTGTGCAAGGATACTATAAAGGTCAGTAAATTGATAAAGTAATCCAGATTTATAGGAAGAAATATGTCATCTACACTGAATGGGTGCAGGGGGAAAAGGCTAATGGCACAACTGTCCATCTAGGCATTCACCCCAGCAAGGTGGTTATCACTAGCCTAAAACTGGACAAAGACCACAAAAAGATCCTTGAACAGAAAGTCAAATCTCGCCAAGTAGGAAAGGAAAAGGGCAAATACAAGGAAGAAAAAATTGAGGAGATGCAGGAATAAAGTAATCTTATATACAAGCTTTGATTAAAATTTTAAATGAAGAAAAAATATATGTATTCATGGTGGCCATTGAGTTCTAGGCACACTGGTGACCGTCATTGCCATAGCTGCTCACTTTCTCTGGTAAACCAGAGGGACCTCAGACACTGGGTTCCTCACTCACATCCATGCGGGCGCAGCCCTGCCAGTGCTCAGGCAGAGTTCTCAGGAGTGGGGACACCTTATTCTTAACTTGTGTGTCTTCTCCTAATGTGATCTCCTCCACTGCTGCTGTGGCCATGTTAGTCAAAAGTCACAGAGAAGATTGGGGATGGTGCATGTGTGTGCATGTGCCTGTGTGTGTACGTGCTCCTGTGTGCGTGTGCATGTGTGTACGGTTAAAATTAAGTCATGCTGTCAGTCACTCGTGATCTCATCTGAAACAGTGTTTGGAAATGGAACAGTTTCATCCCGCATGCTGATATGTCCAGAATTTCACTTAACAATTAAAAGGAAAATGTGTGGTTACTGAAAAATGTGTATTGATACAGAATTTCATAAGAGCCATGTTAGACAAAACAACCCTTTTTCAACCACTGCTCATCAGTTTCTGTAGAGTAAAAAAATCTGTACATATTTTGGAATCTGGAGAATCCTATATAAATCATTTGTCACTTAAATCTGTGAAAAACATGTTCGTTTGGAGGAAAATGTATGCATGTATAAGCATTCTGTGGAATCAGTATGTATTGTATTGATGTAATTGTCTCTAAGTGTTCCTCCTCTTCATAGCAATAAGAAATTCATTAAAGTGTACATGTTCTGTAATTCTAAAGAACTAGAAAAACAAGAGCAAACAAATCCCAAAGCTAGAAGAAGACAAGAAGTAACCAAAATTAGGGCTGAATTGAAGGAGGTTGAGACACACACATACAAAAAAAATTCAAACGGTCAACAAATCTAGGAGGTGGTTTAAAAAAAAAAAATTAATAAAATAAGACTGCTAGCTAGACTAATAAATTAGAAAAGAGAGAAGATCATGTTCTCACTCATAGGTGGGAACTGAACAATGAGATCACCTGGGCTCGGGAAGGGGAACATCACACACCGGGGCCTATCACGGGGAGGGGGGAGGGATTGCATTGGGAGTTATACCTGGTGTAAATGACGAGTTGATAGGTGCTGACGAGTTGATGGGTGCAGCACACCAGCATGGCACAAGTATACATATGTAACAAACCTGCACATTATGCACATGTACCCTAGAACTTAAAGTATAATTAAAAAAAAAAAAAGAAAAGAGAGAAGATTCAAATAAGCACAATCAGAAATGATAAGGGGAATACTACCACTGACCCCACCGAAATACAAACAACCATCAGAGAATATTATAAATATCTCTGTGCACATAAACTAGAAAATCTAGAAGAAACAGATAAATTCCTGGATACACAGACCTTCCCAAAACTGAACCAGGAAGAAACTGAATCCCTGAATAGACCAATAATAAGCTCTGAAATTGAGGCGGTAATAAATAGCCTACCAACCCAAAAAAGCCCAGGACAAGATGGATTCACAGCTGAATTCTACCAGATATACAAAGAAGAGCTGGCACCATTCCTACTGAAACTATTCTAAAAAATTGAAAAGGAGGGACTCCTCCCTAATTTATCTTATGAGGCCAGTATCATCCTGATACCAAAACCTGGCAGAGATACAACAAAAAAAGGAAATCTCAGGCCAATATCCTGTTTATGCATAACTTTTTAGTTTTCCCAAAAGACTGATAAATTTCAACATTTTGAATATATCGTTAATTTTGAGTTGGCAGAGGTAAACTAACCAACTACCATTATGTTTTAGTACTAAGGGATATACCTTTCAATAAAGTTACTGAAATGCAAAAAATAAAAAATAAAAAAAGTTTGGAAAAGTAGAATTTAAAAGTTTTTAAAAAAAGGTTACCCTCCCTACAAAATTACATTTGAAGACCATATCTATCTTTTATTCTGAGAACATTATGCAGTTCCTAGCTCATAAATGATGCTCAATAAATACTGACTCATTGTATTAACTTCCTGTTGCTGCTATAATAAATGACCACAAACTTAATGCCTTAGATCAGCACAAGTTTATTATCTTAATGGTTTTGAAGGTCAGAAGTCCCACACAGGTCTCACTGGGCTAACATCTATGCATAGTTGGAGTTGCATTCCTACTGGAGGCTCTGGGAGATAATCTGTTCCCAGCCTTTTCCAGCTTCTAGCGGTCACTCACATCCCTTGGCTCATGCTCCCCCACCAACAATAGCATTATTCTTACCTCTGTTTTTGTCATCACATAACTCTTTCTGACTCAGACTCTTCTGCCTTCCTCTTTCCCTCATAAGGATGCTTGTGATGATATTGGGCCAACCTGGTGGATAATCTAGAATAATCTCCCCATCTCAAGGACTCTAACTTAATCACATCTGCAAAGTCCCCTTTGCTATATAAGGTAACAAAGTCACAAGTTGGGGAATTTGCACGTGAACATCTTTGTGGGGTGGGGGAGCATTATCTTGTCCACCATACTGGCTGACTCGTCATTATCTCATTTCTCACAGAGAGGAGACTTACAATAACACTTGTGAACCTTTGTTCCCGTCTAAGGAAGCATCTCAGTTCTTTGCAAAAGCCTGGCTAGAAGGGAGTTTCTCATTGTCTAGAGAGTGCTGACTCTGGAGGGGTGTCTCCAAAAGAATCTTAACAGGGCCTCTACCCATTTCCCTCTCAACTCCATGTACATTGTACCACTCAAACCTCCCACAGGTGAGAAAGTGAAAGTATGAAAAGTGCAGAACGCCCCCTCTTTGGCGTACAACAAGTTAGAAGAAGCCAGAAATAAAACCTCTCATTTTATACACCAGCGAACACGTATTTGTTGAATCCCTTCCATTATGCATGCTGGGGTACAGATGAGGTCCTACTGCCATGCAGTTATATTCCAGGGCAGGAGACCTGCTACAGGGAAGCCACACTTCCCCTACTCAAATGCCTTGCTGGGCTATGCAGAGGACTCACATGTGTGAAGCAGCCAAGGGTGAGAATACAGGGAGTGGTGATTATGTTGAGCAGGAGAGTTTCTGCTTGTCTAAAGACATTCAATTCAAAATTGATCTATGGCCACTATGCTGGCCAAAGAAAACAAGCCTGCCACTTAGATCAGCATCCCCAATTCATCATTTACAGGGCTGCCATTCCCAAGGTAAACAGAGCAATAAAATAATTTCAGATATTGACACATTTTGTGAGAAAAGTAAGGCAGGCCTATGTGAGGGTAATCACTTAAATGTGGGGGAGGGATGCTCTGGCTTTTCAGGGAAAGCAACCCATTCCAGGACACCACACATCTTTGTCTCTACCAAGAATTTCCAGTGAGGAACTCAGATCTCAGAAGAGGCATCTTCTCTGTCCTGTGGTTATAAAATGAAGCAACTCAAAATTCCATTTTGATGTGAAGGGGTATTAGATTAAGAAGAAAAAGTGTCTCTTCTTTGGAAAATCTTATAAACCACAAATAGAGTTGAAAGCATCAGGTTACAGCAAACCTAGGTAGAATCTGACAAGAGACAGTTATCTCAATAGAAAAGTGCTCTTTCATTTTTCGTAATGCATTCCAGAAACCATGTATCACAAGACAGTGTGATCATTTGACTATTCTGGTTTTTGGGTCTAGTATCTGACTTTGATTCTTGTGCTCAACTTAAGTCCCCTGAGTATTCTTTGCATTTTACTCCTTCCAGTAGAAGTGAGTTCACATCCTGTCTCATAGCTTTTCTCATGATCCAAGCTATATGTCTTTAATGTTAATGTTTCACACTCACCCTCAGAGAGATGTTTCACATGCCTGGTCATGCCTGGTTGTCAATTACTTTTGAGAGAGTTCTTTCTAGCTCATGAGTCTGGCAATCAACAGTGTAATTTGTTGCTGTGTTCTCTGTATATTAGGAAAAGGCAAATTCTATGTAGAAATCAATGTGTGTGGGAGAAAGTGACATGGGCTTTTAAATGTAAGTGTAGTTACAAGTGTAAGTATAAGTACATGTATTGCCATGGTTGTGGTGGCAGTGCAGGGTTTCTGTGTAGGCAACTCTTATTTATACCGCGTTGATGATAAGACAGCTGGGGACCCATTCGGCCTATTATTTCTCTTTTTGTTCCTAACTGCTCCCTTCAGAGGAGAAGCAAAGATATATAAAATACTGATTAGCCAAGTTAATAAGTTAGAGAAAACTTGGGGAAGAAAACATAGAATAGAAAGGAAGTCAATTGACTTTGGGCATTCGATGATCCATGATAAGGTTAATTGAGTTTTAGGAGTCTATGTTGTTTTAACAGCTTAAGATGTAGGCCTCATAGATGATCTTTTTTGAGGAGAGAAAGTAGATTTCATCTCAGTATTATCTCATGCCATCTGGTAGTGGCTGTTTGGAAGGTTAGGCTGGGACACAAGATCACAAGAGAAAGAGCCTTGAACAAGTAGTAATCTCTGCCATGGGTGTGGGAGGGAAGAAGGTTGACAGCGTGCCCAGCAAGAATTTGCCTTCCCTGACCTAGTCCAATAGCCTCATTTCACAAACTACAAAGCGAGAACCAGGAGAATTTAAATGATTTGTCCAAGGCCTCATAGCTCTGAAGCAGCTCTGGGACTCCCTGGTGTGCTAACTCCATACCAGCATTTTTTGTTGTTGTTGTTGTTGAGACGGAGTTTTGCTCTTGTTGCCCAGGCTGGAGTGCAATGGTACAATCTCAGCTTACTGCAACCTCCGCTTCCTGGATTCAAGCAATTCTCCTGCCTCAGCCTCCCGAGTAGCTGGGATTACAGGCATAAACCACCACACCCGGCTAATTTTTGTATTTTTAGTAGAGAAGGGGTTTCTCCTTGCTGATCAAGCTGGTCTCAAACTCCCAACCTCAGGTGGTCTGCCCACCTCAGCCTCCCAAAGTGCTAGGATTACAGGCAGGATCCACTGTACCCAGCCTCTTCCATCACACCACTCTGCTTAGCACCTGGCCCACATAAATAAGAATAACACATACTATGGTATAGATAAGGTGAGGCTACAACATGATCATGGTAGACTAAAAAAGGGTCTCCAAAAGATGTTCATGTTCTAATCCCCAGAACCTGTAACTATGCAACTTGCATGATAAAGGAATCTGCAGACATGATTAAGTTAAGGCTTTTGAGATGGGGTTATCCTGGATTAGCCAGATGGACCCAATGTAATCACAAGGGTCCTTACAAGAGAAAAGTAGGAGAGTCAGAGTCAGAGAAGGTGACATGATGATGGAAGGAAGTTGGAATGATATAGGGTCAGGAACTAAGGAATTTGGGCAGCCTCTTGAAGCTAGAAAAACACAAGGAAATAGATTCTCCCCTAGTGCCTCCAAGGAGAGCTGCTGAGGACTCCTACATGCTCCCCCTTTCTTATTTTTTTGATCCTCCCCAGGACTCGCTCTATTACCCCATTTGCCTAATAAAATAGAATGCATCTTTCAAAAGTCTGCTAAACTACAATATGGTGCCATAAGAATTGCTAAAATGAAAAGAAAAAATATTGTTTGCAAGGAAATGGAGCAACCAGAACCCTCATAGACTGCGACTGGGAGTGTAAGTTAGTACGACCACTTTGGAAAACTATTTGGAAGTATCTATACATCTTAATATACCATAAGAACAAACAATTGCACTCCTGGGTATACATTCAACAAAAATGCATACATACATTCATTAAAGTACATGTACTAGAATTTCATAGCAGAACTATTTGTAACAGTCAGAGACTAAAAATGTCCACCAAACAGTAGGTATGGAGGAATGAATGCATGCATATTCTGACAATGGAATATCATACAACGAGACTGATCTTTACTCATATCTAATAATATAGATGAATGTCACAGACATAATGTTTGTTGAAAGAAGCCAAACAGAAAAGTGTAGATATTGTGCCATTCCTGTTATACAAGGCACTAGTTGCAGGCATCACTGCTATATGCTGTTTAAAGTCAGATAGGTCTTACTTTTGGTGGACAGTAACTAGGAAGAAAACTAAGGGATCTTTCTAGGCACCTGGCTTACATGGTATGTTCAACTTGTCAAATTTTATTAAGTGGTACATTTACTATACGTGTATATTACATTTCAATCAACCTTTAAAACTAAACTCAATTAAAGCATTCCTCTGGTTTCCTAACCACTCTCCAGGATAAAATTGATTATCCCTTCTTGGTACTTAACTTTATCTTGTGCAGCCTCTGTTATGCCATATGTAATCATGTATTATCAATATGCCTTCTCTTCTCTTCTAAACTATGAATTCCTTGAAAACTATGGTATTTCTCACTCATTTGAATGTCCAAAGCTTAGCCCATAGTAGTAACTAGAAAATGTTTAAATGTTTGCTGAGTTGAATGAATGAATGAGTTTCTTCTTTTGCAATCACTTCATGCCTGGTCATTTCAACAAACATTTGATCAATAAATACTTGTATGTGATAGACCCTGTGTTAGGTGTTTGGAATAAAAAGATTTTAAAACACAGTTCTTAAACAAGCATAAACAAATGCTAGTCAGAGAGTCAGAGTCTAAGAGTTTTAAATTTAAAAAAAAAAAAAAAAAAAAAAAAAAAAAGAAAAAGAAAAGGACTTTCTTTTTTTCAGTTGGAAAAAAAAAAAAAAAAAAAAAAAAAACAGAAAAAAGGAAAATTCAAGGACTTTTTACCAGTTGGAAAAAAAAAAAAAACATAAAAAAACTACATCTGCTGACTTCCTTGGCCATCCAGTGGCATTCCCCTTCCTCTCCTTACTATTTTCACATATTTCAGCATATTGGATTACACTTTTCCGGGATTATTTTCCTTCATGTTTCCTTCTCATGTTTATTTTCCTTCATGCCTCCTTCTTAGGATGCTCTATCTATCCTAAACCTTATACTTTCTTAAACCACTGGCCTTTAAGGGCAGGTCTGCTAAGATAGTGTTTCTAATCTTTCCATTTCAGGACACATAGAGAAAATGATGTTATTTGTACTGCACATTGGGGCAAATGGGAGAGGCTACTTGAGGCCAAAGGTGAACAGCCCACATGTTCCCTGATGCTCCAGGTCCTGCCTGGGCTCAAAGGATTAAGAAGTCAACATCTTGTTCTCTGCACACCAGTATTTTATACAAAACATAGTGAGAAGCTTGTTGATCTAAGGACATTGATCAGATTATATGACCATAGGGTCAATATCTACTATCATATTGTCCACCCTTGCTATGATGGCCACACAGGCCAGCAGCCATACTGCCAGTCATTACCCTTGGCCTCTCCCCATTCCAACTAGCCAGCTGATAACAAAGACTCAGTTCAGATTCTACCCTTGGAGAGAGAACTATATCTATCTCCTTTGTTTGGAGGCTTTTTTAAAAGTGTTTATTGACAGGTGAAGAATATATGCCCATGAAACAGACACCTTTTCTCGGAAATCTCCTGGCTTCCCATTCTCCTGGACTGTGCCTAATGGAATGAGAGCTGTCAGGACCAAAGTTGCACCTCAGAAGTTGTTTGTCTGACAAGTCACTGCTGACTGTGGCAGAAAAGCCTTTCAAACATTTCCTCCCACTACATGTGGGTTGCAATAGCTAAGCATGTTGTTAAAATAAATATGACAATTTTGAAGAACAAGGACTGCCTTCAAAAGGGATATGGTTAATTCCACTTACCATGCTTGATCTATATTTACCAAAGAGAGCTAGAAATCCTGAAACTAGCTGTGAAGATCCAACCAGCTTGTAGCTTTCATGACTTTGGCTTTTACTGTTGAATTACAAAAGGTGGATAGCTGGGGATAGCAGACTTAGCTATGGTACTGCAAGTGACAGAAACAGGAAGATGTCCAAAGAAATAGAGAAGAACTTAAACAAGAAGCTAAACTGAGGGGCCCTTTGTGGAAAAGAAACTTCAGGGCAGGACTCACTGGGTGGGCAAGGAACCCATTTGTGAGAAATTAGGGGGTGGAAGGGAAGTAATAACCCACATAAATTATTAAAGTCATCATGTGAGCAAGAACAAGGCTGCAAGAAAAGGTGCGAGGCAACACATACCTACGCTATGCATTGCTGATAGGCAAAGGGAGCATTTCAGACGGGCTGCCGAGATGAGGTGCCTGAACAGCCCTGTGATGGAAAATGGGCAGAGAAAGTGAAGGGATTAGCCAAACTAACCATGGGACAACAGTCCTGGAAAGATAAAGAGATGAAGAAAATTATGTGTACTAGGACTCATCTCGTGCAGCTTACTGAATGTGGTTACAAGGAATAATTTGATAACTTCTTGTGAAGGAGGAAGTGGGAGGTGAAATCCCCTTAAAAGCATGCTTGAATAACACCAGATGTTTGTTAAACTGCCTTTTAAAATAGGTGGGTCCAGATGACTGCAGGGGTTTTGATCTGCTGAGTGAGTCTACAAATTTGGACCAGAGCAGAATTGCTTGGGATGACAGAGAAGCAGCAGAGCTCTGCTGTAGAGACCCCGCCTTTCTGCCCTTTTGTCACACATCACTGAGCCACCCTTCTTCATGAGTATGACCAACAACTTATAGGTGGGAGGATCATCTGAAGTCAGGACTTCAAGACCAGAATGGCCAACATGGTGAAACACCATCTCTACTAAAAATACAAAAATTAGCTGGGCGTGGTGGCATGTGCCTGTAACCCCAGCTACTCAGGAGGCTGAAACAGGAGAATCGCTTGAACCTGGAAGGCAGAGGTTGCAGTGAGCCAAGATTGCACCACTGCACTCTAGCCTGGGTGACAGAGCAAGACTCCATCTCAAAAAAAAAAAGAATGCATAGGTACCACTTTCTTTTCCAAACAAATAGATAACAAAAGTTTAATTGTTAAAAGGATGGTTGAGACACATATTTACCATGTGACCAGAGGACTGATTCTTACTTTCCTTGGGTCTACGGACTCACTGTTGTGAATTTGATTAAGCTACAAACCTACTCATCAGAAAACTGGCCCCAAAAGCAAAAGTTTACATATAATTTCTGGAGATTCACAAATACTCCAAAATCTATTTAAGGATCCTAAATTAAAAGCTCTAACTATAGAAAGATTTGACATGCCTAGTGGCTAGGTAGCTATGACAATTCATGCTGGATATCTGGATACAATCCTAGAACTCTATCTTGATCAGTTCTAAGAGGGCCATATAAAGGAATTCCTCTAATATGTGGTGAACATGTCCATTAGCACTCTTGGAGTATCTTCTCATATACCATGAGGAAATTCAGTCTTCTTGGTCTTAATTTCTATGTAAGCATGAGAATGGCAAATAAGTTAAATACTAAATTACTAGTTTTATCTTAGCATCAATACATTCATGTTCTATTTAGAAAAGCAATTTTGAGAGTTTATAACAAAGAAAGCCTTTGTTAACAGGTATCAGGGAACCCGCCCCCAATATTTCAATGTAGGTTCTATTTTCCATAAGTGTCAGCTGGCTGAGAAATAAAGAGAAAGAGTACAAAGAGGAATTTTGCAGCTAGGCCTCTGGGTGACATCACATATCAGTAGGACCGTGATGCCCACCTGAGCCACAAAACCAGCAAGTTTTTATGAAGGATTTTAAAAGAGTAGGGGGTGTACGAACAGGGAGTAGGTCACAAAGATCATATGCTTCAAAGGGCAAAAGGCAGAACGAAGATCACACGCTTCTGAGGAAACAGGACAAGGGCAAAATCAGAAGTACTGATAAGGGTCTATGTTCAGCTGTGCACGTATTGTCTTGACAAACATCTTAAACAACAGAAAACAAGGTTCGAGAGCAGAGAACCAGTGTGGTCACAAATTTACCAGGGTGGAGTTTTTTCCCCAGCCTAATAAGCCTGAGGGTACTGCAGGAGACAAGGGCATATTTCAGTCCTTATCTCAACCGCATAAGACAGACACTCCCAGAGCAGCCGTTTATAGACCTCCCCCCAGGAATGCATTCCTTCTCCAGGGTATTAATTATTACTATTCCTTGCTAGGAAAAGAATTTAGCAATATCTTCCCTACTTGCAAGTCCGTTTATAGGCTCTCTGCAAGAAGAAAAATATGGCTCTATTTTGCCTGACCCCGCAGGCAGTCAGACCTTATGGTTGTCTTCCCTTGTTCCCTGAAAATCGCTATTATTCTGTTCTTTTTCAAGGTGCACTGATTTCATATTGTTCAAACACACATGTTTTACAAATCAATTTGTACAGTTAACACAATTATCACAATGGTCCTGAGGTGACATACATCCTCAGCTTATGAAGATGACAGGATTAAGAGATTAAAATAAGACAGGCATAAGAAATTATAAAAGTATTATTTGGGAACTGATAAATGTCCATGAAATCTTGACAATTTATATTCCTCTGTCGTGGCTCCAGCCGGTCCCTCAGTTCAGGGTCCCTGACTTCCCGCAACAAAGAGGCTGTTAAGGAAAGTTTCAGTGCTTTCTTTTTTAAAAAAATTGCTTTATTGACTTCAGTAGTAAATTTATAAAAGGTTAACATGGCTTCATCTAGTTGAAATTATGATTCACATCAACATGATAACAATGTGTGTACAGTTCATGTTGCACTCATACTATATGCCTTCTTATTTGTGGTCCAGAAGAATGGCTGTTGCTCTTTCCTTCTTCATCCAGAGTCTTTTTGGTAGCTTTTAATTCTTTCTTCTACTTCTTTACCTTTCTCCAGCTCAGTTTGGTATTTTCAAACTTTAGTTATTTGGTTGCCTTTTGCCTCCATCTTTTCCACTAATGCCTCCAATTCACATACTAAATTGTCTTTCAGTTCAACAGTTGGCAACTCCTGGGTAAGTTTTGCAAGCCGCTGATGATTACAGCTCCTGTGTCCAAATTCATCTGTAAACTCTGTAAGACTTCTGACAACTCCTCATTAATGCTGTCAGAGGAGGGAGGTATTACTGACAACTTCTTACTTTTAACACTCATGAAGATACTTGCTTTGCCAAGGGAACACTAATGACCGATCATTGCACAAAGCTTTACTGTGTTTCTTCATTAGATGCAATGCAAGACAGGCTGAACACTGGCTGCCACAGCATAGCTAAGACTTGTGGACTTCCCAGCTACAAACGGCACATCACCCAAGCATAATCTATAATGTACTGGTGCACCAAAATAGTTCCTAGAACTTAGTTTTTCTTGTGGTTTTGACTTTTTTAAAAATTCTTCTTGCACTGGGAAAATGTGGACTTGCCTTATCTTCAATGATAAGTCTATTTGTTTCTAGACCAGTCTGTAACTTAGCTGCCTTAGTTTGTACGTGTTTCCTTTCCTGTTCTTCTTCAGAGAGTTTTGCTTCCAACTCTTACATTTTTCTTTCTGCTAGGGCCTGCACTGTAGAAAGTTTGTTATACTCCCATTCAAAAAGATCCAATTTTTCAAGTTGGCTGCAAACATGTCTTTGATTGTGTTGCCATTCTCTTTCTAGGGAAACCTGTTACTCTAAGACAGATGTCTTCTCCATTTCTGCATGCTTTATCATATTTCACATGTATTCCAATTGTTTTTCTAAAAGAGTACATTTATTTTCTGCAGTTATCAACTGAGATATCAATTCTTGATTGTGCTTTGATTCTTCATTCTTTGAATTCTCCCTTTCCTGTATATCTTCATCCAGTACTTTCTTGGATTCAACTGTTTCTCTAGACAAGGTTTTTACACTTTATTCTTCTGGAATCCTTTCAAGTTCCAAGCATCAAATCTTACTTTGAAGATTCTTAAGAGCAGAAAATATATCTCTGCTGTTGCTTTCTAGATAGGCAAGTATAGTCTTATTTGGGGAGTGTCATAGATGACTATTAAGGAAAGGCTTATCAGATGGATATACTACATATGGAGATGGAGAATGCTGAACTGTACTTCCTTGAGGCCTTGATGATTCAGCTAAGATGTTCGAGAACTAAGAACCAGAAGCAGCAGAGACCAACGCCACCCACGGAGCCTCCACAGGTCCGAGACAGTCTGAGTTCTCATACTCTCCTTCACAACTCAGGAGCTGCCCACCAGGGGTGATCCTAAGCTGAACCCCTGATGGAAAAGGGGAAAGGTGCTAGTGCTGGGCTTAGAAAACCCTGCCACACACTGGTGCCACTTTCTTAGTCTGTTGGGGACAACCACGTAACTCAATCTGGCCTTAATCATAAATTTTGTGACCATGTGAAAGCCAACCATTTTTTGAAGGACAATTTGGTAATAAATAACAGACATTTTTAAACCCAAAGCCTTTGATATAGAAATTTAATTCCTAGGAATCTGATGTCCAGAAACACTCATAAATGTGTACAAAGATATTTTTATGGATTTCAGTTTAGCATTGTTTATAATAAGAATAAAAATATCCTAAATGTCTATCTATAGGGGATTAATTTAATTATACTAGATCTATATTTTGCATTTCTTAAGAAGAATAGATATATATATATATATGTACTGATGTGGAAAGGGGTTCATAACATATTGTTCAAAGAAAAAGAAAAAAGTAAGTATTTTATCATCTTGTTTTTGTTATAAGTTAATTTTTTAACTGTAAATGGATATACTTGTACATATATGTAGGGGTGTATGTGTATATATACACATTTATATATATATATTCACAGATGTAAATTTGTATATACATAGAAAAAGTGTGAAGAAAAAAACTCACACCAAATAATAAGCAATGGTTTCCTCTGGTAAACTGGATGGTATTTTTGCTATGTTACTTCTGTATTATAATTTTTAAATAATTTGAACTACCTTTGTAATTTTAAAAATCAACAAAAATACTTCTTAAGGGAGTTGAAACTTGTTGCACGTATTTTGTTATCCAATCAGGATTGCATTACAATTAAACTAATTATATTGCTTTAAAGTGTAAGAAAACTGTGTTTGGTATTCTTCAGTCTCTCCCACTCTACAACAAATATAGGGAAATGGGAACATCACATCACTATTATACCACTAACTGTTCAAGGGGATCTAAATGTCATATCAGGCAGGGCTGTAGTCAAGTTTATACAAGTTGCTATTTTAATTACACAATTTTAAGAAAAAAGAATATAAAATTATCAATATAAAATCAGGTATAAGGCTAAATATTTAAAAAAAGAAATCACAAAAAAATAAGTTCAAGAAAGCTAACAAGCCAGGCATAATAGCTCATGCCTCTAACCCCAGCTACTTGGGAGGCTGAGCCCAGGTACTGAGGCTGCAATGAGTTATGATGGCACTGCTGCACTCCAGCCTGGGAAACAGTGTGAGACCCTGTCTCAGAGAAAAAAAACAGAAAAAAAGGAATGCATCATTCTCAGGTGAGAAGTCACTTGGCAAAAAATAAAAAAAAAAACACAAGAAAACCAACAAACACAACAATGACATAATCCAGAAAAATATCAACTTTTATTGAAGTTGTTATTTTCAGAATACATTTCTATAATACTATTTTCTTACACTTTTTGGCTAGATGCTCTTTAACAAGAATTTTGTAATGTCATTTTCTACAGAGGAAACATTATTTAGTGTTTAGCACAATTTATGGAAATATGTTTTTTATTATTGTCTGTCTCAAAAGGCTTTTTTGTGCTTCAAAATTCATTATTGCTAATGATATGTAAAATGTTTAGGATCATTGTCCTATAATGAGGGGAAATTCTATTAAATGTCTTTCATATACCAACTGTAAAATTTCAGGGCACTTCAAGTTTCTTGTAGAGTGAGTAATTTTAAATGATCATTCATTAACTGATTTGTCATCAATGTCCTCATTGTAGTAGCACTTTGTGAGTTTTAGATTATTTTTTGTTTGTATGTCGTGTCAAATCAGCAAGAAATTTACTTTCCAGTTATGTTTGAATAATTAATTCCTCTTAATTAATTTAATCATCAAACAAGCTAAGAGTTGATCATTACTTCTGATGAAATTTACCTCTTTCTGTTAATGACATAATGGGGTTTTAGGTAACATAAATGTTTAGGGGTATGATCTGTATGATATTTCATATGGAACCACCAAACTTTGTCAGGACAAGATTCATCAAATACACTAAGATCTTTCATAGCATATTGGTATGCATAAGATATGCAAGTTTACACATATATAGACTCCTTATTTGTAATACTGCTTAAGATTTATGTCTTTTACAGGCAATAACAAATGCTGGCAAAGATGTGGAGAAAAGAGAATGTTTGTACACTGTTAGTGGGAACGTAAATTAGTAAAAACATTATGGAAAACAGTTCCTCAAAAAACTAAAAATAGAGCTACCATATTTTTGGATCCAGCAATCCAAGTCCTAGTATACACCCAAAAGAAAGGAAATCAGTATATTGAAGAGATATCCGCACCCCCATGTTTATTACAGCACCGTTCATGATAGCCAAGATTTGGAAGCCACCTAGTGTCTATCAACAGATGAATGGATAAAGAAAATGTGGTATTAATACATATCCACATGGAGCACTATTTGGCCATAAAAAAGAATGAAATCCTGTCTTTTGCAACAAGATAGACGGAAGTGAAATAAGCCAGGCACAGAAAGACAAACATGGCATGTTCTCACTTATCTATGGGAGCAAAAAGTTAAAATAATTGAATTCATGGAGATAAGAGAGTGGAAGGATGGTTACCAGAGACTGGGGAGGGAAGTTCAGGGGCAGGGGCTGAAGGAGAAAATCGCCATTCTCTTATGTCAGGAATTTATTCTTTAGGCAGCATATATAGTTATACTGTATCATATACTTTTCAAAGAAAATTGTATCAAATCAAGTTTATGCAAATTCTTGTGTTTATAGGACATATATATATTTTAATTTTTGAGTTTCAATTTTTGTGGGTACATATTAAGTGTATATATTTATGGGTTGCATGAGATATTTTGATACAGACATACAGTTCATAATAATCACATCAGGGTAAATAGGGTATCCATTATCTCAAGCATTTATCCTTTGTGTTTCAAACAATCCAAATATACTCCTAAAAATGCTCACTTCCAACCCTACCAACAGAAAGGACTTTTGACAGAGGAGAAGTTGTAGTGTTAAGAGTCAGGGGTTTTATGGGGTAAAAATAACTTCTTTTTGAAAATTTTGTGATAACATAAGATCATGTGAACCCACTGCCAGTGTCCCTCTAAGAAGCTCATGCCATGAAGGACCCTGAAGTTCAAGCTTCTTTAACTTCATGGAAAACCTGCCTCTGAACATAAGACCCTGCTTAGGAGGACACTCAGGGAAAAAGATCATCAGAACTGTCTAACAATTCCCCAATGGAACAAAACCCTAATGTGGCCTATGAGGTCCTGCCTCCTTCACCTACACCTGTCTCTATAGCATCTCAGACTGACAGGTGAAGCCAGCTGGACTTGCTGGGTCAAGTGGGGACTTGGGGAACTTCTCTGTCTTACAAGAGTATTGTAAAATGCACCAATCAGCACTCTGTAGCTAGCAAGGGGATTGTAAAATGCACCAATCAGTGCTCTGTAAAATGCACCAATCAGTGCTCTGTAAAACGCACCAATCAGCAGGATCCTAAAAGTAGACAATCGCAGGGAGGATTGAAAAAAGGCACTCTGATAGGACAAAAATGGAATACGGGAAGGGACAAATAAGGGAATAAAAGTTGGCCACTCCCATTCAGCAGTGGCAACTCACTCAGGTCCCCTTCCACACCGTAGAAACTTTGTTCTTTCGCTCTTCACAATAAACTTTGCTACCACTCACTCTTTGGGTTCATGCCATCTTTAAGAGTTGTAACACTCACTGCAAAGTTCCGTGGTTCCATTCTTGAAGTCAGCGAGACCACAAACCCACCAGGAGGAACCAACTCCAGACACATCTTGGGGGTTCGTCCAGAATGTCACCATGCGGTGAGTACCGTTGGACCACTTTCACTTGCTATTCTGTCCCATTTTTCCTTAGAATTCGGGAGCTAAATACCAGGCACCTGTTGGCCAGTTAAAAGTGACTAGTGCAGCTGCCAGACTAAAGACACGGTTTCAGGCTTTCTGGGAAAGAGCTCTCTAACAACCGCTGACTCTTCAGAGTTGGGAGTGTTGGTTTGCCTGGAAACAGCTTCCACTTTCCCTGTACTTCTGGGCTGAGCTGAGGGTCGACAGAGAGGAAAACCATACAGCTCCAGGGTCCTAACAACAAGTTGGTTGACCCTGCAGCCATGAGCAGAACTCTCGAAGTTATGTCACCCAAGCAAGACTAGCCCATCTATCCTATCTATCCTGACCCTTGCCTCCTGGGTCCTAATGCCTGTCAAATAAACTTCCTCCCACCTCTCTTCTCCGAGGCTAGTCCTGTTTCTAAAAACCACACCCTGTCCCTGGTGCTCTTCTAGTTTATCCTATCAGAATGATTTCTAGTATAAATTTCAGGACTCTGTTCCCTTCTTTAGGCACCTGGGCTCACCAATCAGAAAGACATAATTATTGCCCAAAGCCCCGTCGGGACAGGGGACTATCTTATCTGGAATTTTAGGATTCCTCCTCAGACTAGCAGGCCTAACAAAGGCTATTTCTGAAGTTAGGATATGGGGAGCCTCAGAAATTACAGACTTCAAAATTGGGAGGGATATCTTTCCCATTTATATGATGAGAAGTAAGGACAAAAGGCATCACTCTTCCCACCCTGGAGATCCCTTCCATCCCTCAGGGTATGGCCCTCTACTCCATTTTGAGGCATATCATCTTTATAGGAAAAGTGTAAGGTCCCAATACTAACAGGAGAAAAGGCTTAGGACTCTAACAGGTTTTCAAGAATGCGTCAGTAAGGGCCACTAAATCTGACATTTCTTGGTCCTCTTTGTGGTCTAAGAGGAAAGGCAAGGGTGCAGGTTTTCAAGAATGTATCAGTAAGGGCCACTAAATCTGACTTTCCTCAGTCCTCTTTGTGGTCTAGGAGGAAAACTAGTGTTTCTGCTGCTGCTTCAGTTAGCGCAACTATTCTGAACAGCAGGGTCCAGGGACTGTTATGAGTTCTTGGGTGGGGGGAAAAAACAGACCAAAACCATGGGTGGTTTTGTCTTGCACATGGGAAACACTCAAGTATCAACAGGCTCACCCCTGAAAATGCATCCTAAGCAATTGGGACCAATTCAACTCACAAACCCTGAAAAAGAAGTGGCTTATTTTTTTCTGCAATACAACCTGGCCCCAACATTCTCTCTCTCTGATGGGGAAAAATGGCCACCTGAGGGAAGTATAAATTAAAATACTATCCTGCAGCTTGACCTTTTCTGTAAGAGGGAAGGCAAATGGAGTGAAATATCTTATGTCCAAGCTTTCTTTTCATTGAAGGAAAATACACAACTATGCACAGCTTGCAGTTTACATTCCACAAGAGGACCTCTCAGCTTACCCCCATATCCTAGCCTCCCTATAACTCCCCTTCCTATTAATGATGAGCCTCCTCTAATCTCCCCCAGCCAGAAGGAAACAAGCAAAGAAATCTCCAAGGGACCACAAAAAAACCCAGGCTATCAGTTATGTCCCCTTCAAGCTATAGGAGAAGGGGAATTTAGCCCAACCCGGGTACATATGCCCTTTTCCCTCTCTGATTTAAAGCAGATCAAGGTAGACCTGGGGAAGTTTTCAGATGATCCTGATAGGTATACAGATGTCCTACAGGGTCTAGGGCAAACCTTCTACCTCACTTGGAGAATTGTCATACTATTCTTAGGTCAAACCCTGGCCTTTAATGAAAAGAATGCAGCTTTAGCTGAAGCCTGAGAGTTTGGAGATACCCGGTATCTTAGTCAAGTAAATGATAGAATGACAGCTGAAGAAAGGGACAAATTCCCTACCAGTAAGCAAGCCATCCCCAGTATGGATCCCCACTGGGACCTCAACTCAGATCATGGGGACTGGAGTCATAAACATGTGCTGACTTGTGTTCTAGCAGGACAAAGGAGAATTAGGAAAAAGCCCATTAATTATTCAATGATGTCCACCATAACTCAGGGAAAGGAAGAAAATCCTTCTGCCTTCCTCGAGTGGCTACGGGAGGCCTTAAGAAAATATACTTCCCTGTCACCCAACTCCCTTGAGGGTCAATTGATCCTAAAAGTTTATCACCCAATCAGCCACAGATATCAGGAGAAAGCTCCAAAAGCGAGCCCTGATCCCTGAACAAAATCTGGAGACATTAAACCCGGCAAACTTGGTGTTCTGTAATAGGGTCCAAGAGGAACAGGCCCAAAAGGAAAAGTGAGATGAGAGAGAGGCTGCAGCCTTAGTCATGGCCCTCAGACAAGCAAACCTTGGTGGTTCAGAGAGGACAGAAAATGGAGCAGGCCAATCACCCGGTAGGGCTTGTTATCAATGTGGTTTACAAGGACACTTTAAAAAAGATTGTCCAATGAGAAACAAGATGCTCCCTCGTCCATGTCTGCTGTGCTGAGGCAATCACTGGAAGACGCACTGCCCCAGAGTGCAAAGGTTCTCTGGGCCAGAAGCCCACAACCATATGATCCAACGACAGGACTGAGGATGCCTGGGGAAAGCACCAGTTCATGTCATCACCCTTACTGAGCCCCAGGTATATTTAACCATTGAGGGCCAGGAAATTGACTTCCTCCTGGACACTGGCACAGCCTTCTCCTGTCCCAGACGACTGTCCTCAAGGTCTGCTACTATCCAAGGAATCCTGGGACAGCCTGTAACCACATATTTCTCCCACCTCCTCAGTTGTAATTGGGAGACTTTGCTCTTTTCACATGTCTTTCTTGTTATGCCTGAAAGTCCCACACCCTTATGGGGGAGGGATATATTAGCCAAAGCTGGAGCTATTATCTACATGAATATGGGGGAAAAGTTACCCATTCGTACTCCCCTGTTTAAGGAGGGAATCAACCCTGAAGTCTGGTCATTGGAAGGACAATTTGGAAGGGCAAAAAATGCCCATCCAGTCCAAGTCAGGCTAAAAGACTCCATTAGTGTAATTACACCCTACAACTTCAAGCCCCAGCTGATCATAGTAACTTCTGAGTCACCCAAACAGCTCCATTCAGATGGCTTGTCTGCTTCTCAGGGCCTCCAAAAATCATCACCTCCTCCCTGCTTAACAAACAGTCCAGGTTTTGTAATGGCAAACATACTCCATGCATGACCATTCACCCATGGACACCCCCTGCAGCAGCGTCCCCACCACTACTGAATGCCTCCTCACGCCCTCTCTCAATCACTCTCAAATGGTTCCTAGTAGATACAAAACGATTTTTTCTCCAATGAGAAAATAGAACACAGGAAGCCACTCAGTTTTCTCCCAGCACCCCTTTCCAGCCGCTCACTGGAGCTACCTTGGCAAGCACTCTAGGAGTATGGGAAAATGAAAACAACAAACTCACACACCTTTTTAACATACACAACCAGTTCTGTCTATCCAGCCAAGGTATATTCTTCTTATGTGGAACTTCAACTTATATCTGCCTCCCCACTAACTGGACAGGCACCTGCACCTTAGTTTTTCTAAGTCCTAACATTAACATTGTCCAAGGAGATCAGGCCCTATCAGTACCCCTCAAAGCTCAAGTCCATCAGCACAGAGACATACAACTAATACCCCTACTTATAGGGTTAGGAATGGCTACTGCTACAGGAACTGGAATAGCCAGTTTATCTACTTCATTATCCTGCTACCACACACTCTCAAAGGATTTCTCAGACAATTTGCGAGAAATAACGAAATCTATCCTTACTCAACAATCCCAAATAGACTCTTTGGCAGCAGTGACTCCAAAACAGCTAAGGCCTAGACCTCCTCATTACTAAGAAAGGAGGACTCTGCACCTTCTTAGTGAAAGTGTTGTTTTTACTCTAACCAGTCAGGGATAGTATGAGATGCCACCCGGCATTTACAGGAAAAGGCTTTTGAAATCAGACAACGCCTTTCAACTCTTATACCAACCTCTGGAGTCAGGCAACATGGCTTCTCGCCTTTCTAGTTCCTGTGACATCCACCTTGCTATTACTCGCCTTCAGACTCTGTATTTTTAACCTCCTTGTCAAATGTGTTTCCTCTAGGATCAAGGCCATCAAGCTACAGATGGTCTTACAAATGGAACTCCAAATGAGCTCAACTCACAACTTCTACCAAGGACCCCTGGACCGACCCACTTTCACTGACCTAAAGAGTTCCCCTCTGGTGGACACTAAAATTGCAGGGCCCCTTCTTCACCCCTATCCAACAGGAAGTAGCTAGAGCAGTCATCGCCCAATTCCCAGCAGCAGTTGGGGTGTCCTGTTTAGAGAGGGGATTGAGAGGTGAAGCCAGCTGGGCTTCTGGGTCAGGTGGGGACTTGGAGAACTTTTCTGTCTAGCTAAAGGATTGTAAACACACCAATCAGCACTCTGTGTCTAGCTAAAAGTTTGTAAACGCACCAATCAGCACTCTGTAAAATGGACCAATCAGCAGGATGTGGGTGGGGCCAAATAAGGGAATAAAAGCTGGTCACCCAAGCCAGCAGTGGCAACCTGCTCATGCAAAGGTCTGCGGCTTCACTCCTGAAGTCAAGCTAGACCACGAACCCACCGGAAGGAACTCCGGACACATCTGAAGGAACAAACTCCGGACATACCATCTTTAAGAACTGTAACACTCACCATGAGGGTCTGCGGCTTCATTCTTGAAGTCAGTGAGACCAAGAACCCACCGGAAGGAACCAATTCCAGACACATTAGGAGAAATACCTAATGTAGATGACGGGTTGATCGGTGCAGCAAACCACCATGGCCAGTGTATACCTACCTATGTAACAAACCTGCACGTTCTGCACCTCTACCCCAGAAATTAAAGTATAATTTTTAAAAAATACCATGAGAAAGAAAAGTCTTCCCCAGATGATTCCAGTGTGCAGCTAGAACTAGGACCTTTAACCTACAGTGTTCCTCTTCAAATACCTGACTGATTCCTATTCTTTTTCACATCCCACAGTGATCAGCATTTCCTAAGGTGGACCTTTCCCTGCCTGCCTGGACTATGTCATATCTACCATATCACCTACATTCTAAGAGATTTACTGTTTTCACACAAACAAAAAAAAAAGGTGTCTCAAAACTAAGAAGTGAGTAGCTGAAATTCTGCATCTTTGCAGAACAAAATCAACGGCAATTAGCTTTTTAAAAAACAAACTTGAGCTCTGGTACTCTGCTTGGGATCTCTTTTTGACACTGTTTCATGCCTTCATCTTAGTTATCCCCAAAATAGGTTGGGGGATGAAATCTTGTCATTCCAATTATTAGGTGCAGGAGGTCAGGAGTGGGGGGAACTAATTAGCTGCTAGTGAGTAGAAACCAAGGATGTAACTAAACATCTTACAATGTTGCTAAACACCTTACAGCCCCTGCCACAAGGAAGAATTCTTTGCCCAAAATAGTAATCAAGTGCTGAGGTTGAAAAACTCTATCTACTTAAATAAAAGTGCATGTGTTCAGTGCAGAGAAATAGGACTTTACATTAGTAATGTTTATTGAATAGAGGTAGTAGACCAACCAAATTTTGTGAATAGCTTCTTCAGTGAGGTATCATTTAAACCCAGATCCATTAACATTTTTAAAATTTTACTTTATCACACTTAAACAAAAAGGAGAGCAAAAAGGAAAAAGCTGCTTTTTCTGTCTGTGGTTTGTATAGCTTGGCCTTCATTCATTCACACTATTGAAGATTACCTCATTTCCTTTTCAGATTCTGGAAAGAGACACTGTGGTTTTGGGAATAACCATTTGAACATTAAACCAGTTATTCACAGGAAGAATAGAACAATGATCTGAATAAGAAAATCTCGAATTCCCACAGAGAATTAAGCAATTTAATCATACTGTAGATTACTTTTTTTCAGATCAACGGTGTTAAAACAGATGCTTAAAAGAGGCAACTTATGGAGAAAACCAGAGACTGGGACCACAGGGGCAGAGATTCAAGTCCTCATTCAATCATTTCCCAGCTATGTCATCATGAGCATGTTATTTACCCCTTCAGAACTGTTTCCAATTGTATAAAATGAGGATCAAAATGCCTACCCCTCAGGACTAATTTGAGGATTTAATGAGGTGATATTAATAAATCAACTGGCACACAGTAGAAAGATAGCAAGTGACAACTTATGTTATTATCCTCATCATCATCATGACGATCATCATCAACTTCTTTACCCCCCATTTTCTGGTAGGCGTGGGGATACTAGCCACTTCATGTAAGTCAAAGCGAGAAGAAAATGAGTTGATGCATTTGACACTGCTTACACATAACTGGCTTTCAGTACATTCATTCATTGAATAAATATTGCATGCTAAAGGGTGTGAGGAACTGCTCCATCAGTGTAAAGATCAGCAAATATCCCTACCTGGTGAAACTTACATTTTAGAAGGAGATAGAAAATAAATGATAACACAATAAATAAAGTAGCATATTAGAAGATGATAAGCACTGTGGAAAAAAATAAAAAATACAGTAGAGTAAATGAGATCAGGAGAAGCAGGTCAAGGTTAGCCCCACTAAAAATAAACATTTGTGTATGTTAGGGGGAGAACAAAGGTTGTTAAAGGTATTCCCAAGAGCAGTAAACAGTATTGCTCTCACCTTCTTAGAGTTACTATAGTAGCTCTAAAGCAAAAAAACATATTTATTTTATAAACAGCACCGAATTCTAGGAACCATCCTTGCCCTCACCCACCACATGATTCCCTTCATGACCCTGATCCCCTCTTCCAGCAGCAGAGCATATGTAGTGGTCTTCCCTCAAAGGTACACAAACCAGTGGTGTTCCCTGACAATCTACTAAGGAGTCTGGAAGTGCTCTGGCAAATTTAGAGAAAAAAGCGATGGAACAAATTTTTAATATACAACTGACAGAAATGTTGCCATATTCTTTTTTTCAAATGTTCCAACAAGATGCATATACACTATAAGGGCTGCACATGTCATGTCACTGCTACTAACAATCAATCAACTGAGACCCATTTTTTTCTCATGAATATGTTCTTATATTTATGTGCTACTACTTACCTATGTTAAATATAATTTTTTTTACAGCTTGTTGTACTTTAATGTGTAATACTTAACTCAAGGTACAAGACAATTGCATTTAACATTGTTATAAATAAAAGAGACATCAGATCAATCATTAAGGGCTCCAGAGTGAACAGCATCTTCATAACTTCCATGTTTAGCATCTTTACTTTCTGGATAGAATTTAATAAGATCATCAATTCGAAGAATGGTAATTGCAGCTTCTGTTGCAAATTTCAAACGCTTAACTGTAACTATGGGTGGTTCAAACACCCTTGCTTGTTTGTTGTCTCGAGGTTTATCATTGCTCAAATCAAGACCAATCCATTTAGATTTTTACATTCTGGGTTAATCTGAGCCTCATTATGAAAAGCTCTTAATTTTGCAATCAGATCTGTGGAGTCCTGGGCAGCATTAACTGCTAGTGTATTGGGAATAACAAGAAGTGATCTTACAAACTCTGCAATAGCAAGCTGTTCCCGAGACCCCATGCTGGTTGCATAGTTTTCAAGGTATATGGAAAGGGTTGCTTCTACAGCACCTCCTCCGGGAACCACGGATTTTGACTCCAAAACTCTCTTCACTACACAAAGTGTATCATGTAAACAGCGTTCCATCTCATCACACATGAAATCATTTGCCCCACGTAAGATAATCGATGCAGATGTATGAGCCTTGGTGTTTCTGATTAAGATCAGCTCAATCTCACAAATTCTCTCCTGTACCACTTCTTCTGCCTGTCCCAACATTGCAGCTTCAAAAGTTTCTTCACCTTCCAAATTGGCCAGGGTTGACAGAATAGTTGCTCCAGAAGCTTTCACAAGGCGTTTAAGCTCCCTTTTTAAAACTCTTCTAACTGCCATAGCACCAGCCTCCACAAAATACTTCAGACACATATCATCAATTCCACCAGTGGTTAGAATAATATTGGCACCAGTCACTAGGATCTTCTGAATTCTCTCCTTGGTGATATCTGATTCTCTCTAATTTGGTCCAGTTTTTCAGGGTCTGTAATGACTACCTGTACACCAAGCTTCGTTTCTGTTTTTTGCAGGCTAAAGTCAAGGCAAGCAATTTTTGCATTTACGATTCTCTTGGGCATGCCCTGGGATCCCACCACACAGTTGAGTGCATAGCCACTCTCTGTTTGACTTCTCCCATGGGTTTTCAAAATATTAACAGAATTGACTGGATAGCGTGGCTGGCCTCTTGTGTCTGTGTATTTAATAGCAAGTACAGCATCTACTATCATGTTAGCAAAGAAATCACCATTTATTCCAATGATTTTGGAAGACATGGATGTCTTAGCAGCATTAATCAGGCAATCTCTTCCCAGTTCGTCTCTGTTAACAATTAGGTTTTCATTGATATAACGCACTGCTTCCTTGCAAGCAAGTCGATAGCCACTAATAACTGATGTGGGATGAATTTTCTGTCTGACTAATTCATCTGCATTTTTTAGGAGTTCTGCGGCAATAATAACCACTGACGTAGTTCCATCTCCAACTTCTTTGTCTTGCAGATCAGCCAGCTCACAAAGAACTTTAGCTGCAGGATGTTCAACTTCCAGTAACTTCAGGATGGTTGCACCATCGTTAGTAATGGTTACATCACCAATATCATCCACAAGCATTTTATCCAAGCCAACTGGACCAAGAGAACTTTTTACAATATTGGCAATGGAAGCTGCAGCCATAATAGGAGTCTAAATGGGGCGGACACTGTGGCTCACATCTGTAATCCCGACACTGAGATGCCGAGGCAGGAGGACAGCTTGATGCCAGGAGTTCGAGAACCCCTTGGGCAACACAGCGAAACCCATTTCATTATGGTAGCGGATCGCTTCCCCAGTGCTGCGGTCACGGTACACGCACAAAGCTCCTCCATCTTCCCGGCAGTGATACACATCGAATTCTGCTCACACCGCGAGCAACCAGTATCGCGGCCCCTGGACGATCACGGCAGTGGCTGCGACGGCCTGGAGCGTACCCGAGCGATGCCCCCGGAGTTGCTGGGTAACACCGCCCTACCCACTTCCCGGCTGCCCTGGCCTGAAATATAAATTTTTATTATTTCTATTCTGCTGCCTTATATCCCAATTCACAAAAATGGGTATATAGTTCAAATCTGGTTTTAGTATAGTCATAGTGCTGAAATCAGCATTATAAATTATATAACTCAAAATAACTGGAAGCATAAATAGCAAACAGGACTCTAGTACTAATTTTTTAAATAAATCTGCATTTGCTGGGATAAGTGACTCTGTGGGTAAAATGATTTTTCCCATGCAGCTAAAAGTGGGAAGTATAAACAGGAAGTAGGACAATGAATCCTTTATCCAAACAATGAATTTTATTGGGTTCTTGATGCATTTATCTCTGACCCTAGTGATATCAATTGTTATGAAATTTTACCAACTAGTGGCAGGAGGTCATCAAAACTTTTCCAACAATCTCCAAACACCAGTGAATTGTTTTCATAACAAGGGCAAATAATGCCTTCCAGGAAGAAAGCATTATTTAACCCTAAAGACAGAGAAAAGAAAAAACTATAAGAAATATTATTCAAAGTTGCAACCCTCTCAGCAAAAAAAATAGGTACACATCACACTATAGCTAAAAAGGTTAATAACAGCCACAACATTAGCAATGATGTTATATGCGGAGAAAAAGCAGAGCAAGTCATTGACACAATTTCTGTAATGTTAGGGGCACCCAGCAGCAATTGTTATTACGTGAACAAGCTAGTAGAGATTTTGTGTTACGCCTGTAATCCCAGCATTTTGGGAAGCCGAGGCAGGTGGATCACTTGAGCACAGGAGTTCGAGACCAGCCTGGCCAACATGGCGAATCCCCTTCTCTACTAAAAAATACAAAAATTAGCCAGGCATGGTGGCACATGTTTGTAATCCCAGTTTCTTGGGAGGTTGAGGTATGAGAATTGCTTGAACCTGGGAGATGGAGGTTGCAGTCAGTCATGATGATCATGCTGCTGCACTGCAGCCTGGACAACAGAGCAAGACTCTGTCTCAGAAAAAAAAAAAGAATTTATCATCAGAAGGGTAGCAAAACTTAAAGATTTGGAAAATTCTCACCTGGTCATGTAAAGAATGAAAAGGTGTATTAGGAAGAGAACACTAGGGTATGGCCAGGTCACCGTTTGATAAGGATATTAGTATAGATGGACAGAAGTCAAATGTTATTCATCAAGACAAGGCAAGAAGGACCCCAGGGGTATTTCAGAGATCTTCAAGGCTGCCACTTACATCACAGGCCCAGAGTGTCCATAGGCCTCGAGGACCTTTAGAGCAGAACAGTGGCAAATGAGGGGCTTGTGGGACCTTGGGGCTCATGCCCAGGGCTACCTCAAGTCTCTGTTCCCCACATTCTGGTGCAGTGCTCTTCAACTGCCCTAGCTGTGGCTCAAGTGGGCCCAGAGGTGGCTTAGACCACTGCTCTAGAAGGCACAAGTGGTAAACATTGCAGTGTCTGTGCATGTCAACTCTAAAAGTGCACAGAGTGTAAGAGCTATGGAGGCACAGCTACCTCCACCTAGATTTCAAAGGATGCCTCAGAAAGCCTCAAGGCCCAGACAGAGAACAGCTACCACAGAAATCCCACAATCAAGGTAATGCCCAAATAGAGTCGTGGGGTCAGAGCCACTGCAGAGAGCCCTCATTAAGGCAATGCCTAGTAGAGCCATGGGAGTGGGGCCACAGCAGACAGTCCCCACTAGGTCAATGTCCAGAGAGCGATGGGGTTGGGACCACTACAGAGAGCCCCCAGTGGGGTAATGCATAGTGGGATCAGGGCTGCCCCTGAGACCTGTAGAGCCATAAGCATGCAACATCAGCCTGAGAGAGCTATAGGCATCTGACTCCAACTCCAAGAGCAGCTGTGTTGGCTGCACCCTGTGAAGTCATGGGGATGGACCTGCCTGAAGCCTTGGGAGCCCAATCCCCACCCCAGTGTGTCCAGAAGGCAGGATATGGAGTCAATGATTATTCTCAAGCCTCAAGATTTAATGCTATTTGTCTCATGGGGTTTTGAACTTTTTGGGGGCCTATTACTCCTCCCTTCTTTCCTATTTCTTCCTTTGGGAATGGAAATGTCTGTTCTACTTGTATTTTGGAAACACCTAACTTGATTGAGTTCATGGGTTTACAGCTGGAAAGCAATTTGCCTCAGGATGAAATATACCTTGGATTCTCAGCCATGTTTGATATTGATGATATTTAGATGAGGCTCTGGACTTTAGACTTTTGAGTTGGCACTGGAATGAGTTAAGACATGTGGGCTATCGGGATGGAATGAAGGTATTTTGTATGTGAGAAGGACATGAATTTTGGAGAACCAGCAATGAAATGCTGTGATTTGTATGTTTGTGTTCCCTTCAAAATTCATGTTAAAACTGAATCCCCAATGCAACAGTATTAAGAGAACGTTTAGGAGGTGATTAGGCAATGAGGGCTCTACCATCTTGGATGGGACTAATACTTTATAAAAGGGCTGGAGGGAATGGCCAGTCTTTTCCCCATATGAGGACACAGCATTCAAGGTACCATCTTGGAAGGAGAGCAGCCCTCACCAGACACTGAACTTGCCAGCACCTTGATCTTCAACTTCCCAGCCTCCAGAACTGTAAGAAATAAATTTCTATTATTTATAAGCTACCCAGTCATAGGTATTTTGTTATAGAAGCAAAGATGCATTAAAGCAGGGGGAACATGCTAATGTTTTTGAAAGACAGGTTAAGAGATTCTTTCCTGAAATTGATAGTCAGTTGAGATCATTGCTGTGTTTTCAAGTGCCTCAGTCAGCTGTATGTTCAGAGTCCTAACTAGCCTGATATTATCCCTCAGGACTAAAATATCAGGTTTTTAGAGCTGAGGAGAAGATATTTTTAAATTTTTAACTGAAATATGGTAGAAAATTGTTCATTAACCATTAACTTTATTCACATATCAAGAAAAGAAACCTATTTCATATTACCGAGCATATTTTAAAGCCATAAAACATCTTATTCTCACGCTAAAAAATGATTTTCAGAATTGAATGAAAGTGAAGGATGGATTAGAAAACCATTCAGAGTCCAGTTTTTGAGAGTGATGTGCTTTCGAATTGGACATTCTGAGATTCTAATGGTTGCATGATACTTGACAATTTACTGAACTTCTCTAAGTCTGTTTTCTCTTTTGTAAAGTGAAGAAAATAATAGCACCTTTCACATTGGCTCAAAAAAAGATTAAACAAGAGAAAACATGTAGAATTCTTGACACGTTGCCTGGCATATCGTAAGCACTCAATAAATGCTCTATATAATAAATAGCTATATATTAGTTTCCCTTTCGAAAGCTGGAGATAGTATTACTGACATCAAAACTGTGGTACACCTGTTCTGTACCAATCTCCAATTGCTTTTCTTTTTGCCTTCCAGAAAGCCTGGAAGAGAGCACCTTTTATGCATGTTATGTATGTTTGTGTCTATGCACTTTGCATGTATTTTTGACACAGTGGCCCATGCACAAGGTATAGAATTCAAACAGATTTTATACAGTAGCATTTCTGAAAGTATAGTCCAGGGCCCTTACAGGGTTCCCAAGACCCTTTCCATGGGTCCACAAGATGAAAGTATGTCCATAATAAGGCTAAGATGCTATTTGCCTTTTTCACTCTAACTCTCTCAAAATTGCACAATAATGTTCTTCAGAGGCACCATGATGTGTGATATCACAAAGGACTGGGTGCAGCAGCAAACATGAGGATCTAGCTGTCTCTCCTAATCCAGACATTAAAGAGATTTATAAAAACATCAAACAATGCCACTCTTTTCACTAGTATTTGTTTTACAAAATACAGTTACTTTTCATGTAAAATGTTATGTTAACAAATAATGGGTTTATTATTGCTATTTTTAATGAATCCGTAAATACATATTTTTCAGATTTCTGTGTTAATTTCTAATACACTATTGATAGGAATTTTACTCACATAAACAAAAATTCTTGGGGCTCTGTAGTGACTCTTAAGAGTTAAAGGAGCCCTGAAACTAAAAAGTTTCAGAACTACTGACATATAATGAGAAATAAGCCTCTCTCCCATTCCTAACTGTTCCCTAGGCATGCAGTTTCCCTCTTTAGAGGCAACCATTGTTACCAGTTTCCTGTATGTTACATGCATATATAATTATGTGCATTACATATTTTTTCTTTTTACAAATGGTAGTGTATTATGTACACTAACTGAGAATTTCAAAATAGGAAAAACTAAAGTTATCATCATTTAATTACACTTTCCAACTCTTCCTTTTGCTATACACTCTTGAAAACAGGCTGTATGTTTTCCCTTCCAGATATTACTGAGGCGCTCGGGACACCCACATTTCTTTAGGTATCTATCGGCCAATGACAGGGTAAGAGAAATCAATATGTCTACTACTACCAGAAAATTTCATTTTCACTTTTCTTAACATCACTTTATCTTTGAGCTAATAAAATAGTTCTAAATATATTCAATACCTAAATAATTCTCTCCTCTTTCAGAGTCTGAAATCCATTCTCATTATCTCTTTTTCCTTTTTTTCTTTCTTGTTACTCCTCTGAGATCCCCCACAAATGAGATCTCCCATTTTTGCCAGCTATATACAAGAGTTGCAGTGAAGGGCCTCCACATACACATATACAAAAACATACAAGCAAGCCTGACTTTATAATATAGCATGGATCAGAACAGAAATGTATAAAAGTCACCTTAGAGAATAAAGATCTTCTAGTCCAATATAACCCAAAAAGATGTATTCATTTATCCAAAGAAAGAATCTCTTTTTAATAATTTCTGGTGCACTATTCTTTATTCATAAGCTTTCTAACTTACTGATTTTAACTTTCTAAGTTGCTGATTCTCTTTTTAGCTTCATCTAATCTGCTATATAACTCTTCCTTTGAGTTTCTAGTGTCAATGACTACTATATTGTTCTAGAAGTTCTATTTGATTCTTTTTTCAAATATACCTAGCTTTTCTGTTTGTCGAGCTTTGTTTCTCTTTTTTTTTTACTCCTTCATTGATATATTTATTCATTTTGAACATAGCTATTTTAAAGGCTTGAATAATCCCAATATCTGAAATTCCTAGCAGTTAATTCTGTGGATGTTTTGTAGGGCCTGGGTTAAGGGTAACTCCTTCCAGAGAGATTCTGCATTTGCTACTACCAGATATCCAAAGATTTGCATGTATGGTAATTTCTTCATTTGGATGTTATTAGAGCATGTGGACAATACAAATATGAACCTCAAAACTATGTGAGAGTACTAGTATTCATTCATTAAGAAACACTTTTCTTCAGGTCAGTGTCCAGCCAAAAGTAGTCATTTTCTAGTTCTCCCTGTTCACTACTGTTGCTGCCTTTGTAGATCTCTATGCATTGGCATTTCAATTTCATTTCCACTGAACCTAAGGCCTTGTGAAGCCATTAAACCCCAAGCATTTGAGACCTACAACCTTTTCAAGTTTTCATTTTACCCTCAAGTTTTGGCCCTGGGATTTTTCCTTTCTTTCTTATAAATTCGACTATGCATTGAAAAGGATACTTGTTGTACTTTGTCTGGCACTTCTGGGTGTTTTGCACTGGAAGAGGTGGTAATGGATAATCTAGTCCACCATATTGCATGAAACGGAAGTACTCATTATTCTTTGTTGTTCAAGTGTAGGTCACCTAAGACAAAACCAAATTTATCCTCCAAATTATTTTCTCTTCTCAAACCTAAATCACTGTATTTCTTCAACTTTGTAAGCAAGTGGAAAGACAGAATACATTATCAATTGTATTATTAGCAACTTAATTTCAACATTCTTCTTCTTCTTCTTCTTCTTTTTTTTTTTTTTAAATAGAGTTTCGCTCTTGTTGCCCGGGCTGGAATGCAATGGCGCAATCTCCGCTCACTGCAATGTCTGCCTCTCAGGTTCAAGCGATTCTCCTGCCTCAGCCTCCTGAGTAGCTGGGATTACAGGTGCCTGCCACCACTCCAGGCTAACGTTTATATTTTTAGTAGAGACAGGGTTTCACCATGTTGTCCAGGCTGGTCTCAAAATCCTGACCTCAGGTGATCCTCCTGCCTCAGCCTCCCAAATTTCTGGGATTACAGGTGTGAGCCACTGCGCCCAGTCTTCAACATTCTTCTTTTATGAAAAACTATAAATTATGAAACTGGTCATGTTTTCCTCTTGCTTAATAAAGTGTGCATCACTACAGCAGACATGTTAAAAATCCTTATTCAACATTTCTATTCTCAGCCTTCAGACAATCATGCTATCAGCGCATTCTTGCTCTGGTCCTTCCCCTATGTAGCACCCCACTTTATGGTCCACTCCTTCTCCCTCTCCATGTCCCTATGCATCCGTATCTCCAGCTTCAAATTTCTCTCTCTCTCTCTGTCTCTCTCTCTCTCTCGCTCTCTCTCTCTCGTGCACACTAGATTAGCTCTCTCTCTGATTATTTCCAAATGAATATATATAAATTCATCATATGTATGGCTTTCCCATTAGCATAGTCTATCTTCCTTAGAAAGCAAACAAACAAAAAAAAAGTTTTTCCAATATTATTTCCAAATGAATATATATAAATTCATCATATGTATGGCTTTCCCATTAGCATAGTCTATCTTCCTTAGAAAGAAAAAAAAAATTTCCAATATTGACTCAGCCCTATATTCTCAAGACTAGTTACCATGCCCCTTAAATTCCTTAGGAGGTCTTAGACTGACACTGAATCCACTGTGACCCTGTTTATACTTGGTCTTGAGCTAGTAAATCATCTTCCTCTCCTCCCACTCCCTGAGAAAGTCAGTTTTATCTCCCTCTTCCTACATTTCTGATTCCTCCTCAATCTAAATTAATCTAACCCTGCCACTCTGCCAGCTGGACAGTCTAAACTAGCCTCTAAATGGAGGTGAGGATAACTAGCAATTACCATGAAATATATGTAGCAATCAGTGGCCTGACACTCAGAGATCTCTAACTCTGACTTATAGACCAGGGAGCCTTCAAGGACAAAACTGAGAGATTTTAGGGTGATTTTTATTACAAAAATAAAAAGCAGGACCTTATAAACAAATACTTTATGTAAGCCAGAATGCTCAATCATAGTGACCTTTAAATTCCATAAGTTTACCCAAATGGACCTGCAAGCATTTATCTGAAAAATATCCTTAAATCTTTGGGGAATATTGGCTACAAACCCTGAGATAATACTAATTCCTGAAACTCATAATACCACTTTAGAATATGCCAGTCTGAGCATAGGCTTATCGGAGCCAGGTGACAAATGGAGTTCTAACTCAATGTCACCTCGGAGTCAAAAGGCCTGGGCTCTACTAGCAGCTCTGTGTCTAATTTGTTAACCCTGTGGGCCCCAATTTCCTCCTCTACCAAGTGAGGGCTAATGCCTATCTCATAGGATTAGCTTAAGTATTAAATGTTTTACATAAAAATATTTCCAAATTTGAATAAATGTGAATAAACACAGTACTCTTCTTGCACAACCAAACCAAGTTTTACCATAGTCAGTTTGAAGAAAGAAACCCAGAAAACAAAAAGGGAAAAAAATGATTGTAGAGCCCTCTCCCTACCCCCGTGGTAAGGTCCAAACTCCTTAACTGGGAACACAAGTTCAACTATTTGTTCCTGGGAGCTCACAGCTGGCACCTTGAGATTCTGCTACACTGTGGTGTAAAGTTCTGTAGTATAATGGATGACACTGCAAGAGCAGCATTTCTTAGAATTCATCCAAAGTTTAATTCAAACAACTCTCTGTATTACATCATTATTTTTAGGATTAGAAATAACAGATGTAAATTACAGTAGGCTGCCTGGCATTCACCAACTGGTAACTATTATTTGTATTACTAACAGCTTGAGTCCCAAGAAGCTATTCATTTATTCTTTGCTACTGAGTACATATTTACTGAGAAATGATGCCAAAACATTTAAATAAGTCCTTTCAGGAGAATATGTATCTTTCTCGAGAAACTTATTCTTGGCATTTTAGGAGGCAAAATGTCAGACTTTCTTCAGATTAGACAAACAATATTAGAAAAGACCATCTATAATCACTAAATCAGGCAATTTGGATAGAAAACAGGTTAGCAAAGTTAGGAGGAAAAGCCTTATATTTAGTATAATATTTAAAAATTACAGCTATACTATCTACAATTTCCAGCTATATATAAAACACTAGTAAATTGCCATTAAAACTCCTTAAAGAAGGGGATTTTACTCCAAATAAAATTATTGAATTGGAAGCACAAGGCCATAAATTTTGGCATATTCTGTCTCCAGACCATTTTATTTTCCTAACCCAGAGCCTAAAGGGAATGAATGTTTGGTTGGTAGGGTGGGGGACAAAAGGATGCAAGAGAGATGGAAGCACTGAAGGAATCGAGGCTAGAGTAGGGACCTATGTCTAGGCTTGGGTAGGAATGGAAGGGCTGAATAGCCAGAGACGTGGATGAGGGCACCAAGATCCTAAAATGTGTGGAAGAGGATACCCAGATGTGGGAGCAAAATACAGAAAAGGAGCTGCAAGACAAAAATTCTGCTGAAAGCTCATTCTGCCTTCGATGTATATCCCAGAAATTGACTTCAAATGTCCTTGCTTCCTAACTCACTGCCAAAAACGTAGGAGTCATTCCTGACATTTCCTCACCCTCACACAACATACTTTGTTATCTACCACATCCCTAGTTCAGGAATCCATCATCCGCCCAGCTCATCTGCCCTGCCTCACAACTGTCTCCGTGCCTCTGAACTTGCTCTTTCAGGGCCCTTTGCCACTTCCAGCCTATGATCATCCCAAATCACAAATCTGATCCATGTACCCCCATGGTAAGGTCCAAACTCCTTAACTGGGAACACAAGTTCAACTATTTGTTCCTGGGAGCTCACAGCTGGCACCTTGAGATTCTACAAGTTCTGTAGTATAATAGATGACATTGCAAGAGCAGCATTTCTTAGAATTCATCCAAAGAAGACAAAAAAATGCTATAGATTATATAGTTTTCCCACAGAATGATGATTTTAAGTAAATCATTTACAATTGAGACTATCTGTATATCCTTCCTGCAGTGGTTCACTTTCAAATGCAGTTCTTCCTGTGATCCACTACTGACACAAAATCTAGAATGTGCTATTAGCCGAGACGTGTGAAACATCTGTACTTTCAATGAACTTATGCAATAAGCATCCCACACTGCATAACTTGTCATGATTATTGTTTCTTCATAGGACATTTGGCAATTATTTTCCAATATTATTTCTTGACAAAGAAAAAATGTTTTATTTAATTTCATGCCATTTTTCCTTTGAATTATTTTAGCCATTTATATCTGCATTATTTCAGCAAGAAGGATACGCTATTTCTCCATGGTGTATAACTTTTTGTCTTTTGATATTACAAGCAACAAATTTAAATCCAGGCACAGTGGTGCATGCCTGTAGTCCCATATGCTCAAGAAGCTGAGGTGGTAGGATCCCTTAAGACCAGGAGTTCAAGGCCAGCCTGGAAACATAGCAAAACTCCATCTTTAAAACAAACAAACAAAAAAACTAATATCTGTCCTAAAAATATGTTCATGAGTTTGGTGAAATGTTAAGACTTGATCCTGACTTAAGGACTGCAGGACTTTAATGCTGAAATGATTGTTTCATGTTCCAAGCACCTGCTGTCAAGGGTCTTGCTAATCAAGCTGGCCTCATGCTATTCTTACTTTATATTTCCAGATACTTTCTTTATTGTGATTGTCAATTTTATGTGTCAACTTGACTAGATACAGGGTGTCCAGATACTTGGCTAAACATTATTTCTGGGTATGCCTGTGAGAGTATTTACAGATGAGATTAGCATTTGAATCTGCGGACTAAGTAAAGCAGATTGTCTTCCCAAATGAGGATTGGCATCGTCCAATCTGTTGAGGGCATGAATAAAACAAAAGGTTGAAGAACGGAGAATTTACCCCTTCCGCCTGACTGCTTGAGCTAGAACATCCATTTTCTCCTGCCCTTGGTCTGAGACTTACACTATTATTTCCCCTGCTTCTCAGGTCTTCTTCAGATGCAGACTCTATTACACCACTAGCTTTCCTGGCCTCTGAACTTATCCCATTCAAGGTCCTTTGCCACCTCCAGCCTTTGTCCTAGGTCTGTAGCTTGCAGATAGCAGATCATGGGACTATTCACCCTCCACAATCATGTGAGCCAATTCCTCCCAATAAATCTTTTATATTTAAATAGAGACAGATTAGATAGATAGATAGATAGATAGATAATAGTTAGAAAAGAGAGAGAGAGAGATAAAGATGTATTCTGTTTCTCTGGAGAACCCTAATATAGATTTTGTTTGTTTCTGAGATTGGTTCTAAGGGAACAAAATGCTACAGATGAATTTTCTGAATTGGTTCCAGGATTCCGGAATTGTCTCCCTAATTTGATGAGATTTGAAGATACTAATGACTATTTTCAGAAGTAAAGGGAGCACTGATAATTCATGGCATACTCTGGCAATAGAGATATACAAAATACCTGCATTGGAAACTCCTAGTCAACCACTTACAAGAATCAACAAACGTGGTGGCTATAATGAGGTTATATTACTCAAAACTATTATCAAAATTTTCTCTCATATATATAGAGAGAGAAAATTTTGGGAAAACTGGTGACTATAAAGAGGTTGGCTGTTTACACCTAATATTGCTGACCAAAATGGTGTAAGAAAAGAATGAATTCAGGAATTTGAACTCTCAGCTTGAGCACTGCATAAATGACCTAAAGGCTTCTATGTGTGCCCTGAAGGAAGCCATTATTTCCTATAGCCAAAGAGCTGAGATTGCTGAAAATCAAAAACAGAATCTCATTTTGCAACTAGCTGAAATACAACACAAGTTAAACTCCTAGCCTCACAGGGTGTCTACTGTTAAAGTGAGGACATAAACTAGGAAAGCATAGGATCTTATAAATTGGGATGGGGACATGTGAGAAAACTTTGTTGATGCTGGAAACATTGAGTTCCTGAATTCTGGTAGTTTTCTTTGCCAGTAGAAGAGGCTCCACCACCCCACAGCAGAACAGCCTTCCCACCCACAGAACAAGTGGCCTCCCAACAACCAGTGGTAGCACTTACCCACCCCCAGTGGGAGTGGCCTCTCCACCTCATCCAAAGGGATTAACCCTGAACTTCCTAGGAAGTTGTCATGCCCCCACCCCAGGCAACTGCCTTGCAAGACTGCTGATTCACTCCAGGACCCACACTCGTCACCTCTCTTTGCTTCTACTTATAACTAGATTTGTCCCAGCAGGCCCCGAAAGGTGAGGTACAAAGTGTGACCCAAGAGGAGATGTGCTACACTCCAAAACAACTACTTGAGTTTTCTCATTTATACAGTCATAAATCCAGGGAACACAAGTGGAGATGCATATTAAAGGTATGGAGCCAAGCATGGTGGCTCACACCTGTAATCCCAGCACTCTGGGAGGATCACTTGAGCCCAGGAATGCAAGACGAGGCTGGGCAACAAAGTGAGACCCCGTCTCTATGAAAAACAATTTAAAAATTAGTCAGCAAGATGATGCACATCTGTGGTCCCAGCTACTCAGGAGGCTGAGGCAGGAGGATCACCTGAGCCTAGGATGTCAAGTCTGCAGTAGGCTATGTCCATGCCACTGCACTCCAGCCTGGGCAACAGAGTGAGACCCTGCCTCAATACAAAAAAATAAGGTTTGGGCAGATGGTGGAAAGAACATAAAGTTTAATCCAATCAAGTTTATTCCTTGGGCTCACTAAGCAGAAATTCTGCATTAAATGTTGAGCTCAAGGAATTAGAAAGGGCTCTACATTTTTGTTGACTGATCGGCTGAAACATGGACCAAAAGTTGGCCCACAGTGAGTGAATTTATGTATCACACCTGCCTTGGTTTAATGTAGAGGAAGAGATTCAATGGTTTAGGGAAATTGGAATCTTAGAGTGGATTTGTCATAAGGCCTGCTTGTTCACACTGGGAGGGTCCAGAAGATAGGCCTTTCACTAATACGGTGAGAAATAAATTTGTGAGAGGAGCCCTAGCATCCCTGAAGAGCCTTGTGATTGCTCTTCTCTGTAGGCCACACCTCACAGTGGAAGCTGCAGCCACTGAATTAAGAATTAAATGCAGTGAGAGTAATTGGATCCTGGGTGGCAGCGACCAAGCAGCAACACTTAACTGCCAAAGACAAGGCGGGTGTGGTTACCATCATGGACAGCAGAGTCACAGCAGCAAGCTGAATGGTCTGACATATAAAACCTATGGCACTGGCTGGCTGATCACGGTGTTCCTAGAAGTAAAATAGGTAGTAAACCTAGTAAATTCTTACTTGATCTAGATAAGCAGAAAATTTCTAGGTTAAGTGAACAAAGTCTAACCTGTATCATAAAAACAGAGAGCCAAAGCCCCTCAATCAACTTCCAAACAAGATCACTTACAACCCCTTGAATGAAGGGGAGGTCAGGTCCCCTTGAAGAAGGACCCTATTCACTACTTAAAAGTTATATTAATACACCTCCCCGCCTTATACAAAGGGACCTTTGACCTTTTACCAAAGTAACTGTACATTGGGGAAAAGGAAATAATTGGACCTTTTCAGGACTACTGGACCCTGGCTCTGAACTGACACTAATTCCAGGAGACCCAAAATGTCACTGTGACCCTCCAGTCATAGTAGTGGATTATGAAAGTCAGGTATCAGTGGAATTTAGCTCATGTTCATCTCATAGTGGATCCTGAACTATTTCAGTGACCCTGAACCCATTCTGTGGCTACTTCCCCAGTTTTGGAATGCGCAATTGAAACAGATATAGTCAGTAGCTGGCAGAACCTACAAACTGGTTCACTGACTTGTGAAGTGAGAGCTATCCTGGTGGGAAAGATCAAATGGAAGCCATTTGGAAAAGGCTTCCACTTTTCCTTAGGTTTACTACCTAGGAAAATAGTAAACCAAAAGCAACACTACATTCCCAGAGGAATTGCAGAGATTTGTACCACCATTAAGATACTTCAAGGATGCAGGGGTAGTGGTACCCACCGAATCCCCATTCAACTCACCTATTTGGTCTGTGAAAAGACAGATAGGTCTTGGAGAATGACATAGATGATCATCAGCTTAACTAGGTGGTGACTCCAATTATAGCTGCTATAACAGATATGTTTCATTGCTAGAACCAATTGACACATCTCCTGGTACCTGGTTTACAGATATGGATCTGCCAAATGCCTTATTCTCCATACCTGTCCGTAAGGCCAACAAAGCCAGTTTGCTTTATTGAGGCAAGGTCATCAGTACAATTTCACTGTCCAACCTCAGGGATCTGGTCTCTCCTCAGCCCTTTGTCATCATAAATTAGTTCTTAGAGATCATGGCACCTTCCCTTCCACAAGATATCACACTGATCCATTACACTGATGACATTCTCTTTCACAAGATATCATACTGATCCATTACACTGAGGACCTAGTGAGCAAAAAGTAGATTCTACTCTAGGCTTATTGGTAAAACATTTGTGTGTCAGAGGACGGAAAATAAATTCAACAAAAATTCAAGGGCCTTCTACTTCAGTGATATTTTCTTTTTTTTTTCTTTTTTTCCCTTTTTGAGACAGAGTCCTGCTCTGTCGCCCAGGCTGAAGTGCAGTGGCACGATCTCAGCTTACTGCAAGCTCTGCCTCCCAGGTTCACTCCATTCTTCTGCCTCAGCCTCCCGAGTAGCTGGGACTACAGGCACCTGCCACCATGCCCAGCTAAATTTTTTTGTATTTTTAGTAGAGAACGGGGTTTCACCGTGTTAGCCGGGATGGTCTTGATCTCCTGACCTTGTGATCCACCCGCCTCGGCCTCCCAAAGTGCTGGGATTACAGGCGTGAGCCACCGTGCCTAGTCCTATCTCAGCGATATTTCTAGGGGTACAGTGGTATGGGAAACATCCAAATATCCTTTGCAAAGTGAAAGATAAATTCTTGCATCTGGCCCCTCATACAACCAAAAAAGAGGCACAATGCCTACAGGGCCTCTTTGGATTCTGGAGGCAACATATTCTCATTTCAGTGTGTTAGTCCAGACCCATTAACACTTGAGATTTTGAAGTAAAGCCCTGCAGTCCTGCACAGATAACTTCTGTCTTGTTGAGAAAGCTCTCGGCCTCCTACTTAGCCTTAGTCAAAGCTGAACCCTTAACTGTGGGTGACCAAATTACCATGTAGCCTGATCTGCACATCATGAAATGTTATCTGACCCACCAAGCCGTAAAGTTGGGTGTGCACAGCAGCACTCCTTCATCAAATGGAAGTGATGTATATGGGACTGGGTCAGAACAGGCCCTGAGGCAAAAGTAAGTAATATGAAGAAATGGTCAAGTATCCATGGTCCTCACCCCTGCTCTACTGCCAACCTGCACTTATACCCTCATGCAAAGTTCCCTAGGAACAGCTGACAGAGAAGACCCAGAACTGTTTACAGATGATTCTGCATAATGCAGAGGCACCAACCAAAAGTGAACAGCTGCAGCACTATATCCCCTTTCTGGAACATCTGTGAAGGATAGTGATGAAGGGAAATCGTCCCAGTGAGCAGAACTTCAAGCAATACAACTCGCTGTCCACTTTGCTTGGAAGGAGGAATGGCCAGACATAGAAGTATATGTTAATTCATGATCCATGGCCAGTGGTTTAGCTGGAAGGTCAGTGACTCAGAAAAAACATGTTAGAAAATTGATGACAAATAAATTTAAAGAAGTGATCTGTGAACAGACCTCTCTGTATGGATGAAAAAAAAATGTGAACATACTTGTGTCCCATGTGAATGTTCACCAAAGGGTGACCACAGCAGAGGAGTATTTTAATAATCAAATGGATAGGGTGACCTGTTCTGTGGACAACAGTCAGCCTCTTTCCCCAATCACCCCTGTCATCACCCAATGGGCTCATAAACAAGGTGGCCACGGTGGCAGGCATAGAGGTTATGCAAAGACTCAGCAACATGGACTTCTGCTCATCAACATTGACCTGGTTACAGCTACCACTAAGTGTCCAATATGCCAGCAGCAGAGACTTACACTGAGTCCCCATTATGGTACCATTTCCCAAGGTGATCAGATAGCTACCTGGTGACAAACTGATTACACTGGATGGCTTCCATCATGGAAGGGGCAGTGCTTTGTTCTTACTGGAATAGACACTCTGGATGTGGACTTGTGTTCCCTGAACACAATGCTTTTGCCAGAACTACCATCCACAAGCTTACAGAATGCCTTATCCACTGTCATGGCATTTCACACAGTATTTTTTTCTGATCAAAGAACTCATTCACAGAAAATAAAGTGGAATTCACTTGTGTTACCATGTTTTCCACTATCCTGAAGCAGCTGATTTGACAGAATATTGGAATGGTCTTTTGAAGACTCAATTACAGCACCAGTTAGGTGGCAATATTTGCAGAGCTGGGCAAGATTCCCCCAGAAAACTACTTATGCTCTGAATCAGCAAGTAATAGATAGTGCTGTTTCTCCCATGGCCGGGATTCACAGGTCCAGGAATCAAAGGATAGGAACAGGAGTGGCACCTCTTATTGTTACTCCAGTTACACCAGTAAAATGTTTCCTTGTTCCTTCAACTTTATGTTCCGCCTGCCTAGAGGTCTTAATTTCAAAAGGAGAAATGCTTCAACCAGGAGACAATGAACAACAATGGTTCCATCGAATTGGAAATTAAAACTGCCACCTGGCCACTTTGGGCTCTTCGTGCCTCTGAATCAACAGACAGAAAAAGGGAGTTCCTTTGCTGACTGGGGTGACTGATCTTTACTCCCAAGGGAAATTGAACTGTTCACAATGGAGTAGGGAAGAGTATATCTCTCATACAGGAGATCCCTGGGGGCATCTCTTATTATTACTCTGCCCTGTGATTAGGTCAGTGGAGAACTACAACACAATCCAGACAGAACTACTAATGGCCCAGATCCCTCAGTAATGAAGCTGGGGTCACTTCACCAGGGAAAGAATCACAACCAATTGAGAAACTTGCTGAAGGCAAAGGCAATATGAATAAGTTGTGATAGAAAGTAGTTATAAATGCCAGCAATGACCACACACCTAGTTATAAAAATAAGGACTCTAATTGTCGATTATTTCCTCCTTATTTTGTTATGAATACAATTGTGTATGTGCATATAAATACATATATATTTGTTTTCTTTCCTCTCTTACTTCCCTATTATATAACACAAAATGTATTGTTTTACCATAGTATTTAAGTTTTGTTAATTTTACATCATAATGTTTATAAGATTTCAAGAAGGGTAAACCTCACTCAAGTGCTTTAACTCCTCTTCTGGGAAAAGGGTTATACATTTTGTTGTATACAGGATAGGAATATCATGTGGAATTATGAACTTGTTATTGTCTTTATTTGGAGGTTAAGTATGGTTTCACAAGGCACGTATGGCTATCAAGTTGGCAAGGGGTGGACTTGTGATGGTTAATTTTATGCGTCAACTTGGCTGGATCACAGAAGCTCAGATATTTGGCCAAAGATTATTTGTGAGTGTGTCTGTCAAGGTGTTTGCAGATAAAATGGGCATTTGGATCTGCAGACTGTCCTCCCCAATGAGGACTGACATCCCCAGTCTGTTGAGGACATGAAAAAAACTAAAGGTGGAAAAAGGAAGAACTCATTCCTTCTGCCTGGCCACTTGAGTGGAAACATCTGCCCTTGGTCTGAGACTTATACCATCGTCTCCCTAACTTCTTAGGCCTCAAAACCTCAGACTGAACTACACCACTGGCTTTCCTGTATCTTCAGCTCACAGACAGCAGATCATGAATCTTCTCGCCTCCAGAGTCACATAAGTCAATTCCACACACACACACAACACACACACACCCACATATATACATATATACACATATACATATATGTCTGGAGAACTCAGGTTAATACAACTATATATTTGGGAAAGGCTTGTCATTAATAATAAGTCCATTTGTTGAAAAATGTTGCTAATGTCCTATTTCATGGTCAATGGCTTGTCAGACATTAGATCATCCTTATTTTTGCCTTGTTATGTGGCCAATGTAAAGTTTGTGCCAGCTAGAGCTCGCTATCAGTTTCTTATTGTCCATTTGCACTTGTGTTGTTAATATGTCTTCAAAATTCACGGCTTCTTTACAAGGATATTTTTAACCATTGGCCTCAAATCCTAAGCTTCATTTTTTTATGCTCAGAAATTTTCTATTGGGAGCAGGTCAGGGGCAAATAAATGTCAATTCTTTTACCCTAGGTCAAAGATGCATGCCTAAGTTATTCTTCCCACACCTCAGCCAAAGGTACACCACATCTGCAATCCTGAGAGGCAGGAATAATAATACCTTACTTACCATAGGCTGATTTGCCATAGGACCCTGGAGAAGCCACTTCACCTACTATTAATTCGCCTTCTGTGCTTCACAAGAGGATTTTTCAAATCTCAGCCTTCACAAACCAGAGTAGAGCTTCTGGGACTCCATACTGTTCCTGTCACAGCCCAGCTTGTGTATACATCCAGCCACAACCAAAACCCAACCAGAGGTAATAATTTCAGATTTTGAAGTTCCCTTTATTTCTACACCTGATCTAATTTTGTAATATGCCCTGGGCCATGCTTCACGCCAACACGTATCCCACCTTTATCAGTCAGATGGAATGTATTAAACCAACTGGAAAAGGGGTACACATCTCACCTTTCCCCAGAGCACTATTTCTCATCAATCCTGCTTCCAGGTGATCACCATGTGCAGCAAATGAAGCTCCTTGATGACCCCATCATATAGCTTGGGCACTTTGCAGAGAAGGAAGAGTTTTGGCCAGAAATCTGTAAGGACAGAAAAGTAGCCAGTGGCTTTCAAACAATCCCCTGGAGGGCTTGTAGGCTCCTGAGCCTCACACCCAGAGTTTCTGATTCAGGGAGTCTGAGGTGAGGCCTGAGAATTTGCGTTTCTTTTCATTATTTTCTTTTTGAGACAGGGTCTCACTCTGCATCCAGCCTGGAGTGCAGTGGCCCAATCACGGCTCACCACAGCCTCAATCTCCCAGGTTCAAGTGATTCTCCAACCTCAGCTGCCCGAGAAGCCGGGACCACAGGTGTTCACCATGATGCCCAGCTAATTTTCTATTTTTTGTAGAGACAGTATCTCCCTATGTTGCCCAGGCTAATCTCAAACTCCTGTGCTCAAGGGACCCTCCAGCCTCAGCCTCCCAAAGTGCTGGGAGTACAGTCATGAGCCACCACACCTGGCCCAAGAATTTGCATTGCTAACAAGTTTTCAGGTGATTACTGAGGCTGCTGGTCCGTGGACCACACTTTGAGGAACACTCCAGACTAAGCCAAAGGATACCTCAGTACTTGTCTAGCATCATCTGGCGATTTTTTCCCCCTGGAAATGCCATCTGTTATCTAGCAGCCTGATGCTATTGCTAGCCAGCAGAGACCATCAAGGCCCAAACACATGCATGCATTTTTAAGCTCCAGGAGCTTTGCAACATAAAGGAGTTTGAAAATGTAAGTGTCTGGGTCTTTTCTAGAAGCTCCCTAATTTGTAGGATAACTTATCTCCCCATGCTTTATGTAAGCACAGGGAACAGAGGACAATCAATTCCACACTGACATTTTCTGGCAGATCCACATACATAACAATTGAGATTTGAAATTATATTGTCAAATGAAACCCTGAGAGATCTTTCAAGAGTTTTCGGCCAGGCACGGTGGCTCACGCCTGTAATCCCAGCACTTTGGGAGGCTGAGGCGGGTGGATCACGAGGTCAGGAGTTCAAGACAAGCCTGGCCAAGATGGTAAAACCCCATCTCTACTAAAAATACAAAAATTAGCCGGGCGTGGTGGCAGGCGCCTGTAATCCAGCTACTTGGGAGGCTGAGGCAGGAGAATCGCTTGAACCCGGGAGGCAGAGGTTGCAGTGAGTCAAGATCACACCACTGACCTTCAGCCTGGGCAACAGAGCGAGACTCCATCTCAAAAAAAAAAAATAGTTTTCATTTTTTCATTTTGTGTTTGTTTGTTTAGTGCCTGAAGGGGGAAATATAAATGAATAAGACATGATACCAGCACAAAGGGACCTGAAAATCTATTGGAGGAAATAAGATGTAGAAGGACAGGCTCATTGCAGAGCGTGGAATACAGTCCAAGAACATAGAGCACTGGACATGGAAGCTCCATTGCTGACTCATTGTGTGATAATGGGGCAAGTCCCTTTGCCTTGCATGTGGTGACAAACTCTTGGAATCTGTATTTTGTAACTATGCAGGCCACAGATATGATATCTTATAGGACCATGGTTCTCTAGGGACAACTCTGTCCCTGAGAGCTAAGTCCCAGGGATGATAGCTAATCCTGGGACACATAAAGCTAAGACATCAGGACCCCCCATGGAATCACCCACAGGGAGTAACTCAGAGCAGCAACCTGCTGCAGAGAGGGAAGTAGTACCTACAGCCAGCTGTGCTAAGACAAATAACTATTTTTTTAGAACTTACCATGTACCAGGTACTAGTCTTAGTTAAATGTATCATTTTGTCAATCCACACAACATCGCTATAAGGAACTGTAATTATTCCTCTGCTTGGGATGCTTTTCCCAGACACCCACCTATTTCAATGCCCTCACCTACTTCAAGTCTTTGCTGAAATGTCACCTTTACAACGAGGCCATCCCTGACTGCCATCTTTTTTTTTTTTTTTTTTTTTTTGAGACAGAGACTTGCTCTGTCACCAGGCTGTAGTGCAATGGCGCGATCTCAGCTCACTCCAACCTTGACCTCCCAGGTTCAAGCAATTCTCCTGCCTCAGCCTCCCGAGAAGCTGGGATTACAGGCGTGCACCACCACACCCGGCTAACTTTTGTATTTTTAGTAGAGATGGGGTTTCACCATGTTGGCCAAGCTGCTCTCAAACTCCTGACCTCAAGTGGTCCACCCGCCTCGGCCTTCCTAAGTGCTGGGATTACAAGTGTGAGCCACCCTGCCCAGCGCTGACTGCCCTCTTACTATAACATCTTCCTTCTTTCCCCAAAACCCCTATCCATTTTATTCTGCTCTATTTTTTTCCATCACATTTATCACATTCTAACATGCTATGTATAATTTACTTATGTTCATTGCCTATCTTCCCCTATTAAATGTCAGTTTCCTGTGGGCAGAGATTTCTCTCTGTTTTGCTCACTGACATATTCCAAGTACCTAAACAGGCAACAGCAAGTCCCAAGGTAAAGGGCCAGACTGCAAATATGTTCGACTTTGTGGGCCACATGGTTTCCATTGCAGCTACTCAACTCTGCCTTCATAAGACAAAAGCAGCCATACTAATACACAAAACGGGTGTAGCTGGGGTCCAGTAAAATTTTATTTACAGGCACTGCAACTCAAATCTAACATAATCTTCACATATCACAACATATTTGGCTTTTATTTTTCAACCACTTAAAAGTGTAAAAACTATTCTTAGTTCACAGGCCACATAAACAGGCAGCAGGCTAGAATTGGCCCACAGGTCACAGTTTACTAGTCCCTGAGCCAGCACCTATTAAGGGCTCATATGGAAACCATTGTGCCAAGATATCTGAGGGCACTTGAAAGTGGGATGTTGCTTTAAGTATGTCAAACATTCCTTATACGATCATGTATACACACATTATTAATGTGCTTTGCCAGGTCCCTTTCCATAGTACCAAGGTAAATTTAGCTTTATTCACTGTCTGAATTATGTACAACTCATTTAAATTAAATAAGATTAGAACAATGAAGTTGTCAAGTTTTCAAAGATCACATAAAAAGAGTAGATGGTAAACAATTCTGTCCCCAAACATCTCATGCATCTCACATTGTACCTCATTGATAAATCCAAATTTCCAGCATGAGCATTGGATTTGATTTTATTATTGTTTAAAAAGCAATTGACAGAACTAGGAACTAAACCAGTTATGATGTTGCAGGCATTTTCAAGTGTGACTCACACTGTGAAATATGGAGTTAGCTCATCTCACAGGACAGAAAAGGCTGCATGGTATGTGGTTGTGTGTTATCGGATCTAGAGTTTGATCTCAACCCACTTCTCCCCTGTGGGCCCTGTGCATTTGGGTCCTCTGGTAAGGAGGGTGGGCTCAGATCAGTTTCTACGCTGGCAAGTTAGTTCAAGGCTATATTCTTGTAGACACACCCTGCTTTCCCAAAACTGAGGTAGACATTCTGCAATGCCACACAAACACGCTCAAAGGAAGCAGGGCTTTGGCATATAGTAGGCAATCAACAAATATTTGAACGAATGAATAAATACACGGAAAGCTCTGAACTACTAGGGTGAAAAAAGCACTCATTCAAGTAAACAGGTCATCATTAATTATCATTTACTGTACTCTATTCTTGTCTGCCACAGGAGAAACAAGAGATATAAGCCCCAGTGCTTGACCACTTACTTATTTACTTATTTCACAAACAGTATTAAATACCTACTATGTTCCAGGAACTCTACAAGGAATTTGGCCTACAGAGCTAATGAAGACACTACGGGGTTGCATTATAACTTCCATGGGTCCTCAGCTCTTTTGCCTTCATGGACCCTTTCTTCCATTAAAAACATTAAAATTTTTATTTTACATTGTCTTAAATATAATTCAGGCTGGATTCATTGTTATGTTCTTAATTATTATATTCATTATTTCTTCAGAATTTAAAAGCAATTAATATTAAAACATTGTTGTTGACCCTAAAAGTACCTTGGGCCCTGGGCTCTGTGTCTGTTGTGCCCAGTGGGGCGACTGCCCTGCGACAGTCTCTGTCTTCCTACCTCCTGTTCTGAATGAGTCGGTCCAAACGTTACTCGAAGGAGCTGATCAAGGCAGCTGGGACTAGGGGGTGAAATTCCCAGGTGTGGGAATCCTGAGAGGTTAATTGTGGAGAGCTTCCGAATGGAGAGCCTGTGGCCGTGGGGTGAAAGTGAACAGTGACAGCAGTCTGTTGGGGGTATTGGGTTCTGAGCAGGGCGAGGAGGGGGATCTGGTTGCGGGGATGGAGAGACAGTAGCAATGGCAAGGCAGGAAGTTACAGCAGCAGCAAGATGAAGAGGGTGACTGCATCACTCAGTGCAGACTGCTGGCGCCTGAGTGGAGTAAGGCTGATGGCTGTGCAGGGAGCAAAGGCGGTGGCCACTGGGGAGCCAGGTGGTGCGGAAGGGAAGCAAAGCAGACCAAACAGCCTGGCATGGGGTGTTGGGGCCCAAAAAGGATGAGGAGGATATTAGCACAGTTCGTGTGGAGTGTCAGAGCCTGAGGGTAGAGCAAGGTAACCAGCTTCTCACAGTGAGTAAAAGAAGTTACAAATCTGGCCAGGCACGGTGGCTCACACCTATAATCGCAGCACTTTGGGAGGTCGAGGTGGGCGAATCACTTGAGACCACCCTGGGCGATATGGCGAAACCCCATCTCCATGAAAAGTATAAAAATGTGTCAGGTGTGGTAGCACACACCCGTAATGCCAGCTACTCAGGAGGCTGAGGTAGAACAATCGCTTGAGCCCAGGAAGTGGAGGTTGCAGTGAGCTGAGATCATGCCACTGCACTCCAGCCTGGGTGACAGAGCAAGACTCTGCCTAAAAAAAAAAAAAAAAAAAAAAAAAAGTTACAAATCTGGAAAGTGAAAACTAGAATGAATCTGTGCTGCTGTTAGATTAAAATCAACAATATCAGCATGAATTCATGCTTTCCTGTATATACAGATATAAAACTAGATGTGTGTGTGTGTGTGTGTGTGTGTGTGTCCTAGCTCTATACACTGAGAGCCTGGGAGCAGACACATCCCAATAGCAATGAACATAGCTATCATCCACATTTTGATTTCTGCTGTGGTTTGACAGATTTTATCCCATACCAAATTCATATATTTAAATCCTAACCCCCAGAGTGATGGTATTAGGAGGTGGGGCCTTTGGGAGGTGAGTAGGTCATGAGGGCAGAGGTCCAGGTATGGGATTCACGCCCTTACAGAAGAGGCTCAGAGAGCTGCCTTGCCCCTTACACAGCCAGAAAGTTGGCAATCCGCATCTCACAGGCAAACCCTCACCAGACCCCAACCATGCTGGCACTCTGATCTTGAACTTACCAGCCTCCAGATCTGTGGAAAATACACTTCTGTTGTTTATAAGCTAACCAGTCTATAGTATTTGTTATAGCAACCCAAACAGACTAAGACAACTTCTAAATACCATTTTCCATGAAAAGGAGCCAGGCCCCTCAGGAGAAACGGCAGGAAAATTATAAGATGAGTTTGGAATATCTTGTTGTTCCAGAAGGCAAGGAAATGTACAAAGAATGATAGGGGCACTGGCCAAATTGGGAACAATTTGATGAAAACAGATTAGAACCCAATAGATAAAATAAGCTTCTATGGGTCCATACTAATATAAATAATTTATTGATTAATAAGGAAGAAAGTAAGTTTTTTCTTACAGTAGAATGCCAACTAATTAAATGCAGAATGGATAATTAGATTAAAAAATCACTGCTTGGCAATCATCCTAATAATGTTTCAGACAAGAAATATCAATAGATGCTAAAACTAATGGGTGAACATTTGATGCAGAATGGGTTTTTTTTTTTCTTTTGAGACAGGGTCTCACTCCTGTCACCCAGGCTGGAGTGCAGTGGCTCAATCACTGCAGCCTCAACTTCCCAGGCCCAGATGATTCTCCCACCTTAGCCTCCCGAGTAGCTGGGACTACAGGCATGCGCCACCATGCCTGGCTAAATTTTGTATTTTTAGTAGAAACGGCGGGGGGGGCGGCGTTCACCATGTTTCCCAGGCTGGTCTCAAACTCCCGGCCTCAAGTGACCCACCCTTCTTGGCCTCACAAAGAGTTGGGATTACAGGGATGAGCCACTGCACCCGGCCCAAATGGGATATTTAAATAGTCTCAAAGTACCTTCCAAAATACTTACTAATTTTAAAAAATAAGAATAATTTACAGTAAAGAGGACAGGCAGACACCTCTTAATTCAGTGATCAAAGTGAACATCACCATTAATAAGACAAATTGAAATTGTGCACCACCTATAGGATGCAACGAGAAGACCATACACAGCATCACTTCTCTGCTATTCCTACCAAAATTGAAAAGCATTACCCAAATCTAATTCTGAGGAAATATGAGACACACTCAAATCAAGGAGCATTCCACCAGATAATTGTAATCTATTAAAATGTGAAGGTCATGGAATCAAGGAAAGACTGAGGAACTCCCCCACTCTGAAGAGGGTCAATGAGGCACAACCACCAAATGCAGGGCTCGATCCTGGACTTCCGCGATAATCACATTTATTGGGACAGCTGGGGAAACTTGAATGGTGTCTGCAGATTGGATGTTAGTAAGGTATTAATGTTATTAATACTTTTATAGCTTTGATAGTTGTATTATTGTTATATAGAAGAATGTCCTTGGGTCCAGGAACGATACACTCAAATATTAAAGTGATGTGACATCACGCCAATAATTTCCTCTCCAACAGTTCAGGAAAAAAGTCATTATACTTTTCTTGTCAGTTTTCTTAAAGATTGGAATTATTTCAAAATAAGAAGAAAAAATTAACTTGACAGTCATCAAACTTTTTTAGGTAAGGCCCAAGACTACAGAATTTATAACCAAACTATTGTGTATTCCCTGAAGGACATTTGCTTTTAGTGATTCATAAGGTTTCTTAAAAATCAAGTACTTTTTTCTGGCATAAAAATATGACTCCCACATGCAAAGCTAATCTACAGTGTGAGAAGTGCAGGCAGTGGTTACGCTGGCAGGAGGATGAAGGGGAAGTGGTGGCTGGCAGTAAGCCCTGAGGAGCTCCCGCAGCTCTCCATGCTTCCTGATCTAGGCTCTGAGTGCATGGGTGTATGTCCTTCATGCACATGTACACCCTCCTGCTGTACTCAGGGTTTGTACTCTTTTCTATAGACATACTATACTTCAATAAATTGTAAACTTAAATTAAAAAAAAAAAACACACACACACACACACAGGCGCAGTGGCTCATGCCTGTAATCCCAGCACTTTGGAAGGCCAGGGTGGGTGGATCACTTGAGCCCAGGAGTTTGAGACCAGCCTGGGCAACATAATGAGACCTCATCTCCACAAAGAATCAAAAAATGAGGCGGGAAGATCACTTGAGCCTTGGAGGTTGAGGCTACAGTGAGCCATGATTGTAACACTGCACTCCAGGCTGGGTGACAGAGTGTGACACTGCCTCAATTTAAAAATAAAAAACAAAAAAAGGCACAGGCCTCAGTCTTAAGAAATCCACAATCCAGCATAAACAGAAGATGATGACAGCTGCCACAGCTGCATGTCTGACACCCACAAACCAACAGTGAATCACCAGACTAACCTACAAAGAAGCTCTAAATTTGCGCTTCAACAGGAATTCAAGGGAGGTTACTGGGGCCCAGAACAGTAAATATATATATATACATACACATTCACTCACTCACTGGCTCTCCATACATTCACTCATCAACTCCCCCGTTCTTCTCTCACATAAAATTCATAAATGGGTGTCAAGATTCTATTTTACTACCACCTTATTACTGCCTTCCTCTCACAGTGGGAGGGAACATTCAAAAGATGTTTATTTAAAGGGACTTGGTCATAGGAAGCCCCCAGTGGTACCTTAACAGTTGTGAGCATGTCTCAGTGAGCCCATGTGGTGGAGATGTGAGGGAAGAGATGGGAAATGAGGGAGTCAGAAGTGGTCTCACCATGTCACTGGCCTCCAGGTTATCACCCAATGTCCAATGTACCTGCTGCCAATAAGAAGACCCTGGTGCTCCTTGGACTGAACTTTGGCCTAGGACTTGCTTGACGCTGTGTGCACAGCTTTAAACCCCAGCTTTCCAGCACTGACCACCACGACAGGACAGAACCCAGTGTCCTGGGGTAAAACCCAAGGGGTAGCAGCCGCACTGGGGAGACATGTACCCAGTCTGGACTAGTCCTTAATGTGTTGTTTTCACCTTCGTGAAGGTCTCTCATGTTTCTTTCTTTGACAGGAAAGACTTGGGGGAAGTCCCTCTGATTTCCCCCTGCTGACACTGGGTCCGCTTTGGCCGCTTGACGTGTGTGGGCTTCCTGAAGTCTCTGTTGCTGCGGACCAGGGCATATCACTTTGCCCATGGTAAAGGAAGAAAGGAAAATTTCCACCCACCTGAGACAGGCTGCTTCTATCTTCAGCCTGAGGCAGAGCAGCCGTCACTCATCACCAGCACCCCTCAGGTCTTTCTTTGCTGGACTGGTGCAGCGGCAGGCGCAGGGGCGGGGACAGTTCCATCCAGGAGACCTGGGTTCCAGCTGTGGTTCTGGTTGAACTGTGCTTCTACCCTAGCTCTGTGATGACAAGCAAATTATTTTTCATGTCTTCACCTTGGCTTCCTCATGTGGACTACAAGAAGGTATTTTAAAATAATCTCTAAAATCCTCCAGAATATAAATTCCATGAGGATGTCATCCTGCAGCATAAGAGCTCAATAACATGTTCGATCAAGAAATAGGCTGAATGCAGTGGCTCACTCCTGTATTCCCAGAACTTTGGGAGGCTGAGGTGGGCAGATCACTTGAGGCCAGGATTCTGAGACCAGCCTGGCCAACATGGCAAAACTCCATCTCTACTAAAAATACAAAAATTTAGCCGGGCATGGTGGCACACACCTGTAATCCCAGCTACTCAGGAGGCTGAAGCATGAGAATCACTTGAACTCTGGAGGCAGAGGTTGCAGTGAGCCAAGATCACACCACTGCACTCCAGCCTGGCCAAAGAGCGAGACTCTCTCAAAAAATAAAAATAAAAATTTTTTTAAAAGGAAATAGTTGGCCGGGCATGGGGGCTCACGCCTGTAATTCCAGCATTTTGGGAAGCCGAGGCGGGCAAACCACGAGGTCAGGAGTTCAAGACCAGCCTGGCCAACATGGTGAAACCCTGTCTCTATTAAAGATGTAAAAAATTAACCAGGCATGGTGGCGGGCGCCTGTAATCCCAGTTACTCGGGAGGCTAAGGCAGGAGAATTGCTTGAACCCAGGAGGTGGAGGTTGCAGTGAGCCAAGATGGTACCATTGCACTCCAGCCTGGCAATAGAGCGAGACTCTGTCTCAAAAAAAAAAAAAAAGAGGAACTAGTTAAAGGAATCTCTTCTGAGGTCAACTGCCCCACGTCTCATCCACTTGACCTGCCTCTGATTTCAGCCATAACTACAGCAAACAGACAGTTCCTGCAAAACTCAGACTTCCCTGGTGACAGTGCCCCATCTCAAGGCCAGCCCTGCAAGTTTTTCTGCTTTCTGTCTCCGTTTCTGGCTCAACCTCACTGCCTCACAATCTCAAATGCAACAAAAACATTTTACTTCTCCGTCCCTCAAAGTTATTAACTTGCGCATGATCTCAGAGTGTGCAAAGATTTTCTAAATAGATCAAATAAAAAGCATTAAAAGACTTTCTATTTCTAAATAGAACAAATTAAAAGCATTAACCGTAGACAAGGCTAACAATTTGAACTAATATTCCTAAAAAGACATCCTCAAGAGAGTCAAAATGCAACTATGGGCTAAGAAAACATATTTGCAATATATATTTAGCAAAGGACTCGTATCCAAAATAAAGAATTGCTGCAAGTCAATAAGAGAAAGACCAACAGTCAGCCACCAAAGATTACATATTATTCCATTCACACAGAATTCAAAAATGGGTAAAATTTCCATTAACAGGAACTGAAGTTGGAATAGTGATTATCTTCGAGTGGAGTATTACAGAGAAGGACTACAAGGGGAGTTAGTTGCTGGACTGATGGAAATGACCAGTATCTCAGTCTCAGTAATGATTCCACAGGTGTATACAATGGATTTTATGTAAAATTCATTGAGGTGTACACTTTGTGCACTTTGCAACAGGTAAGTTAGAGTTCAATAAAAAAGAGGGGGGAAAAAATCCAGGCTGTTTTAGGTCACACGCTCACTCCTGCAGCCAAGGGCATACAGTGTGCTGATTGGCTTCGGACGGGGCCCTATGGCCCACCCCAAGGGCTGAGAATGGAGCCTACCCAGACCAAAAACGGACAGAGGAGGGAATCTCCAAGGAGAATTGAGAAGCATTTGCAGAAGATGAGGAAAAAGATGTTCTAAGGGAGACAACTAACTTCTTACGGTCAGGACAGAGGTGGGCCTTACCTTTAGCAAGTGGAGCTGGAAAACACAGGACAGAGAGAAAGACAGAGACACAGAGACAGAGAGACAGGGGCAGACAGATGCAGAGTGACCAGCCGTCGGCTTTCCAATTCTTTGTTCTCACTCCTATGAGTGAAGCTGCACTTCCTATGTGGGGGCTTTGAAAGGTTTCCCTGTATCTGTGGGGGAATTTGTTATTCTTTTTGACCATCTGGCATTTTGAGCCTGCTTTTAATTGTTTGGGGAAGTTCCCCGCCTTATGAATCTTGAAAGGAGGCAGAGTTGCCTCCCACTCTGTGCTGAAAATGCCAGTGTTCATGATCTAAGCTCCGCCAAGGAGACAGCAGCGCTCCAGAACCACAGAGACCACAGGGCACATCGGTGTGGAGGACTTGGTCACAGAAGAGTCTAGTCCAGCAATGTCAGAGCAGGCCGGTGTTCACGGGGTCAGAGGAGCGAGCAGCAACAGCCGGCGCCCAGCAGCATAGCCTTGCAGTCCCCACGCCCCATTCTAAGGTGTGATGTTTGGCCCTTTTGCTGGCAGGCTCCACATCTGATCCTCCATCCTTCCCTCCAATCCTGTACCCCAGTCTATATCCTTTCAATAGTTCCTTTTTGGCCTAAACCAGCCAATTGATGTACACGGCTTGAAACCAGGAATCCTAACTGATAATAACATGCTTTCAGAAAATTCCCCCTTTTACTAATCTGTGAAGGTTCTGTTCCTTGCAACACAGAGAAGCAAAGCTGAATCCAAAAGAAGGCTTCTACCGTGTGAATTTTTCACACCATCATATGGTCGGTCACAAGGAAGGTGTCTGCTGGCAAAAGACCCTTAACACCCCACAAATCACATGACAGGAGGAAAGGGAGACAAGCCAACATGTGTGAATTGCAGTTAGGTCCTCAACTTACCTTATGTTTAGTTCTCATCATAAACCCACAGGATAGGTATTGTACTAGTGTGCTCAGGCTGCCATCACAAATACCACAGACTGCATGGCTTAAACCACAGACACTTTTATTTTCTCACAGTTCTGGAGGCAAGAAGTCTAAGGTCAACATGCCAGAAAATGTTGTTGCTGGTAAAACCTCCCTTCCCAGCTTGCAGACGGCCACCTTCTCACTGCGTCTTTGCATGGCCTTTCCTCTGTGTGTGCACAGAGGAAAAGATCTCTGGTATCTCTTCCTCTTCTTACAAGGACACCAGTTCTATCAGATTAGGGCCCCACCTTCTATGATCTCATTTAACTGTTAACCTTAGAGGCCCTGTTTCCAAATACAGTCACACTGCGGGTTAAGTCAATAAATGAATTCTTGGGGGATGCGATTCAATCTGTAACAAGTATTGTCCCAATATTGCAAACAAGAAACATGAGGTTGAAGTTCTTGTCCAAGGTCTAGATAAAGCCTTGGCACTTTTCAGTCTGCTTCTGGTTTTCAGTCTTTCTTATCAAATCCTGGAAATTCAAGCTTCAAAGTATGAAGTAGAAGAAGAGTATGGTATATCACAGAGCACTGAGAAATGAATGAACCTGAGATGAAGCCAGTGTGACTGTCTGCCAGTCAGCCCTGAAGCCAGGGAATGGAATAAACCAGATAGATCCACTGGCTCCTCTCCAAGCTCCAGTCATGCCATGGCTGGCACATCACTGCCTCGTAGCACCTTGGGTCCTGCGTTTGGGTCCTGACTCTCACATGACTTTGTGAGTGCTGACAAAGACTCCCTCCTTGACCAAACTTCAGTCAGGTTCCCTTAAGCCTTCTTCTCAACTAGGCCTTGTCCTTGACCTGCTGAGCCCAGTTTTAGCAATGAATCTTGTTAAGTCCATTTACTGAGATTCTCTCACCCTCAACATCCAATCAAGCTCCTCTTCCTCCACCTAATCAAGTTCCTCTAGGTAATTTTCCATCCACTCCCCCACCCTGCTCATTGGCTGTAAATCCTCCCTTATCCCTGATATACTTGGGTTTCAATCCTCTCACCTATTGCAATAATCTTGACCCTTATTGCAACAGTCTTGAATAGTCTTCATTGCTGTTTTTCACAGATATCAGGATAATTTTTCTTTAATGCTTTATTAGGGGCAAGACCACATCTCACATTTCTCCTTACATATCTCCCTAACACATAGTTGTGCTTCAGCTGGTGCACTGTCAAGAGGCAAGTGAGTGGGTGGGACGGTGGGTGACACCTGAAAGTCCCATGGCTTAGCTACAGAGAAAAGTCAAAGAGCACCTTGAAGCCTCTGAAGAATGGACAGTGGGATGAGTCTTAGGAAAAGGAAGATGGAAGAGAATAAAGGGAAGAAAACGGAGGGTTTCTAGTAGCATGTCAGACTCGATCGGAACCAGCCTTACGCTATCAATTTGGGACACTCCAGGAGCAAAGGGCCCCAGTCTCGATGGCCTGAGGGCCCCAAGTCCAAGGGGCAGCACTTGGCAGAGGGACAAACACTGGATAATTATTCTGGTCCTGACTTTGGTGCTCTCAGCTCTGCAACGTTAGGCAAATCAGCTGACCTCTGTGACCCCCCGCCTTTCCATGCATGAAATGACAGTAACAATGGCTCCCTCACAGGTGCAAGTGAGAACGTAAGTGAAATAATTTGTTTTCTTTTTTAGTGTGCTTGATATTTACCGAGAAGAATGCAAATGCTCTTTCTAACCGGTCTTCAGGAGCTGGGTTGAGGGCCTGTTTTTGTTTGTCTGTTTTGTTCCTAGTATTTTTGCCCAAATGTGCATATCTGTGGGACTGATGAAATTATGAAAGAAAAAAGGACAGCTGGGCAAAACCAGTGCATGGAAGAAAAGGAATGTCATGATTTGGGACTGCCGGGCCCCTTTAGCAAACCAATGGGGCAGGGAGTAGGTTGGGAGCCAACCAGGCCCAAAGACTGGCTCCTTTGGGAGTCGGTGAGCTGTCCAAATCAATGTCCAGGGAGGTAGAGCCAACCAGGCTCACCTAGGTTGGTCCTTGTCTCTAAAGGCAGGGTCTGTCGGTGAGATGTTGTGGGTGATGATGTGCTCTCTGGGAATATGTAGGCTGAGCAATGGCAGCAGCTGGGCTGTGGGTGGTCTGCCCAATATGTCACAGACCCCTGGCCTACAGCTGGGGCTCAGAACAGTCCAAATTTGCAAAGCAGACATCCTGGGCTGGCCTGAGTAGGCAGCAGTGTGGTTTAGAGCAAGGCCCCTGCCCAGAGGCAGGCAAACAGAGCATCATCCTGAACAAAGACGAGCACTACAGCGGGATGATGGAGAGAACCAGAGGGCAGAGGGGAGGGAAGGGGACCAAAGGGGCACCTGTGGAAGGGAGGCAGTGGCAGCTTACAAGGCCCTCCCCCACAGGGCCCAAGGGTCTTCCAGCCCAGTAACAATATCTTCATTATCATCCTGGCCAAAACACTGCTTCCTTTCACTGAGAACATCACAAATGTTATACTATTATGATTATGATTATTTGAGAGAGAGACAAGGTCTCACTCTGTTGCCCAGGCCGGAGTACAGGGATGTCATCTCGGCTCACTGCAACCTCCACCTCCCAGACTCCAGCGATCCTCCCACCTCAGCCTCCCGAATTGCTGGGACCACAGACATGCACCACCATACCCGAGTAATTTTTGTATTTTTAGTAGAGACAGGGTTTCACCATGTTGCCCAGGCTGATCTCAAACTTCTGGACTCAGGCGATCCACCTGCCTCGGCCTCACAAAGTGCTGGGATTACAGGCGTGAGCCACTGTGCCTGGTCACGAATGTTATTTTGAAAGCACACACACATTCCTGGTGGAAAGCAAGTATCCTCAGCACCCATTTCCTGAAACGTCTTTTAATTATCGCAATATGGAGATTGTATTATTATCACTATTTTAAAGACAGGGCAGTATTTTCCTGGGGTAGTATTTCCCAAATTGTGTTCCATGAAATGCTAATAACAGTACTAAGAAGTAAGTGGTGTTCACTTTTGAAAATGTTCCTGTAGCCAAATATGTTTGAGACATACTGCAGAGGAATGGTACGTTCGTAAGCATAGACCTAGGAGTCAGAGACCTGGGTTTGGAGCCAAGCCCCACTGATTATCAGCTATGTGGGTGCAGCAGTAATAATCCTAGCTTCCTTATCTGGGATGTAGGAATAATGAAATACCTGCTTCGTAAGGTTGGTGTGAGGGTTGATGTTATGAGGTAACAAATATAACGCTCTTAGCACACAGCTGGTACAAAGAAAGTCTTCAGTAAATGGGAACTCTTATTGGCATTGTAGCAGGCTAAATATTGTTAACATCTCATAGCTAGACCTATAACTTTTTTAGGGAGAGATCAATTTTGTTTAGGAAAACTTCTTAATAAACCACTTGGAAGCGTGGCCAGCAATGAGACTCTGAAGTTACAAGCCATCAACAACCAAGACCAAAACCTGGCAAACCAAGTTTGAAAAAGCCAGAGTCCCATAGAGGATGAGTATTGATTTCTCTCCTTGCCTGACATTATAACAAAGAGGTTCAGGGCACAAAGATGAGATCTCACCTCCATCTTCACCTCCCTCTTTTTAGTACTACTCCATCCTTTACAGATTCACCTACACACACTCACACATGCACACACACCACTCCCTTTTCAGGAAGAAAGTTACAGGCTGCAGTTAATTAGACATTCTATGATTTGAGCTTTATTACTTCCTCTTTACTCTCTGAACTTTAAAGGAACCCATTTCTGTAAAGTTTAAATTATTTCAATTAGGTGTATTACCTTTTTAACTGGGGGTGGGGGGGAGCACTTTTTATTTTTTAATGTTGAAGACTCCACTCAGTCATCTGAGCTCCAGGAAGCCTTCCCTGGCCACCCATAAGTTAAGAGCCCCTCTTCCGAGCTCGCAGAGCACCCGCTTCACACCTATGCTACAGAACACACCGCCAAGGATGGAAATTATCCAAGGGTTTGTGTCCATTGCCATGCCAGGCATCCAGCTCTGCTCAAGCACGCAGGGGCCCTGACTTCCTCATCTAGATATTCTCAACACCTCCACCAGCAGCTGGTAGGCAGCAGAGCTACTGTTACTGAGCTGCCCATGGCACCAATGGATCTATGAATGAATCTGAACGTCCTCCCTGGGGAAAAGCACTTGCTTGTTGAGGGAGGAACGGGGGTCTGAAATGCTAATCCCTGCCCTATAGTATGGGTGTGCATACGGTGCACCTTCCAAAGCCCAGAGTGGCATTCTTATTACATCCCGGAAACCCCCGTGTCAGGGGCTTTTGGGGTGACATCCAATATGTAAATACCAGGGTCAGGTCCTGCTGAGTGGCACAGCAGTGCCATATGTGAAAGTTCCACCAGCAGCGGAGGGCTCTTTCATTAGTCATTTCACTGCACACAGCTGTAAGGAATCTGGCAAAGCTTGATTTGGCTGGGAGGAGTGCATTTTCCACTTGTAGGCGTCTTGAAAACTTTCATACTAAAAAAAAAAAAAAAAAAAATTAACAACAAGAATATCATCATAGTTCAAAATAAGAAGCCAAAAATTGAAGGTGGAGAGCCAGGGTAGCAAGCATAATGGAGGGACTCCAAGACCTGGGCTTCCACCAGGACCTACACTGACTCACAGATGTGTAATGGCCATGGCAAGCCTTATGTGTAAATAGAGATCCTAACATGTCCAGAGGTAGTGGCTGTGAAAGCCTGGGCAGATGCCAGGCGGTATTCTAAGGTTAAGCATTGCTATGGTTTGAATGTGTCCCCCAAATTTCATGTGCTGGAAACTTAATTCCCAAATTCACATATTGATGACATTTGGAGGTAGGGCCTTTGGGAGATAATTAGGATTAAATAAGGTCATGAGTGTGTGGCCCCCACGGTGGGACTGGTAGTTTTCTAAGAAGAGTTAGAGTGACCTGAGCGGACAGGCCTGCTCTTGCCCCCTCGCCATGTGATGCCCTCTGCCGTGTGAGGACGCAGCAAGAAGGCCTTCATCAAATGTCAGCACCATGTGCTTGGACTTCCCAGCCTCCAGAACTGTAAACAACACATTTCTTGTCTTTATAAATGATCCAGTCTGTAGTATTCTGTTACAGCAACAGACGATGGACTAAGACAGGCATGATTTAGGGTACAGAGAAGGAAAACTGAGAGGTCACAGAAGAGAGAGGAGGGTAGAAGCTGGGGGAGAGGCACTGATGGAACCAGCTTCCATCCTTCCCTGCAGGGCTTGGAAATACCCATGAGGACACAAGGGAGAATAAAAGGAAGCAGTCCTGCTTGCCATGGCTGGGTCAGGGTCCGGAGGCCAGGACTGCTTTATGTCCCTGCTATAATGGACTTATGGGCTTTTTAAGACTTTTTAAAATTATGGCTCCTAGAACTGACTCTACTGATAACTTTACCCCAGACTCCTCCCTGATTTTGACCTTAGTTTGTGTGTGGTGGCGGGAGTGAGAGACTGCAGTCCAAATGGAATGCAGTTTGCCTGTCCTCTATCAGCATCAATGCACTGCCTTTCCCCCGGATTTTTACCTCATGATATATTTCTGCATTTAAAACATGTTTATTGAGTGAGCTGCATGCAGCAAAATGCAAGTAAAAAGCATTTTTTTTTCTTTTTTCTTGTCCTTTCAACTCCTCTCTCTGGATTTGCCTTGTCCCTCCCTGCATTTGAGCCGAAAGCTAACCAATACCACGGATTTTCTAGCCACTCTGAGCCATTAAATAAGAGGCTTTTCAAAACAAACAAAAAAGTAAAAAAAACAGTCTACTCAACCTGAAGCTTCTCCCCTCTCAGGCTCCTTCACTTAAGGTTTGGAAACTCGGTACCAAGGAGGAAGGCATGGACTTCACCATTTTCTGTCCTCCACCTCTCAAAGGCAGCTGCTAATTCTCACGCCTCAAGCTGTGAGAGATTGGGAACTGAGGGAAAGGGCACAGTAGTTCACGGCCCTTACTGTCATGACACTGCCTTGGCGCTCTCTGGATTTAGCAGATTTTCCAACGCTTTCCTTTCCAGCCGCACTTAGGCACATTGCAGTTAAAGAATATGGCCACCAGGTGGCAGTAAAGGCCCTTTTTTCCTTGCCAGTAGATCCTACCCTCCGGTTTTATATGGCTGCATAATTTCTTTAAGATGAAGTTAAATATGCTTTCCCTACATTTAAAAAGAAAAGAAAGTAAACACCTAAAACCACAAACTGGTCAACTTAGCAAAAACTAAATATAATTTAAAGATGATGCCCTAGGGAATAAACGTTGAAAGAAAACTTCCCAAGTTGTTAATTATGTAATTACATAACTAATTTACTAAGTCTTTCTCTTCCTCAAATTATTACTGTGTAAGTCTAAATCTCATTCCCAGATCTTATCATAATTTACCTTCCCTTAGTTTAGAGTCAGAAACTTTTCCCCAAAGGCTCCCTGTATGACCAGTTGTCATTTAAAGACCTTTATTAATAACTATTATACTAATAATATCATTTGTTTTTGACTATACACCAGTTACAGTTACGTTACAGTCACTACTTATAGTCATGTGTTGACTACACACAGACTACACACTGTGAGAAAACCTAACTGTGGTATTATTTTATCCTCACACCACCCCTACAAGATAATCACTCATGTCACCACCACTGCCCCTGCCCCCATTTAGGGTTGCCAGAAAAAATATAGGACACACAGTTAAATTTGAATTTCAGATAAGCAACAAATAATGTTTTAGTATATGTCCCATGTACCATTACGGACATAGTTACTGCATGGGGCATAAATATTTCATGGGACATATTTACACTAAAAAATAATTATCTGAAATTCAGCTTTAACTGGACATCCTAGATTCTTATTTGATAAATTTGGCAACCTGACCCCCATTTTATGGATAAGGAAACTGAACCTCCAGGAAGGTAAGCAATGTAATGAAGGCTAAGAGCTGGTAAGCAGCATCGTGGAGCTCTGAACCCCAGACCCTCTCAACCGGGTTCCCTCCATACCATACTGCCCCTCCTTGTTGTCCAGGGAATTCTTCTCGTCTGCCAGCTGCTGGTAAAATAATCTGCCATCCTCAAGTAAAATAATCCTTGTCACTGCTCTCAACTAAATCGAAGAAAAGCTTTTCTTCCCAGTCAAGAAGGAGTCACTGAAAGACAAATTCCCATGACTGATTTTCCCACATCTGTCTTCCTTGCCAATTTATCATTTTTGAAAAAAAAAAAAAAATTGAAAACCTCCCTTATTTTTTTCCACACTGATATTAATATTTTTGTAACTCTTTCAAGGCTACCTCTAGTAAACTGAAATGTAAATACAACAGTCCATCCCAATTTGTTCTTCTGGCTTAATTATCTGAAACATAATACAGTAATTTAAAACTACACATAAAGAAAAAGCAAAACAAAATAAAACTGTAATGTCATTGTACCATGAGGATATCAAAACTTTTTGTCGGTGGTTTTTTCCCACATATCTTCCAATATTTGAGTGATGATAGACTTAGTCAACTTGTATTCCACTGCAGGATTTACTGTCTTACACGTACACATAATAGGACAATAAAACCATGTTACAGTCCCATGGCTATACCAGAACACCTCTCCCCCACAATGTCAAGGTTAGTCCCTAGCAGAAAAAAAGCAGCAACAAAGGAACGTTCAAAGGAGTTTAAACATGCAAAGTGCTTAGAACAGTGCCAGCCAAATAGTAAGTGCTCAGTAGATGTGAGCTAGTGTTACTATTAACACCTCCAGACATTACTAATGGCCAGACCTGGAAATGGCTTTGTATTAATGACTAACAAGCCATAAACAATGCAGAATGAGAGAGAAGGAATGGTGGTGCCCAGAGTGAAACAAAGTAGGACTGGGAGAGAAGGGAGAAAGGCCATTGATTGATTCAACAACCATGTCATGTGTGAGTGCTATGTGCCGGTCTTGAAGGGATGGGGAGCCCAGTGAGAGAGGCAGGTCTTTGTAGTATGGTGTGATAATTGTGCACTGGAGACAGCAATGCCCAGTACAGCATGGGAGCACAGAAAAGGGGAACCCTAGCCAGTCTAGGAGGTCAAAATGAGGTCAGGGAAACTTTGTAGTGTGAGACCTCAGCTGACTCTTACTGACCCAGTAACTGCTGACCAGGCTGAGGCTGAGAAGATGGCACATTCCAAGCAGTGGGGGCAACAGCAAGCAAAGGTGCAGACTTCAAACAACAAAGCGTGTGCAGAGGACGGGGAGACAATTCAGTTCCCTTCTCCTTTGGAAAACCAGCCAATTACTAAGCAATGTAAAGTTACTGGAATGACGGAACACCCATCTGTGGGCCCCTGCACGAGCAAGTATAAACGCAAGACCTCCCATCTTCAACCAACAGGAGAAGACGGTGGACACCACCAGATGAGAGAGTTGATGTCATGGAGAAAGGAGGTTTGTCAGCTTCATATGTTAACCACTGAAGAGATGTTACATGTTAAATATATATATATATATATATATATACACACACACACACACACACACACACACACACACACATATCTCACTCTGTCGCCCAGGCTGGAGAGCAGTGGTGCAATCTCAGCTCACTGCAACCTCCACCTCCTGGGTTCAAGCGATTCTCCTGCCTCAGTCTCCCTACATGTTATATCTTAATTAAGTTATTAATATTACTTGCAAAGAAATTCATTCTCACCAATACATGGGGCTTTCACATTGATCCTCATAAGCACCCTCCCTAAATCTAAAATAATAGATTCCCACCTTAAATATGAGAAAATGGATTTCCAAAGGGATTAAAGGATTTTTCTCAAAATTATATAGCCAATAACAAGAAGAGTAGAAGTTGATCTTCAATGTTGTGCATTATTTTATTCCCCTTCTTTTCCACCTCTTTAATGAAAACACAGCCTTCAAGACCCTGCTTGAATCCCACCTCCTCTGCAAAGCTCTCCCTCCCTCCCCCACAGCACATGACATAGAGTCTTTCATATACCAAGTATGTAATAACAGTGTGATGACTGGTGATGATGATCAGGTGGCAACTGTCAGCCTATGTGGGTGCCTTGTGACCACTGGATAAAGGGGAAACTGCAGTGGTCTGGACTCAGGAATGAAGTCCCCTAGGAAGGACTAGGCTTTGAGCCAGGTCTTGAAGAAATTGGTAGCTGGGAACTGGTGGAAGCATGTGGGGTAGGAAGGAGAACATCCCACAGGTGATGGAGAAGTAACAATTTGCACAAAGACACAGAAGCAAAGTGCACCAAAACTATGCCTATCTTCTATGTCTCTGGCTTTAATATTATCCTTGGCAAATCCTTTATAATTAGAGAATGTCTTCATCTGTTTATGCCACTATAACGGAATACCTGAGACTGGGTCATTTGTAAACAATAAAAAATTTATTTCTCACAGTTCTGGAGGCTGGGAAGTCCAAGATCAAGGTGCCAGCAGGTTTGGTGGCTGGAAAGGGACTGCTCTCTGCTTCCAAGGAGGTACCTTAAACACTGTATCCTGACATGGTGGGAGGGACAGAAGGGCAAAAAGGGGGGTGAATGCTGTATCCTCATGGCAGAAGAACAGAACAAACACTCCCTCAAGCTCTTTTGTAAGGACCCTAATTCCATCCAGGAAGGCTCTGCTCTCAGGACTTAGGCCTGTCGTGTTAATACTATCACATTGGTGATTAAGTTTTAACATGAACTTGGGGAAACACATTCAGACCACACCGGAAAGAAATAGACAATTCTGAACAAAGTATTTCTTCTCTTTACTTGCTTCTTTAGTCCACACGTATTTTGAGTGCCTCTCATGGGCAAGACTCTATGGGAGGCATAAAGATGAATCAAACACAGCTCTTCCCTCATGGACAATGTGTTCACTAAAAGAGGAAGACCTATGAGTAACTATCTATAATGAAAGGCACAAACTGGAAATAGCCACAAACAAGCTATGAGCTGCTGCTACTGTTTATCACTTCAAAGTAGGGATCTTAAGAGGAGAATCTTTTCCCAAACATAATCATGTTACAAACATTTGTCAATGTCTTTTATTCTCCTGGGATAACCAGGAGGTCATTATATTAAAGAAGAATAGACGGTATCACAGCTTGGATGACATAAGCCTCAAATAAAGTGGTTTTATATGACAGTGGAGGAGTAATGATTGCAATTAGAAATAGAAAGCAAGAGGGCTATTTTCTTTACTTTAGGTGGTACTCAGTAAACGAGGAACTGAGCTTCTATAGCAGGTATTATCAAGACATGGCCTGTGAGATTTGGCTACTGCTGTTTTTGAATTAATAAAGTTTGTTTGAAACACACACAAAAAAACAAAAAAACAAAGTAGGGATCTTTGTGGGCCAGTGGGCCCAATGTGATTCTATGAGTTCTTATGAAAGGCGTGCAATAAAGTCAGAGAGAAACTGGCTGTTCCCTTCCTAGAAGCAATGCTGTTGGTGCTGGATTTTCAAGGGTACAATTTTCACGGCTTAGACAGGTTCTGGGCCATTCTAGGCAGAGGGAACCACATGAGAAAAGATATAAAGGTGGAAAAGTTCCAGGTCCAGCAAAAAAGAGTGAGGAATTTGGTTTTACTGCAACATTAAGATAAAAATAAAAGAATGGAAAATGAAGTCGCAAACGTGGATGAAACCGGGTCAAACAGTGGAAAGAATATGAAACTTTGAATTCCTAAAACAGAATTCCAGTTCTGCCACTTACTGTCTACATGACCTCAGGCAAATTACTTAAATCCTCTGAGCCTCAGTTGCTTCATCTGAAGAATGGGATCAGACAGGTGGGTTTTCAGGCATGCAATAAGGTGGCACCCCTTCAATCAGAGATTCTTTAAATATTTCTTATTATTTAAATAATCATGTTTTTTAAAGGAGAGGCTGAGCACTGAGTCAGGCAATGACTCCTAGCCTTTCCTCCACTGTCCCAGGAAGTGTCAATATTCCACCCAGCCACACAGGACCCTGCGGCTAATCTGAGTCCTCTCCTTCCTTTGAAACGCGTACAAAAGTTTCTAGTGGATTTGATTTTCGATGATGTCTTGGTATTTTTTTGTAGGTTGTAAATATGAACGTCTGCCCTCTGGCTTGCACTTGGCTCAGTGCAGCTCAGGGAGTAGGTTTGAGGGTTAAGGGTATGACTTACTCAGAGTGCTCCATAAGAATAGCTGCTTCTGTGTGACCCTTGACAGCAGAGGAAAAACAAGCCATGGAGACTGGCTAGGGGGTCATTTAGAAAGACTATTTCATAATCCATAAAAAGCCACTCGAGGCCTGAAATAAGAGAACAGCACTGGGAATAGGGAAGAAAGGATAGATTGAAAAGCTCCCATGGAAATGGAATCCCCAGGATTTAGCAAATAATTGTATGTTAGATGAGGTAAAGAATGAGGTTGCAATCTGGCTCTAGGAAGACGGCAAAGCCATTAACACAACTAGTGATATGGGGAAGAAGAGCAGATTTAGAAACGAAGTCAATGAATCTGTTTGGGACACAGTTGGAGGAGCCAGCAATCACAAAAACAGACAGAAAAGGACATCAGGCAGTTAAAAATTCAGCCCTGTTCAAGAAAGAAACATGATAGAGTAAATGATTAATGCACACACAGCCTTTGTGTGTTCCAGATGGTTCTATGAACTAGAGTGAGGAGGCTGAGCCTGGACACTGTGACCAAACCATGGACTGTTCCCAGATTCTACAACTTGCATTCACTCCTCGTAAATCTCTTGATGAATTTTTCACACATTCTGGCCTCAGTTATATGGATATGGTCCCCAAAAGATGTGAATGACCTTACTGGGGCAAGAGAACTCCTTCTCTCCTCTGTTGAGGTTTGAGTCTTCAAAATGAACTAATAGCGTGATTAACTGGAGAAAAGGCATATAGACTTATCAAGGGCATGGGGCATCACAGGCAAGTGAGTACCCAATAACCCAATGTGCTGTAGCAATAGAAGTTTATATACTCAGATAATAACCTGGAACAAACTTCCTCTGGGCTCTGGGTGTGGCGTCAACTCTAACCTTCCTTCCTGCAAGTCAGTCCCACTTGTTTGATGAGATTATAGGGAGTGGGGCTCAAGTCAGTTGCTTCCTTCTGGAGGAGCTTCCCTTAGTCAGATATAGCAACTTTAGAAAAAGTCCCTCCCTCTGCTTCAGGAGAGGCAGAAAGGCAAGAGACAGCGGGCAGGAGGTGGTCAGAGACACCTTGATTCCATGGCTGCTTCTTTAGTTCAAAACACTCAGCATGTCAAAATGCCATACTTACGAGTGTTGTTTTCTGAGCTTTAACATTCTAATCCCCAGAACCTGTAAATGTGCTGCTTTACATGGTCAAAGGGACTTTACAACTATGATTAAATAAAGGACTTTTAAATGGAGAGATTATTTAGATTATTCAGTGGGTCCAATGTAATCCCATGGGTTCATTTTTTTTTTTTTTATTTTACTTTGAGACAGGTTCTTGCTCTGTCACCCAGGCTAGAGTGCAGTGACACAACACAGCTCACTGCAGCCTCAACCTCCCAGCCTCAAGCAATTCTCCCACCTCAGTCCCCTGAGTAGCTGGGACTACAGGTGCACACCACCACACCCAGCTGATTTTCTCCTTTTTTTTGTAGAGACAAGGTCTTGCTATGTTGCCAGGGCTGCTCTCAAACTCCTGGGCTCAAATGATCCTCCTGCATCAGCCTCCCAAAGTGTGAGGATTACAGGGGTGAGCCACTGCGCCCAGCTCCCATGGGTTCTTACAAGGGGGATGCAAGACAGTCACAGAGAGACAGACTGGAAGATGCTACACTGTAGGCTCCGAAGACGAAGCAAAACACCATGCAGAGGGAACACAGCCCTCCTGACGCCTTGATTATAGGCCTGTGAAACCCAATTTGGACTTGCCACCTTCAGAACTATATGATCATAAATTCGTATTGTTTAAGCCACTACATTTGTAGTAATTTGTCATAGCACCAACAAAAAATCAATACAATAGTCATAGCGAATGGCCTGGGTCTCATGGTCAATGGATTAGCACTTGAAACGTTAAAGGCTGTGGACAGATAACCTTTGAGAATAACTGATGGTTAGTCTACAGCTGTGGTTCTCAACCAGGGATGATTTTGCCCTACCCTCCTAAAGGATATTTGGCAATGTCTGGAGATACGTTTGATTGTCACAACTGGGGAGTGGCTGCTACTGGTATCTAGTGGGTAGAGACCAGGATGCTGCTAAACATCCCACAAAGCATGGGAGAGTCCCCCCACCTCCCCAACCAACAAAGAATTACCTGGTAGAAAACTTCAATAGTGATAAAGTCAAGACACCCTGTCTTACAGACTGCAACTAAGTTCAGAAACTACACTGACAGTATAAAGAATATCATGGGGAAAAAAGAGAGACATGGGATTTTTCTACCATGTATGAAGTTGCTTTGACAGAAAAATGAAACCTGACTCTGATCAAGTCTCTAGAGTTAACTACAATCGTGCATCCCTTAACGACAGCAATATATTCTGAGAAATGTGTTGTTAGGTGATTTCATTGCGTAAACATCACAGAGTGTACTTACACAACCTGGATGGTATAATCTACCACACACCTAGGCTATATGGTGTAGTCTATTGCTCCTAGCTACAAACCTGTACAGCATGTCACTGTACTGAAAACTGTAGGCAACTGTAGCACAATAGTGTGTATCACAACATATCTAAACATAGAAAAGGTAAGGTGTTGTGCTACCATGTTACAATGGCTATGTAACTAAGCAATGGGAATCTTTCAACTCCATTATAATCTTTTTTTTTTTTTTTTTTTTTTTTTTAGATAGAATCTTCCTCTGTTGCCCAAGCTGGAGTGGTATGATCTTGGCTCACTGCAACCTTCACCTCCCAGGTTCAAGAGATTCTCCTGCCTCAGCCTCCCAAGTAGCTGGGATTACAGGCACCCGCCACCACCCCCGGCTAATTTTTCTATTTTAGTAAAGACGGTGTTTTGCCATGTTAGCCAGGCTGGTCTCGAACTCCTGGCATCAAGTGATCCACCCACCTCAGCCTCCCAAAACACTGGGATTACAGGCATGAGCCACCGTGTCCAACCTCTATTATAATCTTATGGGACTACCATCCATAACGCTTCATCGTTGACAGAAATTTCGTTATGAGGGGCATGACTGTACTAATTTACAGGAAACAGAAAATGGAGGACACTGTTATATAGGACCACAGACATCCAATCCATAAAAATCTACAGGACAAAGTACTCAGTTTTTCAACTGATTGCCTGGATAACAAAACAGAGAGGGACATGGAAGGGGAATCTATGGAATAAAAGATTTAAGAGAAAAAGGAACCAATTACAATACGTGCAGCTGACTTTTATCTTAATTCAAACAAATAAGCTGTAAAAAATGTGCATATGCATTTGAGATAATTATAAATTTAAATACTGACTAGTTTATGATATTAATGAATTATTGCTAATGTTAGGTGAATTTATTGTTTTGGGGTTACTTTTTAAAAAGAAATTATTATCTATAGAACTACATACTGAAATATTTACAGATGAAATAACATATCAGCTGGGCGCAGTGGCTCACACCCGTAATTTCAGCACTTTAGGAGGCCAAGGCAGGAGGATCACCTGAGGTCAGGAATTTGAGACCAGCCTGGTCAACATGGTAAAACCCCATATCTACTAAAAATACGAAACTTGTGGCCGGGCATGGTGGCAGGTGCCTGTAATCCCAGCGATTCGGGAGGCTGAGGCAGGAGAATCAATTGAATCCGGGAGGCGGAGGTTGCAGTGAGCTGAGACTGTGCCACTGCACTCCAGCCTGGGTGACAGAGCAAGACTCTGTCTAGGAAAAAAAAAAAGAAAGAAAGAAAAGAAAGAAAAAGGAAGGAAGGAAGGAAGGAAGGAAGGAAGGAAGGAAGGAAGGAAGGAAGGAAGGAAGGAAGGAAGGGAGGGAGGGAGGGAGGGACGGAGGGAGGGAGGGAGGGAAGGAAAGAAAGATCAAATTTGCTCCAAAATAATACAGGAGAGAGGATGTGTGCAAAACAAGATCAGGCCACATGCTGCTAATTGTTAAAGCTGGACAAAAAGCACATGGGGACTTACTACGCTATTAAGTCTACTTTTATATATCTTTAAATTTTTTTATGTTAAAACATTTCATTATAAAAAAGAGTATTATGAAAATATCTGGTTGCTACGAAAAATGATTATTTTTTCAAAAGAGAGAAAAGACTGGCCCCCCTCTTTCCTGTATTTCCTCACCTTTCCAAAGAATCTGTTCACATTTGTCACACTTAGACACGTACTCCCGACCCAAACAGAAAAGCAAAAGTAACCAGAATTCTCATAGCATCTGTTAGGTGCTAAGTAAGTAGAAAAAGTTCTAGTTTAAAATGTGTGGCATTCACTTGTGAAGACAGAAGCTGAGAGGGGACCCCGTCCTTTGTTAGATACCGCTCTGCTCATTCTCCATGGCTCTTGGAAACAAGAGCCCAAAGAGAAACTGGTCCTCAAGAGACAGAGCCAAGACTGAGCACAGGCTGCGCCACAACCTCCACCAGCTCTGAGGGAAAGACCATGCGGGGGTCTGCACCTACGAATGGCAGCACCCAGCACGGTGCCTGCCGTGTGGTGGCGCTCTATAAATGTTGGAGAAAGGAGAGAGGAAGTTGATTTAGTGGGTTTAGTTTTTAAGTGGGTCTGAATAAAAAGTGAGCTTTTGCAACATCCTCTAATCCTCCTCAAATATCCTTGCTGCAGAAGGAAAAGTTAAGTCAGAATGTAATTGCCAAGACACCTTAAAGTGACATTGGTCATAGCAAATGTAGCAGCTTCCTGTCTTAGTAAGAACTTTCGGAACGTGCTGGGCTGACGCTGTCAGCTGCCGCTTTGTAAAAATAAGCCCTATAATTAGATAGCTACTCCTTATGAAGCCCACTCAAGTGCTATCCTTTATTTTTAACCTTTATCACAGTCCTCAAAATAGACTGTGCAGTGCCTCGCCCACAGCTGCCGAGTCAAACCCCAGCCGGCTCCACCCTTCCTGCTCCCGGCTGCATTCCGCTAAAAAAAGAGCCGCGGGCTCCCTACGCAATGGAACGCAGGGTCTGAGCACACAGACAGTTGCAGGGAATCTAATACCCCGGCAGCACTGAGAAAGAACAGCTGCGCCAAATTTGAATCTTCTTTATTTACTCAGCCAGGCAGCTAACACATATAGATAACATTTTGTTTCATCTTGAATGCACAGAATTCACAACTGCTTTCTTAGCTCGGTCCTGTTGCTCAACAAGCCTTTTTCACATGTGAATGTTTAATGTAAACCAGTCTTCCACTTTCTCTGTAGCAAGTGATACTATGAACCTGTTGGCATAGTTAGTTGAGACAATAAACATTTATAATCTTGTGGGTCTGGAGTGGGAATGCCAGCGGAATGCTTAGAGCAAAGTCAAGGAAAAGTATTATAGGGCCAAGGGATGTAATGGGGATTTCATTATATTTTGTTGCTTTCTTTTTTGTTGCTTATAACTTGGTATTCACATTCCCTAACAGATTCTTTGAAAAAGTCTGTGCATAGCAAATGGGGCTCCATTTAAATGGACACATTAGGATGAAGGGTCTATAGAGTTGTTCACTGCAGGAATTAATGTCATACTCTGTCTGTACAAATAATTGTATTAGGTGACAGGCAATACCAACGTTTATATAATTTGTGCTATATACAGCAGATGTAACTCAGAGGCCATGTACTTAATCCTAGAAAAAATCTCAACGTTAAGACACTGTTCCCTCAGTGTCCACAGATCCCACAAACCCTTTGCATTCTAATTCAAGCTCTGCTGGGCTTAAGGCTAATTGGTAATAAAACCCAGGCCGAGAAAGCCTTTCTGTGAAAGAAAGAATCCATTTGTCATGCAAATAAGCGCCTCCAAAGTGCTAAATTTGAATTTTGAATGTTCACCTGTTATCTTAACATTTCTTAGAATGTGGGTCAGCCAGCAATTGCTAGATCATTCTTCCAGTTTTCCTCATTGCCATCCTTCAAAGAGCTAAAGAGCATGTTATTTGTATTGTTAAATCAGTATTCTGTTGTTGTAGACCTAAAGTAAATGAATCACTGTAGTTGTCTTTGGTTTTCTTTGGAGAATGCTTTTACATTCTAAATATTTTCCAATTACAATAATTTCTTTGAGAAAATTTGTCAGTTTCCTTAAATAATAACCTTCAGGTTAGGCTTGAAATTCAAAAGTATGGTGGTTCCTTCCTAGTGAAGGTCCTTAAAGGTCTTTACACTCCGTTCTTGAGGAACTTGCTGGCCACTAGAGGGCGCTCTCAGCACACCGGGACGGGATTTGTTAGTTGCACAGAATTAAGAGCCATGCGCTGATTGTTGGGCTTTGGGCCCTGCTGGGGGCCCAAAATCAGCCTGCAGAGAGAAGCCACCTCCGAGAGCCTGCATTGGCTCTCAGCTGCAAAGTGCCAATTCATCTGCCTTCAGTGAACCAACTGAGCAAACCTGCTAAAAAGATTATTTTTTACTCATTTCTGAATAAAATATTTCATGGTCAACAATTGTTTGTACATAAACTACCTTGCCTGCTGTCCTTCATTGACATTCCAGGGTCTCCAGAGGCATGGAATACAATGCATGTTCAGGACTGCGACCTGATGGTGATGTGTACTGAAGTTGAGTGTTGGATTTTGATCTTGGCCAAATGGTGGCTCCTTGGTGACAGGTCATGTGCTTACTTCCTCAGCAGACAAGTTCTCCTCCAGCCTCACTTGTGACCCATGATGTATCATGAACACAGGCTGGTGTTGAAGCTCAGTATGTAGCCCCCTTGGCTAGAACACATATTTGATAACAGTAGCAAAGAGAAATCAGCAGAGTGTAGCAATGCCCTGAGAGGTCCTAAAAGAACTCGGTGAAGGAAGCCATGAGGGTTGACAACTAATACCTAATGGCTAAGACCTAAGAGGGTAGAAGAAGAAGAGGTCCTCCACAATTAGCATTTGGCATGTAATAATGTGAAGCAAGACACATCACTTCCTAGTAATACGCTATAAACAGGTGATGATAAAGGGCGAGGGGTTGTTCCGCAGTGAGAAATCCAGTCCAAACCCAGAGACCAGCTCACAGCCACCCAGCTGAGTCCAAAACAACTAGATCTTTGTTAGACAATTGCCATCCAAACCAGAGTGTTATGAAATGAATTGTGTACCTCCACCCTTCAAGTTTATGTTTAAGTCCTAATCCCCAGTGTATTTGTATTTAGAGACAGGGCCTTTACGGAAATAATTAAAGATAAATGAGATCATAAGGGTAGGGTCCTAATCCAGTAGAACTGGTGACCTTATAGAAAGAGAACAAGACACCAAAGATCTCTCTCCACAAACACACACAGAAGAAAGGCCTCATTTATGTGAGCACAGTGAGAAGGTTGCCTTACTAGAAACCAACCCTGCGGCACCCTGAGCTTGGACTTCCAGACTCTAAAAATGTAAGAAAATAATGTCTGTTGTTTAAGCCACCAGTCTGTGTACATTCTTATGGCAACCCAAGCAGACTAATAAACAATAAGTTATGGCAACACTGACAAAATTCTTGAGGGATCTTTGAGGAATACAGAACTCTCCTGAAAAAAAAAAATGGAGCATTAAAAACCAGTTTTAGGTGTTTCACCTATAATCTACCTTGTTCATGTAAAAACGATAGCAATTTCTTGGGTAAATTTTGTGCAAATATCCCATTTCATCAAATCGAAGAAACCAATGCTTATAAGGCATTACTGTATTTGCTATTAAGAGAAGAAAACAGTGACAATTGTTATACTCCATGTATTGTGAGACAGTCTTTATTTCAAAGATGGTAAAATGTGAAAATGTATATGTATGTACATATATACACATATACGTAACATATACATCTTAGCATTGATTGATAAGATTAACTCAATGTTTATTGACCCATTTGCCAGGAACTTTTTGCCTATACTAGACACTGGGAAAATAAAAATAAGCAAACAAGATGTCAAGTCTCAGGAGTACTAACTCACTAACCCTTTGAAGGCACAGAAATATAAATGTACTGTGGCAATCCCCAAGGATCCTGGTATTATGCTGCCCTTTTAGGCCATCTAAAGTAGTCATAATAAGGAGTGTTGCCTCAAGTGCCCCAAACACAGTGTGCTCTTAGTCTGAAATTTACTCATATACAGACTTGCAGAATAGTCTTAAGGGTGGTAGCTAGGTGCAATAATTCTATCCCCGAACAAGGAATAAATAAATAAGTAAACAAACACCTCTTAAGAAATTGACTCTTGGCCAGGCGAGATGGTTCACGCCTGTAATCCCAGCACTTTGGGAGGTCAGGGCGGGTGGCACTCTTGAGTCCAGGAGTTCCAAACCAGGCTGGGCAACATGGCGAAACCCTATCTCTACAAAAAATAATAATAATAAAATACCTGCGTATGGTGGCATGCACCTGTAGACCCAGCTACTGGGGAGGCTGAGGTGGGAGGATCACCTGAGCCTGGGGAGGTCAAGGCTGCAGTAAGCTATGATCATGCCTCTGCACCCCAGCCTAGGCAACAAAGTGAGACTTCGTCTCAAAAATAAAATAAAAGAAACTGACTCAGACTCAACTCTTGATCCACCACAAAGACTTCCAAGTTGTTATGGGTTCAATTTTGTCCCCCCAAAATTCATATATTGAAGTCCTATCTCCCCAGTACCTCCAAATATGGCCTTATTTGGAAACAGCGTTGTTGCAGAGGTAGTCAGTTAAGATGAGATTGTATTTCAGTAAAATAGCCCCTAATTCAGTAAGACTGGTGTCCTTATAAGGGGAAATCTGGACACAGGCATATGTAAAAGGAGAATGCCATATGAAGACGAGTTATGCTGCCACAAGCTATGGAATGCCAAAGATTACCAGCAAGCCACCCAAAGCTAAGGGAGAGACATGAAACAGACTCTCCCTCACATCCATCAGAAGAAGCCAACCCGGCTGACACTTGGCTCTCACACCTCTAGCCACCAGAATCATGAGACAGTTTTCTGCAGTGTCATCTGCTCAGTTTGTGGTATTTTCTTACAGCATCCCTAGAAAACTAATGCACAATTGTTTCAAATTACTTTACCTTCCCTTGTATTTTCTTGCCTTGTATCTAATTAGGATTATTACAAGTGCATGGTAACTGTTCTTATGATGATGTAGTTGCTTTTTTGTCCCTACTGTACCTCATACAATTTATCCTGCAGCATTTTCTAAACTTCTTTTTACACAAAAGATCACTTAGGAGACCTGGCAGAAAAGTGAGCAAGTGAGACTGGTAAGTGAGCAATCAATGGGTGAGCTGCAACAAAATAAAGATATTGTGATGCAGCCAATTTGACCATTAACCTTTCACCTTTTTCGTCACCAAATGCCAAATCAGAAGAAGATGCCAGTGAGGCATAGCACTGGAGTGGAGTGAACGATGGGGTGCAAACAGACGAGAGTTCATGGATGTGCTGGGGAATGTGTTATCCACATTACTTGGTAGTTTTCTAAGTTATCACTTAACATTTGGGAGATTTGAGGGTCATGAAGTAGGAATGGCTACAAAAGTGTGCAAGGTATTCGATGCCATAGAGACCCAATGCCAGCAAAAGTACTCCTCTGCAGAGGCTGGAACCATAATACCATCTGGGTAACCGAGATACAGTGTCTAAAGAGAATGGTGAGCATAGCTGTGGATCACGCAGGATTTTAGTTGAGGAAATCTGATTCGGCAAAGAGAAGAATATCCAGGGAAATTCTCAGTGTCAGATGTGCTCTTGACTGGGACAGCAATCTAATGCCCCATGGGACAAAATAGTGAAACACCAAAGAAAGAAAGAGGGTCATAGCCAAACGGCCTAGGATTCATCTCTGGTGAAAAACTGGAGTGCTGGGCATGAATAATACTGAGGTTCCACCTATGAGCTGGCCCATGAAAACAGGACAGGGGCAACCAATGGAAGGCTGAGGGGACTGCTGCAACTCTCAGCTTCATGGTCACTCATGGCCACGTCTAGTAGTCCTGATCCTATCTTGCTGGTAAGCAGTAAAACCAAGTCTTTTGGACAATGGCATCAAAAACCCCTATGTAGATGGACCCAGAAAGTGATGTGAGACAGGCTTTACCTACTAGAGATACTCATCAACACATATGACCCAGAGAGCTGGAAAAGAACAAAAGGAGCAAATAAGAACATTCTAAAACTTACTAAATAACTGAGCTATTTATTAGTTTATGCTTTGGACTGAATTGTGTCCTCCCAAAGTTCATGTGTTGCACTCCTAACCCCCAGGGTGGCTGTATGTGGTGTAAGGATGTAACTGATGTTAAATGGGATCATAAAGGTGGACCCCAATGCAATAGGATTAGTGTCCTTAGAAGAGGAGACACCAGCGAGCTTACTCCCTCTCCCCGCTGCGTGAGCACACATCTGCAAGGCAGGAAGGAGCCCTCACTAGGAACTAACTGGCCAATACCTTGATCTTGAACCTCTTAGCATCCAAACCTGTGAAAAAATACATTTCTATTTCTGTTGTGTAAAACACCTTGCCTATGGTATTTTGTTATGGCAGCCCAAGCCCAGTATGCAATCAATTTTAAAATTTCTTATTAATAGCTACATTCAATAAAAGTTAATCTACCGCTGAGGAAAGTTTTTTAAAGGTTAATAGTTGCTTATGAAAGAAAAACTATAGTCAATTATTTGTTGCATCCTACCTTTAATATAATGAGACATAAAAGCTTTACCTATGAATGCCATTTAGCATCCTTTTCCTCATTTTCAAAGTAGTTTATTGTTCAGAAAACAGAAAAGAAAACCTAGTACACATCCCTAGCTGTTTCTCAGGAAATATTCTCGGAAGTAGAATTACTAAGTTGAAGAATTTCAAAGCTACTGGATAAATATTTCCAAAGTATCCACCAAAAAGGTTGAACCAATTTACACTCCACAAAGGAGCAGAGGAGAACATCTATTCCCATGTACTCATGTCACCTCTGAATTTCATTTTAAATTTTATGTCTTAGTTTGTTATCTCCCAGAAGCAGACACTGAGACAAGGATTCAAGTGCAGGAAGTTTATCTGAGTAATACAGAAATAGGGATGGATATGGGTAAGTGATAACCAGAAGCAAAGGCAGCCAATAAAGGGTACATTACTAAGCCACCTATCGCAGTGGGCAACTGGAACTTAATCTTGCAGAGAAATTCTGGGCAATAATACAAAATGCCCCAGCATTATCCCACCACCTAAAGGGCTATGGTCTTACATGACAACTCCAAGAGTCATTAAGTGAGAGCTACTGTTTTGTTTTGCTTTGTTTTATTTTGTTTAAGATGGAGTCTCACTCTGTCACCCAGGCTGGAGTGCAGTGGCACAATCTTGGTTCACTGCAACCTCGGCCTCCCGGGTTCAAGTGACTCTCCTGCCTCAGCCTCCTGAGTCGCTGGAATTACAGGCACCTGCCACCACACCCAGATAATTTTTGTATTTTTAGTAGAGACAGGGTTTCACCATCTTGGCCAGGCTGGTCTTGAACTCCTGACCTCATGATCCACCCACTTCATCCTTCCAAAGTGCTGGGATTACAGGTGTGAGCCACTGCCAAGTGAGGGCTACTTAAGGAAAAGGCCACAGGGCCTTCAGCAGTTTTTTGGTTTTTGTTTTTTGTTTTTTTTTTGTTAAAGCTCTCAGGCATGGAGTTGCAAATACCACCCTTAGAAATCTACTGGGGAGCACTGAAATGTCCAGAAATGTGTCCTGGCGCTGATGGCATCTGCTACACTTTGTCAACTTGATAGGGATAAAATGATAGGTTTCTGTGTAGTGAAGAATTAACTTAGGGCTTTTGGCTACTGGGAGGTGCTCTCCAGGCCCCTGGAATGCCCAGCGTGTTATGAGTGTCTTTGTTGGCCTGAGGGCTTTGGCCACCAGTCTAGAGATGTGATTTATGGTGAGGCCTTTGACCCTGTGGACATCAGAGGCTCAGGTGAGCATCGCTGGTTGGCAGTACTCTGTGTGTATTGTCACATATCGTGACCAAGAGGTAACACAATCCATGACTCTGTAGAGAGAGGAAGATGGGAAGCTCTGTGCATGGACCCCTCCAGGCTCTGCCCTATGTCGCTTCCCTCTGCTGATTGTATTATCTGTGTCCTTTCGTTATAATAAAATTGTAAGCATAATAAAAGTGCTTTCCTGGGTTCTGTGTGTCATTCTTGTGAATTACCCAAACTGAGGGTGGCCACAGAGAAGGTCTCTCGGCTTTTTTTTTAAGTATTTTAACTTTGTTAACTTTTGTGCTTGTAAATAGCTTATTATTAATTATTTGCTTATTAATTTAGTTTGTGGTAGCTTTAAGTTACTGTATAATCAGTTCTATCAGTTTTTTCCTTTATTGCTTTTGTGTACTTACAAAGGTCTTTCTCACTACAAAATTATATAGGCATTCAGCTTTATTTTCAAGTTTTTTAGTGTCATTCTCCCCCATCTAACTAATTCCATTTGGAATTTGTTTTCTTGTACTCTTTTAGGTAAAAATCTATTGTTACTTTTTCCCAAACTGTTTCTCAATTGACCCAAAATCATCTTTTGCCTCACTGTATTTTTCTTCATTTTTATCACATGCTAAATTCCCACATACACTAGGGTTTATATGTGGTCACTCTATTCTGTTCCATCTATATACATTCCATCACTCGTCTTTAGTTTCTGTGGTTTATAATACATATTAATATCCCATTGCATACATTTTTCCTACTCATTGTTCCTATTCAAAATATTCTTGGTTTTCTTATTTATTCTTCCATCATAAAATTTTCTGCACCCCAACAAAATGTTTTATTCAGAACATAAAAGAAAAATTAAAATCACATCATCAATTCCCATCACACCTGCCCCTCCCCAATAAAATCCTACTAGAATTTTTTATTGGAATTGCACTAAACTTAAATATTAATTTTGGGAAAATTTGTATACCTATAAAACTGAATATTTCCATGCAGGAACATGGTATGTCCCCCAGTAAAAACAAATACAAATACATTTTTATCCTAGTACTTATATATCTTTAATTAAACCCTGACTGAATTAGAGGGTATCTAGGTAGAAGACACACATTGTCTACCAAAGTCTACTATGGGTTAATTTTGTTTCAAAAACATTAAAACCTATAGATCACAAAAAAAAAAATACAAACATTTTATAAATTGTTTTAAGTTGGCATCCTTCATACAGGTCTAGCAAGTTTCTTGTTAACTTCAAGGAAATAAGCATTTTTATGGCTCTTAATACACACTGATCCAGGAAATTTCCACTTCCATCAGCATCATATAAGACTGAATGGGTCTCCCTGAAAATTTGAGCTGATTAAAAAGTATCTCACTGTAGATTTGAAGTGCACTTCTTTGACCACATATATTTATCAGCTGGTTGTATTTTTTTTCTTTGTGGACTGTATCTTTTGCTTATTTTCTATACTTTGACTTACCAAGTAGAAATATTTTTCTCAGTATGTCATTTACCTCTTAATTTTGTTTATTACATTTTCTGATATATAGAATTAAAAAGCTTTCCATACTTGCAAATCTATTCTTGGTGGTTTCTTCAGTGGCACTTATGCTTAGTGAGTCTTATAATTCAAAGATCATGTAATATCTGTGTATATTTTCTTCTATTTATTTATATGTTCTACTTGTTTTATATCTCATGTTTAAGGTCTGAAGAAAGCTGAAAGATCAGTCTTATCCAAGCTCATGTGTAACAAGTATAGACTGAATAAAAGTCCAAGGTCATCTGCCTCCAAGTTCAGAGCTCTTTGCACAATTTTCATTTAGCACATATCTTCAGGTACCCACCATGTGGCAAATAAATGAGGCTTCAAGAGTAACATAAAACACAACCCTCATCTAAAGGAGTGAAATAATTGCACCTATAAAACAATCTGAGGCTGCCCCACCCCATCAGTGCAAGCCGAGTGAGTGACAAGCTACATGTAGAGAGAGAGAAGACCTCTGTATGCCAACAGTCAGAAGCTGTCACGGAAGGTAGATCTGAGTTCTGCAGATCCAGTCCTGGAGGAGTAGATTGAGTTCACTGTATCCCAGCTGAACATATCTCTTCAACTTTCACTGATGAAGACATTTCAGAACAAAGAGCTTCTTTCCTAATCAACCACACAGTACATGCAAATGTCTTACATTGTTACAGTCAACAGAACTCCTCGCTCCAATTATTTCATGATCAGTCTTGTACCCTCCTGTTTCTTTCTTCTGTTCTGCTATTTACTACCTATAATGGTCAATTTGTAATGACTCAGCAGCACACAAAATTTTTCTCCTCCAGAATCCCAACATCTCAAAATTAGACTCTGCCATAGTGAGCACAGCTACTGTCCTGTGGATACCACACTAGCAGCCCAGCCTCTGCCCACCTGTAACAGGGGTTAAGGGGGCACCACTGGCTCCACCTTACTGACTCTTATCAGAGAGTCAATGCCCTGAGTGGCAGCCTGTGGCCTCAATCCTGCTATCCCTCAGGAGGGAAGGGACAATCGAAGGAAAGAAGAGAAGAAAGTTGTATGTGACAAGAAGCTAAATAACACCAAGTATTGCTGTAGGTGCCCGTCAGTGACACGAGGGACACAGGCTGTCTAAATCAACTGGAAAGGTCACTGAATCATTCTGCAGGTTTGCTGGTGACCAGAAGGCCACACGATCCCTCCCCTGCTACTGCCACCGAACATAAAATTTGTAAACAATTCGTCAAACCTACCCTCCTCCTGGGTGAGAAACACAGTTCTGTCCACGCCTAATTTCACCTTGCTTGAAGATGATGCTGTTCTTCCACACTATAGAAAACTGTATTATCTGACAGCAGAAGCTTCAAACCAGAATATAATTTTCATTCTGGTGGATAACTCATCCCCTTTCTTATTCATATAAGAACCAAGCACTTTGGTCAAAGCAGTTAAATAAACATTAAATCAGTGAAGCCTCTTGTTGAATCATCTTTTCTTATTTTATTTGCTTGCATTGTGTTTCTCATACCAGCTCCTAGTAGACTAAAAATAGGTTTATTTTTTAATAAGATGCAATCTCTAGACATTGTGAAATAAGACATTCTCAATCTTTCTTAAAAACAACGCAATCTGTAAGGTTTAAAATCCATCAAAGCAAAATACAGGCTATACATATTAATACAATCTAATATTAATTACTAAATTTCTAAATCTTTAGTTCTAAGTAATTTTGTTACAAGATGAAGATGTTTAAAATCCCAGTAGAAAATATTCTGATTGTCAAAAATAGACAATAAAGATGGAAATAAAAATAAAAGCTTAGAATATGATTGTTACTAAACCTCTGAGTGCAGTCAGAGCAGGGGTAACCTCCTCTCAGGACCTGTGCCCAAGAAAACCAAAATAGTTGAACTCCAACCACCACATTCACCCCAAAGCCCGACAGGCTCTTCATCTTCCATTCCACAGTCCAGTTTTTTCTCCTATCTACCCTTTCCAAACTTTTCCTCCCTACTTGATTCTTTTACTTCCCACCCTTTTCTTCTTTTTCATCCCTTTTCCTCTCCCCTCTCTTTTCTTGTCCTATTTTCTACCTCAATCTCATTTCCTCCCCTTCCTTATAGCTCCCCTCCCTTATAAAATAAAGTCTAGGCTGGGCACGGTGGCTCAAGCCCTATAACCCCAGCACTTTGGGAGGGCGAGGTAGGCAGATGGCCTAAGCTCAAGAGTTTGAGACCAGCCTGGCCAACATGGTGAAACCCTATCTCTACTAAAAATACAAAAAAATTAGCCAGGCATGATGGTGTGTGCCTGTAGTCCCAGCTACTAGGGAGGCTGAGGCATGAGAATCACTTGAACCCAGGAGGTGGAGGTTGCAGTGAGCCGAGATTGCACCACTGCACTCCAGCCTGGGCGACAGAGCAAGACTCTGTCTCAAAAAAAATTAAGTCCAAAGATCAGTTGTTATTACTTGTTTTCAGAACTCTTAGTTTTTATTTTTTAAATGGGTGCTTTAAACAGTTTCTGGTTTTCACTCTAAAAGGAAGTTTATTTGTGTGTGGGTGAACAAGAACGTGTGTTTGCATACTTGTGTTCCTGATGTTCCCCCTCGTGTAGACAGAGTAGTCACATTTTACCTCCACCCGAAGAATTTATGCTTAACTCTCCAGGGTGAAGGGCAACGCAAAAACTAACACCCCATCCTCAGGACGGGACTGGTGAGTTCTGACCAGGTTTGCTGACGTAGGTCTCATCCATTTTTCACAAGAGACAGCTCCAAAAATGTGGATCAAAATGCTGAAGTTCCCAACTGCTCCAAAGCAGGGCTGTAGAGGGAATTTTGAGTAACAGCCTGGTAAACTGAGGAAGAAGAAGTCAATGTTGTGCTGGTAATGTTTAACAACTGGGTCTGGGTTGGGAGAAGAGTGATGAAAAACCTGAGTTGTAGTGTTTTCTGCTTTCTATAGTATAAATGCTCTTACCCCGACCAATTTCAAGCTCCCCCTGTGAAATAACTGAATGCTGAGTTGGGAGTAAATGCATGGTAAGTCCACGTTCTATAGGATAGTATTCCCACCACACAGACCAGGACCGCCAGGATCAGACCTTCAATCAGGAAAAGCAGGTCACGTCCTGATGGAGTTCAAGAGTATCCAAGTGATCCTGCTCCCCAACTCCTCCCCCGAACCCCTTGGTTCAAAACAAAACAAAATGCAACACCTCTCCCACATACCTAAGAATTTCAATCACTTGGTTCTAAAACTTCTTTGTTGCCTTTAAAATGAAAATGTCCCTGAGAAATCTAATCCACTCAGTTTTGTTTTGTTTTGTTTTGTTTTGTTTTTTTGAGACAGAGTCTCGCTCCGTCGCCTAGGCTAGAGTACAGTGACTCAATCTCGGCTCACTGCAACCTTCGACTCCTGGGTTCAAGGGATTCTTCTGCCTCAGCCTCCTGAGTAGCTAGGATTACAGGTACCCGCCACCACGCCTGGCTAATTTTTGTATTTTCAGTAGTGATGGGGTTTCACCATGTTGGTCAGGCTGGTCTCAAACTCCTGACCTCGTGATCTGCTCGCCTCGGCCTCCCAAAGTTCTGGAATTACAGGCGTGAGCCACCATGCCCAGCCTAATTTTTGTACATTTAGTAGAGATAGAGTTTCACCATGTTGGCCAGGCTGGTCTCAAACTCCTGACCTCAGGTGATCCACCTGCCTTACCTTCCCAAAATGCTGGGATTACAGACGTGAGCCACCATGCCAGGCCACTCAGTTTTATAACATTTGTATTTCAGAATATGTAAGTCTAACAGATCCTTGCCAGACAATGAGCCTTGAGATGGGCAGGAAAGAAGGTGAGCAACATATGGGCACTATTAGGGTCCATTTTGCCTCTTCCCTTTGGGGCAGTACCACTGGCCATGTAAATCAAATTGAAAACAGACTAAATGTGGTTACACAGAAAAGATGAGCAAGAATAAGTCAGAAACTTTTAAATGCCATCTAAGGATTCTATGGCTGAAAGTATGAGAAGCCAGAATAATGCTGTTTTTTAAAGGAGAAAAATACATTATTATTTTAATAATGAACTGCTAATAAATTAATAATAGCTTGAAAACAACCTAAAGATAGATAATGGTTAAATACATTTTGATACTTGCATACATGCATACAATGATTACAATGGAATCCTCATGCATTCAATGGAATATAATGCAGCCATTTAAAATGATAAAATATTTCTATATTTGATATGACAAGATTTTCAAGATATATTACTAAGGGAAGAAAGATTTTACAATAGTACACGTAAAAATGTCCTATTTTTGAAGAAAGATAGATGTAGATATAGATATAGGTCGATGTAGACATAAATAGACACGTATTTATACACAAACACCCCTCAGGCTCTTGACCCCAGGACCTCTCTCTCCAGTAAAATCACCCCTAATTCCTTTTTGGAGTCTTCATGGATTACTTCTAATAGTTTGCTCATTACTTTTCCTTCATGTTCCTCTACTTTGGTCCTCTCTTCACCCTTGCCCGACCAATATCATAGTTACTGGTAGAACGCTAATTCCCAACACAACGCATTGTTTTCTAGAACTCCCTGACACTACAAAACTGATGCAATGGAGTTCACTCCAGTACTGACTGTGCTGCAGTCCTGCTATGTTCTGATTGAAATGTAGAGAAAGCCCCTTTCCAACTTTTGTTTTCTTTGTCATCTGAGCCATTAGCCTACAGTCTTTGTTGCCACAGAGGCCTAAGATTTAGCCTACAGAACAGGGCGAGCTCTTTGGGAAATCAGAAGAAAAGGGACAGGAAGACACAAAACACAACACTACCAAATTCTTTCCATTCCCCAATTTTGTTCACCAGGAGATTCCACCTCAAGCCTTGTCCAAATACCAAAATTGGAACTATTTAAATCAATCTTTACATATCAACATCCACTCCACCCAACCCCTTCCTCCAACACAGCAAGGCTGTGATCCCAGATCAGGTTCAACCATTCCCCACCCTAACCAACCAAGCAACCTGCAAACACACATACACACACACGCACACACACACCTATCTGCACACATACTCTTAACTAAAACCAGTATTTACTTCTAGATGGTTGGATTATGAGTGTTTTTTTTTTTAACTGATTATTTACATTTTCTGTTTTTTTCCTACAAAAAGTTTGGATAATTTATAAAATGTTCTAATCTAAATTTTAAATTTTCACTCAAGATCACACACATAACATTAAGTGTTTCTCTTTAGATACTCAGGCTTTGGGAAATTCCTTTTTTTTTTTTTTAATTTTTTGAAAACTTTCAAATTTTCTATAATGATTATAATCCCTTTAAGGGCAAACATATATCTTCATTTTTCTAATACATAAAACTGTGGCTCTTTCAGGGAAAAGAAAATTTAAAAGGGAAGGGACTGGTTCTTAGAGGTAATAACTGAACTTCTGGTAAAGGATAAGATCCTTTCAGGGAGAGTAAGTATTAGTAGGCTGGGCTGGTAAAAGAGAACTGGGTGGGAGAAGAGAAGAATGAATCAGAGGCTAAATAAATGAACTGGGAAGGAAGAGGAAGACTGCTAATGAAGAGCATACAAAAGACAGATGACAGGAGTGGTTGCACACTGCATTTTAGAGGTAAACTAGGATTGCTGTGGTTAGCTTCAAAGTGAGGTTCTTGAATTGCATTCCTCCTAAACAGGTTTAACCCACTCAGCCAGCAAATGAAAGCCAAAAGTAAAAATACCTGAAGTGACAGAGGTGGTCTTTAAAGGGATAGTCCTGGTTTCTACTTCAAAGAATAAAAGGATAGGATTAGCATCAGTTATTGTATCTTGAGAGAGGTAGTACAGACAGAAGTGAAAAAAGAATACAAAAGAAAGTACAGTCAAGAGTGAATTCAATAAAGCCCACCTCTTCTGATTATTACAGCTAAAAACTCTGGACAAAATACAAAACACAACTACCTAAGGACTCTGAAAGGTAAAGAAATGCAGTCAGATTATAAAGAGAAGTCAAAAACTGAAACAGCATTAAGTTTCAGTTGCACAGGATTAAGTTTCTCATTTTATTTCCTCTTTCTTTTCACAGCCTTGGACCGAGAGCAATCACACAAATGAACTGCCAAGGGGGTACTGCAGACAGCTAATACCTTCAGATAAATCCCTTCCATCTAGAAAGAAGGCTGAGATCCTTTAAGCTGAAGAACACAGAAAGGAATCCTTGTGTTCTCATTCCCTCTCCTAATTTTCACAGCTTGCCTAGCAGAGCCAGCAGTGGCAAGTAGCATGGTCAGCTAAAATCCCAATAGAAATTCTGTTTTTCTAGTTAAACAAATAGAAAAGGGCTCCTGTGGTCCAGAGAGTACTGGAGTAAGTCAGTAGGTAAATTTTCTCTCTCTTTGTTCCATCTCCACATAGCACCAAAAATGGTCCTGGTCACAGGACCTGGTAGCGGCACAGGCAGCCAAAACTCCAAAAGAACCCCTATCTATTGGGCCAGAGGATAAGAAATAGAAAACTTATATAGGTGGGTGACTATGGGGAATCCTGGAGATCAGAGATTACAGAAATGGATCTCCTAACTGTGTATGAACTAGCATAGGCCCAGGCTTAACCTTGAGCTGTGCATGCATGGAACATACTCAAAGCTGCCTAGTAGAGGTTCCGAAAACTGAGATAACATTGAAACTATCACTCACAAAATACAGACAGTCTGAACAAAACCAGTATGATTACTTTCTCAAATAATCAAACAATCTTCCAAATCTCTTGAGGATTTTAATGAAAAACATCCAAATTAAATATTCAAAATGTCCAGGATACAATCTAAAATAACTCAGCATATAAAGAACCAATAAAATTTACTAGTTTGCACAAAAAATAGTCAATAAATGCTACCGCTGAGAAGACCAAGATGGTAGAATAATCAGGCACAGATTTTAAAGCAACTATTGTAACTATGCTCCATGAAGTAAAGACAAACACTCTTGAACAAAGGGGAATAAATGAAGTTATTGGCAGAATAATAGAAACTATTAAAAAAAAAAAAAGAATCATCTTACAAAACTAAGCATATTTTTAACATACAATACAGCAATCACATCCCTTGGCATTTATTGAAATGAGTTAAAAACGTATGTCCACACAAAAACCTGTACATAGACATAAATAGTGACTTTATTCACAACTGCCAAAGCCTTGAAGCAGCCAAGACTGTCTTTCAGTAAGTGAACGAATAAATAAACTGTGTGTGATGGTTAATACTGAGTATCAACTTGACTGAATTGAAGGATGCAAAGTACTGTTCCTGGGTGTGTCTGCGAGGGTGCTGCCAAAGAAGATTAACATTCGAGTCAGTGGACTGGGAGAGGCAGACCCACCCTCAATCTGGGTGAGCACCATCTAATCAGCTGCCAGTGCAGCTAATAAAGCAGGCAGGAGAAGATGGAAGAGGAGACTTGCTGGGTCTTCTGGACTTAATCTTTCTCCCCTGCTGGATGCTTCCTGCCCTCGAACATCAAATTCCAAGTTCTTCAGCTTTTGGACTCTTGGACTTACACCAGTGATTTGCCAAGGGCTTTCAGGCCTTCAGCCACAGACTGAAGGCTGCACTGTCGGCTTCCCTACTTTTGAGGTTTTTGGACTTGGACTGGCTTCCTTGCTCCTCAGCTTGTCGATAGCTTATTGTGGGACTTCGCCTTGTGATCATGTGAGTCAATACTCCTTAATAAACTCCCCTTCATACATACATCTATCCTATTAGTTCTGTTCCTCCAGGGAACCCTGACTAATACACTGTGGTATATCCATACAATGGAACATTATTCAGCTCTAAAATGAAATGAACTATCAAGGCATGAAATTACATGGAAGAAACTTAAATACATGTTATTAAGTGAAAGAAGCCAATCTGAAAGGGTTATATACTGTATGATTCCTACTATGTGATATTCTGGAATAGGCAAAACTATAGAAACTTATAGTAAAAACTTACAGAAACTTAAAGGAAAACTTACAGTAAAAAGGTCAGTGATTGTCAGAGTTTAGCAGAGAGGGAGAGATGAATACGCAAAACATAGACAATTTTTAGAGCAGTGAAACTATTCTGTATGATACTATAATGGTGGATATATGTCATTATAGATTTGTTCAAACCCACAGAATCTGCCACCAAGAATAAACTCCTTATGTAAATTATGGACTTTGGGTGATAGTGGTATTTCAGTGTACGTTCATCACCCGTAACAAAGGTACCACTCTGGTACCAGATGTTGACAGTGTGGAAGGTTGTGCATGTGTAGGGGTAGGGGGCATATGGGAACTCTCTGTACTTTTCACTCAATTGGTCTGTGAACCTACAACTGCTCTAAAAATAAAGTCTGTTTTTAAAGTTTTTTTTAAAGAATGAAATGGAAATTTTAGAAGTGAGAAAAATACACTGTGTGAAGTTAAGAAATCAATTGATGGGTTTAATAGCAAAACACAGAAGAAAAGAAAAAAGAGTCAGCAAACATAGTGAGAGATCAATAGAAAGGGAAAACAGAGGAATGAAAGACAGAGGAAACAACTAGAAAATCAATAACAAAATAAATTCACACATATCAATAATTACATTAAATATACATTATGTAAGCACGCCAATTAAAGCACAGAGTTCGCCAAATTTGATTAAAAATAAATAAGACCTAACTATCTACAAGAAACCTACTTTAAAAATAAAGACACAGATGGGAATAGAAGTAACAAGATGAAAGAAGAGATAGCATACAAACACTAATCAAAAGAAAAAAATGTAGTGGCTATATTAATATCAAAATAGATTGCAAAGCAAGAAATACTACTACAGATAAACAGAGATATTACATAATGGGATATGGTTCAATAAATCAAAAAAAAAATAACAATCTTAAATGTACATATCTATTAAGAGAAGTTCCAAAAACTTAAAACAGAAACACAAATGAGAACTAGATAAATCCACAACCATAGTTGCAGACTTTGACATTCCTCTCACAGTAATTGATAGAAGTAGACAGAAAATCAGTACCAACAGATGAGACCCAAACAACATTATGTCCAGTTGACATAATTTACCTTTATAAAATAGTCTACCTAACAAAAGCAGAAAACTTTTTTTTTCAAACACACATGGAATATTCACCATGCTAAACCATATTCTAGATTATAAAACAAACCTTAACAAATTTAGAATAATTGAAGTCATACAAAGAATCTTCTTGAACTATAATGGAACTAAGCTAAAAATTAATAAAAGAAAGATATCTAGTAAATATTTGGAAACCAACTGATATAGTTTGGATGTGTGTCTCCACTGAAATCTCATATTGAAATGTAATCCCCACTGTTAAAGGCGGGGCCTGGTGGAAGGTGATTGGCTCATGTGGGTGGATTTTTCATGAATCGTTCAGCATCATCCTTTTGGTACTGTCCTCACAATAGTGAGTGAGTTATTGTGAGATCTGCTCATTTAAAAGTGTGTGGCACCTCCCCCGACTCCTGCTCCTGCTCTCACCATGTGGTGTCCCCGCTCCTGGCTTCACTTTCTTCCATGATTATAAGCTTCCTGAGGCCTCTTCTGAAGCTGATGCCAGAGCTATGCTTCCTGTACAGCCTACAGAACCATGAGTCAATTAAACCTCTTTTCTTTACAAATTACCCTGTCTCAGGTATTTCTCTTTCCTCCTTCTTTTTTTTTTTTTGTGTGTGTGTGTGTGTGTGACAGACAATCTTGCTTTATTACCCAGGCTGGAGTGCAGTGGCACAGTCTCAGCTCATTGCAACCTCCACCTTCCTGGCTCAAAGAATCCTCCCACCTCAGTCTCCAGAATATCTGGGACTACAAGCACGCACCACACCCAGCTAATTTTTTTAATTTTTTGTAGAGACGGGGTTTTGCCATGTTGCTGAGGCTAGTTTCAAACTCCTGAGTTCAAGCATCTGCCTACTTCAGTCTCTCAAAGTGCTAGGATTACAGACAGGAGCCACCGTACCTGGCCTCAGGCATTTCTTTATAACAATGCAAGCAGGGACTAATACACCAACATACTTCTAAATTACCCATGGGCCAAAAGGAACATTACAAAGGAACTTAGAAAAATAAATGAAAGAGAAAATGCAACATATCAAAATTTGTGGAAGGCATTTAAAGCAGTGATTTAGAGAAATTTATAAAGGCTTATATTGGAAAAGAACATCATCTCAAATCAATGATCTAAGCTTGCAAGTGACATAACTAGAAAAAGAACAGAATAAACCCAAAGTAAGTAAAAGGAAGGAAAGTATTATTAGAAGACCAGAAATCAAAGAAATTGGAAATAGAAAAATAATGGAGAAAATTAATGAAACTAAAAGTTGATTCTTTGAAAAATTCAGCACAATTGATAAATCTCTAGCCAAGATGACCAAGAAAAATATGACACAAATTAGAAATATCAGAAATGAGAAAAGGAACATCACTATTAACCCCACAGACCTTAAGAGGATAACAAGGGAACAATACTATGAAAAGCTGTTTGTAAATTTGACAAAATGAACTAATTTTTTAAATTTAAAAAATTACCGAATTCATTCAGGAAGAAAAAAGTTTATGTTAAAGCAATGATTTATTTCATATATATGTATGCATAACTTTTAAATTGAATTTGTAGTTTAAGCCTTCCAAAAAGAATTCTTTAGGCCCCAGTGGTTTCACTGATGAAATTTACCAAACATTGATGAAGAGATAACAATTTTACATAATCTCTTCCAGACAAAGAAGAAGGAACACGTCTCAATTCATTTTATGAGATTAGCATTACCCAATAAAACCAAAGACATCACAATTAAGAAAATGTCAACCCAATATCCTTTAAGAACACAGACACAAAAATCTTATAGAATATTATCAAATTGAATCCAACAATGTATTTAAAAGATATTAATAATATGGCAGATCAAGTGGGGTTTATCCCTAGAATGCAAGGGTCACTCAACATTTGAAAAGCAGTCAATGTAATTCACCATATCAACAGTCTAAAAAAGAATAACCACATGAATATCTTATTGGATGAAGAAAAAGCTTTAGAATATATTCAGTAATCACTTCATGATAAAAAAAGAAAAAACTCCAGCAGACAAGAAATAGTAGGGAACTTCCTTAAACTAATAAAAGGCATCTATGAAAAATCTACATCTAACTTCATACTTAATAATGAAAGACTAATGCTTTCCCCCTAAGACTGGGAACAAGAAAAGGTTGTCCTCTCTTAAAACTCCTATTCAACAGTGCACTGGAAGTATTAGCCAGTGTAATAAGGCAATAAAAAGAAGTAAAGGATATAAATATTAGAAGGGAAAAAGCAAAAATATATTTATGCATACATAGATAACATGTTTATGTAGAACATTTCATTGAATCTACAAAAAGCTTTTAAACTAGTGAGTTAGCAAGGTGCCAGCACATGTACACATCAATATAAAAAAGTTAATTATACTACCATATACCAGCAATTAATAATTGAAATCTGAATTTTTTTCAAAAATACCACTTATAATAGCACCAAAAATAAGGAAAGTATTTAGGTATAAACAATACAATATGTGCACAATTTGCTGAATACAAAACATTGATGAAAAAGTCAAAGAAGATCTAAACAAATGTGGAGATACAGTATTCAAGGATAAGGACGACTCAATATTGTTAAAATGTAAATTATCCTAATCTACAGAGTTAATGCAATTCCAATTGAAAGTCCAAAGGATTTTTGTAGGTTTTTTTGTAGATTTAGACAATTAAAATTTTATACGGAAAACCAAACTAACCGGATCAGCCAAAAGAAAGAAAACAAAACAAAACATTAGAGGTGTCATACTACCTGATTTCAAGACTTTATATTAGTGAAGATCATGTGGGATTGGCAAAGGAAAAGATAAATCAATGAAATAGAATTGACAGTCCAGAAATAAACCTTTGTATTTATGGTAAATTCATTTTTTTAAAGGTATAAATGGAATTCAGTGGAGAAATTACAGTATTTTCAACAAATGATACTGGAACATTTGGACATTCAGATGCGTATAAATACATACATACATATACACACAAATACATGCATACCTACATACATACATATATATGAAGAATAAGCCTAACCTATACTTCACACCTTATACAAAATGAACTCAAAATGGCTCATAAAGTGTAAAGCTAATAAACTTTTAGAAAAAGAAAGTATCTTGCCTTTCTGTGTCTTTAAGAAGTCTTTTCTTTTTTTACCCCCTTGAAAACCCTGTAATTGCCTCACCTGGAGCAGATGCCTCACAAAAGAGAGGATGCCCACTCTCCTCAAAATCTACCCCAAACACTTCTTATTGCCACTAGACCCATACCTGGAGTCCAATTCCAACATGTTCCAGCAGCCTGGAAGCGGCAGCAGGTCTCTTAACTGTGGCACTGAGCCCAGGTTCCCAGATTTGTCTCATCCCACTTGCTCTGCAGAGTATGGGCCAATATAAACTAAAAGTGATGTCTTTACTAAACACCTGTTAGTAAACAGCCTGAGGTGTACATATCTCTCATCTCTGGCCTTGTTTTCAGCGTTTTTCCTCCTTGGATCAACAGTTTCTGACTCCCTAGGTTACAAGGCTGGAATACAAAAACAAACCCCAGCTTGGAAAGGAAGATGAAAAAGGAAGTCACTCTTATTTGTTTGTTCTCATAGAATTTGTCCACCTGACTATTGTAATACCCAGCCTAGCTTCTTAGTTTTTATTCACTGCTGTCATTAAATATTTACTAAGTAAGCATAACAGACGTACTGGGCAAGTAAAACGTAATGTGCTAGGCAGTCACAAGAAAATACAAAGCCAGAGTCCCCAACCCCCAGGAGTTCATTCTAGACTAATCGCAAACACATGGTTTTATGTTTTCAGATTATGCTCAATGGAGCCATTCCAAACTGTTTTCTTCTGGGTGGCACACCTCTGTGTAGCGAAATTTTCCAGACTTCATATGGACAAGGTAGCTAGGCAGAGAGAATGCCCTAAAACCAAAATTGTTTCAGAGAGAAGTAGGAATTGTACTAATTAATGCTGGAGCAAGACAAAGGTAGACTTTGAAGGGGAAGATGGCTACACCTTAGTGTCCAACATTGTGGAATTGATCTCAGTAGGGTACCTAGCATTGCTTCTACTACTCCCATGCCTCTAACTGTCCCATAAGCAGGTGCTGTTAGTGGCAAAGGCAAAATGCAGGAGTGCAGCCCACCATGGCTATAAGAAGTACTCAAAATCCCTATCTTCCTGCTTTGGGATAGCTGAATCTTAACAGACAACCATTATTTTTAAAACACATTTAAATAATGTAAGAGAAAAAATAGGAAAGAAGAAATGTTTAGAGAAAATGGAATGACAAATGAGCAAATATAGGAAAAGAGGTCAGGGAAAAGAACATCACACTACAAACTCATCAGTGCTTTATACCAGCACCTTGCACAAAGTTTAACTTTGTAAATTGTTAACTTTGTTTTAAATATTAAATAGCTAACTTTATATAAAAAGGCAACATCAATATCATTAATAATATAACTTTATATAAAAAGGCAACACCAATACCATTTCTTCTCAGCGCCTCCAAACAGAAATTTAAAAAAATTTCTTTTTTTAATTAAATTTTTTTTTGAGACAGAGTTTCACTCTTGTCACCCAGGCTGGAGTGCAATGGTGCAATCTCAGCTCACTACAACCTCCACCTCCGGGGTTCAAGCGGTTCTCCTGCCTCAGCCACTCAAGTAGCTGGGATTACAGGTGCCCACCACCATACCCGGTTAATTTTTGTATTTTTTTTTTTAATAGAAATGAGGTTTCAGCATGTTGGCCAGGTTGGTCTCGAACTCCTGAGGTCAGATGATCCACCCACCTCAGCCGCCCAAAGTGCTGGGATTACAGGCATGAGCCACTGTGCCTGGCCAGAATTATGTACTTTCAATTGTTTATCCTCCACTAGAGATGCTTCTCTGTGAATTAGTTACACATCTTGATGTGTAACTACCTTTATCACCTATCTTTATGACCAGGTTGTTGATCTGAGAGATGGGACTATGGAACAGAGGAAAATTTACAGGTGCCCACTAGGCCTCAAGCCACAGTTGAGTTTTCAGTGGGATTGTACTCTCAGCTAACGAGATGGAAATGAAAGCTGAGTGCTTACTGACAAGAACTGAGTTCGTATCTAAGTGGGCACACAAAAACCCCAGAGGTATAAGAGTAAATTCCGGGCTTCTAATCTGCCAATCAAAACTTCACAAAGGGTTGTGATTGTTAACTGTAAAATAAACCTATCTGCCCATGGGGACTTTTGGGAACCAGTGTTACTGACTATATAACACATGTAAATACTCTTGTTTATATAGCTTTAATTGTCTAGCCCTCTGTAAAATGAAACAATTTAGTTTAGGGACACTTGAGCTCAGTATCTAAAGACTAGGACAAGCCCACATTCCTTCTTGGAAAAGAGATCCTCTTTTTTCAACAGCTAAAATGCAGTCATTTGCTAAAAATGACTCAGTGCTCAGAAAGCTCAGGAGAACAAATCTCAGAGAAAGGGGCTGTCCCTGCCAGACACCCCATTTCTCCCACCCAAGATTTCTATGCCATGTAAGTATCACCCATACAGCCAGAAAGCTAGAAGTGTATTTATTTTGTAACTGACAAGCAAGGAAACAATGCTGAGAGGTCCAGAATTGAACAATAATCACCGTAGATATATTTCTTTGGGGAGAATTCTTCTATGTAAGAGCCTTAAAATTACCCCTCAAATTTGCTTTTTGAAACCATGGTGTTGAAAGGGACTGCTTGAGAATCTGGAACCTGGTGTCTGGTGAGGTTATCTTGGCCCATACTTCCTCTGCAGAACAAACAGTGACTCTTTGGAATAAGGGGCAAACTTGGACTCAGGACCAGAGTTACATTCACAGATCTGCTGTCATTTCCAGGCCACTGGAATATGATAACAATTGACCCTAGTTATTGGTCTAGTGGCAGTAACGGGTGTTTGAGGTAGGTTCCGAGGAGAGTGAACATCCTCTTGTTTGCGAAGTATTTGCTCCAGGTGAGGCAATTACAGGATTTTTGAAGGGAGACAAAATTCTGCAGATACACAAGGGCAAGATACTCCCACTGGCAAGGGAGACTCAAAGCAACTCAGGGGTTCAAGATACTCACTCTCATTTGAGACCAACCAGATGTGCCCATTTCAAGTTTTGGGGTCTCCTTCCTTCCCAACCAATGAGCTAACTTTCAAATGAGAAACTTGGCATTAATTTCCCAAGAATATTATACTGATGTTGTAGTTCTGCAACCTGAAAAATTAAATTTTATGTTTAATTTTTAACAATACCAACCCTGTGGCTATAAGACATAAAAGATTCTGTTAGGGCTGCCATGGAAGTTCTCTAGTTCTCAGACCAAGAACTAAACTAAGAGCTTAAGGACCCAAGCTTTTCATCTTTTGTCTATAAGCACTCCACTACACTCAGAAATATCTGTCCTACGCCACAGTCCTTGCAGTGATCACTACTGCCATTAAGAGACCAGTGTCCGGTCAAGAGACAGAAACCACACAGTAGTTCAAATAAGGAAAGTATAATCATGAAGAACTGTTAACTTGGTAAAAAAACCTGGTTAACCACTAAAAAAGATAAAAGAGAATTGTATGGTGTAATAGAGGTGGCAACCTCAGACTACAGCTATCACTTTTAAGATAAAAGCCAAGGTAAACAAGGAGGAAACTTAGAAAGGAAGAAAGGACTCCAGCAGGCTAAGATTTGGGCCTCTAAGGAGACGGTTCAGCTGCTGCAGAAACATGTCACCCACTGCTGGGGTAAAGAAGAAACCTCCGGGGGACATTCACTTGCTGGAACCATGGGAACAATTCACCACCACAAGGAATGCTGCTGGGGCCAGTTGTGTGCTGATCCATTCACTGTCATGTGGAGAAGGCAGCAAAAAAAACAGAAGATAAGTCCCTTTTTCCTTCTCCAATCTTGAGACTCCCTTCAGCACTCCCTTAGCCCCAAATTGGCTGAACCTAATATAAAACCATACATCTGAGAAAAAAAAAAAAAATGTAGTTTGCAGTGTACCTCTCCAGTATCGTGAAATAGGACAAAGAAAGGTAGTTCGGAATAAGAGGAAATAAATTAATAATAAGCACACTTGAATACAGAGGCTAGGAGTAAAGATGGGGAAAGGCAAACAGTTACAATATATGCTTTAGAGACAGAATCACTTGGACTTAGTGTTAAGACTCCTGTGGGAGGGAGTAAAAGGAGGAATCAAGATGATCCTTCTGAAGAGAAAGGAAACATAGTATATTCATTTGTGGATTGAATGAGTTTGTTGTGGTTAGAAAGAAAGAGACTTAAGAATTAAACTTTGAATATGTATCAAATGTCTATGACGCATTCAGATCAAGGTGTCAAATTGGCAGATAGATGGCTCTACAAATGTTGAGCTTGTCTGAAGATAAAAATTAGCATCATCAGCATATATATATGTTATTTAAGGCCACTGGACTAGATATCATCTCCAGAGAAACTGCAGATAGAGAAAAAAGCCAGAGAATCTCCTGAGAAGCACCAACACTCAGAAGTAAGAAAAGAAGTAAAACAGAGAGAGTAGCCAGTGATAGGGAAATAAAAAAAGAAAAAGAAAAAATAGGAGAGTTTGGTGTAACGGAAGCAGAGAAAGAAGTGTTTCCAAAAAAGTAATCAACTCTGTCAAATGCATTGAAAGTGAAGAAAAGCTTCCATTGGATTTTCTTTCTTTCTTTCTTTCTTTTTCAGACAGGTTCTCACTCCATTGCCCAGGCTGGAGAGCAGTGATGTGATCTCAGCTCACTGCAGCCTCAACCTCCCAGGCTCAAGTAATCCTCCCCACTCAGCCTCCCCAGTAGCTGCGTCTACAGGTGCGCACCACCACGCCCGGCTAATTTTTGTATTTTTTTGTAGAGATGGGGTTTCGCCATGTTGCCCAGATGCTGGTCCCAAACTCCTGGGCTGGAGTGACCCTCCTACCTTGACCTCCCAAAGTGTTGGCATTACAGGCATGAGCCACCACACCCAGCCTGGATTTAACAAGATGTATTTCAATATATGAAGGAAGAGAAAGAAAGAAAGAAGAAGACAGAAATAAGTGGTAGCAGGAGGAAATGTTGGGTCAAACTATAAGTTTTAAACCTGAAAAAATACGAAAAATAAGTTGTCTAATATAACAGCCACTAGCCACAGGTGGCTGCTGAGGACTTGAAATGTGGCCAGTACACCATATGTAGAAAGCTGAAACTGGATCCCTTCCTTACACTGTATACAAAAATTAACTCAAGATGGATTAAAGACTTAAATGTAAGACCAAACACCATAAAAACCCTAGAAGAAAACATAGGTAATACCATTCAGGACACAGGCATAGGCAAAGACTTCATGACTAAAACACCAAAAGCAATGGCAACAAAAGCCAAAATTGACAAATGGGATCTAATTAAACTAAAGAGCTTCTGCACAGCAAAAGAAACTATCATCAGAGTGAACAGGCAACCTACAGAATGGGAGAGAATGTTTACAATCTACCCATCTGACAAAGGGCTAATACCCAGAATCTACAACAAACTTAAACAAATTTACAAGAAGAAACCCCATCAAAAAGTGGGCAAAGGATATGAACAGACACTTCTCAAAAGAAGACACTTATGCAGCCAACAGACATATGAAAAAATGCTCATCATCACTGGTCATCAGAGAAATGCAAATCAAAACCACAATGAGATTCCATCTCAGGCCAGTTAGAATGGCGATCATTAAAAAGTCAGGAAACAACAGGTGCTGGAGAGGTGTGGAGAATTAGGAATGCTTTTACACTGTTGGTGGGAGTGTAAATTAGTTCCATCATTGTGGAAGACAGTGTGGCGATTCCCCAAGGATCTAGAACTAGAAATACCATTTGACCCAGCAATCCCATTACTGGGCATATACCCAACGGATTATAAATCATTCTACGATAAAGACACATGCACACGTATGTTTATTGCAGCACTATTCACAATAGCAAAGACTTGGAACCAACCCAAATTTCCATCAATGATAGACTGGATTAAGAAAATGTGGCACATATATACCATGGAATATTATGCAGCCAAAAGAAGGACGAGTTCATGTCCTTTGTAGGGACACGGACGAAGCTGGAAACCATCATTCCAAGCAAACTAACACAGGAACAGAAAAACAAACACCGCATGTTCTCACTCATAAGTGGGAGTTGAACAATGAGAACACATGGACACAGGGAGGGGAACATCACACACCTGGGCCTGTGTGGGGTGGAGGGCTGGGGGAGAGATAGCATTAGGAAAAATACCTAATGTAAATGACAAGTTGATGGGTGCAGCACACCAACATGGCACATGTATACATATGTAACAAACCTGCATGTTGTGCACATGTACCCTAGAACTTAAAGTATAATAATAAAAATATATATATAAAAGAAATGTGGCTAGTACAAATTTAGATATGCTGTAAGTATAAATTACACACCACATTTCAAAGACTCAATATGAAAAAATATATACAATATCTCATTAATAATTTTTACATCAATTATATGGTGAAATAATATTTCACATACATTGGGTTAAATGAAACATATGACAATTAAATTTATCTCTCTCTTTTTACCTTTTTTTTTTTCTTTTTTTTTTTTTGAGACAGAGTCTTGCTCTGTCACCCAGGCTGGAGTGCAGTGGCGTGATCTCAGCTCACTGCAAGCTCCGCCTCCTGGGTTTATGCCATTCTCCTGCCTCAGCCTCCCGAGTAGCTGGGACTACAGGCGCCCACCACCTCGCCCGGCTAGTTTTTTGTACTTTTTAGTAGAGACGGGGTTTCACCGTGTTAGCCAGGATGGTCTCGATCTCCTGACCTCGTGATCCGCCCGTGTCGGCCTCCCAAAGTGCTGCGATTACAGGCTTGAGCCACCGCGCCCGGCCCTCTTTTTACTTTTTTAATGTGGCTACCATAAAATGTTAAATTATATATGTGGCTCACATCATATTTCTCCTGGAAAGAGTTGTGCTAGAGCATGTTTATATGCTAATACAATGATCTAGCAGAGAATCAGGAATTGATGATGTAGAAAGATAAAGAGTAAGAAAAAGAGAAAAGACCTTTAAAAGCTTAAGCTGATGAAGGCTGATGGACATCACGGATAGATCAACAAACAAGTAGAGAAAGGCATGTACATAGATAATATTTGTTGTATCCTTTATACAGAGAGAACTCACTCTTTTTAAACAGCCATGAAGCAGTAATAAACATTTATCAAGGACTAAGTCACAAATAAAATCTCAAATACCCAAAGGTACAGATCACATGGTAACCAAACAAGAAATCAGTAAGAAAAAGACAGCAAACTCAATCTAATTACGTGGACATTACAAAACAGTGTTCTAAATAACTCTTGGATTAAAGTGGAAATTAGTACTAGAACACAGACTGTTTGAAATTACCAATGAAACAACACTACATTTCAAAACTTATGGAATACTACCAAAGTCTTAACTCAAAGGAAAATTCAGAGCTTTTAGTGATCTTCATAATATACATGGAAGATTGAAAGTAAATGATCTAAGCACCTGGTTCAAGAAAGTTTAACAACATTAAAAAAATAATAATAAGCCAATAGAGAACAGGACAAACTAATAAAAAGAAAATTCAAAATTAATGAACTAGAAAGCATGGCAAAACACAATTGCATAGACCTGGTAAATAACACAATTGTTTTATTTTGTTTTTGTTTTTAGAATACGACACACAAACCATTAGTAAGTCTGAACAAGAAAAAAAGGGAAAGAAAATGCAAATATCTACAACAAGGAAAGAAAAATAATTAAGCATTAAGAGATTTTTAAAATTCTAAAATTTCCAATATTTGCCAGTAAATTAGAAAATCTACATGAAATAGACAAATTTTTAGGAAACTGCAGATTACTAATATTGGCTCATGAAGAGAAGAAATTATCCCAATGATCAGAGAAAAACTTGAAAATGTAGCAAAAGCTTTAACTTCAAAAAAAGCACCAGTTCCAGTTTGTTTTATCAGTAAGTTCTAATACATCATAAAGAACAGATAATTCCGAGATTATTTAAACATTCAGCTAATACAAACTATGAAAAACATCCCAAAACACTTCACTGAGAAATTTAATTCTGATACTAAATTATACTAAATACTAAACAACAATAGTAAAAATAAAATAAAATACATCTTGGGTCATTCTCAAAATCCAAAGTCAAACATTAGCAAGTCTAATTAAGAATGCTTTTGACAGCAAGTAACAGAAACTCTGACTCAAATTATCTTTAAAAATGAGGGTATTCTGGACTCAACAGGAAGTCTAGAAGTAGGATAAGTTTTAGGATGGGTTGTGGTTTAATTATGTTATTAAGAACCCAGGGGAGAGGGCCAAGGTGGCCAATTAGAAGCAGCAGCTGTCTGTGGCACTCAGGGAGAGGAAGAAAGGAGCAAGTGAATACAGCACCTTCAACTGAAATATCCAGGTACTCACATTGGGACGGATCACAGAAACAACTCGACCCATGGAGAAGAGAGACAAGCAGGATAGGGCAATGACCCATCTGGGAGCAACATGAAGCCAAGAGAACCCCCACCCCCAGCCAAGGGAAGCAGTGAGTGATTGTGCAACCCCAGGAAACCATGCTTCTCCCACGGATCTTTGCCACTCACAGATCTGGAGATCGGTGCACCCACACCACCTCGTGCACCCACATCACCAGGGTCTTGGGTCTCACACACAGAGGTGTGTTGAGTCTGGGCAGTGCGGCTGCTCAGGCATGCACAGAGACCCAGGAACTTTACATATTCGGGTCCCAGGATCCCCAATAGAGGTGTCTGCAACTCAGGCAAGGTGGGAGGTCTGTATATACCCCTAGGAAGGGGGCTGAATCCAGGGAGCCAAGCAGCATCAATCTGTGGGTCCCACTTCCACAACACCTCACAAAATAAGACCTACTGGCTTGGAATATAGCCTGCCTGAGATGGGACAGAGTCCACAGTGGGAGGGGTGGGCCGCCATCTCTACTGTTTGGTTGACTCAGCCATTCTGGTCTGCGGCCTTTGGAGAGTCCAAATGGTTCAGACAAGGAATGGTCTTCCCAGCACAGTACAGCGGCATCGCCAGAACGAGGCCAGACTGCTTCTTTAAGTGGGGCCCCAATCCATTCCTCCTCACTGACAGGTACCTCCCAACCGGGGCCTCCAGCCATCTCTGCCAGTATTCTACCAACAGATCCTGATCTCTTCCTGGAACAGCATGCCCGAGAGGAGGGGAGGGGAGGGCCACCATGCTGGTTGTTTTAACGACTCAGCCTGTGGGCTTTGGAGAGTCCAAGCCAACAAGGGCAGAAGCAGTTCCCTAGCACAACATGGCTGTTCTGCATGGCCAGATGGCTTCTTTAGGTGGGACCCTGATCCACTTTTCCTTGACAGGTAGATCATGCCACCTGGGGTATCCAGCCACCCCAGCCCATGTTCTGCGGCCAACAGAGTTCTAATTTTTCCCTGGGACAGAGTGCCCAGAGGGCAAGGCAGGCCACCAACTTGGCTGCCTTGGGTAGCTCAGCCAGTCCAGCCTGTGGGCCTCGGAGAGCCCAAACCAATTAGGGGCTGATATGCTATCTTCAAGAAACCCATCTCACGTGCAAAGACATACATAGGCTTGAAATAAAGGGATGGAGGAAAATTTACCAAGCAAATGGAAAACAGAAAAAAACAGGTGCGATCCTAGTTTATAACAAAACAGACTTTAAACCAACAAAAATCAAAAAAGACAAAGAAGGCCACTACATAACAGTAAAGGGTTCAATTCAACAAGAAGAGCTAACTAACCTAAATATATATACACCCAACACAGGAGCAACCAGAAAAAGAAAGTTCTTCGAGACCTTCAAAGAGACTTAGACTCACACACAATAAGAGTGGGAGACTTTATTACCCCACTGACAATATTACACAGATCATTGAGACAGAAAATTAACAAAGACATTCAAGACCTCAACTCAGCTCTGGATCAAGTGGGCCTGATAGATATAGACAGAACTCTCCATTCCAGAACAACAGAATATACATTCTTCTCATCACCACAACACTGACTCTAAAATTGATCTCATAATTGGAAGTAAAATGCTCCTCAGCAAATGCAAAAGAACTGAAACCATAACAAAGAGTCTCTCGGACCAAGGTGTAATCAAATTAGAACACAAGATTAAGAAATTCACTCAAAACCATACGACTACATGGAAAATGAACAATCTGCTCCCAAATGACTTTTGGGTAAATAATGAAATTAAGGCAGAAATCAAGAAGTTCTTTGAAACTAATGAGAACAAAGATACAACGTTCAGAATCTCTGGAATGCAGCTAAGCACTGTTAAGAGGGAAATTTATAGCACTAAATGTCCACATCAAAAAGTTAAAAAGATCTCAAGTTAACAACCTAACATCACAACAAACTAGAGAACCAGAGCAAACCAACCCAAAGCTAGCAGAAGACAAAAAATAACCAAAATCAGAGCAGAACTGAAGAAGATAGAGACACGAAAAACCCTTCAAAGAATCAATGAATCCAGGAGCTGTTTTTTTTTGGGGGCGGGGGGGGGGGGAATTAACAAAATAGATAAACTGCTAGCTAGACTAAAAGAATAAAAGAAAAAAGATTCAAATAAACACAATCAGAAGTGATAAGGGTGATATCACCCTGACAGAAATACAACCAACCATCAGAGAATACTACAAACACCACTATGCAAACTAGAAAATATCTAGAAGAAATGGATAAATTCCTGGATACTCCCAACACTGAACCAGGAAGAAACTGAATCCCTGAATAGACGATAATGAGTTTAGAAATTGAAGCAGTAATAAATAGCCTACCAACTGTTGCGAAAAAGCTGAGTGTTGGGAAGAAAGCTGAGGCAGGGCTTGCATGTCTGACATAATGTCCTCTGGAATGTATGTAGACTTGCTGGCTCCTTGCTTCCAGCCCTCCTAGGCTCCTAGATCGATCGTATTCCCATTTTCTCAAGTAGTAGAACATGTTCCTTATAAATGCTAAACTGTCACAGCTGTAGATCATGCGCCTGCTCTTTTGACCTCCACATTCTCACCACCTGTTTCTCTGTTGGATTACCAATAAACAGCGTGGGCTCCCAGAGCTCGGAGCCTTCGCAGCCTCCATACACTAGCGATGGCTCCCTGGTCCCACCTTTCTCTCTCAAACTGTCTTTTTCTCAATCCTTTGACTCCACTGGACTTTGTCACGCCCACGACCTGGTGTTGGGTCTGATCACCCCAACACCAAAAAAAAAAAAAAAAAAAAGCCCAGGAAGACAGATTCACAGGTGAATTCTACCAGAGGTACAAAGAAGAGCTAATACCATTCCTACTGAAACAATTTGATATTCAAAAAAATTGAAAAGGAGGGACTCCTCCCTAACTCATTGTATGAGGCCAGCATCATCTTGATACCAAAACCTGGCACAGATACAACAAAAAAGGGAAATTTCAGGCCAATGTCTCTGATGAACATCAATGCAAAAATCCTCAACAAAATACTGGCAAACTGATTCCAGCCGCACATCAAAAATTTTATCCACCACGATCAAGTTGGCTTTACCTTTGGGATGCAAGGCTGGTTCAACATACAAAAATCAATAAATGTAATTCATCACATAAACAGAACTACAGGCAAAAATCACATGATTATCTCAATAGATGCAGAAAAGGTCTTCGATAAAATTCAACATCCCTCATGTTAAAAACCTCAATAAACTAAGTATTGAAGGAACATATCTCCAAATAATAAGAACCATATATGACAAATGCACAGCCAATATCATACTGAATGGACAAAAACTGGAAGCATTCCCCTTGAAAAGTGGCACAAAACAAGGCTGCCCTCTCTCACCACTCCTAATCAACACTGGAAGTTCTGGCCAAGGCAATCCGGCAAGAGAAAGAAATAAGGCATATTCAAATAGGAAGAGAGAAAGTCAAACTATCTTTGTTTGCAGGTGACATGATCCTGTATCTAGAAAACCTCATTGTCTCAGTCCAAAAGCTTCTTAAGCTGATAAGCAACTTCAGTAGTCTCAAGATACAAAATCTGTGTGCAAAAATCACTAGCATTCCTATACACCAACAACAGGCAAGCCGAGTCAAATCCCATTCACAATTGCCACAAAAAGAATAAAATACCTAGGAACACAGCTAACCAGAGAAGTGAAGGACCTCTTCAAGAACTACAAACTACCACTCAAAGAAATCAGAGAAGACACAAACTAATGGAAAAACATTCCATGCTCATAGATGGGAAGAATCAATATTGTGAAAATGGCCATACTGCCCAAAGTAATTTACAGATTCAATGCTATTTCTGTTAAACCACCATTGAGATTCTTCACAGAATTAGAAAAAAAATTATTTTAAAATTCATATGGAACCCCAAAAGGACATGAATAGACAAGACAATTGTAAGCAAAAAGAAAAAAGCTGGAGGCATCATGCTCCCCAACTTCAAACTATACTACAGGACTACAGTAACCAAAACAGCATGGTACTGGTACAAGAACAGACATATAGACCAATGAGAGAATAGAGAATCCAGATATAAGTCTGCACACCTACAACCATCTGATCTTTGACAAACCTGACGAAAACAAGCAATGGGAAAAGGATTCCCTATTTAATAAATGGTGCTGGGAGAACTAGCCATATGCAGAAAATTGAAACTGGACCCCTTCCTTACACCATATACAAAAACTAACTCTAGATTGATGAAAGACTTACATGTAAAACCCAAAACTATAAACACTTCAGAAGAAAACCTAGGCAATATCATTGAGGACACGGGTGTGGGCAAAAATTTCATGACAAAGATGCCAAAAGCAATAGCAACAAAAGCCAAAATTGACAAATGGGATCCAATTAAACTAAGGAGCTTCTATACAGCAAAAGAAACTATCATCAGAGTGAACAGACAACCTACAGAATGGGAGAAAATTTTTGCAATCTATCATCTGACAAAGGTCTAATAGCCAGCATCTAAATGGAATTTAAACAAATTTACAAGAAAAAAACAACCCCATTAAAAAGTGGGCAAAAGACATGAACAGACACTTCTCAAAAGATGACATATATTTGGCCAACAAACATGAGAAAAAGCTTAACATCACTGTTCATTACAGAAATGGAAATCAATACCACAATGAGATACCATCTAACACCAGTCAGAATGGCTATTCCTAAAAAGTCAAAAACAACAGATGGCTGGCGAAATTGTAAAGAAAAAGGAACACTTTTACACTGTGGGTGGAAAAGTAAGTTAGTTCAACCATCATGGAAGACAGTGTGGCAATTCCTCAAAGACTTAGAGGCAGAAATACCATTCAACCCAGCAATCCCATTACTGAGTATATACCCAAAGGAATAAAAATCATTCTATTACAAAGATATATGCATGTGTATGTTCATTGCAGCACTATTCACAACAGCAAAGGCCTGGAACCAACCTAAATGTCCATCAATGATAGACTGGACAAAGAAAATGTGGTACATATATACCATGGAATACTATGTAGCCATAAAAAGGAATGAGATCTTGTCCTTTTCAGGGACATGTATGGAGCTGGGGGCCATTATTCTTAGCAAACTAATGCAGAAACAGAAAGCCAAATACCACATGTTTTCACTTACATGTGGGAGCTGAATGATGAGAACACATGGACACATTGGGTGGAGCAACACACACTGAGGCCTGTCTGAGGACAGGGGGTGGGAAGAGGGACAGCATCAGGAAGAACAGCTAATGAATGCTGGGCTTAATACCTGGGTGATGGGATGATCTGTACAGTAAACCAACATGGCACACATTTACCTATGTAACAAACCTGCACATACTGCACATGTACTCCTGAACTTAAAATAAAAGTTGGAAATTTAAAAAAGAATCCATCCTTTCCATCTTTCTGGTCTGCCATTCTTTGTGTTATTTCATTCCTGGTTAGCTAGCAACATGATTGTAATATTTCCAAGCATCCAGGCATGATTTCCAGAAAAAGATGAAAAACTAACTCTTTTCAGATTTCTACTTATGAGCCAAAGACACTTTTCCCAGAAGTTCACCTAGCAGGCATCATTGCTCACTAGCAAGAGTTGGATTACATGCTCATAACTGAACCAATCCTAATCACCAGAATGGAGTTGTTTTAGACCTGCTCATCAGCATCTCCTGGAGGGCTTGTTAAAATATACATTGCTGGACCTCATCCCCAGGGTTTCTGACTCAGTAGGTCTAGTATGGGTCTTGAAAATTTGCATTTCTAATAAATTCCCCAGTTACATGAATACTGATTATCTTGAACCAGTCAGGACTATCTCTATAGCTGGAAATGAGGTCAGCTTCCCCAAGACAGCTGGCCACCCTGAGAATGGAGACCTGAACACAGCAGTGACTCTATTAGAAAATAAGGAAGTATAAATGGCTCTGCAGTGGCCTCCATGCTAATCTAAGAATCTATTAATAAAACAGTATTACCAAATAGGATTTAGCCTAAGAATACAAGGTGATTGAACATTTGGAAATGTATTCATGTATTACACAAATACATTAAGGAGAAAAGCTTCATGCTTTGTGTTACTAAAGGCCAAAAGACATTTGATCAAATTAAAAATCCATTCCTGACTTAAACTCAGTTTCTTCAGCTTTAAAATGGTGGTAAGGGGGTTGGAGATAGGGTTTGTATTATATGACCTCAAAGTTCCCTTCCACTGTAAAGATTTATGACTCTAACACTCTGCAGTGACCACTGGATAAGTTCTGCATAAAGAACATTTTGATGAGCCAAAATGTAAAAACTATACTATTTTTATCACTAAGTAATGCCCAACTGACCTTGTCAAACACTCAATATTCTTTTCTCCCTCCCTGAACCTGGGTGCGGCTCACACATGAATGAAGAAACGGTGAGGCCAGCCAAGCCACTGCAATATGGAAAGGGTGTATGTTGAGTATATTATCTGGTAAATTTTTTAAAAATTAAAGTATAGTGGTCTATTTTTTAGGCTACATCAAAATGACCCCATTCAAAACTTCAGGGATCCTTTATAGTCTGAAGGCTATTTACTAAAAGGTAAATATCCTGAGGAAAGGACATTCAGGAAAAGCACTAACATGCACTGAGAGACCACCAGTGTATTAGTCCATTCTCAGGCTGCTAATAAAACATAACCGAGACTGGGTAATTTATAAAGGAAAGAAGTTAATTGACTAACAGTTCAGCATGGCTGAGGAGACCTCAGGAAACTTGCAGTCATAGCAAAAGGGAAGGTAACACGTCCCTCTCCACATGGCGGCAGCAAGGAGAACTGCAGAGCAAAGTGGGAGAAAAGCCTCTTATAAATCCATCAGATTTTGTGAGAACTCACTCATTGTCACAAGAACCCCATGAGATTCCCTCCCACAACATGTGGGGATTATGGGAACTACAACTGAAGATGAGATTTGGATGGGGACTCAGCCCAACCACATCAACCAGATACCAGACTAGTCAAATGTACCACTTGTTGCGGGGATGTCAACTATCTCAATGAGTGAATATGTAAAGAATTTTGTAGAGTAGAGGCTCTCAAAGATGTCTACCACCTCTGGGTGTGATATCTACTCAATCACAGCCAGAGGCTATGGGCTATCAACCATTCAATGAGCCTCTACACCCAGGATGCACCTAAACAAAGGTTTTATAAAGAAAGCATGATCTCAACAATGTTTTTCATGTAAGAAGAACCTTCCTGGTAATTACAGTGATTTTAACAATTTAGCAACATTGACTGAAACTTCCTGAAGTTTGTTTTGAAATACTAGAGTGAGCTTTTTGAATAATTCAGGAAAATAATATACATATATTATAATAGTTCATATACAACTATTCTAATGTACACACAGTGGCAGTTTCTTTTTCTTTTCTTTTCTTCTTGTTTTTTTTTAGCTTTACTGAAGTACTGCAAAATATACAAAGAGAAAATGGCAATTATCTTAAACATACAGTTTGATGAATTTTTACAAACTACACACATGTAACAGCCAGCATCCAGATCAATGGTCCTGTGCAGTCACCAAGTGGCCAGCTTTCTTTATGAGGGAGCGTAGGCACACTTGTAGACCTAGCTACTCAGGAATCTGAGGCAGAGGATGCTTGAGCCCAGGAGCTGGAGGCTGCACTGAGCCAAGTTTATGCCACTGCACTCCAGCCTGTGTGAAGTGAGGTCCTGAATCAAATAAAAACAATAATAATTTACTACTCCAAAACCCCTCTGAGAGTTATTCCTCACTGTAGCATTTTATAAGCTGTTGTCTTTCATTTTCACTCCTACATTTCCTACTTTGATTTCTCTCCAGAGTGTAGAAGTCCTGCAGTAGATATAATAGGGAGTAGTATGTATAATGACAACATTAAACATGATTGATATGGTTTGTCTGTGTCCCCACCCAAATCTCATCTTGAATTTAACTTCCACAATTTCCATGTGTTATGAGAGGAGCCCAGTAGAAGGTAAATGAATCATGGGGGCAGGTCTTTCCTGCACCGTTCTCGTGATAATGAATGAGTCTCATGAGATCTGATGGTTTAAAAACGGGAGTTTCCCTGCACAAGCTTTCTTTTTCCCTGCCACCATCCACATAAGATGTGACTTGCTCCTCCTTGCCTTCTGCCATGATCGTGAGGCCTCCCCAGCCATGTGGAACTGTAAGTCTATTAAATCTCTTTCCCATATAAATTACCCAGTCTCAGGTATGTCTTTATCAGCAGTGTGAAAATGAACTAATACAGTAAACCGGTACCAGTAGAGTGGGGTACTGCTGAAGAGATACCCAAAAATGGGGAATCAACTTTGGAACTGAGTAACAGGCAGAGGTTGGAACAGTTTGGAGGACTCAGAAGAAGATAGGAAAATGTGGGAAAGCTTGGAACTCCCTAGATACTTGTTGAATGCCTTTGACTAAAATGCTGATAATGATATGGACAATGAAATCCAGGCTGAGGTGGTCTCAGATGGAGATGAGGAACTTGTTGGGAACTACAGCAATGGTGACTCTTGTTATGTTTTAGTCAAGAGGCTGGCAGTTTTTCACCCCTGCCCTAGATATCTGTGGAACTTTGAACCTGACAGAGATGATTTAGAGTATCTGGCAGAAGAAATTTCTAAGCAGCAAAGCATTCAAGAGGTAACTTGGATGCTGTTAAAGGCATTCAGTTTCATAAGGGAAGCAAAGCATAAAAGTTCAGAAAATTTGCAGCCTGACAATGTGATAGAAAAGAAAATCCCATTTTCTTAGGAGAAATTCAATCTGGCTGCAGAAATGTGCATAAATAACAAGGAGCCAAATGTTAATCCCCAAAACAATGGGGAAAATGTCTCCAGGGCATGTCAGAGGTCTTCGCAGCAGCCCCTCCTATCACAGGCCTGGAGACCTAGAAGGAAAAAATGGTTTTGTGGGCCAGGCCCAGGGTCCCCATGCTGTATGCAGTCTGGGGACTTGGTGCCCTGTGTCCCAGCTGCTCCTTTTAGCCATGACTAAAAGGGGCCAATATACAGCTTGGGCCATGGCTTCAGAGGGTGCAAGCCCCAAGCCTTGGCAGCTTCCACATGGTGTTGAGCCTACAGGTGCACAAAAGTCAAGAATTGAGGTTTGAGAACCTCTGTCTAGATTTCAGAGGATGTATGGAAATGCCTGGATATCCAGGCAGAAGTTTGCTGCAGGGCCAGGGCTATCAAGGCAATGCAGAAAGGAAATGTGGGGTCAGATCCCCCACATAGAGTCCCTACTGGGGCACTGCCTAGTGGAACTGTGAGAAGAGGGCCACCATCCTCCAGATCCCAGAATAGTAGATCCACCAACAGCTTGCACCATGTGCCTGGAAAAGCTACAGACACTCAACACCAGCCTGTGAAAGCAGCCAAGTGGGAGGCTGTGCCATGCAGAGCCACAGGGGTGGAGCTGCCCAAGACATGGAACCCACGTCTTTCATCAGCATGACCCGGATGCAAGACATGGAGTCAAAGGACATAATTTTGGAGCTTTTATATTTTACTGCCCTGCTGGATTTGGGGCTTGCATGGGGCCTGTAGACCCTTTGTTTTGGCCAATTTCTCCTACTTGGAATGGTTGTATTTACCCAATGCCTGTAACCCCATTGTATCTAGGAACTAACTTGCTTTTGATTTTACAGGCTCATAGGCAGAAGGGACTTGCCTTGTTTCGGATGAGACTTTAAACTGGGGACTTCTGAGTTAATGCTGAAATGAGTTAAGACTTTGGGGGACTGTTGGGAAGGCATGATCGGTTTGAAATGTGAGGACATGAGATTTGGGTGGGGCAGAAGGATATGGGTTGGCTGTGTCCCCACCCAAATCTCATCTTGAATTATAACTCTCACAATTCCACATGGGGTAGAAGGAACCCAATGGGAGGTGACTGAATTATTGCAGCAGGTCTTTCCTGCACTGTTCTCATGATACTGAATGAGTCTCACAAGATCTGATGGTTTTAAAAATAAGAGTTTCCCTGCACAAGCTCTCTTTTTGCCTGCCACCATCAACGTTCTGCCTCCCCAGCCACGTGGAACTATAAGTCCATTAAACCTCTTTCCTGTATAAATGACCCAGTTTCAGGTATATCTTTCTCAGCATCATGCAAACAAACTATTACAGTGATAAAGAAGAGCAGTGGAGAGATTATCATCCCCACTCACTGAAGGTTGACAGGACTGCCTTAACAATATGTACAGGTTACTGTGCCCAAGCTTTATTTCTGAAAAGACAATCAAATCTAACAAGAAAGTTTATGAGTTAAAAAAAAAAAAAATTTCACCATCCTAACATTAATTTTTAGTTTTATATGTCTCCTCCCATTGGTATAGGGATTTTTACCTAGCTCTAATTACAGTCATGCATCACTTAATGATGGGGCTATGTTCTGAGAAATGCATCATTAGGCAATTTCGTCATTGTGTGAACATCATGGAGTGCACTTACACAAACCTAGATGGTATAGTCTACTACCTACCTAGGGTATATGGTATAAGCTTATTGCTCCTACGCCTCAAACCTGCACAGCACATTACTATACTGAATACTGCAGGCAATTATAACACTATGGTAAATACGGCTCAAGCCTGTAATCCCAGCCCTTTGGAAGGCCAAGATGGGAGGACTGCTTGAGCCCAGGAGTTCGAGACCAGCCTGGGCAACATAGGTTAGGAAGACCACGTCTCTACCAAAAATAAAACAATTGCCAGGTATGGTAGCATGTGCCTGTAGTCCCAGCTACTCAGGAGGCTGAAGTGGGAGGATTGCTTGAGCCCAGGAGCTTGAGGCTGCAGTGAGCTATGATCACACCACTGCACTCCAGCCTGGGTGACAGAGCAAGGCCCTGTCTCAAAAAGAAAAAAGAAAAGAAAAAAGGACAAAAAATGGTACACCCATATAGGGCATTTACCATGAATATAGCTTGCAGGACTGGAAGTTGCTGTGGGTGAGCCAGTGAGTGGGTGGTGAATGAATGTACTGTAGACTTTATAAACACTGTACATTTAGGCTACACTAAATTCATGTGTAAAAATTTATTTCGTCAATAACAAATTAACCTTACCTTACTATAACTTTTTTACTTTATAAACTTTAAAGTTGTTTTAATGTTTTGACTCTTTTGTAATCTTGGTTTAAAACATAAACACATTGTATAGCTATACAAAATACTGTATTTTCTTTTTTATATTCTTATTCCATAAACTTTTTTATATTTCTAAAAGGTTTTTTTCTTTTGAAACTTTTTAAAAATTAAAAACAAAGACATAAACGCACACATTAGCCTAGGGCTTCACAGGGTCAGGATCCTCAACACGTCACTATGCGATAGGAATTTTTCAGCTCCATTATCATCTTATGGGACCACTGTAGTATACGTAGTAATGTTGTATCACATGACTGTATAACTAGAGACATCTAGTTCTTTTACTGCCAGCTGTGGACAAACAAGAAATGTTGCTGTTATGGCTGCAGGAAGGCAACCAAATGTTTCTCTAATACTTTGTACAACGTAGTCCTTATGCCCACTATATCTAAAAGGTCACAAATATTCATTAACAAAATATAGTCAAACCTTTAGGAGTTCACAATCTGGTAAGAGAGATAGGCATCATAGTGCACAGCTGTTTTTCCAAATGTCCATTGCTAATCTGTTCATCTTATTCTTCTGTCAAAGCAGTAAGGACAGAAGAGAAGATGTGAGTCATCCCAGAGTCACAGCCCTCTGAAAATCCCTGAAATCCCTTCTTTCCTGTCCCTCAGATCACTGTAAGGACTTCAAGGTTCTCTCTAACCCTTACAGCTGTCTGAAAACATTTTTTCTGATATGAGAGCCTCCACCTTCTCTCTAAGGAAAGTAAATCCTTTCTTAGTCAAGTTCTCCTTTTCCACACTCCGGTCTTTCCCTGGAATATCTCCCCTATCCTTCCTCCCTTCTTCCTTTCCCATTATACTTCTCACTGACCCTCAGGAAAATAGCTTTAAAATTTCCCCTCTGGAATGGGGCCCCTGTCCACAGAGCACCTACCTTCCGTATAAGTCAGATGCTAAACTCAATCACCTACGAAGGCCAGGCAGAACAGTGTTCTTCTGACTTTGTTTGCACATTAAGTTCACGGAACATTCTCTACTTTCACAGAGAAACATGCTTGTTTTTTTCTTGAAACATACAGCCCTTAGTTAAGCTTTCATTTGCACAGTTTTGACAGATAGGGATGCAAGAACTATTTGTTTTTCCTCCCAATTCCACTCTAATGTCAGTAATTGGCAGAGGACCTTCCGAGTAACAGAGAACATATGCTCTCTAAGAGGGCTACTCAGCAGCCACGGTTTGCCAAGTGGAACATGGGCCTAGTGTTGCTGTGTTGCTAGATCTTCTGACCTTTCAGGAGACAAAAATCCAGATATTTTTATGAAAAATCATGTTTTCAAAATGCTGACAGTTAATTCAAAAGAATTTAAAATGCTCCAAAGTCTAAAGCAAACAAGGTCACAGAGTGAAGGAGCATTGCCAGTGTACAGCTTCTGGCACTGTTAAGTTTTAATGAGTATTTTATTATCTTTGCTTAATTTACAACAGACAATTATATAATTATGCCTTTGACAGACATCAATAATCTGTTTCTGTATTCCTTCTCCATATTTATAGAGTATTGTGTTTTCTAGCTTATTTCCACAACACATTGTTAATAGTGCCTTAGGCCAAACTACTCTTCTTTCCCAATTATTCTCTTTCTTCCCTACAAAGGGAGTTAAAACAAGGAGCTGTTAAAGCTCGGAGCCAAATAAGAGATTAAATTACATTAGTTTTAAATGGTTTTCTGGAGTGGCTGGAAATTTTTACCAGTAATCTTACTGCAATTCCTGGGTCAGTGAAGAACTGGGTAAATATGATTACCGTGCACACACAAACACATCGCTGTGATCAAAACGCAAATCACAGTATGTGAGTCACTACTCCCAACACTGCCATGTCTCTGCCTTAGTAAGCCTGCCAGCCCCATCCAGAGGATTTTTCTCATCTCTGAACTCCAATCACTTACACCTTCCCCCATCAAAATTTACCCTATATTTTATTATAATTGCATATAAATATGCCTTCCTTGTAAGAGCAGGAACTGTGTCTCTCCATTGTACAGCCTGGCACAGTGTCCGGCACACAGTAGGCAAAGCAAGAGTCATTGCACGAACCAGTATCATCATCCAAACAATAGCTACCATTTCCAGAGCACCTACCGTGAGCTGACTAGTTTACCTGCATTATCCTGGTGGCTTTCCCAGACCAGACCACCCAAAACAAAGCAGCCCCCCAGTCACCCTCTAAGCACATAACCCTATTTTAGTTCTCGGAATAGGACTGATTGCTTTCTAACATATTTTCGTCATTTCGGTGTGCTTATTGTCTGTCACCGGTTTCACTTCACAAGAAGGAAAGCTCCAAGAGGACAGGCATTTTATCTACCTTGTACTTGGCTCATAGCAAATAAATGAATCTAAGCCGCCCACCTCCCTGGGCAACAGAGTTGACCTGCACACAGTAGGTCTCAATGAGTATGTTTTAAATTTTATATTTAGATTTCAAGATAATTGTGTTGAATATTTTATGGTTCATAACAAACAGAAAGGGGAGGGCAGAATAAAAATAAATAAAAGTTTAGTTACATTACCCTAGCACTGACGTTGGTACGGGAATTTTTGCTGCAGTAAGAAAACCACTTCCTCTGACATAAGGTCACCCACACTTCTGGGTCTTTTTTTTTTTTTTTGAGACGGAGTCTCGCTCTGTCACCCAGGCTGGAGTACAGTGGCGCGATCTCCGCTCACTGCAAGCTCCGCCTCCCGGGTTCGTGCCATTCTCCTGCCTCAGCCTCCCGAGTAGCTGGGACTACAGGCGCCGCCACCTCGCCCGGCTAATTTTTTTGTATTTTAAGTAGAGACGGGGTTTCACCGTGTTAGCCAGGATGGTCTCGATCTCCTGACCTCGTGATCCGCCCGTCTCAGCCTCCCAAAGTGCTGGGATTACAGGCTTGAGCCACCGCGCCCGGCCTACTTCTGGGTCTTACCACATCCTCTTAGACAGCTCATCGTGGCTGGGCTGGCTGGGACAGTCAGGACTCCAGACGCTCACACTAAAAGAGGGATGGGAGTCGAGGAGTCACTCCACTCCTCTGTAGGGAGCTGGCCGCGAGTGGGTGAGCAGGAGCGTGCGCGCGGATCCGTGCAGCGCCCAGGGCGGCTGTGCGAAGCCGCCACAGCCTGCGCGCCCCGGCGATTCTCCACCCTGGGGCTCGCCTGGCCGTTTCGTTCCTCTTCCTTCCACCCCCAAAGCGCGCAAGCCCTGCAGAGTCAAACCTGGCACATCCTCAAGCCTCCAGGGGGAAACATGACTGAGCCCCGCATCACGTGTGCAGAAACGGCCTATAGTGTCCGAAGGATGCCACCTAGTCGCAGGCCCAGCGGCGCCACGGACAGCGACCGCGGTTGTCCAGGTCGCGCCCCGTCCCTGCCCGGCCCAGCCCATCCCCGCGCCCCGCCGCGCCCCGCCCCGCCCCGCCCCCGCGGCCCGGCCCCCAGCGGCCAGCCTCCCGCAGCCCCGCCCCCGCCGCCCCAGTACCCGCCCCTCGCGCCTTCGTTTATTTCTCTGCGCGCAGGGACCGGCTGCTTCTTCGCCAGAACCACGCGATTGCTTGCTGTCCCAGCGGCGCCTCTTCATCGCCGCCGCCATGCCCGGAGGTCTGCTTCTCGGGGACGAGGCTCCCAACTTTGAGGCCAATACCACCGTCGGCCGCATCCGTTTCCACGACTTTCTGGGAGACTCGTAAGTGGCCACCGCGTAGCCCTGCCCTGGCCTTGGTTGCGCCTGGACTCGGAGGTGCCTTCCCTATTTCTTCTCCCTTCCGTCCTCCCTGCCGCTCAGCCCCCTGCGCCGCTCGCCCCCTCCCCCGCACCGGTTTCCGCGCGCGCCAGGCCGTGTGGCCCCTGCTCAGCGTCGGCTGCGCCCCCGGGAGCTGGCACCCCTTCAGCCTGCCCTGCGCGAGCCACTGGATCCCTCCAGGCCTCCCCGCCTCCGGCGTGGCTGGGCAAGGCCACGCCAAGGTGGGGGATGGGGAGGACAAAATTGGGTTCTGCAGGTTCTGGAAACTCACTGCCCGTGGGAGGGTTTGTTGTCCGTTGAACTCGTCTTAGTAAACTGCAGGTAGCGTGGTCAGGCCGAGGGCGCAGGGGCGGGTCGGCATTGGCGATCACTTCCCCGGTCTAGTGCCCAGGGTCGCACCGCCCTCCCTCCCACCCTCCGTTCTGGAATTTGCTCCCTGGGGAGGATGGGTGTCTGAAGCCAAAGTCGGAGGACACAGCTGCTGGCTATATGTTACAGGAAGGCCAACGTATTATCTGAGGGTGCAGGGTATTTGCAGGCTTCTGGGCACAAAATGTGAAATTTAAAACCACTAGCTGCCTAATAGGTGGCCGAAAGACTTTTTGTCCAGACCCTCCTTCAATGACCAAGATATGATTTGATAACAGCTTTAGGAAGAGCCAAGAACACTCTGTGTAGGTGTGCCTTCAGAGATTCCAGAACTTGCAACGCTTAGAGGGAAGGACTTCTGACGCCGTTCAGCTGTAGTAGCCTATTCTTGCTAGTGATGGCCGTTCCAGGCTCCAGGACACGTGTACTCCCCAACTTTGAGACTCTTTTGTTTCCCAGTGGCTTGCGCCTCACTGTCCTCTCCACTTTCTGCCTTGCTTCCAGCACATAAGCTTTCTGATGATAGCCAAATTGATGACCTGTGATCTGACTTGGCAGTTTTGCCATTATGAATAGGAGTAGTGAATCAGTGTTGCCTTTTTTTTTTTTTTTTTTTTTTTTTTTTGGCGGCTCCTGGATTAGCAAACTGGAAGTTGCTTAGTTTTCATCAGAAGCATTCCAGGCCTGTCTAGTTATATTATGGTTCTGGAGTTCTAGTGGTCCTACTACACTGTGAGGCTCCGAGGTTTGACGACAGTTCTTCCCCAGTTTATATCCTTTTTATGTACAGTATCCAGGGAGACAAAGAGAGAGGCTTATGAAATTAATCAATGATTGGACAGGGCTGTGCAGAGAACCAGGGAGAGATTCTTACACATCATGTGCCTACCTGGACCCTTACAACCTCTTACGTCCCTTTTCTAGCCACTGAATAGAGGAAAAAGCTTTGTGAAAGATAGGACTAGGCCAGAAAAAGGTTGAAAAATGGAATATTCAAACCTTGAACGCAGAAAAATACTTTAGAAATACAGCTTATGGCCAGTCTTAATTTCTCCAGTAATCCTTGGGATTTTTAGAGTTGTGTTCCTTCCCATTTCTGCCTGCAGCCCTCACCTCCATGAAACATAAACTATTTCCAGAACTCTTAGCTTGTGTAGATTAAATATTAGCATAAAACGTATTTACTGTTCCAACAATTAGAAATGTTGTCGCTTTTTAAGCTAACCATACTTTTTTGGGGTTTCGTTAATGTTTATTAGCCTCTAGATCCATCTAGATTTGATCAAAAGTGGTACTTTATCAGCCATAGTTAGGAACACGATAAAAATGTCTGCATTTATTAACTAATAGACAAGTCTGCCTAGGATCAGGCGTAGTATTCCCTACCTTACCAGGAAGAGAAGTTTGAGCCTTTTATATGTTTATGACATGGATTTTTGCCTGATTTTTCCAAACTCTATTCTGTATATGATCCCAAGTCAGACTGTCAATTTTTGATACAGGTATTTTTGAGGAGAAAAAATTAAAATATCTTTCTCTACCTTACCCCTGATCATTGTAAACAACTAAAGAGGTTGGGTGCTACATTGGGTGAGTTTACTGGACCTTATCACTGTTTCTGTAAGTGGTAGAAGTAGCTTCTTCATAGCACATCTTCACTACGCAAAATATGTGTTTTCCGGGGTCTTCTGGGGCTTAGTAAATGGGAACCATTCTCTTGAAGGAGGAAACCTTTTGTCTTTTGAAAATGGGTAAGAAAGAAAACGGGAGAATGTCACTGAATTACTCTTAAGTGCAGCAGTAGGAAGACTTAGAGGGAAAGGAAGGCCAAGGTGAGACATTCTTGGAGTTTATCCTACTTGTAGCCACGAGGTAAACTGGAGTTTCACTTCTGAGGGAGGGAAGGACGTGAACTGGCTTAAAACCAGTTCCTTTCGCATGATTCAGCAAAACAGTCTCTGCCGACTGACAATGGAAAAAGAACTCCTAACTTTTCTAATTCATCCTCCCTTTAACAATACAGGAGGAAACGCCCTGTTCCATTTCTTCTCAACTTTTGGAGACCTTCTGTTAAGTTTCATCTAACCATTAAATAGATTGTTTTCCATAGAATCTAAGGCCTGGATTTTACTCGTAGTGATATTATCTACTTCAAAAGATATACTCTATGTTCTTCCTTTTGCCCTTCATAATAAAGTGAACATAGTGCACACCTCCACAATCTTAAAAAATATATATTAGCTTTCTTCCCAGTCTTGCCATAGGGCCCTCCATCCTTTTCGTAAGAAGATCTTTTTCCTTCTTGAAACCTTGGGAGTTGAGTGGAAGCTGTAAGTGGGAAGGAGGTGCCCTTGTCTTTGCTTGTTCTCTGTACTCAGGGAAACTTCGGAAAGGTCAGCTTGGCATCTAGGCAAGATTTAGTTATCTACTAGTTTAGGATCCTGCCTAAATCATCTGGTTTAGGATAGTTTAAGTTGATGGGGATGTGGAGAACTGAGTGTTCAATTTTCCTTTTCAGTTGAAAGAGTAGTTTCTGTTGCCAAGGAGAAGGAAATGGTACTTCAGCTTTCTTAGTGGCCGCTTGAAATGTGCTCAAAACTATAAAATCTTAGACAATGATGACTTAGATCTTAGTATTTACCTAAGAATTTGCTATTGTAGAAATCTACATTGTAGGCTATCAAAATTCTACCTGCTTGGTCTGAAGAAAGAAGAAAAACTGCAAATGAAGAGATAGGTAAAACTGTTAAGGTGATACTGTTTTGTCAGAGTATAAATATTGGGTGTCCTGTTTGGCAGGTTAGATCAGTAAAGTGGTTTTACAAGATTTTGTATCCACTTGCTTCGAAGAAACCAAGTGTCGACTTCAATTTTTATATATAAATAGAGGATAGAAACCTATTTATTTCAGATTACATAATCTGTTTATTATTGTAGTCAGGCATTTGTTTGGATTGAGAGCATACTGGGACATCCATTATTGGAGCTGAATGTCATGGTCTGTGCTAGAAAAAAATGTAGAAAAGGATAAGAAGAAATAATTAAGTTTTTTCAGTAAGCTACTTGGCTTGAACAGCACAGATTTTATTAGCCAAAAAGGAGTCAGGGTGGCACCATAATTATTAAAGGAAGCAACACCTTAAAATTAGTCTTTTTAAATATGTGTCATCTTGAATTTCATATATTTGATTAAATCGGGCTATAAGCATAGGCTTCTCTAGAGGTAAGTAGATTGAAAAGCATTCCTCAACAGAAAAGTTTAGAAGTAAATATCGTCATAAGCATTCATTTAAAAAAGAAAGCCTGTTTTTGATTCAGAAGTTCTGACTTTTCATTCTCTGTGATGTTGGTGATAACTCTTCATTCAACTGTGACCTTGTTTTTCTTCCTTTCAGATGGGGCATTCTCTTCTCCCACCCTCGGGACTTTACCCCAGTGTGCACCACAGAGCTTGGCAGAGCTGCAAAGCTGGCACCAGAATTTGCCAAGAGGAATGTTAAGTTGATTGCCCTTTCAATAGACAGTGTTGAGGACCATCTTGCCTGGAGCAAGGTTAGTATCAATTGGCATGAACTTTGAGCCTGAGATTATAGGTCAAGTTATAAATTATAGAGTCCTTGGTTTTTGAGGTTAAGGTACAAGTAAGCTTTAGGTTCAAAGTTCACTGATTATTTGAAAATTTCAGTTGAACCACACAGTGATCACATTGCTAAATCCATTGGTCAGTCAATTCTCAGACCTCATCTTGGCCTGCCAGCAGCATTCAACCTAGGTGATCACTGTTTTCCTTTCTTGGCTTCTAGGACACCACATCCTAGCTGTTCCTGCTCACTGATTCTTCATCTCCCAACTCCTAATTTATGCTGAAGTTACCCTGAACTTATTTCTTGGACCTCCTCTCTTTTCTGTCTGTACTGTTTCCCTTGGAAATGCCTTTAAATACCATCTATGTGCTGTGGTTCTCAAATTTTCATCTCTAGGCCAGACGCTTCGAGGTTCTTGTAACCACTGCCTACTTAGCATCTCTCCTGGGATGTCCAGTCATCTCAAACCTAGCATGTCTAACTAGGCCTCATTCTTAAATCCAGAGTTTTATTCATCTAAGCTAATGGCAACTGCATTTTTATAATTGTTCACGCCCCAAATCCAGGAACCATTCTGAATTCTTCATGTTTTTTCACATCATAACATCTGATTTATCCTCAAACTTGTCAGCTCTACCTTCAAGATATGTCCTGTATCATGGATGGAAGACTGACTCCCAAGGGATCTGTGTGACTTACCCTCACCTCTTTTGGGTCTCAACTCACAGGACATTTCATCAAAGCCTTTCTTGTCCTCATTATCTAAAATGATAACTCCTTTTCACATTCACTATCCCCTCCTCCTCAGCACTCAAATACTCTGCATATTACCTATTTAGTTTGTTTCTTCCTAGTAGAGTGTAAACTCAGCAGGAACAGAGACTCCTGTTTTGTGCACTGCTGGAACGATGCTCACTACTCAGTACGTCTTAGGTGATCAGTCAGTATTTGTTGAATGAATTAACTGAAGGAAATACCTACTTTTAGCAAAAGAATTTACTTGAACAATAAATTTGGTAGTCTGAATTTACCTTTAAAACATTTTAAGGACTTCACTACAACATGCGGTTAAGTAATAATGGTAACTACTTTTTGAGGGATGTATACTAGAAACTATGTCAAGCATGTGTAGTTGAATAAAAGATGTATTGACTTGTGAGTTAGGGATCTGTGGCTGCATCCTATAGCAGTTAACACTAGTTAATCCTAAATATCTGAGACTAGAAGAATCATGTGTAGGAGAAAAAAGAAGGGCAGTTATCTATCTTGAAATAGAATTTTTTTCATTCCTTACATTTCTCAGTGAGTGGTAACTGTAGTTTTCACTATCATTTTTCATTTTCATTTTTGCAGTTGAGAATACTTTTTTCACTTAGAAACTTGGAGGGACTTGCCCAAGACTGCCCAATGGCAATGAGATTTGAATCTCAAATCAATGTTCTTTTTAATACAAGATGATAAAAAGTAGGATTTAGCCTAATTTAGGATAGAATAAAGCCAAATAATTTAGGATACTTTCTTTGGTGTTCATGGGTGTAATATAGTGTCCATCATGCAAGTGGCAGAGTAGAGAATTAGTGCATAGCAATAATTAAAGTGACATATTGCCAAAGGAGGTGTTTGTAGCCCATTATAGAATAGCTTTTAAAGTATAGAAGCATACACAGGTTTATTTTACCCTGAGCTTCTGCCTTAGAAGTTTTCACAATTGTGATTACATTGAATAGGAAAAAAGTCTGAACTACCAGAAGGAGTGCCCAAACTTTGACATACACCTGATATATAATAATGTGCCTCTAGCATGAGACTATATTAATTATTATTTAGCTCTGGTGACTTAATAGGCAGCCAGTGACAACAGAAAGTTAAGATAATAAAATGAAGGAATGTTAGAATGTGTTGTCATCCAGGAGCCTGAGGCAGGAGAATGGCTTGAACCCAAGAGGTGGAGGCTGCAGTGAGCTGAGATCGTGCCACTGCACTCCACCTGGGCGACAGAGCAAGAGTCCACCTCAAAAAAATTAATAAATAAATAATAAGAATTTGTTGTTATCCACTTCAGAGCTCATCAATGCCACATTTGTTACATCTCTGTTGAGAAATCCACAATGATTTTGTATCTGCTATGCCATCAAGCTCCTGTTTTACTTTCAAGCCTACACATAATAGACCTGATTCCAATTTTAAATCATTTTTTCCATTATTTGCTAAACTCTATCCAACTAAGTTCCTCACTCTCCTATCAATAGTTTATGTACAGAGTTGCCCACATGTTTCATTAATATCGTTCCTGGACAAGTGCACTAGCTCACACTTATAATCCCAGCACTTTGGGAGGCCAAGGCAGGTGGATCACAAGGTCAGAAGTTCAAGACCAGCCTAGCCAAGATAGTGAAACCCCGTTTCTACTAAAAATACAAAAACAAATTAGCTGGGTGTGGTGGCGGGCGCCTGTAATCCCAGCTATTCAGGAGGCTGAGGCAGAGAATTGCTTGAACTTTGGAGGCAGAGGTTGCAGTAAGCCGAGATTGCACCACTGCACTCCAGCCTGCACTCCACATGTGTGTGTGTGTGTGTAGTTCCTGATCCCTAGAATGCCTTTCTTTTCTCTGTGAAAAATCTTACCCATCCTTCGAGGGCCCAGATAGAAGTCCTATTCTTTTCTTGAAGCCTTTTCTAACTCTTGGAGTCCTACAAATGGGAGTGTTCAGTACTTCAGCATTTACCGTCCACCTTTTAACATTAGTCTTGCATTTGCTGCTGCTTCATGCTGGAATCATCTCTAACCAAATTAGAAGTTCCTTTGAAGGCAGGAGCCATGTCTTACTCATCTGTATTCCACATGTACTTACCATAATGCTTAGCCCACCTTAAGTGCTATATCAATGCTTAATCAAATAACAAAACTAAATTTTTTTTTCTCCAAAAGCTTCCAGGGATAGAAAAAGTAGAAATAAATGGATGAATAAAGTTTTACTAGGGAAGGAGGGAGGCATATCATTTTTCCTTAGTTCAGACTTGAAATGCTTTGTTTTCTGTTTGCATTTCACCCTAGTTTAGGTTTACCTCTGCCTTTTCACCCATTTATTTTTGACTTGTCCTTCAAGTATATATTCAACTCTCCATTCTTGTGTTTGCTTTGTTTTGTGATTTTTTGTTTGTTTGTTTGTTGTCATTTCTTACTATTTGTCTTGTAACTTAACATCTGAGTCAGGGTGCTTTTGAGGCAGGGACCAGAGCTATAAGATTTTCTTTACATATGGTATTATTTCTAGATGTGATGGATTTAACAAACCTGTTGTATCTGATGGTTTTTACAGTATTTGGGTATCCAGAGGTGCCTTGTATTTGGATGTAACTAAATTATTGCAATGTTAAAGGGGTTGCTGCTGTTTTCTCATGGCAGTGGAAGCATGCTGAATTTAAGAGAACTGGGCATGAAAATGGCTTTGGTCCATGATTACAACCTAAGTACTGTACTCTGCTGTTATTCCTGGCAATAATTGGAATGAAAAGTGTTGATTTACTCACTTTTTAAAATTAAAATTGCTTAAAGAAAATTACTGTGATTTGGTCCTCTTTCCTGTCTTGCAAGGTGATGGCTGTTAACTGATGAAATTCAGAGCATGTGTTAAGTTTAGATTCCTCTTTCCCCTTTTACTTGTGTTTCAGGATATCAATGCTTACAACTGTGAAGAGCCCACAGAAAAGTTACCTTTTCCCATCATCGATGATAAGAATCGGGACCTTGCTATCCTGTTGGGCATGCTGGACCCAGCAGAGAAGGATGAAAAGGGCATGCCTGTGACAGCTCGTGTGGTAGGTCATACAAATTCATTTTGTAGTCAGCATAACTGATCAGGCTGTATGTCCATGTAAATGCTCGTACCAGCTAGAGGAGATAGGGGAGTATCTACAATTATGAAATAACTGTGTATTGGCAACAATATCACTGATTATCTGTAATGCTGATGCAAAGTGGCTGAAATTTTCAACTAAATTTTTCAACTGCTTAATTCATAGTTCATGGAAATCTACAAAAAAAAAAAAAAAAAAAAGTTGTTTATCCTAAAATGTCCTCCAGAATTGAGAAACCTTTTCATAGCTCTCCTGACCACCCTGTCTTTAAAGTGATTGGCCATATCCTTCTTCATAAGGCAGCTCTGTTTTTAAATTTGTATTTGTTCTGTCCTCTGTCCACTAGAGAACAAACCCGATCCCTCATCTGAATAAATGCACAACTATTCAAGGAACAGTATCAACTCCCATTAGTATTATTTTTATGATAGTCATCCTCAATGGACATAGCCTTTCCTGGATTAAATTTGCATATCAGTTTTTCTTACTGGGATAGCCAGAACCAAATGGAATTCCCTTCTAAGTTTAGAAAATAACAGAGAGAAGAAAATTACCTGTATTCCAGCCATCCACATTAGCAGTTGGTGTATCCTTTTGGTGCTTTGTTTTTGTCTTGTTTTTATACCCTTGAAAATTATTAATGACTGCAGAGCTTTCTAAGTGGCTTTAATATCAAAAACACTCAAAGAACTCTTCCTATTTATGCCTTTCTGTGCTTTGCAGGTGTTTGTTTTTGGTCCTGATAAGAAGCTGAAGCTGTCTATCCTCTACCCAGCTACCACTGGCAGGAACTTTGATGAGATTCTCAGGGTAGTCATCTCTCTCCAGCTGACAGCAGAAAAAAGGGTTGCCACCCCAGTTGATTGGAAGGTAAAGATGTTTTTAAAAAAAAAGCAGTTTCTGTACTTGCCTGAAGGGCCAGTCTCTAAAGGGCCAACTTCAAGGTCTGTGTTACCTGGATCTCTGTTTCTAGCACGCAAGTACACTGGGAGGGTTTTTCCTCATGACTGAGTTCAAGATTTGCTCACAGGCCCTTTTCAAGGTCTTATAACTAACACCTTTTATGTACAACACAAACTCTATATGGCTTTCTGACTTTTAGATAATTTGGAAAAATTATTGGTCAGAATGATTCCTTTTCCTAATAGAAGGTTTAAAAAACACACACACACTTTTATCTAACCCTTCCCTGATGGCACAGTATTTATCACACAATCTTGATTTACCATTTCTGTTAAGTCATGGATATAAAAATACTGGTGTATTAATGTCATTAAGTATTTCATTTCTCTTAAGCTTCATTCTTTTAAACCTGTGCTAGAATTCTCCAAAATTTGTTGATACACTTTTAATCTTTAAGACATGGATAACATCACAAGAGTATCTTAACAGTGCTACATTTTTAAAATAATGCTAACCTGAATACCAGGTTTTGTTTTGGTTTTTTCTGACAGACAAATCACTTAAATTCTGTATCCACTAGTTAATTTATTATTACTTATTTATGTACTTAATGAGCACAGATAGTGGTGAACTGGGGAGATAGCAGTGAACAATAGAAGGTCCTTGCCCTCATAGAACTTCCTTTCCAGTGAGTGGAGACAAACAGTAAACCAGTTTATTAAGTGGTAATAGCAGGTGCTGCAGGGAAGAATCAAGCACAGATGGGGAGAATAACAGTACAGAGGTGGGAGAGTGACTGTCAAGGAATGCCTGTCTCTGAAGGGACTTTTGGGAAGAAAGACACAGAGAAGATGTGACCAAGGCATGTGTATTTGTGAGGGACGAGCACTACAGGCAGAAGGAGCAGTTAGTGCAAGAAGCTGGGCCTACAAATGAGCTTGGCATGTTGGAGGAATACAAGGAAAGCTAGCATGCCTGGAGCAGAAGCCGCAAAAGGTGGGGTGAGGGACAAGAGACGAGAGGAGGCAGGATTCCATCACACAGGGCTTGCAGGCCATGATACTCACTTAGAATTAAATGTGAAGTGTGGTGGCCGGCTGTTACTGGGTTTAAAACAGGGCTGTTTCTTGTTAATATGGGGTAACTACTTTCCCGCCAAAAGTGCCAAAGATCAACTTGGAAAACAAAATCCTCAAAGAGGGGAAGAGTGAAGAACACTTGATTAGTCTCATTAGCACCTGTGGCTACTTTTCTAAAGTTAATTCATGAAGGCCTTGAAGCTTCACTGTGAGATTGAATTTCACCATTCTCAATGTCTTTCAATAGGATGGGGATAGTGTGATGGTCCTTCCAACCATCCCTGAAGAAGAAGCCAAAAAACTTTTCCCGAAAGGAGTCTTCACCAAAGAGCTCCCATCTGGCAAGAAATATCTCCGCTACACACCCCAGCCTTAATTCTCTTGGAGAAGTTAGTGCTGTGAGCCAGAGGATGTCCGCTGCCAATCATGTTTTCCTGCAGCAATTCCATAAACACATCCTGGTGTCATCACAGCCAAGGTTTTTAGGTTGCTATACCAATGGCTTATTAAATGAAAATGGCACTAAAAGTTTCTTGGGATTCTTTACTCTCTGCCTTCACCAGCAACCAATTCCATTCATACATCAACACTCTACTGGTTCTGTTTGAAATATGTTCTGTATTTAAAACTCAAATCTTGTTGGATCTCTGCAGGGCTTGTGACCAATGAGGTCATATTGGTTGATGGTTGAGAAAGCTTGCTTCACTCTGCATCAGAGAATGACTATCAATTTTTTTTTTAACTATCCTATCACGTCCTCTCTTCTGTCACCCATTTTGAAGAGTGGCAGAACTTGAGGTTCAGCTTCCTCTGTAAATATCCAAGTATAAAACCCAGGAACTTCTAGAATAACCCAGATGTGCTTTAATATTCTTTTAATATGTTTTGATCACAACTCGGGGAAAAAAGCTTTTTAATTTTGTACCTTTCTAGTAGATAAGTGAAGGGCAGGGGAAGAGACCTTTAAATATTTTGCTATAAAAATGTGTGATAAGTTTCTATCAAAATGGGGAGATTGCAGAAAAGGCTTCCCTTGGCTTCCAAGGATGTGTAGCAGGTGTGAGGAATGCTAGTGCCATGTGCCTTTCACAAAGAGTTTGCATTTATCAGTCTGCTTTCCGATGATATATACATGAAAGAGTACACCATGTGAAGAGAAGAGAGAATGGTTGAAAATGTTGTATTATAGAACTCTTGCAGTGAGTTGCTATTTTCTAGATTTTACTTTTTAGGGAACAAAATAAAATCCTTTGTTAAAACTGGGTCAGAGAATTCTGTTGTCACATTTTGAAGTATCAGCTTAGACTTATGTCCTGAAGGGCAGAGGCTTCCTTCTTCCTAGGATTGGCATGAGTAATTTCTTCCAAAGACAGAATTTATATAAGATTTTATTATATAAGATTTTATATAATTTTATATGTAAGATTTTATATAATGAAAATGGAGGAACAGCTGAAGAACGTGTGATGTCACAACATGTCTTGGTCCACTTTGCTCCTTCATGTTACTTGCTTGGATCCTAGAGTCCCATGATGTTATAATCCCTGGTATAAAGAGCTCTCCTAACCTAATGCCTTAATGGGATTGCTGGGTATAGGAATGTGAACCTCAAAGATAATGGTACATCTGTGCTTTTTGCTGCTCTGAACTAATAGTCTCTCAGACTTTGATCATACTCTACTAGTAAGTGCTAGGTTTAGAAAAGGGTGTCCCGTTTACGGTGTCTTAGTCTGCTTGGGCTACAATAGCAAAAATACTATAGACTGGGTGGATCAAACAACAAACATTTCTCACAGTTCTGGAGACTGGAAGTCCAAGATCAAGGCGCTGGTAAATCCTGTCTGGCAAGGACCTGCTTCCTGGTTTGTAGTTAGCTGCCTTCTTGTTGTATCCTCATATGACCTAGAGAGGGATCATCGCTCAAGGTCTCAGAAGGTCACTAATGACATTCATGAAGTTCCACCTTCATGACCTAATAATTACCTCCCAAAGGCCCTACATTCAAATACCATCACACTGGGGATTAGGCTCTAACATAAGAATGTTGGCGAGACACATTCAGTCCATAGCACCTGGTATGGTCCTTTGTATGAAACCCCCCCCTTTTTTTTTTTTTTCTTTTTTTGAGACAGAGTCTCACCCTGTCCAGACTGGAGTGCAGTGACGCAATCTCGGCTCACTGCAACCTCTGCCTCCCAGGTTCAAGCAGTTCTGCCTCAGCCTCTCGAGCAGCTGGGACCACAGGCGGGCACCACCATGCCCAGCTAATTTTTGTGTTTTCAGTAGAGATGGGGTTTCACCATATTGGCCAGGCTGGTCTCAAACTCCTGACCTCGGGAACCACCTCCTCGGCCTCCCAAAGTGCTGGGATTACAGGCATGAGCCAGTGCGCCTGGTCAAAACCTCTATATTTTTATTGAGTAGAATAATGTAAAACGAGCCCCAATGCCATGTGCTAGATAAGTCATTAAGCCTTTAGTTTCCTTGATTTCTCCACATGTAAAATTTGAGTAACACTAAGAAGATCGAGAATGTAGGTAGAAATTCCAATTCTGGGGAATACTGGTTTGAGACAAGAGGGCTAGCTAGTTTCCTGCTCTCATTCCTCTGCAATTCAATATATTTTACCCTGAGCATGGTGTCATGCACCTGTAGTTCCAGCTACTTGGGAGGCTGAGAGCAGGAAGATTGCTGGAGCACAGGAGTTCAAGTCTAACCTGGGCAACATAGGCCCAGTCTCAAGTAATTAAATGCTCTCTGTCCTCTTACAGCAAATCTGACTATCCCCAGCTTCTGTTGTTTCCCTAGCTGTCAGGGTGCTCACTGCTCTCTTCTCTTCACTTTGATATTTGCCGCCTTTTGTTCTTGTCTCTCTCATGGAGAGTCTGGCTTCACCTTTTTTATGGTGATAGTTCAAAGTTTAAATCTCCAACATTAGTTACTCAGATTTGAATCTTGTTTACAGATGGATGGAATTTGCTGTTTAATTTGCAAATTCTAAATGGAACTCATCAACGTTTTCTCCAACCTCAAACCTATCTATTACCCCTCTTACCTCTTATTCAGCCTTGGTGTGTGTTTGGCTATATATACTATTCTACCTGTATAGATGATGTCAGTATAAAAATGCTGAAAGAGAGCTCAAAGAAAATGGGTCACGTACCCTCAAATTGAATTCTGATTCTGTCACTAAGCAGCCATGAAGCCATGAGACCTTGTGCAAGTATTCTTTTCCAGACATAAAATATTACCTAATGAATATGCATTTCCAGGGTAGAAGTGTTCCTTAAGTACATTTTTAAATACAGTCATGCATTGCTTAACGACAGGGATATGTTCTAGGAAAAGCACCACTAGCCAATTTCTTTGTTTTGTAACATTACATAGAGTATACTTATACAAACCTAGATGGTATATATTTTTATTTTCTATATATTTTATCATATTGAAAACCAAATGTCCCAGCATCATTACTGAATATCAGTCATTTCCCTACTTGATCTGCGGTGCCAACATCAAGTGCAATATATTAGGTTTCTATAAATGCTCCCTTAAACACTTATGAGACCACTGTCATATATGTGGTCCATCATTTGTCTGAAGCACTGTTATGTGATGCATGACTGTAACACTATTAGGCGGGGAAAGTAGAGTCCCCTTATGAGAATTGCTGCCCTCAGTTTTCATAGAAAATCTTCATTATGCATCCAATGATTTATTTATAGGAAGTGAATTAATGTATGACTACTGCAGCTATGAAAGAAATACAACTTGAGAGGCAGTCTATGTGACCAAAGAGTTGGGAAATGCTTTGGCTAGTCTTCTAAAGTGTACAGTCTTCTAAGGTGACCAAAGTGATAGACTTGTGATTCCTTTGTTGTCGTCTCATCAAAAGTCTGATCTTACCCCCAACCTCCAACCAAAAGATAGGGATCTGCAGTGAGAAGCTCAGCAAAGGGATTAGAAGCCAGAATGGCTGTACCTAAATGGCCAAGTCAGGATGCCAATTACTGGGTGCAGTGAACTGGCTTAGGGATTTACTCCCTCACATCCATTTGACCCTTCCTCTTTGAAACAATGCAAATGGAGGAAATGCTGACAACATTGATTCTAGCTGAATGGGCATAGCATTTAACTGGTTAAAAGGCCATTGCTACCCTCTTGTCTTTCAGAAATGGCCATGTAATTCGCTTCTTGCTGATGAGACACAAATAAGAGGATTGTTGGAGGTTTCTAGAATTCTTTCCCACTCTGGAGAGCAATTGTAAGCACTTGTTTGTCTCCCACTGGATATACGCAAGAAAACATGAAGCACTAATTGCGGCTGGTAGCTGTCTTACCACCTAGGAGTAGTGAATCAGCCGTAGAATGAGGCTGAAAAGGTGAACAGCAGAGTGGAGAGAAAGAAAAACTCATATTTGATGACCTTCACTGAGTCTACCAACCACAAACATGTCCTACCTCTTAACTTGCATTGCATAAAATTAAAAATTTCTTTAGTATTTAAGTCTGAGTTGGGTTTTCTGGTACTTGCAGCCCCTCAGTATCCTAACATACGCTTGCGATGAAGTATTATCCTCTAGTTGTCTCAAATATATGGTGATGTACTGCCTCCTAAACAAACAGACATATGTTTTCTTCTACTTCTATATCACCTATACTTGTGGAACTCAGGCTTCAATCTGCAGTAAACCACCTGAGGAGCACACTAAAATGCGGAGCCCAGAGGCCTACCCCCAGGGATTGATTCCGTAGGTGGCTATAAATCCATTTTCTTTAACTTTAAAACAATATTTTAGACACAGGGTCTCACTATGTTGCCCAGGCTAGTCTCCAACTCCTGAACTTAAGAGATTCTTCTGCCTCAGCCTCCTGAGTAACTGGAATTACAGGCACATACCACCACACCCAGCTCACGAATTCACTTTTGACAACCCAGGTGACTGTGACACAGAATACAACAAACACTGCTGTTGTTCAACCGATATCCATTTCCCTTTTAAGCCTTACTAAGAAGACCAAGATTTCATAAGGGTAAGAAGGTGAGGTGCCAGTTCATCTCAAGGTGAATTTTGAAATAAGTGTGGCCATGTGACAGTTCTGGCCTAGGGTCAGGTCCCTTCCTAACTGAAAAGGCAAAGCCTCATTAGGAGAAAGCTCCTGGAAAACAGTTGGGAGGCCTGGTGTTAACAGGTGTTGTTTTGCCACCATGAGGACAAATATCACAAGCCAAGGATAAAGGAGAAGTAGGCTACAGGAACCCTGGGTCCGTAAAAACATCCTCAAGCAGCTGCACCACTCCTGTCCGCCTATTTCCAGACATCCAGTTAAACTGGAAAGATGGACCCCTATGTGGTGATGCCATTGTGGTCAGGTTTCCGTAATGTTGAGAAACACCTCATATTTGTTAACATACAGATGCTCCAAGGACCACGCTGAGAAATACTGCCTTATTAAGCTAGGTATCCAGAAGTTTCTTAATGGTTTGAACTTGACTTCTTCTCTTGTATTCCCTTCTATTCTTACCTGTGTCAGAGGTGTGTGAACCACAGCAACTCCATCTTAAATAGGAGCTGGGTAAAATGAGGCTGAAACCTACTGGGCTGCATTCCCCGACAGTTAACGCATCCTAAGTCGCAGGATGAGATAGGTCAGCACAAAATACAGGTCCATAAAGACCTTGCTGAGGAAACAGGTTGCAGTAGGCCAGCCAAAACCCACCAAAAGCAAAATGACAAGAGTGACCTCTGGTCGTTCTCCCTGCTACACTCCCACCAGTGCCGTGACAGTTTACAAATGCCATGGCAACGTCAGGAAGTCACCCTATATGGTCTAAAAATGGGATCCACCCCAGTTTAGTGTACCATCAAGAAATAACCATAAAAATGGGCAACCGTCTACGGAGTAACCATTCTTTTATTTCTTTACTTTCTTAATAACTTGCTTTCACTTTGCACTCTGAACTCGCCCTGAATTCTTTCTTGCACAAGATCCAAGAACCCTCTCTTGGGGTCTGGATCTGCACCCCTTTCCTGTAACATATTTCTGGTGACCACAAAGGGACTATCGTGCAGAGACCCTGACCAACGGCTACCTTTGCGTAAGTAGTGGGGTCCTGTAACATCTTTCTGGCAACAGGGGAAGTGACTGTACTGCAGAAACCCCCGACCCAAAGGCGAACTTTGGGTAAGTGGTGGGGTCCAGTAACATCTTTCTCACAAACCACAAAAGGGACGATACTGAGGAGACCCCCCCCAAACCCAAGGAAAATAGACTGCAGCAATGATTGGATGACTTGGGGTAAGCGGTGGGGTACCCAGGTAAAGAATGGAATTGGGTTAGAGGTCCCCCTTAGGGGAATTAAGAGTCTCTCCAAAGACTGAGTAGGTTAAAGGCCCCTCTTAATAAAAGGCAAGGACGCTTGACTGACCTTGGGTTACAGGCCCAACTTAGGAGGGTTAGAATCCCTTCTAAGATTTAGGGGGTTGGTTAGAGGCCCCTCTCAGTAAAGTCCCTAAGAACAGGTTTGGCACTATGGGATGTTAACTGCTATTCTCTTTGGATTAATCTGCCTTGTACTCTTTGCTGACAGCTATGGGTGACAGGATTAGGCATGTACAGGATCATGGGACATGGGGAGCTTTTCCCCTGCTAAAAGGGGAAACTTGAGAGCTAATGGGACTGCTGGAAAAGACTCCTTTGCTACCAACAAGCGGCGGCCTGGACTTTTTCATTGTCGGAGGGAAAAAGTGGGTTTCCCTGGCTTCCCTAAGCCTTCACCTTCCCCACCCTGCCACAGGCAATACGTTCCTTCTCTACCTCCTTTTTTTTTTTTTTTTTTTTTTTTTTGAGATGGAGTTTCACTGTTTCACTCAGACTGGAGTGAAGTGGTATGATTTCGGCTCACTGCAAACTCCACCCCCTGGGTTAGAGCGGTTCTCCCGCCTCAGCCTCCCTAGTCGCTGAGATTACAGGCACCCGACACTACGCCTAGCTAATTTTTGTATATTTAGTAGGGATGGGTTTTTGCCATGTCGACCAAGCTGGTCTCAAACTCCTGACCTCAGGTGATCCATCTGCCTCGGCCTCCCAAAGTTTTAGGATTACAGGTGTGAGCCACCGCTCCCGGCTCTACTTTTCCCTTCCTATCTTTTATTCAGGGCAACCATCTTGCCCAGAGACCACATGTTGAAACTCCAAGTCAGAGGTTGGATTAAAGATGACAGGGCCCATTTGGGGGCAAGTTTAAGCCTTGCCAGTTTGATATTGGGTGCTAAGCAGAGTGGCTAATGTCTATGTTTTATCACATGTATTTTGCTCTGGTCAGAATGAAAAAAATAATTTTCCTTTATGATGCGGCTTGGTCCCTAGGGCAGTGGTGCCACAAGCCAGATCACTAGGGCCACTCAGGGAAAGGGAAGCCAGAAGCCTGGCATGCCAGCAAAAGGGTAAGCATTTCCGGCCAGTTAGATTTCTGGCTTCTCTCTCTCTGTGCAAACGGTTAAATGAATGATAAAAAACAAATGAAACAAACACAGTGTTTATCTCCTCTGTAAAGTTTCAATTAATGTGAAAAAGAATTCTAAGGCTAGTCTTAAGCTGATGTATTTTGTAGTATAAATTTGCTTTTCTGTGTCGAGGGGTACCTTCAGGATAAAACATGGACCTAGAACACCTGTAAGCCTGCTTTTCAAGACCCAGCAGGCTGGTCAGTAGCAAACTGGACTGCAGTTCCCTAAAACAAACAAACAAAAAACTGGATAAAGTCTCCACCTTGTTTTATGTCCTTGGGGGCCTGACTTTTTAACTATGTGGCAGTACTTTCTTTTGGTCTCCGCCTTCAGGGAACAGGAATTTTAGGGTTCATGTCACAGTTAGCTTTAAAAACCATATTAAATAGTTAAAAGTCTTCGCAAGCTCAAAATTAACTATTCTAAATTCCTGGGAAAGGAAACGGAGGCCGCCCTGTGCTGTAGCTCAGTAACAAAGGTTTTTGCACTTTCACAGTGGTGATCCAGGTCCATTTCCCCACCCAGGAAGTAAGTTGTTTCTGGTTTAATATCTGCACGACCTTGTCTATTCTGTTCTCCTCCAGGGACTGTCTTAAATTTTCCTTTCTCTAACCACCTGGGAGGTTACCTTTGGTAAAGTTCAAAAGCTAGAAATATTGGCTGTTTGGCATAAGAAATTCTAAAAGGACTTTTGAGTGCTATGGTTAAAATCAGTTTAATTAAAAGCAGATATTCAAGCTCTAACAGCCTGGACTCCTTGGGAAAAGAGGCACCAGAGACCAGTTGCCAGGCCCTGTTCTTCCAAGGGCTCCACCCTAAAGCCAGTAATCCAATTAAGAAACTTAAAACTTGGCAAATGAAAAATTTTACAACTACTGTAGTAATCTTCTGTCTTTCTGTGTAGCTATATATGTGTTGTGTGTAATGTTTATATAAAAGAACCCTAATTAATTGGCTTAAACATAAATAAACACTTAAATATTTTGAAAGCAAAATAAAAACTGTAATGCCTTTTAGTTCATGTAACTTTAGTAATTTTGGGGAAATAAAAACAGTTTTAAAATGATTGATAAAAACATTTAGTCTAAATCATGCAGATCAGATATTAAGTTTGCTAAATGCTTTAAGGTCATAAACAGCTTCTTTGACTTTTAAAAATTGTTCAATTTACCTACTTTAAAGCCATTAGATTCTAGATATGGCTTGGGGACATGTGAAATTAGCCATGTCCCCTACCTATACAAAGAAGATTATTTAAAAAGAGATTTTATATAAAAAAGGATCTCGTGTGATAAATTCTTGCCCTAAAGTTAAATGACTGGTTGTTTAAAAGGAAGAATATTTAGGGCAAATCAGAAAGTCCAAGAATGTCTTAGATAGTCTGTGTAAATTGTGAAAGATTTGTGAAAGGGAATTTATGCAAGAAACATTGTACAATTCAAAGGTTGTTAGGCCTCCTAAATGCTTCGTAAAATGCCACTATGACTCCTACTGTACAACTTGCCTGCTTTACTGCTAGATAAGGCATGGGAACATGTGGAGTTAGCCACACCCCTAGCTATGCTGGAGAGTCAGCCCTTATCTGCACTTCTGCCTGGTGTGTCCTAGGCTAGGCTCCACACCTAGCATACAATTCAAATTGCTTACTAACCAGGGCTTTCACCAAAAGTAAAAGTCACTAAAAGTTAACATTTAAACATGTAATTGAGACTATTGAAGAAACACTTTTACCTGTAAGGTGTGCAAGGAAAGTAAAATGTATTTTTGGTAAAAGATGACAAAAAGGCATGAGAATGTAGATTTTTTTTTTGCCTAAAGGGTTAAAGAATTGTTTTAAGTAAGACAGAATAAAGCTAAAGGTTTAAATAGTTGTAAAAGGTTTGTAAAAAAAATAATTATAAAAGAGAGTCTGTGTGTGGACATTGGCTGAATTAAAGGGATATTATTCAGTTTTTCTATAAATTAAACATTGGAATAAAAGCACAACAGGCTTTTCTTAGAGCAAAACCGTGCTTATGATCTGCTCTTTAACAAAAACTTGTAAAGGGTTATAAAAGGCTTATGAGAATCTTACCTTATGGTCAAACTAAGATTGGATGGATTTATTTATAAGGTTTTATTAAGAATTGGGTTTGACATAAATAATGCACTAATGCAACAGTGACATTTGGTTTATTCGGTACAAAAGTCATAAAGGAAGTATTGTCAAATATAAAATGGTGTTTGGTTTTCTTTGGGCTGTATTTTCGTAACTGTGTTATTGGTATATATTCCAAAATTATGGGAAACTCCTATAACTCTGATATGACTTAGTGTACATTATCAGTAACAATTATAATTGTTACACAAAATCACTGTATGCCACAGAGGTAACAAATTTCCTTGTCAATTGTTTCTTTGACTGTGGCTGCCCTAAAACATTTTGTAAGCCACAGACAATTGTTAACTTGTTTTAATCCTCTTCAGAAGGTGGTTTATAATCAATTATAGAACTCTAACAGGTGTTCTTAAATGCAGGTTTTTCTAATAACTTTGGAGATTGTAACATTAGAATAGAGAAAACACCTTTTAGAACTCTCATGAAGAGCTGGACTGTTCATGAATATAAAATAGAACAGGTCTTAACTAAATTAACTGAACCAATGGAAGACTGAAGTAATCCTTTTAACTTTGCTTAAAATGTTGCTGATCCTTTGTTTTGTTTTTCAGAGTCAAGGAAACTTTTCTTTTGAGCTTTTCTATTTATAGCTTTTAGCAATTGAGTAAAATATACTACTGTGAACAAAATTTGGAGTGTATTTGTTTCTCTCTACCTGATTTCTCCAGAATTTGGAAACTAGTTGTGAGTATTCTAATTTATGGCAATATAGTTATTTGCATAAGTACAATCAGAATCTGTTTTCTTTTGTAAAAGGGCACAATTGGAGAAACTGGTTATTTTACCAAGGCTTTTATTGGAACGGTGTGTTTTCCTTTAAGGAATTAAAATTAACGTGTAGAGCCAGTAAAAGCCCTTTGGGGAACTGGCCTCATACCTTGCCTACACAGTCCCTGTACAGGGTTTCTGACTTGTGGTAAGTAAATGTCACTTTCTATCAAGTCCAGTAGAAGTAGAAGTAAGTTATCTTGGGACTGCAAGAGGAAAGAAACTTACCCAATTCATAGGTATTAGAGGGTACAAACCCATGGCTGGACTCAGCTTTTAAAAAGTCTTATCTGAGATTCCTTATAAAACAGAGTTCTATCAAAGCCAATTTAAAAACCTATGTGAAAAATAATTATTCTTGCTGCACTTTATACAAATAATCAGGCCAAGTATAATAAAGTAAATCAGTCTCACCATGATTTGTCTTTAGTAAAAATGGATAACTGGAGAGAGAAATATTATGTTTCAAGAACTATGGGACACTTGTTATTAAATTCTAGTCTCATTAGTTGTTTCTGTTTCTGCAATTTAGGCTAACCCTGCTTACTCCTGTGAACCAACCAGTAATCTCTGACTGTTGCTCAGAAAAAAACAAGAGAATGGGTAATATAAAAGTCTGGATCAGTATTCTAATTCTGGGCACATTACAACCAACTAACCCTATACCAGCTTAGCTCTAAAAGTTGCCCAGTTCATGAAAAGCCTTCTAATTTAGTTTACTTAGAATATAACTTTACTTATTTTGCCTTACTCTTGTGGAATATATTACTGTTATATTCTTTGTGTAGGAAAACAGAACAAGCCTACTAAATGTTTCTTTCTTTTTTTTTTTCTTTTTTTTGAAATGGATTCTCGCTCTGTCACCCAGGTTGGAGTGCAGTGGTGTGATTTCAGCCCACTGCAACCCCTACCTCCCGGGTTCAAGTGATTCTCCTGCCTCTACCTCCTGAGTAGCTGGGACTACAGGAGCACGCCACCATGCCTGACTAATTTTTGTTTTATTAGTAGAGATGGGGTTTCACTATGTTGACCAGGCTGGTCTCAAACTCCTGACCTCATGATCCACCCACCTTGGCCTCCCAAAGCGTTGGGATTACAGGCATGAGCCACCATGCCCGGCCCTAAATATTTTCTTAAATTAAACACTTATTAATCTTCCAGATATCACCTTTTGTCAAAATTCAAGAATTATGAATGAACCTTACCATACTGATGCTTTCTTACTAAACTCCTCTCCACCCTGAATGCAAGAGATCCTCATAGTTAGGCAAGAATATCATCACCCCATTCAACCTGAAAAAGCTACAGAAGATGGATCTTCATCCCTCTGCAACCCTCAGGATTAAGGTTTCCCCCTCCTTTTATAAAAGGGAGGGGGAAATGTCAGAGACATGTGAACCAGAGCAACTCCATCTTAAATAAGAGCTGGGTAAAATGAGACTGAAGGTTACTGGGCTGCATTCCCAGACGGATAAAGCAATCTAAGTCAGAGGATGAGATATGAGGTCAGCACAAAATACAGGTCATAAAGACCTTGCTGATAAAAACAGGTTGCAGTAAAGGAGCCAGCCAAAACCCACCAAAACCAAAATGGCGACAAGAGTGACCTCTGGTTGTCCTCACTGCTACACTCCCACCAGCACCATGACAGTTTACAAATGCCATGGCAACATCAGGAGGTTACCGTCTATGGTCTAAAAAGGAGAGGCATGAATAATCCACCCCTTGTTTAGCATATCATCAAGAAATAACCATAAAAATAGGCAACCAGCAGCATTCGGGGCTGCTCTGTCTATAGAGTAGCCATTCTTTTATTCCTTCACTTTCTTAATAAACTTGCTTTCACTTTGCACTGTGGACTCGCCCTGAATTCTTTCTTGCATGAGATCCAAGAACCCTTCTCTTGGGGTCTGGATCTGACTCCCTTCCTGTAACACCACTATTATGGTTTTCTTCTAACGTATTATGTATTCCTTTCAGTCTTGTTGAGATGAAAAGGAATAATGGGTTCTAATAATAAACAGTCAACCATAAAACTCAACTTTATTTGATTTTTAAAAATAAAATGAAAGGTGACATCAAACAGTACTATGCAATATGAGAATATTAATTTCTCCTAAATTTTACTGAAAGCAAAAGTTACTTACTGAAAGTTACTAAGATTGTGGAATATAATTCAGTTTTTCAATATTTACCAAATTGGGAAGGGGAGAACAGCTACACTCTGGAAAATATTAGGGAGGCACTAATTATAACAATTTCACAAATGAAAATTACAGATTCTATGCTTTAGATAGTAACATATCGGTTATACAATACTTTTTATAATGCACTATGTTAAAATTTGCTCTTAGCTGGAAACAGGGTTTCATTTGATAAGACATATATTTCAGTGTATTTTATATTATCCCGAAGAATTTTTTAACATTTCAAATATAATGCAACTACTTAAAATTAAGAATTTTTACAGCAGTCCATCCATTGCTTATAAAATAAATGCAGCAGTAACCTGTTTCAGTAGCTTCTAAGTAAACTCCTTGGAGATAATCCTTTAGTATTTGAGTGAGGAAAGTAGCTTGGTCTTTAACCTGACTCCACACATCATATTTGTATCATTAATACCCTTTTCTAAAATGGTATTCAGTTTTCAACTATAAAAGAAAGTCAAAAGTTAAATATTAGCCTATAAACATTTCAGGAAAAACTTCTTAACTGTTAAATGGAACCAGAAAACTTATGTAAGCATTTCTATTTTATTATCTGAAACATTCCTCCTAAAAGATCTTCATGTGAAGAATTTTGAATGATGCATATAATTAGTTACATGTGCATCTCTACGCTGTCATCTTGTGAAGAGATACTACATTAATTCAATGAGAGTAGTCTATCAAAGGTGTGTTTAAGAAGAAGAGAAATGTTACAGAAGTTGAATTCCAATTAACTTTATGACTGATTGCAGGGCCACTGGAAACTCTTCTTGTAAATCAGAATGGGAATCTTCTTAAGTAATGGGGGCTGGGCAAGATAGTAACAAATGAGGAACTCAATTATTTGACTCTTAATTCCCCTTTGTGAAATAGGGTCCCTTTAAGAGAGAGGAGAGGAAGGCCCTGGGAGGGATGCCTAAAAAGAACAAGGTTACCTGGTTTAAAGGAACTATTGACCATAAATTTGGTCAATGCAACTTTTCTTTCCCCAACAAATACACGCAAACCACCTTGATTATCATAAATAACAGTGGCAGGACCAACATTGCTATTAGAAGGGTCTTTGGGCTGGGGATGAAGTGGGCCAAGGGACTTCTCTTGCTGTTTATGGCCGGGCGTGGTGGCTCACGCCTGTAATCCCAACACTTTGGGAGGCCAAGGTGGGCAGATCATGAGGTCAGGAGGTCGAGACCATCCTGGCTAACATCGTGAAACCCTGTCACCACTAAAAATCAAAAAAGGTAGCTGAGCATGGTGGCATGTGCCTGTAGTCCCAGCTACTCCAGAGGCTGTGGCAGGAGATTTGCTTGAACCCAGGAAGTAGACGTTGCAGTGAGTCAAGATTGTGCACTGTACTCCAGCCTGGGTGACAGAGTGAAACTCCGTCTCAAAAAAAAAAAAGCTGTTTATTTGGGATGACTTGGCACCTGGCTGGGAAAAGACTAAAGGCCCTTGAAGCCTGTGCTTAGCACCATCACTACTATCTGGCCCACTTCAGCATTTGCCTAGCATCCTATTACCCTGTCAGAGTCATCTGCTCTTCCACTCCACCCAGCAGTCTGCTCTGGCCCAAACAGGAGGCCTAATAGAGACCTCTAGAGTCATGAGTCTTGCAGGCTGCCTCACCACCACCAGACTTGTCTCTATTCTGTCCTGGTCCCATATGAAAGGCCCATGTTCCTTTTCAACTCTAGGCATGACTTCCAGCCTTCTCAGACTTCTCTAAATTGGTCCTGGTCACTGAAGAAAGAAGGAAAACATGTGGGGGCAAAAATCTACATGACTCTCCATAACAAAATGTTTTGAAGTCTCTTGTTTTATCTTAAAAATTCATGCAAATTTGTCATCCTACTCGATAATAAGTTTTTTAATATAAAATGTTTTAAATAACCCGCTAGTTAAATGAGTGAACCTTTTTCTTTAAAAGATGCTCAAGTAAAATTGGTACTCTAGGAAGATGTCTATGATCAGCCTGTGACCCCACAAATTGCAAGCATAGCAATCTATACATCCAGGAATCCACACTCCAAAGGCAGAAGCATGGAGATTTAGACTCTGGTGTCTACATGTGTGCATGATGTATGTCCCTCCTCACCACAAATTCCATAGATCCCTATTCTTTGACCTAAATATCAGTGAGGGGGGAAAAATGGGGTGGGGCAAAATTACGTCTTTCAAAAATACTCTGTAATTTTAATTTTTAAGTAATTCAGATGGGCTTTATTCCAATTTGTCCCAATTAATGAGTTGTAGCTAGGAGTGTCTTTTCTCACCACCTACATTTTGCTATTTTACCTCAATTTGTTTTAGCTGTATAGTTCTATATTTGCAGTAAGAAAAAAATATAATCAAAGTGTCAAGTTTATTACCTCATCTCTTGTCTTCCAGTCATATTCTCTCCCTGTTGTTCGAAGACCAGTGTCGACTGAGGTTAACCAAATCCGATCATTGAACAGAAAAAGTAAATTAGGAATTTAAGAGTAAAGGCAACCAGAAAATATTTTGAAATATCTATTTGCTTTCTCCCTATAAGTCTCCCTTTTCCCTTCCCCCTCTCAAATGTCCCTGTTTTTTCTTCCCTCAGAGGTTTGTGGTAGGCTCCCTAAAGTCCAATACAAGGGCTGACAAACTCATATGGGAATAGGCAGATCACGTAAACAGTTGAAGTGGGCTGGGTAAAGGCAAGAGGGAGCCGTGTGGACTGTGGCAAGCTGCAGAGCGTCTGCTCCCTCTATAGACGCCAACTGATACTCAGCCCTATCTGTTGCCACATACAGGAATGAGGGCTGAGTGCTGGCTGACCTTATTTTTTCATGAAAACTTCAAAATCTGCATTTTTAAAATGCAAAACATTTGTTTCTATTTGGCAACTAATTTTAAAATTTTAAAAGAAAACAAGTGACTCTTAAACAAATTAAGAGTCAAAGATCCAGTCCATGTGCCTACCATTTGTGACTTTTGTCTCAAACCCATGAGGAATACAAAGTGATGTGTTTCCCTCTATCTAAAAATGATTACAGAGGAACTCATGAAGAAAAGGGGCCTGTGAGCACAAGAACACTAGGGACCTGTGCCCTGCTCCCTGACAGTGCTTAAGATCTCTGACTCAATAGCACTTCTTAGGGTGACCCAAGGGGGCTGATGCTAGGCCCTGAGTTCCCAGCCTTGCCATAGACTCCTGTGCCCCAAGAGTGATTTGGAAGCAGCAGAGCAGCAGACTTTCAGAGACTGTGTGGGCTGGGGAAATGGTCATCTCAGTGCTAGCCCACTTGGACAGGTGACCCAATAGCAGAGGAGGCTCCCTAAATCACAGTGCTATGTATGACCCTAGAAGAGGGGGTGGAGGGTGAGCCACAGGAACCTCTGAGGTTCAAATTGCTGCCAAGGGAAAAGTATAATTACTTATTGAATATCTGTCTCTCCTCCCTGTGAAGGCAAATACCTCATCTGGCTCACTCACCGATTGGCTCTTGGCACAGTACCCAGCACACAGTGGGGCTGAATTTTATAAAAAGTATGCAATTGAGAAATAGTGAGATATAAGATACTGAGAAAACCTCACTCTTCGTACACAATTTGAAATCATGTAAATCCCTCCCCCAAAGCAACGATTCATTAAGAATTGCATAATAGATAAACCGATGGATCACATGAATTGTAAACACTGGGATGGTGCAGGTTAGAGTTGCAAACCCAGAATGTGTCCTCAAGCTGGGACAGCTGGGAGAATGTTGTCATTGGGCTTGGGAGGGCAGGGATGCTGAGCAGAAGATGAAAGATCCTGAGTGTGCTTTTTCTAGCAAGCTCCTCCTATCAAGTCTTCTCTGTATAATGCTTAGCATCATGATGCATGCAGTTGGATGCTAATAAACGTAACTATAACTACTCAGTGACTATCAAAGCATACTCAAAGCAAGTCATTTGACTTGTAGCTGTGACCATGGTTTGGAATACTCACTGAGCATGGGTAAGGTTCCCTCTTCCCTTCAGTTGCTGGGAGCAAACCAGCTCTCCATACCTGGGCTCCTGTGAGAGAGTCTGTTCCCTCCCCATTCCTGCACTGCCAGCACCATGTGGTTCCAGCCTACCAGGGCAGCAACAGAGTGCACCGCAGAAGCTGCTCTCCCCTGACTAGTGTATGGAGGGAGGGACACGGCAGAGGAAGGAGCCACCTGGATTTTAGGGTCTGGAAGTCTCTCATATGTGACCTCCCAGAGCAATGTGGCAGCCAGGGTGGGCCCGAGGATGGGGACTAATGATAAACTCACATAGTGCCCTCTCAAATCACTTTCTTAGAGTTAAAGGAATTTTACATGTATTGAAGTTCCTTCTCAATAGTTTTCCTACCACTAAAGGTCTATCCCTTACCCATGACATTGGTGTTACTATTCCTTTGGGTAAGCTCTGATGCTTGGACTATTAGCAGCTTGCTTAAATCAGAAGTTCCCTGAACCTAGAGGAGAAAAGTCAAAATTAGTCAAAAGAGCATTCTTTGATCTCTAACCTGGCTTCTTTCTAACCTTTCCAAAAAGTATAAAAAATAAGCCAAAGCGTAGAGCTGGGTCTTCAATCTTGGCTCTGTATTCTAAATTTCAAATCCTCTTTGATGTTGAGAAGTCTTAGACCAACAAATTCTCCTTGCATATTTAGACACCAGAGAGGAAATTTCTACACCTTACTTGTAACTAGACTGGAAATTCCCAGTTTGGAAAGCAGGGAATCCCCAGCATCCAGTAAGCTACTTTTACTCCTACACTGAAGCTCAAGGGCTCAAGGCTCAGCATTCCCAGGATGGCAAGACTGTCTTCCTTTCTTAGACCATTTGTCCTATGTGCCATAAAATCTGCCTCCCAGAATGCCAGCAGCAAACAAGGAATCATCGTAACTATCATTTTTAGATTACCACACATTATCTCATTTAATCGTCACAATAACCCGATAAGATGGCTGCTGACCTTATCCCTATCTATCTTACTAAGAAGGAAATTGAGGGTCAGAAAGGTTAAGCAGCTTACCTAAGCTCAAGTACAAGTAGGCACAGGGGTCAAGTTTTAAGTCTAAGTGTGCCTGACTCCAAACCCGGGTCTCTTAAGACACTAAGCTGCAGTACTACTCCTATTGCCCGCTTGCCTCTTACCTCCATCCTTTGTTTCAAAACTAAACAAGATTTTAATTTTCTATTAAAAACATTTAAATTACCTTCATCATCTGAATTGATGAAAGGTATAAAGTAAGAATGTTTTGAAAGGAAAAAATTCACTTTTTAGGTTTACCAACTTTTCCAGGACAAATTTTCCTAATGAATTTTCACAGTCTGAACTGGCAGAAAAGGTCTCTCCCATAGGGGAGAAACGTACTCCCAGATTTAAAGAGATGTCGTCTCTTCCCATGGCCTCTTGGTCCTCCCCATTCCTCTGTCCAGTGGCAGGCAGCTTGGACCATTAGGGAGTTTGCTTCTACCCTTCCCATGCCCTGTTATGTCCTAGGTGGTCACACTTCCTTTGTCATTACAGAGGTATGGAATGCTGAGACCCAGGGCCCAGGATCTACTATCAAGTGCCCACAGCCCCTAATGTGGCAACAAAGTGATGTGGCCCCTGCTCTACTCCTTTCTTGTCAACTGGTGCAGATACTTCCAGAGCTATGCAGATACTTCCAGAGCTATGCTAGAACATAGCATCATTGCCTTGGTGTAAACCAGGGAAAACTTACTGCATCTCATCCTTTCTCTGGCACAGCCACATGCCAGAGCAAAGGGCGTGCATGGCAAGCAAACAGCAGGCAGATTCCAGCTCCCTGTCGCTTGGGCACACCCTTGTGTGGGGCACCTGTACTACAGTACACAGAAGCCCTTGGTACATTTTTACTGTTTGCAAAAGGCAAGTAAGAACTACAGGGTCATTCCAGGTTAAATTTCTTTTTAAGGTGGCCAGTTGAGTTTTAAAGTCACTTTTGAAGCACTGTGAAAAGCAAGAGACTCTTTAGAAACAATACTTCTTACCTGCTCACAGGTTGTAGGTATAATGCAAGGTGCAAAATATGGTTCCTCTGTCTTAGTATCAATTACACTGCCATACACAATGATAACAAATTTCATGGTCATATTATCAATACTCATTTCATTATAGCTTGATAAAGTTTCCACATATGCTTGATTGAACATCACACACTTCTGAAACTTTAAGTCCTACGATAAAATTGCATTTTTAAAAATAAGTCATACAAACTGACAGATGGTATCAAGAAGAAAACAGATTCACTGATCGATCTGAATTATTTGAGGATGTCAGAAGGTACACGGCCCCTGGCACCAACAGACAGGATTTATTTAGCATTCAGAATGGCCTCTGACAAATTTCTAAATTCCAAGTGTTTGTGCTGTTAATGGGACCTGGATACTATTGCCCAGCCCTAATTTGTGAGCTGTCAGCCACAGCAGGGTACTCGGCTATGACTCAGGAGATTTCTATTTGCACAAAGACCCAGAGTCTTAAAAGATTCAGAGGGTCACCTAGCAGTAAGCTTACATTCCATTTGACAGGTGAATAGGAATAACACAAAGCCAAAAGAAAGCAAGCTAGAGTCTGAGCTATACTTCAAGGCTCAGAGTCATAGACTTTAGAACTGGGAGGGAGCTATTATGGGTTGAATTGGGCACACACACACACACACACCCCACCTCCCACCCAATTCTTATGCTGAAGTCCTAACTCCCAGTGTCCTGGAATGTGACTTTATGGAAATGGGTCACTGCAGATGCAATTAGTTAAGATGAAGTCATACTGGAAGAAGATGGGCCTCTAATTTGAATAATTAGTGTCCTTATAAAAAAGGGAAATTTGGACACAGACTTGCACACAGGGAGAACGCCACGTGAATATGAAGGCAGCTATTTATAAGCCAAGGAGGGAGGCCTGGCCCAGATTCTCCCTCACAGCCCCTCAGTAGGAGCCAACCCTCCCAACACCTTGATTTCTAATTTCTAGCCTCCAGAACTGTGAAACAATGCATTTCTGTTTTTTTTTACGCCACCCAGTTTGTGGTACTTTGTTACAGCAGTGCTTGCAAACTAACCCAGGAACTTAGAGATCAGCCCAACAGTAGGAATCTCCTGCACAGGACCCTGACAGGGCTGTCAGCTCAGTCTAAACATCTCCACCCCCAAGCAGGGCACGGCTACAAGAGCCAGTCCTTGAATCTCAGTCATTGACAGGCGAATCATACATTTATTTGCTGAGGGCACCAGCACAACTAGGACACCAAAAACATTTAAAAATTAGCAAATTTATCTAGCATTTCACAACCAGAAAATCTAAAAACAATCAGCTGTTTTAGTTTGATTTCAAAATGCATATACATTTTGAGTTCTGTGATTTAGAGGGAAAAAAATCTTAATTGGCTAGTTCTTTAATGGGAAAAAAACAAAAAAAAAAAAGAAAGAAAGAAACTATTAAATAGAGATTCTCTGTTTAAAAATAGACATTTTTTAATGTTTTGTATCTGTACTTTCTCATTTATATAATGAATATGTGTTGCTTGTGAATTAAAAAAAAATGTAAAGGACATTCACCTTATTATTGAGTCAAGTCTGAGTCCATAGTTTCTATCCATTCGTCCTAATTCTCACCCCTGGAGTTTCATACTAGACTCTAAATTTGTCCCACTCCTCATGAAGAGGCAAGGTAAAAGGAAAAGAGAAGAATTCCAATCCCCGTATCCCTCTGCTAAAATTTTTCTGAAAGTTATTATTGCAATATAGTAAAAGAAACCTTACTGGCGTGTATGACACACTCATTTTTTAACCCAATGTTTATTTATATCCAGTCGCTCAGTTCAGTGAATATTACTGAACTTCAGATCTTTCCCAGTTCACTTCCCCAGTTCCGACTCACTAGCTAGTAAGGGTTCCAACAGTTACTAAATAGGATACAAATGTGAGATTGTAAATTGTGCTTGTCCAGAGACAAACTTGAACCACTACTGTTTGGAGGGGAAGTCCATGAGAGAGGCTCAGTCACCTCCACAAAGATTTTGAAAAGGCAGGAGATTTATAGATTTATATTAACATTGGCAGAATAGGCAATAATAAATACAGACGGAGCGTTTGTTAATACATTCTGATTAACACTATGCTTGGTTCAGGGGGGATCTACCTATTTTGAATTTGCTAAATCTACCTTTTTTTTGAAATGATTGCAAGTAGCTTGGGAAAATTAGCTGTGACAAAAGGATTGACAACCTGTAGGAACTCAGGATAAGAGAGCAGTTAAAATTCTAGCAATCTCATTTTAGAAAATCAGACACAGGGCCAGGCACGGTGGCTCACGCCTATAATCCCAGCACTTTGGGAGGCCGAGGTGAGCAGATCACTTGAGGTCAGGAGTTCAAGACCAGCCTGGACAACATGGTGAAACCCTGTCTCTACTAATAATAATAAAAAAAATGAGCCAGGGCTAGTGGCAGGCGCCTATAATCCCAGCTACTTGGGAGGCTGAGGCAGGAGAATTGCTTGAACCTGGGAGACAGAGGTTGCAGTAAGCTGAGATTGCACCATTGCACTCCAGTGTGGGCAACAGAGTGAGACTCTGTCTCAAACACACACACACACACGCGCGCACACAAATTTCCTTTCTATTTTTGTCTCAAAAATATGAAACGCATTCTGTAAAAAATACAATGCATAAAAATTCAATTTATTAATATTTTAATCATGTAACTTACCTCGTCAATAAGACTTGATTCAAAATACTGGTAGGCAGTACTGAGAGCAAGCTTTAGCCATATTTTATATTCCAGAGATGGCCAGAAGGCATCAAAGCCTTCATATAAATCCTCCAGGGAGATAAAGCAGGCCTGAAACAAAAAGACCGCAGGCCATAGCAGCTTGATTTGGAACTAAATTACAAGACCATCAAAAAACAAGATGCCTGCGGATTTAACCTTCAGAAAAACTATCAATTCTAGCATAATTATGACACTCTTGTCATTTAGAAGCATTTGTATTGTGAAAATGGTTGTTTGCTAAGTATAAGATGATAAAATGTATGGTGCGATTAAAGCTATATACTTTAATAAGAGACCAGAAAAATGTATATCAGTCAATAGATACAATGAAGGATATGGCTCATGAGCCCAAAGCCCAGGATTCAGGAACTAAGCCATATGAACTTATCTATTTTTATTGTCATGGTAGATAAAGTGAGCTCATTCACGGTATTTGTTTCCAGAGGCAAATAGTTTACCTGAATAAAAAAAATACACTTTCAGATTCAAGTTACACGAACTTCAGTGAATTCAATTCAGCCTTATGACTAAACTCATGCCTCTTCCAAAAATAAAATGACATGAAATAGCTAAAACAACATTTCCTTCCACTCCACACACCCCTAAGACTCTGGATCCTGCTCTGTTGCATCAGATCGTCTCCAAAGATTGAGAATTCTTTGACTCATTTCTTTTTTTTTTTTTTTAATTATTTTATTTTACTTTAAGTTCCGGGATACAAGTACAGAATGTGTCAGTTTGTTACATAGGTCTACGTGTGCCATGGTGCTTTGCTGCACCTATCAACATATCATCTAGGTTTTAAGCCCCACATGTATTAGCTGTTTAACCAAATGCTCTCATTCCTCTCACCCCCTCAATCCCCAAATGGCCCTGGTGTGTGATGTTCCCCTCCCTGTGTCCATGTGTTCTCATTGTTCAACTCCCACTTATGAGTGAGAACATGCAGTTTTTGGTTTTCTGTTCTGTGTTAGTTTGCTGAGGATGATGGCTTCCAGTTTCATCTATGTACCTGCAAAGGACATGTTCTCATTCCTTTTTATGGCTGCATAGTATTCCATGGTGTGTATGTACCACATTTTTTGATGGGCATTTAAGTTGGTTCCATGTCTTTGCTATTGTGAATAGTGCCACAATAAACATACATGTGCATGTGTCTTTATAGTAGAATGATTTATATTCCTTTGGGTAGAATTCGGCTGTGAGTCTATCCGGGCCTGGGCTTTTTATGGTTGGGCATATACCCAGTAATGGGATTGCTGGGTCAAACGGTATTTCTGGTTCTAGGTCCTTGAGGAATCACCACACTGTCTTCCACAATGGTTGAACTAATTTGCATTCCCACCAACAGTGTGAAAGCGTTCTTAGTTCTCCACAGCCTCACGAGCATCTGTTGTTTCCTGGCTTTTTTTTTCCTTTCTTTTCTTTTTCTTTTTTCTTCTTTTTTTTTTTTGAGACGGAGTCTCACTCTGTCATCAAGTTAGAGTGCAGTGGTGCATCTCGGCTTACTGCAACCTCCACCTCTTGGGTTCAAGCAATTATCCTGCCTCAGCCTCCTGAGTAGCTGTGACTATAGGTGTGCCACCATGCCCAGCTAATTTTTGTATTTTTAGTAGAGATGGCATTTCACCATGTTGGCCAGGATGGTCTCAATCTCTTGAACTCATGATTCGTCTGCCTCGGCCTTCCGAAGGGCTGGGATCACAGGTGTGAGCCACCACGCCTGGCCCATTTCCTAACTTTTAATAATTGCCATTCTGATTGGCGTGAGATGGTATCTCATTGCGGTTTTGATTTGCATTTTTGTAATCAGTGATGTCGAGCTTTTTTTCATATGTTTGTTGGCCACGTAAATGACTTCTCTTGAAAGATGTCTGTTCATATCCTTTGCCCACTTTTTGATGGGATTTTTTCTTGTAAATTTGTTTAAGTTCCTTGTAGATTCCAGATATTAGACCTTTGTCAGTTGGGTAGATTGCAATATTTTTCTCCCATTCTGTAGGTTGCCTGTTCATGTTGTGCAGAAGCTCTTTAATTAGATCCCATTTGTCAATTTGGGCTTTTGTTGCAATGGCCTTTGGCATTTTTGTCATGAAGTCTTTGCCCATGCCTATGTCCTGGGTGGTATTGCTTAGGGTTTCTTCTAGGGTTTTTACGGTTTTGGGTTTTACATGTAAGTCATCTTGAGTTAATTTTTGTAAAAGGTATAAGGAAGAGGTCCAGTTTTGGTTTTCTGCATATGGCTCGCCAGTTTTCCCAGCACCATTTACTGAATAGGAGATCCTTTCCCCATTGCTTGTTTTTATCAGGTTTGTCGAAGATCAGATGGTTGTATATGTGTACGGTTATTTCTGAGGCCTCTGTTCTGTTCCATTGGTCCACATGTCTGTTTTGGTACCAGTACGATGATATTTTGGTTACTGTAGCCTTATAGTATAGTTTGAAGCCAAGTAGCGTGATGCTTCCAGCTTTGTTCTTTTTGCTTAGGATTGTCTTGGCTATGTGGGCTCTTTTTTGGTTCCATACAAAATTTAAAATAGTTTTTTTCTAATTCTGTGAAGAATGTCAATGGTAGTTTGATGGAAATAGCATTGAATCTATAAATAACTTTGGGCAGTATGGCCATTTTCATGCTATTGATTCTTCCTATCCACGAGCATGGAATGTTTTTCCATTTGTTTGTGTCCCCTCTTATTTCCTTGAGGAGTGACTTGTAGTTCTCCTTGAAAAGGTCCTTCACATCCCTTGTTAGTTATATTCCTAGGTATTTTATTCCCTTTGTAGCAATTATGAATCGGAGTTCATTCATGATTTGGCTCTCTGTTTGTCTGTTGTTGGTGCATAGCAATGCTTGTGATTTTTGCACATTGATTTTGTATCCTGAGACCTTGCTGAAATTGCTTATCAGCTTAAGGAGTTTGGGGACTGAGACAATGGGGTTTTCTAAATATAGAATCATGTCACCTGCAAACAGAGACAATTTGATTTCCTCTCTTCCCATTTGCATATCTTTATTATTTATCTTGCCTGGTTGCCCAGCCAGAACTTCTAATACTATGTTGAATAGGAGTGGTGAGAGAGGGCATCCTTGTCTTGTGCCAGTTTTCAAAGGAAATGCTTCCAGCTCTTGCCATTCAGTATGATATTGGCTGTGGGTTTGTCATAAATAGCTCTTATTATTTTGAGATATATTCCATCAATACCTACCTTATTGAGAGTTTTTAACATGAAGGGATGTTGAATTTTATTGAAGGCCTTTTCTGCATCTATTGAGATGATCATGTGGTTTTGTCATTGGTTCTGTTTATGTGATGGATTATGTTTATTGATTTGCATATGTTGAACCAGTCTTGCATCCCAGGGATGAAGCTGACTTGATCGTGGTGGATAAACTTTTTGATGTGTTGCTGGATTTGGTTTGCCAGTATTTTATTGAGGATTTTTACATTGATGTTCATCAGAGATATTGGCCTGAAGTTTTCTTTTTGTTGTTGTTGCACCTCTGCCAGGTTTTGGTATCAGGATGATGCTGGCCTCATAAAATGAGTTAGGGAGGTGTCCCACCTTTTCAATTTTTTGGAGTAGTTTCAGAAGGAATGGTACCAGCTCCTCTTTGTATCTCTGGTAGAATTTGGCTGTGAGTCTCTCTGGTCCTGGGCTTTTTTGGGTTGGCAGGCTATTAATTACTGCTTCAACTTCAGAACTCATTATTGGTCTATTCAGGGATTTTAATTCTTCCTAGTTTAGTCTTGGGAGGGTGTATGTGTCCAGGAATTTATCCTTTTCTTTTAGATTTTCTAGTTTATTTACATAGAGGTGTTGATTCTCTGATGGTAGTTTGTACTTCTGTAGGGTCAGTGGTGATATCTCCTTTATCATTTTTTATTATGTCTTTTTTATTTCTCTCTCTTTTCTTCTTTATTAATCTAGCTAGCAGTCTATCTACTTTGTTAATTTTTTCCAAAAAATCAGCTCCTGGATTCACTGATTTTTTTAAAGGGTTTTTTGTGTCTCTATCTCCTTCATTTCTGCTCTGATGTTAATTATTTGTTGTCTTCTGCTAGCTTTTGGACTTGTTTGCTCTTGCTTCTCTAGCTCTTTTAATTGTGATGGTAGGGTGTTGATTTGAGATCTTTCTAGCTTTCTGATATGGGCATTTAGTGCTTATAAATTTACCTCTTAACACTGCTTTAGCTGTGTCCCAGAGATTCCATTATGTTGTCTCTTTGTTCTCATTGGTTTCAAAGAACTTCTTGATTTCTGCCTCAATTTCATTATTTACCCAGGAGTCATTCAGGAGCAGATTGTTCAATTTCCATGTACTTCAGTTTCCATGGTTTTTGAGAGAGTTTCTTAATTCTGAGTTCTAATTTGATTGCACTGTGGTCGAGAGAGAGTTTGTTATGGTTTCGGTTCTTTTGCATTTGCCGAGGAGTGTTTTGCTTCCAATTATGTGGTTGATTTTAAAATAAGTGCTGTGCGGTACTGAGAATAATGTATATTCTATTGATTTGGGGTGGAGAGTTCTGTAAATGTCTATTAGTTCCACTTGATCCAGAGCTGAGTTCAGGTCCTGAATATCCTTGTTAATTTTCTGTCTTATTGATCTGTCTAATAGTGACATTGGGGTGTTAAAGTCTCCCACTATTATTGTGTGGAAGTCCAAGTCTCTTTGTAAGTCTCTAAGAATTTATTTTATGAATCTGGGTGCTCCTGTATTGGGTGCATATATATTTAGGATAGTTAGCTCTTCTTGTTGAATTGATCCCTTTACCATTATGTAATGCCCTTATTTGTCTTTTTTGATCTTTGTTGGTTTAAAGCCTGTTTTGTCAGATACTAATATTGCAACACCTGCTTTTTTTGTTTTGTTTTCCATTTGCTTGGTAATTTTTCCTCCATCCCTTTGTTGTGAGCCTATGTAGGTCTTTGCATGTGAGATGAGTCTCCTAAATGCACCACACCAATGAGTCCTGACTCTTTATCCAATTTGCCAGTCTGTGTCTTTTAACTGGGGCATTTAGCCCATTTACATTTAAGGTTAACATTGTTATGTGTGAATTTGAGCGTGTCATCATGACGCTACCTGGTTATTTTGCACACTATGCAAAATAGTTGATGCAGAATAGTTGATGCAGTTTCTTCATAGTGCCATTGGCCTTTATATATTTGGAGTGTTTTTGCAGTGGCTGGTACCAGTTGTCCCTTTCCATATTTAGTGCTTCCTTCAGGAGCTCTTCCAAGGCAGGCCTGGTGATGACAAAATCCCTCAGCATTTGTTTGTCTGGAAAGAATTTTATTTCTCCTTTTTCTATGAAGCTTAGTTTAGCTGGGTATGAAGGTCTGGGATGAAAATTATTTTCTTTAAGAATGTTGAATATTGGCCCCCACTGTCTTCTGGCTTGTAGGGTTTCTGCTGAGAGGTCCACTGTTAGTCTGATGGGCTTCCTTTTGTAGGTGACCTGGCCTTTCTCTCTGGCTGCCCTTAACATTTTTTCCTTCATTTCGACCTTGAAGAATCTGATGATTATGTGTCTTGGGGTTGATCTTCTCATGAAGTATCTTAGTGGTGTTCTCTGTATTTCCTGAATTTGAATGTTGGTCTTTCTTGCTGGGTCAGGGAAGTTCTCCTGGATAACATCCTGATCCTGAAGTGTGTTTTCCAACTTGGTTCCATTCTCCCTGTCTCTTGTAGACACTCCAATCAATCATAGGTTTGGTCTTTTTACATAGTCCCATATTTCTCAGAGGTTTTGTTTTTTCCTTTTCATCCTTTTTTCTCTAATCTTCTCTTCTTGCCTTATTTCAACAAGATGGTCTTCAGACTCTGATATCCTTTCTTCCACTTGATAGATTCAGCTACTGATCCTTATGCATGCTTCATGAAGTGTTCATGCTGTGTTTTTCAGCTCCATCAGGTCATTTATGTTCCTTTCAAACTGATTATTCTAGCTAGCAGCTCCTGTAACCTTTTATGAAGATTCTTAGCTTCTTTGCATTCGGTTTGAACATGCTCCTTTAGTTCAGCAGAGTTTGTTATTACCCACCTTCCGAAGCCTACTTCTGTCAATTCATCCATCTTATCCTCCATCCAGTTCTGTGCCTTTGCTGGACAGGCATTGCGATCATTTGTAGGGGAAGAGGCACTCTGGCCTTTTGGGTTTTCAGTGTTTTTTCGTTGATTCTTTCTCATGTTCATGAGTTTGTTTAATATTGATCTTTGAGGCTGTTGACCCTTGGATGGGGTTTTAGTGGGGACTTTTTTGTTGTTGTTGATGCTGTTGTTGTTGCTTTCTGTCTGTTTTTCTTGCAATGGTCAGGTCCTTCTTCTGTAGGGCTGCTGCAGTTTGCTGGGGGTTTGCTTCAGGACCCATTCATCTGGTTTGCTCCCACACCTGGATATGTCACTCGAGGAGGCTGAAGAACAGCAAAGATGGGTGCCTGCTCCTTCCTCTGGGAACTCTGACCTTGAGGAGCACCAACCTATGCTCCTGTATAGGGTGTCTGACAACCCCTGTTGGAGGGTCTCAGCCAGTTGGGTGGCACAGGGAGCAGGACCTATTTAACGAACCACTTTGACTGTTCCTTGGTCTTTGGCTCATTTTTATTTTAATTCCCCACACCTAGTGAAATGTCTGGACACTTAGGTGTTGAATAGATAACTTCTTACTTAGCAAATGAAACATAGAAGGAAGTTTAAAAACAAATATTCCTTTTTTAACTTTTAAGTTCAGTGGTACATATGCAGGTTTGTTGCATAGGTAAACTTGTGTCATGGGGGTTTGTTGTACAGATGATTTCATCACCCATGTACCCGTAGTTATTTTTCCCGATTCTCTCCCTTCTCCAACCCTCCACCCTCCAAAAGGCCCCAGTGTGTTTTTTTCCCTTCTATGTGTCCATGTGTTCTCATCATTTAGCTCCCACTTATACGTAAGAACATGTGATATTTGGTTTTCTGTTCCTGCATTAATTTACTAAGAATAATGGCCTCCAGCTCCATCCACAGTTCCTGCAAAAGACATGATCTCACTCTTTTTTAGGGCTACATAATATTCTATGGTATATATGTACCGTTTCTTTATCCACTCTATCACTGACAGGCATTTAGGTTGATTCCATGTCTTTGCTATTGTGAATAGTGCTGCAGTGACATATATGTGCATGTGTCTTTATAATAGAATGATTTATATTCCTTTGGGTATATACCCAGTAATGGGATTTCTGGGTCAATGGTATTTCTCTCTTTAGGTCTTTGAGGAAACGTCACACTGTCTTCCACAATGGTTGAATTAATTTATACTCCCACCAACAGTGTGTAATTGTTCCCTTTTCTCCACAACCTCTCCAGCACCTGTTACTTTTTGACTTTTTAATAGCAGCCATTCTGCCTGGTGTGAGGTGGTATCTCATTGTGGTTTTGATTTGCATTTCTCTATTGATCAGTGATGTTGAGCTTTTTTGCATGTGCTTGTTGGCCACACGTATGTCTTCTTTTGAAAAGTATCTGTTCATATCCTTTGCCCACTTTTAACGGGGTTGTTTTAAAAACAAATATTCTTTAAAAACACTGTTGTCATAATGGTGACCATTTATTGAGCACCTTTATGTGTCAGGCATGTTACGTAGATGTTTTCCTAATCCTCATAACATCAAAAGGTAGGTATTCTCTCTACTTCATAAACAAGGACACTGAGACTTAACGAGGTTAAATAACTACTCCCTTAGGCAGGATGCAGTGGAGCTTGGCAGAGCCTGGCATGTGAGACACTAAATCTGCCTTTTCAGCTACGTTACCTCCCAATAGCTGGTTGGGTGACTAAGATGTCAAAATCTGAAAAAAGAAAAGATGCTGGCATTTTTTACTTACTTGAGGAAAAATTAATAACTCATGACAGAACCATTTTCCTACCTGTAAACTGGTTTCACAGATGACAGTATATTCAATTTCACACTTAAGCAGACAGTTTAGCTCTCCAATTATGTCCCCAGCAGTACAGAACTCTGTAAACATGTCACTGGACTTTCTATCAGGCCTTTGGCTACTCTCTATTCCAAAGGTAGGAGATAAACTATGCAACTGCAAAGGGAAAAAAGTGTGCAAAGGGAAAGAAAAAATTAAAATTTTGATCAAATCATAGGAGCTCCCACTATTTCTTACAACTTTCCAATGGAAGACAAAGATCTCCTGTCAGGTGTGAAAGAAGAATTAGGCTTAAGGAAAAAAATCATGATTTCTTTCACATTTCAACTCCCAAGGCAAGGATTTTTTTTCTCATCTTTAGTTTTACAGATGACCCCTATTTACAACTTTCTATTTATACCTATCTTATATAAAAATCCCACCAGGGCTGGGCACAGTGGTTCACGCCTGTAATCCCAGCACTTTGAGAGGCCAAGGCAGGTGGATCACAAGATCAAGAGTTCGGGACCAGCCTGGCCAACGTGGTAAAACCCTGTCTCTACTAAAAAAAAAAATACAAAAATTAGCCGGGCATAGTGGCGTGTGCTTGTAGTTCCAGCTACTCAGGAGACTGAGGCAGGAGGATTGTTTGAACCCAGGAGGCAGAGGTTGCAGTGAGCCAAGATCGCACCACTGCACTCCAGCCTGGGCGACAGAGTGAGACTCCATCTCAAAGAAAAAAAAAATATCCCACCAAACCTGGAAATTATAGTATGCAACTAATACAATCACTCATTGAGTCCACTAGATATTCTTACCACAATGGGTTAATGCATCACGTGGAAATAACTTTTGATTGCCTGGGCACATAAATCAAATATTATGAATTAATATGCCTCCAAACCAAGCCATGATGTTAATGAAAGCCTTGTCTCTTTTCAAAATGCTTAAGAAAAATTACCATGCAACATCAACAGGAAAAGGTTTTAGGAAGAACATAGGATGGTTGAGTTACTTCAAGAAAATAACTGGTAGGCATAACTGGAGAAAGCAGAGAGGTATCAGATTTTAGGGGGAAGCTGAAAGAATTGGGATTAGAAGGATTACAGAATTTTTCAGAAAATTTAGCTGTAAACATCAAAGAGGAAGGGTATTGTTTAAGACACAAGAAACAGGACACAAAAGGTCACTCTCTCCCAGCAATTAGCATTCAGACTTTTAAAAGCATTCATGCTTCCAGAGGAGTTTGATTTTTTTTTTTAAATGGCTGTAATTTTGAATGCAATTCAAAGGATCTTTGAGCAATGAAGAATGCCTCTGCTTTTTGCAAACGAAGAAAAGATTATGACATTTGAGGTAGGCAGCATTTGAAAGGAGGCCCCCCAAGATTCCTGTCTGTTGCTCAACCAAATACTAATCTAGGTACTGCAGTGAAGGGACTTTGAAGTGGAATTGAGGTTGCCAATCAGCTGACCTTAAAAAGATGATTTATGGAGTTAAGGATACTAATCAGCTGACCGTAAAAAGATCTACAAAGTCCCTTCACAGCCGTTCCAGATTAGTGTTTGATTAAACAACAGACGGGAATATTGGGGGGACTGTAATCACATGAGCCCTTGCAAGTAGAAGGGAGTCCATCAGAGAGAGATGTGTGAAGGATTCCATATGTCTTTGCTTGCTCTGAGACGTGAGGACCTGCACGCAAAGATGAAAGAGAAGCTCTAGGAGCTCAGGGTGGGCTCCAGCTGACAGCCTTGAAGAAGCAGGGACTTCTGTTCAATAGCCATAAAGAATAACTAGATGTGCCAACAACCTCAAAGAGCCTGGAAACAGATTCTGCCCCTAGAGCTTCCAGAAGGTAATGCAGCCCTACTGACATCGTGATTTCAGCTTCTTGAGACCCAAGCAGTGAAATCAGCAGAACCCATTGGATTTCTGACCTACAGAACCATGAGATAATATATTTAGGCCACTAAATTTGTAGTAATTTGTTGTGGTATCAAAAGAGTACTAATATAACCTCTTCAGACCAAACATCATTGGACTACAGTTTAATAAGGCTTAGCTAGTCCAGTCACTGCAGGACAATCCCCAAAGAAACATGTTACAGCGAGTTGCAGCTTTTAAGTATTGAACTTGCCACATTTCATAAATACTGGCAGCTGTGTGTTTTTCCTAGCATTCTAATGGGAGTATAGTATAATGGCTAAGCACATGGATACTGGAGATAGACTACATGAGTTCAAAGTAATCTTTGGCCTCTGAGTATGTGTAGTTGGGGCCAAGTGGATTATTTTTTTTCTGTGCATCAGTATTCTCACGTAAAAAATAGGGTTGTTGGCCGGGTTCGGTGGCTCACACCTGTAATCCCAGCACTTTGGGAGGCCGAGGCAGGTGGCTCGCTTGAGGTCAGGAGTTCAACAACAGCCTAGTGAAACCCCATCTCTACTAAAAACACAAAAATTAGATGGGCATGGTGGTGCGTGCCTATAATCCCAGCTACTTGGGAGGCTGAGGCAGGAGAATCTCTTGAACCCGAGGGGGAGATGTTGCAGTGAACTGAGATGGCCTCACTGCACTCCAGCCTGAGTGATAGAGTGAGACTATCGCCCAGGCTGGAGTGCAGTGGCAGGATCTCAGATTCTCGTGTCTCAGCCCCCCAAGTAGCTGGGATTATAGACATGTGCTACCATACCCGACTAATTTTTGTATTTTTAGTAGAGACAGGGTTTTGCCAAGACCAGGCTGGTCTTGGACTCCTGCCTCATATGATCCACCCGCCTAGCCCTCTCAAAGTGGTGGGATTACAGTTGTGAGCCATCGTGACTGGCCCACATTGCCTTTCTCGACTACCTTTTAAAAAATCACAATTAACCTCTTCATATCTCCATCATCTCTAACATACTGTAAACTTATTTGTTTTGTTCATTGTCCCATCTCCTTTTATCCCTCTACTAGAAATTAGGCTCCAAGAAGGCAGGGATTTGTGTCTGTTTTGTCAATCCCATGCCTAGAATTAATAGTGCCTGCCACATGGTGGTAATGAAGCAAGTATTTTGTTGAATAAATGAATGAATGGATGAATGAAAAGTGCTTAGAATAGTGCCAGAGAGTAAATAAGTGTTATATTGTGTCAGTATTCTATTTATTATAGTAGTTTATTTCCATGATATTTTAAGGTCTAATATACGCATTTCAAAACCAGAAAGCCGAATGTATTATTTTTCCCATAATAAGGATTTGTCATTTTATGACTATCATCTAGGATGATCTAGGAATTATTTGGTTCACAAACTGGGGCTCACCCATGAATTCAGCTACTAAACTACTGTTATGCAGATACAAAGGATTCTTGTCCGCATCACTCTACTGAAATCGCTCTCTCTCTCTCTTTCTGTCTCTCTCTCTCTCTCTGGTCAACAAAAGCCTCCCATTGGACAGATTAAAAGTGATATTTTTGATCCTCATCCTAATTCCTTTACGTGAGTAATTTAAGTCACGCCAAGTATTGATTTTCTTGTCTGAACATTCAGAAAAATCTTGCTTCCTCCCAGGATTGCTGCAAGAAATAAGTAAAGACTATGACAGCATTTTGTAGAATGGGAAGCACATTTCAGGTGTTGCATATTTATCTCTCAGCTGTCATGCTCAGAGTAGAAATGGTTTCATCACATTAAAAATTTAAACTTTTTCAGTATCTAAATTTATTCTTATTCTACAATTGCATGTTTCAAAATACATTTTAAGTAAGAAAAACAAACAAACAAACAAACCAATAGTCCCTTACAATTGCCATTCCTGAAATAATTAAGTAGATTCCTTGTGGCATTTCACCTGCTTTACAAATGATATCTCCGTAGTCAAAACAGGCAAGTTTGGCTCTTTCCTGGGTGGGAAAAAAAGGAAAAGAAAAAGAGAGTCAACATATATATGTTAGAGAGATATATATATATATGATTTTATATATATATGTAATCATATATATATGATTTTAAAGCTAAAATAGCTTCCAAGTAGCATAAAACACAAACTATATTCTTGGTTTTTTACTGAACTGTAACGTGCTAATATACCACATCAACTTCTAGAAATAAAGGAACAGGCAAACAAACTTTGACTTTGTGATTAGTACTCAGCATAGTAACTGATATAACTATGGAATGAATATGCACATTGATGAATGAAAACTTTCTTTTCAGCCCCGTTTGGGGCTTGGGTTATAATGGTAAGCTAAACAATTTCCCTGCCTTCAAAACAAACTTTTAGTTAGGTTGGGTAGATATTTACAATCAAATGGGATAATTATGACAAAGAAGACAGGGACAGGGTGCTATGCAAAAAAAAAAAAGTGCAGAAAAGCCACAGGATCCTATCTTGGTTGTTCAGTGAGGCCTTTACAGCAGACAGGACAGCTAAGCTGAGACTTGAAAGAGGAGGAGCAGATAGCTCGGATAACATGAGTTGAAGACCTCCAGGGCAGAAGATTCATATATGCAAAATCCAGAAGCAAACTGAACGTCTGCAGTTAGGGTAATAGCAAAGATTGTATATGTCTCAGGCAGGGAGGGATGGAGACCAAGGTGGAGCCATCCACTAGGAATCAGCAGGTGCAGTACCTGCATCTACAATACTTTTAGACACTTATAACAATGTTTTAATGTCTTTTAGAATCAGGAGGAAAATTAGTTTTAGATAAAGAAAAATGTTTTAATATATAATACTAATATCTTCATTGTTATACTAACACAGTCATAAAGTCTAATTTTTCATAGTTTTGTGGAGGAAGAGGCCCATGAAGGCAGAAGTGCCCAGGGCCCCTGAGAGTCATGATGTTCTCTGAGCCCTCTGCAACTGCCCTGACTTCATCTGCTCTCTCCAGCACTGCTCCTGCCAGGGGCCTCTGTGCTGCTCCTGGAACACACCAGGCACACTTGGCCTCGGGGCCTCCTTGCACCCACTACTCCCTTTGCCTGGGGTGCTCTTCTCTAAGACACTACCTGGCTTGCTCCCTCCCTTCTTTCACATCTCTCTTCAAATGTCACCTTATTAGAGCAGGCTTCCATGGCCGCTCTGTATTACCTTTTCCCTCGTTATTTTTCTCTGGCACTTATAACCATCTGATAGGCTATATGTTTATGTGTTTGGTGTGTTTATTGTCCGTCTCCATCCATATAACATAAGTTTTATGAAAGTAGGGACTTCAGCCAGGCACGGCGGCTCACGCCTGTAATTCCAGCACTTTAGGAGGCCAAGGTGGGTGGATCACTTGAGGTCAGGAGTTCAAGACCAGCCTGGCCAACATGGTGAAACCCCATCTCTACTGAAAATACAAAAATTAGCTGGGTGTGGTGGCACATGCCTGTAATCCCAGCTACTTGGGAGGCTGAAACAGGAGAATCACTTGAACCCAGGAGGCGGAGTTTGCAGTGAGTCGAGATTGCACCAGTGCACTCCAACCTGGGCAGCAGAGTGAGACTCTATCTCAAAAAAATAAATAAATAAAATAAAATAAAAATTAAAAAATGAAAGTAAGGACTTTATCTATTTTGTTTACTGCCATATTACCAAACCTAGAACAGTCCCTGACATGTAGAGGATATTCAATAGATATTTGTTGAAAGAGTCCAAAGTCCTGTTGCAACCCTCAGCTGACAGAGCATGAACTTGAACACACCTGAGTTCTCACCGTTCCCTATTATACTACGTCCAATCAGCTTTACTTTTACACTATCTGCCCGGTCTGTATAGTAACTTAAATTCGAGACCCTTGCTCTAAAAAATGTCTCTCCAAGAGCGTACATTGAGAAATCCAGAACTCTACAACATAAAATAGAATGGGATTGGTAACAGTCAGACACATATAGCTACTCCCAAGCAGATAAGGCATTGTGAAAAACTATCTTTGCCCTTTAGGCTCAAAAAGAGATTTATTCCTCCTTTAGACTTTCCTGGGCCTCTGTCTTGGCTTTCCCTGAATTGGCCAGTATGTGACATGCTTTTCTGTTAATCTTTCATTAGGGAGTGGAAAAAATAGATAATTATCATCAAACCTGAGCCAGAATAGAAAAGAAAATCTTTACCTTGAAGAAGTCAATGAGAACATCTTTACCTTCCAGCCAAATGATGTTGTGAAGGTATTTGTCAGGAGTTGGGGGTGGGATTGCCTTTGGAAAGTTATTTAGTGCTTTTAATTTTTTAAGAAGTACCTAAAAACAAATAATCAAAATAATGGGGATCAGATCCTGTAACAGAAAATGGACAGTAGGCAAAAACTAAGGAAATCTAAATAAACTACTGTTAGGCAAGTATAACCTTGATGTTTGACTCACAGCTTCTCTCTTCTATCTAAATTCCTCTAACCATTTTTGTCCCTAGTCTCCCCTTATTACTATTTTCACTGACTTACTAACTCGGATTGAACCTATCATCTTCATAATTCAATTGACACAGTGGATGGAGAAGCAGAAAAATCTAGTGAGTCTATAGGGTGAGCCAAAGGAAGATGCCATAGAGGGCAACCCTGTTAGGAAATGGAAAATCTAGAAAGTTTTCTACATCTCTGTTCAAATCCTTTCCTTAGGCCTTGTCACATAGGCTGGCTATTGTGGGTTCTATAAAGTACTCTGTGTCCTTTTGATAAATCCCCCAACCATTTCTTTCCTAACTTAGTTCAAGTTGGTTTCTGTTACTTGCAATCAAGTAGTTTTGACAAATGGAGTGTACTGGCTAGCATTGGCATTCATCGTCCTTTGCATTATCAAAGGTTGAAGGTGATTCTAGACTTACCACCTGTGGTTAAACAATTTTTTTCAATCTCCCTCCTTATTACACACTGCTAAAGCAACCATGAAGGCTGGGGTATTATGCAGACAGAATCAAGCAAAATTACCTTATTTATCTCAGTGCTTTCATGCTTATCAATAATGCCTCTTGAACAAAGGAAGGTGAGATTTTTTAGAGCTTTAGCAATCACATTCCGGATTGCCTGTTTAGTCTTCAAAGCAATGACAACATCACGACCTTCATGCTCTATGAGTCCTACAGCAAAGAAAATAAAATTCAGTAAGTGGCCTGTGCAATAACCACAATAGCTAATATTAGTATAATACTGTATAATTTCCGAAGCATTTACACAATATTCTTTTATTCTAGTTTCATGCAGAACTCGTGAGGTCAGCAGGACAAGAGTTATTTTCAACCCTATTTTACGGATGAGAACATTGGAAACTGGCTTCCCCCACCAGCTAAGAGAAAATCAATCTGTCTTATCCCCGTGGCATCTCCTCTATATCTCTATTATGGAACTCATTACATTATCGTGTTACTGTTTTTACTTCTCTGTCTCATCCTCCATATTGTATAATTTTTGTTGGTTAGATGAATACATGACAGAATGAAAGTATCCCTGGACTTTGGCTGGTGGGTATTTCTGAGATCAAGGCGCATATTCTTTCCCCTTTAGTAAACCTCAGAAGACATGAACTGGACTGTGAGTCAAGGCTAAAATTGCATCTGTTTCATCTTCGTATTCAACATTGAACCCAATGCTTGCCATATCGAAGGTACACACTCTTTTTTTTTTTTTTAACTAAATGAATTGACCACTAAAGTGAAAGGTAGCAATGATCAAAAGCGTAGGTTTTAGTGTCAGATACACCTGGGCTAGAAACCTGGCTCACTACTTACTAGCCATAGGGCCTCAGGCAAATTAACCTCTCTAATAATAGTATTTGCCTCATAGAGTAATTATAAGGATTAAATGAGATAATGTACATAAAGAGTTAGCAGTTCTTGCCATGATAAGCATTCAGTCATCAGTTGCAGTAACCACATGAAAATAAGCGCTGCCTTTTAGAGTAGTGAATTGAGAAAACTTTGTAATATTCCATACTGATCTAAAACATAATATAAAGCAGCTGTCCTAACCCCTAATCTTTAAAAGCACAGAAATAAAAATCTGTCAATATGTAAATGGCAACAATGGGTCATGGGTTTTCTGAGATAATGCCAAAAGATCCTAATCTATTGTCTCTAAACTTACACTTTCATTCATTAGACCACATTCTTTCCATTTTGATTTAGAAAGTGTAACCCCATATGGCATCTTACAATGTGGTCATGAATATGAAATGGTTTTACTTTATTTTCTTTTCTGATAACTTCCATTTATTAAGGGCCTTCCGTATGCCAGGCCGTCTACCAGATGCTTTTGCACACACTGAGAGCCTGGCCCACAGCCCCACATGAGGAAAGCTGACCCAAAAAACTTGGCATAAAATCCTTGGGCTCTGTGCTTCAAGTAAAGTGGAGTGACTGGAGATACTCAAGAAATGACATTCGTTGCAGGCCTACATTCCAGAGTATCTTTGCAAAAAACAAAACAACGAAACAAAAACATTTTGTCAAAGGTAAGCTTTACGTGTCTTTTTCTTCTAACCTTGAGGACTCTGATCTTGCCACCTTAATACACTTCCCACACTCCTCTCATTCTTTCCTCCACACCCCCATAACAACTAACAGGACTCTGCTAACTTTTTCAATTATCTATTGATACGCTCATATACTCCACAAGATTCTGCACTGTTTAAGGGTCAGGATCTACCCAACTTTGCTTTCCCATACCTGGCCCATTAGCTGTGTTTAATAAATGCTTGTTGAATGCATAAATGAATGAGCAAGTAAACGAAAGCATGAATTGTTCTTCTTTTATTAAATTATAGGATAAGAAGGTGTGACTTTAAGAACTCAAGATACTTCAACTGCCTACCTAATTCTTTGACAGCATCCTGTTTGTTGGTTTCCAAAATTTCATATAGTTTCTGTAAGAAATTAAGACAAACACTTATTTCTTATTATTGATATGGTTTGTGTCAGAAATTAAGAAAAACATGCATTTCTTCTTATACTCCTGAGAAGTATATTTATTATACCAAGTATAGTTCTGGCCTTCCTTTTATTTTTATTTTTTGAGACAGAGTCTTGTTCTGTTGCCCAGGTTGGAGTGCAGTGGTGCGATCTTGGCTCACTGCAACCTCCACTACCCGGGTTCAAGTTATTCTCATGCCTCAGCCTCCCAAGTAGCTGGGAATATAAGTGTGGGTGACCACACCCAGCTAATTTTTATATTTTTAATAGAGATGGAGTTTCTCCATGTTGGCTAGGCTGGTTCAAGGAACTCCTGACCTCAGATGATCTACCCACCTTGGCCTCCCAAAGTGCTGGGATTACAGGCATGAGCCACCACACCCAGCCTGGCTTTCTTTTTAAATTCAGAGAAAAGGAAGTATGGTAGAGGACATTTCACTTAGTTAACTTTAGAAAAGCTATTGGCTCAATTCTTCCCTCTGGGTCAATTCTGCTGCTTTGCCCATGCTCAGACGTCAATCTCAATGAGTCTAGTACGGTCAGTAGCTTGCATAACTACTGTGCCTAATACTTATCAGAAAAGATCAGTATGTACTCCACTGTGCACCAAGGAGAATTCTCATAGGCAGCGCCTGATTTGGGAGTGAGCCAACTGAGCAGCTAGTTGGGAGGCCATCCTATCAGGAGCACAAAAAGAAGTAGAAAAATGAGAAAATACGATATTGATTTGTTCATATTTCTAACAAATAACTCCTTAGATAACTGAAGAAACCACTGCACTCCACGACTAACCAATCTCTGCTCAACCAATCACGCAACAGGTGTTTGTTGGATGCCCACTATGTCCCAGGCACTTTTCCTCTTGAAGCTTACCCTCTAGCTTTGAGTCACTGGGGAGTTTGCTCTTGGCTACACCAACAGTCCTGAAATCACACAACTGACAGTTCTTCAGGGTTGTCAGGTACAGATGTCTGAAACTCTGCCTCAAATAATGCATGGCATAGTGCTCTTTATAGCGAACAACTGGTTTGTTATCTAAAGTTTAAGCAAAGTTAAGTTTTTGTGGGGTTTTTTTGTTGGTTTTTGTTTCGGTTTAGAAAAAAATCACGTGTAACGAATCCCTCATTTTGAATATAAGAATAAGGTATATAATATTTATTAAATTATTTCTTCTTACTCGATAACATTGCATCGATATTGGGAAGGTGCCAAATTACTAGCCTGTCCACAACCAATTACCATCCTAGTCCAGCCCTGCTTGCATAGCTGCAAAGATAGCAGTTAGGCCCCCTTCACACCAAACTAGACTTACAGCAACCCTGTAAGACTGCTCTAGAACGCCTTTGCACAGAAGCACATGGGAACTGACTCCTGCCTATAGAGACAGCATAATCATGAAAGCCTGGGGATATATTTATTTTTCTTAAGGTGAGCTGCCACAGGCCAACTTCCAGAACCAAGTCAGTTTCAGAATCAACACCAGTTAGACATCTAAACACATCTCAAAAGGCCATTTAAATCTTTACTGGTGCCTCTTTTAAAACGTCACAGGGGATTCACTTCACCTGTGACACGTCAAGGAAACTGCCCTCAGATGCCTAGAAGGCATCTTCTCCCAGCTCCTGAAAACACAGTCTTAACTCCCCCCACTGGCTCTTCTTTTTCTTCTCTTTTCCTCCTACTTCTGAAATCTTTTCTCCTATGAATAGCTCTGTGTTCTTTCTAATGCAGATCAGTCCAGGCTTTGAGTAGTTCTTTTAATTTTCTTCTCCATTCTTCAAAGTAAAGCAACAGGAGAGAATTCTGCTACACATTAATGTTCAATCCAATAAAGGTAGATATCTTCACAGCCTCTTTTCCTCTTCTGATTTCAATAAGTAAAGAGCCTCTCTTGACTGAGGTAATGCAACCATCACCACAAAAATAGGCACCATAACCAGAAGACAAAATCTCCAGGCCATCCATGGTTTTATGTATCCACACATACTCATTGTAGTCATCAGGATTTAAATCCATCTCTGGTTAAAAATCAAGAATGTCACTTGGGCTGAGAAAACACCTTTCAGCTGTTGATACTGCTCACCTTAGCCCCTCATTGACACATGTGAAAATGTAACCAAAATCACCAAACATTGGGGGCAAAAACAGAATGAAATATAGAAACCAAACACAACAAATAGGAGAATGAACCCCAAGGAAGCAGAAGTAACACAGGAAGCAAAAAATCTTTTAAGATGAAAAGAAGATTCTAGGTAATGTTATATTAATTCTTTTAAAGCAAACAGTTGTTACAAAAAGGAAGCAACTACAGTTTTTGGAGATCAAAAAGTAATTGTCAAAAAAGTTTAAAAAGTTTAATAGATGGGTTAAACAGAAGAATGAACACAACTAGAAATTTAAAAATTTGTAAACTGGAAAATCAACTGAAAGATTCTCATTGCAAAGAGCAGAGTTGACAGTTATGAGTGAAAAATAAGGAAGTTTTTTTATCTAAGGAATGAGAGTCTCCTTTACATTATCAGGCCCAAAGAAGCATGAGAATGAGACAGCAGTCACGTTCCACTTTCCCTACTCTTTGCAAGTGGCTGGTAGTAGACAGACTGGTGTGAGGGAGCCTGGTTAGGAGGGGATTCACTCCACCTCTAGGCTCCCATCTAGTATTTACTGCATAGTGGCTGGAAATGAAGAGGATCTTAAATGACAAAAAATAAATACTTCTACTCACCCACCCCACAGTACCAGGATTTCAAGTTTTCACTGTCAAATCTTTGTTCTCTTTTCCTCTATTCCTCTCTTCGTAAGGCTTACCCTTTCTTTGAAGCCTTATTCAAGTCTCAAATCCTGCCTAACGCCTTTGCAAGTGCCCTGTCTTTTAGAGAGTGTTACAGAGACATACTAGATCTCTTCTCTATACTCTGCACTCAGAAAAGAGATAGTGTATTTTCTGCTATGAAGATAATAAATGAGTTTGATGATAACTACTGAAATATAATGATCAGAGACTTTTCTCTGCAGCACCTCGTATGATATAATAAACAACTGAATCCATTTCAACTGTTGGAATTTGTCTGTTTGGTCAAACATATATAGAACCAGTCTTAAAAGAAGTGAATACACCTAAGGTGTTTTTCTCCCCAAATGACCAGTGCTTGTTTCTCACCTGATATATTGATTCATGGACAGATATTTGTTTTATTAGAAGTTTGGCATCTTCTTGACTTTTGATATAGCCTTTTGTAATACTATACATCAAGCTGAGGCGCTTTTTGATCTGCACATCTGCAATATTTATCAGTATTGGTACTATTATCTGGAATAATGAGAAGAAGAAAAAAAACCTGTACATTTTATGAGGAAAAGCACCCTGTGAGGCAGAAATTCATAGCGTCATCTCCAGACCAGCAACAGCAGAGCCCACAAACTTGTTAGGAATGCAGATTCTCAGGTCCCACTGGAGACCTGCGGAATCAGACACTCTTGGGTGGGGCCCAGTAGTCGGTGTCTTAGCAAGTCTTCCAGGTGATTCTGTGCTTACAAAAGTCAAGACCCATTCTCTAAAGAAGGCGAAGCTTAGTGAATAATTGACTCTTGCTTTAGGGGAAAGTCTCTAGCACTGCCTTTTCCCTCATTCTCTGTAGCCCCAGATTTCAGAAAACCCCTAACCACGTCTCCTAACCTAGGTCATAGTTACTCACTGAACAAATCATCTCTCTGTGCCTCAGTTTCTTTACTTGCAAAATAGGAAACTTAAGGTATCTAAGATCCTGCTTAGTTCTATATTTCTCCAATCATAAGCTAAGGCAGGCTAGTGTCATGACTTAAGAGAATGGGATTTTAAATATACACCTCTCTAAATTCAAATGCAAGCTCTCCTATTTACCAGCTCTGTGATCTTGAGCAAGTTATTTACTGACTTTGAGGACTCAGTTTCCTCATGTGTAAAATGAGGAAATAATATCTAAGTACCAGAATTCCAATAGAGCTGCTCCTCAAAATCCACGTAGTCACTCACACAGACGGGGGCTTCCCACAGGGTTAAAGTCACGTCAGAGCACAGGGGCAGATGGTGAGGGACTGGGTAACAAGGGAAGAAAAAAAAGTGAACTGGGAGATGGCATTATAGTGAAGGAGTTACAAGAGCAGAGAAGGGAATTTTTTTTAAGCTGCTATTTTGCCTTTGAAACTTTGGGCAAAGGGAGAGATGTTTAAAGAAGATGTTTTCAAAGTTACACTCTGCAGTGTACTGACACTCTTTGAGCTGTCCTTTAGGGCACCTAAAGATCACCAATATTCTTTCAAGTTTTCCAATGCAGGTTTGTTTCTTTTGAAAGCCACATTATGCTGAGACTGGCTATGAGCCACCTAACTTCACAGAGTGGTGAAATCTACCTCACAGAGCTATTCCATTAATTAAACTAGATAATTTATGTAAAGTGCTTTACACAGGTCCTGGAAAATAGTGAGTGTTCAATTAAAAACCATGATAATATACTTCACTGAGATTTGTCAGAGCATGCTAGACAGAAGGGATGACTGGTTCGGAACATTGCTGCCCACACTCTGATCAGATTTGGTTTATGTAAAGTCCCTAATTAGGCAAAAAGAGTCAGGCTGGTGGGATCAGGGGAAAGCAAAAGGAAGCAGCAGATAAGCTGCAAGCCTGCCTTTGTTCATGGACCAGGTTGCATTGCCCTCCTGCACAAATAACTCAAAATCTTCCTGTGCCCAACCACCACCAGACTCCAGCAAGTTAGTTCACTGCAACCGTGGCGTTAACCGCACAAAGCCCTTTTCAACGGACAGCATAAACGCTATCCTATAAAATCTCCAGCAAGCCTTTGTTTCTTCGCAGTTGCCTTCTTTCTTGCAGGCTGCCCATTGTTTCCCTGGCAATGTATTTTTCTACTGTCTCTAATAAATAAATATGCCTTTCTTTATCTACAACTGTCTTGGTAAATTCTTTTACTGCCACGCCGCCAGCCCAGATAGCTGTCGCTCCCCTGTGACAGTTTCCACAATAATACACTTTTAAATCTTTGTTTCATTTTAAATACTCTTCACAAAGTATTACTTCTAAAATAATTATTTTACATTTACCCGCATACGATCTCTATATAAATACTGATTACCTAAAGAAACTTCTACCTTTGATTTTAAGTCTTTGCCTCACACAACACATCCTGATTTCTAGCGTAGTGTACCTGATGGTGGAGTTACACCTTACATGAGAGCTTTGCTTCAAACTCAGCTCATAAGGCTAAAAGCACATGGAATCAAAATTACCCTTTAAACCAGGTACAGTAACTCTGAATAGTAATTCTTATGAACACTAAAGTTTGGTTACACCAATGTAGAATAAATGAAGGAACAAAAGAGAAAATCTGTAAGCACAAGCTGGATAGTCAAACAATTCTGCCTTAAAGATAACTATTATACGTTGTGGAGAATGGAGACTAGGTGGGGGAGTCTCATGTGTGCATTTTACCATCAGGGTTTATAGCAATTTTTTTTTAATGTTAAGTCTCTGTATATAACTTCAATAAATACTAACATGATGGATTTGCTTGATGTAATAAGAATTAAACAACAACAAACATGGCATGGCAAGTGAAATCATTTAAAGCCCTGAAGTTAAAAGTTTATGTAATGCAACTCCATTGGAAAGAGAGAAAAGAGGTTTAAGATTTGAAACTGAAACTATAAAAATCTGCCTTCAGTATCAAAACCAGAGTCATGGAATGAAGGCATAGTAATTGTTAAGGCAACTGAAGGCCACGGTAAAATTAAACTCCATAGGTAGTATGCTATGTGACTGTGGAGCTATGGAGGAAATATTTTTGCTTCTGTAGAGTTTGGGAGACATGAACAAATTTTACTGAAACTTAAAGAACTTGTCTTTGGGTTACCCTGCTTCTAGTGACACCAAGATTTTCATTCATTCACTCAACACATATTTACTAGCGTTTACTCTATGCCAGGCACTGTTCTGGAGGCAGAGGTTACATCAATGACCAAAACAGGCCGAGTACGGTGGCTCATGCCTGTAATCCCAGCACTTTGGGAGGCTGAAACAGGAGGATTGCTGGAGCCCAGGAGCTTGACACCAGCCTGGGCAATACAGTGAGATCCCATCTCTATTCAAAAATGTAAAAAGAAAGACCAAAACAAAGATCTCTACCTCATGGAGAGTACGTACCATATACAGTAAATAGCTGATAAGTACTATGGGGCAAAAATTAAAGTTGAGCAGGTAGAAGAGAATCAGCAGGAAGAGGTAGAAATTGAGGGTGTGAAGGGTGGGTTGCCAGTTGACATAGGCTGGTCAGGAGAGGCATCTGTGACAAGGTGAGATTTGAGCAATGGCTTGAAGGTGATGAGAAAGGGAACCATGCAGATACCTATTGAGAGGGTGTTCCAGAAGAGACAACTCCTGCTCTCATTTCTTTCAAAACAATGAGGTTTTTTACTCACCTAACACAATGTAAAAAAAGAATTTAAAATTTTTATTTTATTATTTATTATTATTTTTTGAGACAGGGTCTGGCTTTGTCACCAGAGCCATCATTGCACTCTGTCTGACTGGAGTGCAATGGCATAGTCTCAGCTCACTGCAGCCTCAACTTCCTGGGCTCAAGTGATCCTCCCACCTCAGCCTCCCAAGTAGCTGGGACCACAGGTGCACACCATCATGCCCAGTTAATTTCTTAATTTTTTCTAGTGATGGGGTCTTGCTATGTTGCCCAGTTTGTCTCAAACTTCTGGACTCAAGCAATCCACCCACCTAGGCCTCCCAAAGTGCTGGGATTATAGGTGCGAGCTACAACTCCTGGCAAATCTTAATATTTTAAAACGTGAAATCTTACCTTGAAGAGAGGAAGAAATCTAATTATTCTTAAATATCCCATTATTACTGTAAGCTGAATAAGAGCCAAGTTGTGTCGTCTCAATTTCACAAAGTATACACAAAAGATATCAATGATTCCAACAACCAGGATAAAAAATTCCAAAGTATTCCAATATTGTCGAAAATATTTCCTTTTCAAAATTATTATCTGTATATAAAACAAATGTATAGGTGTCATTTCATAGCACCTATACAGTAATGTTGGGGGGAAGGAATCTATAAAATTAACAATTAAGTTCTTAACTACAAATGAGTTATATTCAAAAAGTTGAGCTTTAAGTTATTCATCTGGAATCCCCCCAAAAATTCTTTTAACTCTTCACCATTTATAATTTGGTTAAAAATATATACTCTATAAGAAAGCTGGAATGCCAAAAACAAGCAATAAAAATAGCAGCAAACAGATTCATTGCAATACTATTAATAATAAAGTATGAGAGTAATGCTCAGAAATCACCTTACACATTTATACTAATAATTAACTCACATTTTATGACAAGGACCTAGCAAACCAATTCTTATTCACTTATTTATTTCTTGTATCATTACACAAAATATTTGAGGGAAACATCCATGTCTGGATTTTCAATTATCCTTTACCTGATACTTGAGAATCTCTCTACTTTTATGATACTTAACTGATGTTCAATACTATGACTCTTACACTAATTTCACTATTAAACTCGGAAAATTCAAAAACGTTACTAAAATTTCAGGATCTCATCAACTATCATAGCAAATGGTTCTTGGTATCAAGTCACTTCAATAATATGACAAAATAGATTCAAAATACCTGAATTGCTCTTTTTATAGATTCTATTTCTATTTTTAACAGTACCTTCAATGTTGATTCTAATACATATAAAAACATAAAATAGTAGTTTATTGATATCAGTGCTGACACATGTAAATCTCTTGCCATTGGCCACAGATGTATCATCATAGGATAAATATATATCAAATTTATAATCTGTCCTGTATATTCAAATTCTTCAGAAAATACTATGTGAAATATAAAAGTCAGAAAAGCATTACTCCTGAAAAGAGATCAAATAAAATGTTAGATCACTTAAAAGTATAATTAAGCAGCTGAAGTTCAACATTTGTTTAAATAAATAATTAAAATTAATTTGAAGACTATACATAATATAAAATAAAGGAAACAAAACTCAAAAGCATACTTTCTATACATAAAAATCATAATGAAGAAAGGTAAAAAATATGATTTTTAAAAATCCATATCAGGGATGGGAAGCATTTTTAAAACTCAAGGCTACAGTACCTTGGAAACAATGCAAAGATTCATAAATAAAAGCAAAAAATAAATAAATTTAGAGGAAAACAAATCACACATTGGATTGTTTAAAATCAAGAATGGGAAAAACATTATATTAAATAATTACTATGACATGTATTTATTCAGACTTTTCATTCCATCTAAAGTAGAGCATGACAAAAAGAAATTCTCTGGATATATGTCAAGATCCTACACCTTTGATTTTTTGTATATCTCTTTAAACTTATTAAATGGAAAAAAGTTTTAAAAATTACTAGAATTTCTTATAAAAAGTTAATGCTCACTTAAAATTTAGCAGCATTAACACCCTTGGTATATTCTTGTTTTGACATGTTCTGTTGGTAGAAAAATTATGTCTCTCTGCTCTAAAAAGTATGTAAGCTCACAATTTATAAAACTAAGTAAAATATCTACCCCAGTTAAGTAAAATCTGTGTTTTGTGATATTTTGGAAAATTGGTTACAGGTATTATTAAGGGCATGTTGTGTTTTTCCTAATTATAGATCCAAAGAATCACGCAATAGAACAGATGAAATTAAACAGAGCTAGATCTAGTCTATAAAGTTAGCTATTTCTCATCCCTGCGCTATGTTATATCAAGAAGAATATTAAGCAGCCCACAACACACTATAACCCTCAGACACAGCAATTAAAACTTGAAGGATCCAAATGTGACCATCCTCTTTCCCTTCCTGACAACTCTCTAATAGAGATGTCATTGAAGCTGCTAAAACAGAATGGAAGAAGAGAAGCAAGCACCACTCAATCAGTGAAAATAAACCGTAATATAGTTTTTCTTAAGGAAAATTGAGATAAGCTATTCTGACAATGTAGAAATGGTAGTATTTTCAAGTATATTTCTATTAAAGGTTCACAATACTTACTCAGGTGGAATAAAATGTATCTTTTCTTTACGATAGTCCAAGAAAGTTAAAACAGTTTTAAACTTCATAAGCCAACTTCTAGTTCTCATGTAAGTTGAAACATCATAAATACTCATGAATCTAACAGAGAAAAATGTACATATGTGTTATAATAAAAAGCAAGTGATATACTTTGGGTTAATATAAAAGGGGAAGGTGTACTAAGCATACATTTAATATGGACCACCAAATAAGCTCAGTTGCATGCCTCTGCATCCATCTACCTATCCATCCATGGTCATGGTACAGGAGTAGTTTTAGCATGAGACCCCTGCTGCCTCTGTTCCTGACCAGAGGTTGAACGTAAGTAAAGCTTCCCTAGACCATTTCTTTGGAGTGTGGAATCAAGCTTTCCTCTGTCATGTTGGTCTGGCCCAACCCTCTCCAAGGCCCTGAGGGCTCTAACTTTCCTAAACTTTATTCCAGTGACTGGTAACGATCTTCCAAATAGATTACCTGGCTGCTGAAATGTTATCTATCACCTAGCCAGGATCTCCTATTATTATTGCCCCACAGCTTTGTGTTAGATCACCTATTATCTAATGTTTGCCAGGACTGTAACCAGATATTGTTATATCTCTAAGATACTGAGCTTTTCCCACCAGACTTAAGTGCATTTGTCAGCACCAGCAGTTGGGTCAATTCTTCCAGAGCCTGCTCCACCCCAGGGAGCAGTCTAATGGCAGCCTCCAGGCTTCTGAACCTCCTCTGTCTGGTAATTTAAAGTGAAGATAATATAAAGGCAAAATAATTATAATAGTAATTGAAGTTATATAAGTTCCCTTTCATGGATTCCCTGGTGTCTTATCTAATTACATGATAGTCCAATCTTTCTCAGACTCCCCTAATGTCACCAAGGTTATAAAACTTCAGGGAAAAAAAAATAAACAATATAAAAAGTAGATGGATAGATGGATGGAAGGACAGACAGATGAACAGACAGAAGATGGATAGATATAGATACGTGAAATAATAGATTGATCAATCTGGACATTTAATTATCATTTTATTCATTCTTCATCATATAGCCATTCAATTTTGGAATATCAATTAAAGAAGTGTTATACTTACTTTCCTTGGGTGGAGTAATAGCATTTTGCCGCACCAATTAATATCCGGGCTGCCTCTATTTCAAGAATTCCATTGTTACGCTGTTTTTCAAAGCTGCTCTAAACATACATTAAATGAAGAAAACAAAAGATTAAGACATAAATGGAATGTATTCTTCTTAACCCTTACATAGCCCTCACTATTATTACTGAACTCAATATATCAAAATATGCTATTACAAAAAATTATATAGTAGGAAATAAATTTCATTCAATGCAAATGTTTACAGAATACTCATTTTTATAAAGTACAGTCCTGAATGTTACAAGAGATAAAAAGGGTCTTAGCTTTCTAGAGACTCAAAATGTATACCACTCAGCCAGGCATGGTGGCTCACTTTGGGAGGTCGAGGCAGGGGGATCACTTGAGTCCAGGAGTTCAAGACCAGTCTGGGCAACATGGTGAAACCCCCCATCTCTACTAAAAATACAAAATTAGCCAGGCATGGTGGCGCATGCCTGTAATCCCACCTACTCAGGAGGCTACGGCAGGAGAATCGCTTGAACCCAGGAGGCAGAGGTTGCAGTGAGCCGAGATCACGCCATTGCACTCCAGCCTGGGCAACAGAGTGACACTCCATTTCAAAAAATATATATATATACACACACACACACACACACACACACATATATACACAACTCAAAGAGTTTACTTTAGTAATATAAATAGCATCAGTAGCATCATCTTTTTATAGCAGAATAGAGCGTGCAAAATATTAATTCTAAGTGTAACTAATCATTTCAGTCCCACATGGAACCATCAAAAGAAAAAGATAGGCTGTATTATTGTGTCAATCCTCCCCCTAAAATAGCAGAAAAATTATAGCTTCTACATGACACTGACATTACATTCAGAGGTTAGCGTTACCTCCTGGAACTGATGCCTACATTTCCTCACATACTGACCATATACTTCGCCTATCCATTGTTTAGAAACGTTGGCTCCAACCGCTACTGCATTTAACATATTTTCTCAAGTCTTAAAATTCGAGGGATGATAGTCATTTCAGGAAAGGAGAGAATTCGCGCCACTTATATCTCAAGACAATTCTCATTCACTCATTAGCTCCTTTTCCAGAAGATAGAAAAATGAACCACCAGTAACAGCTTTGATAAAGGATATGCAAATTCTGAAGCTGCCTTCCAAAGGGTATGGGGCAATGGCCAGGCGCTCTCTACTCTGAGGGTTACCAGAGCACTTAGCGGATTTCTCCACATTGCAAGCCTCCGTGATGGCCCTGGTAGGATGTCCACTGTGAGAAAAGTATGTCCCAGAAGCTCAGTCCTGAGGCCTACCTCTAGTATTTACACTTGTAGTGTTTCCAGGCATGCCCATCAAGAAGTAGGCCTGGATCAAGAAAATTACGATTTACTAATATGATGGATTGTTTATTTATTCATTCATCCTTTGAACAAATGTTTATTAAATGCCTACTCTGTTCCAAGCCCCGTTTTAGGGCAATGAAGGTATAATCCAAGGCTTTAAGGGGTTCACAATCCAGTGGGGCAGGGGAAAAGTTAGATGCATATATGATAAAGCAAGAAATTAAGGGGATAACATTCAGCACAGGGTATTAATCAAACTTGATGTGGAGATGGGATCAGAGAGAGTTTCTTAGAGGAGATGGTACCTCAATTGAGTTTTAAGGAGAAGTACAATTATCCAGATGAAGAACGGTGGTGGGGCGAGCAGAGTGAAGAAAGAGGTGGGCAGAGGGTAGCATCTCTGGTGCATGTACAGAGGTGAAAAACAGTATGCTGCGTGCGGTAAAAGACAAGTTGTGGGGCACAGCATCAGTCAGAGAAACAGTCAGAGGCCAGATTTTAAAATACCTTGTATATTGCACTTTGACTTAATTTTATAGGTAAACTTTTCTTGGAATGTGATATACTCATTCTGTGAGATACTCCTTCAATCCCAATGCCTGAAAAACTATGCAGGGCAGGGGAAAGGGTAAGGAAATGTTGCACTCAATAGTCCCTCTTGGAGAAGCTCAATGTATATTAGCATATTAAAGATTCTGAGAAGTTCTACAAGAAGTTCTAAAAGAAACCCATTTAACTTTATTTAAGCCACCATTTCCCAAAGTAATTTGAGCATGGAAACTTCATTTTTCATGCAGTTACTATTAACATTCCATGGAATAAGTGTTCTTTGGAACTCACAATGGAAAATGTAGGCACTGAGGAGTCATTTAGGGTTTTAAGCAGGAAGGAGGTATAGTCACATGTCTTTTAGTAAGTCACTGTAACTTGAGAATGGAAATATTGGAGGCAAGTGGACCAGTTGAAGGTTACCGTCCAGACAAGAGATTATGATAGCCTAAATTAAGATTCATGAGGACAGAAAGGGGTGTATTTGACAAATATTTAGAAAGTAAGATTGATAGAGCTTGGAGAAGGGTAGAGGAAGAGGACTGACTCCAGCAACCAATGGTCTAATTCACTAACACTTGGAATATAACAGTAGGCTTGGGATGAGTTCAATATGGATTTGAGGTAGAGTGAAAGGAGAAGCTGTCTAGCCACCACTGGATTCATGAGTCTAAAGAGCTGGTGTTGAAACGTGTGGAAGGAAGATTATAGATTTGTAGAGCATCTATGCATAGCGTTAAAATCATGAGCCTAGCTGGGAATAAAGAAGGAGAGACTATAAAGTAAGAACAGTGGACAGAGTTAATTGTCCTGAGGTGCACCAACATTAAAGGGTTAAAAAGAGTTCATAGAGGAGACTGAAAAGGAAACGGGTAACAAACACAGGAAGAACGCCAGAGTAGAAGGTACTGTTAGGAAAGCTATTCAAAAATAGCGTGAAGCAAGTCCTTCCATGGGACTGTTGGTTTTAAAAAGTAAATGTGGTAGGTCATTATAACAATGACTGCAGTGTATCATGCCTCCCCGTGTCCGTGCCCGCTTTGCAAATGGCATCACTGTTTCCCCATTAAGAGGTGTAATCTACTTTTCTACTCATTGACTCTGGGCGGGCTTTGTGATTTGCTTTAACTAATAAAATGGGGGTAAAAACGACATTGTTCAGGCTCCAGAGCCTGGAACTTAAGAGGCTTTGTGGCTTTCCCTCTCACCCTGTTGAAACCCAGAGACCATGCTGTGAAGAAGCCCAGTCCAGCCAACTATAGAGAACAGGCCATAGAGGGGAGAAACAAAGCACCCTGGAAGACGACTAGTATCAGCTGCCAAACCCTCCGACCATAGTCGATCTAGGAAATGACCACAGGCATATGAGTGATCCAAAATGAGACCAAGAGTAGAATCATCCGGATTGCCAACACACAGAACCGTGAGAAATAATAAATCATTGTTTTAAGCCACCAAGTTCTGGGTTGGTTGGTTAAACAGCAGAAGCTGACTAAAACAGGAAAAATCAGTATCAATTGTGGAGAGCCTCCAGAAATTAAAACACACTGCATTAGCTTTGGAACTGGGCGGTGGGCAGAGGTAGGGGGGCAGTGAGAAGACTGTTAGTGGAAGCTGGAAGAGCAGTGGGGAAACTACAGCAGGAGACTGGAGGGAGGCAGCCATGCTACCAAAAGGCAGTACCACTGACCAGGCTGTCACCTGAGGCAACGTGGAAGACAGAAAATGTACCTCATGAATCTGCTAAGAAGATTTCTAGATTTCTAATATTCCAGGAATATTAAAAGTACTGCTTTTTTTAGCTTCATATAACAAGATAGAGAAAGACAGAGACTGGGATAAACCAAAGAGAAATAGTTCAGTCTTAAAGCAGAACTTAGAGAAAATATAGAAGCCATGATTTGCCAAGTTGGAAACTAAACGTGTTTCTCATCTGTGGTTTCTCCAGCTGGCAAAGATCTAAAAGTAAAGACCAAAACATGCCAAATTGTAAAGAGCATCACTGCTGAGAAGAAACTGCATCAACTAACGGGCAAATAACTGGCTAACATCATAATGACAGGATCAAATTCACATATAACAATATTAACCTTAAAAGTAAGTGGGCTAAATGCCCCAATTAAAAGACACAGCCTGGCAAATTGGATAAAGAATCAAGACCCAATGGTGTGCTATATTCAGGAGACCCATCTCATATGCAGAGACACACATACACTCAAAATAAAGGGATGGAGGAAGATCTACCAAGCAAATGGAAAGCAAAAAAAAAAAAAAAGCAGGGGTTGCAATACTAGTCCCTGATAAAACAGACTTTAAACCAACAAAGATCAAAGGAGACAAAGAAGGCCATTACATAATGGTAAAGGGATCAATTCAACAAGAAGAGCTAACTATCATAAATATATATACACCCAATACAGGACCACCAGATTCATAAAGCAAGTCCTCAGAGACCTACAGAGAGACTTAGAATCCCACACAATAATAATGGGAGACTTTAACACTCCACTGTCAATATTAGACAGATCAACAAGACAGATGGTTAACAAGGATATCCAGGACTTGAACTCAGTTCTGCACCAAGCGGACCTAATAGACATCTATAGAACTCTCCACCCCAAATCACCAGAATATACATTCTTCATAGCACCACATCACACTTATTCCAAAATTGACCACATAGTTGAAAGTAAAGCACTCCTCAGCAAATGTAAAAGAACAGAAATCACAACAAACTGTCTCTCAGACCACAGTGCAATCAAATTAGAACTCAGGATTAAGAAACTCACTCAAAACTGCACAACTACATGGAAACTGAATAACCAGCTCCTGAATGTCTACTGGGTAAATTTAAAAAATGAAGGCAGAAATAAAGATGTTTTTTGAAACCAATGAGAACAAAGACACAACATACCAGAATCTCTGGGACACATTTAAAGCAGTGTGTAGAGGAAAATTTATAGCACTAAATGCCCACAAGAGAAAGCAGGAAAGATCTAAAATCAACACCCTAACATCACAATTAAAAGAAATAGAGAAACAAGAGCAAACACATTCAAAAGCTAGTAGAAAGCAAGAAATAACTAAGGTCAGAGCAGAACTGAAGGAGATAGAGATAATAAAAAAAAAACTTCAAAAAATCAATGAATCCAGGAGCTGGTTTCTTTAAAAGATCAACAAAATCGATAGACCGCTAGCAAGACTAATAAAGAAGAAAAAAGAGAAGAATCAAATAGTCACAATAAAAAATGATAAAGGTGATATCAGCACCGATCCCACAGAAATACAAACTACCATCAGAGAATACTATAAACACCCCTACGCAAATAAACTAGAAAATCTAGAAGAAATGGATAAATTCCTGGACACCTACACCCTCCCAAGACTAAACCAAAAAGAAGTTGAATTGCTGGATAGACCAATAACAGGATCTGACATTCAGGCAATAATTAATAGCCTACCAACCAAAAAAAGTCCAACACCAGATTCATAGTCGAATTCTACCAGAGGTACAAAGAGCAGCTGGTAACATTCCTTCTGAAACTATTCCAATCAAGAGAAAAAGAGAGAATCCTCCCTAACTCATTTTATGAGGCCAGCATCATCCTGATACCAAAGCCTGGTAGAGACACAACAAAAAAAGAGAATTTTAGACCAATATCCCTGATGAACATCGAAGCAAAAATCCTTAATAAAATACTGGCAAACTGAATCCAGCAGCACATCAAAAAGTTTATCCACCAAGATCAAGGTGGCTTCATGCCTGGAATGCAAGGTTGGTTCAACATACACAAATCAATAAATGTAATCCATCACATAAACAGAACCAAAGACAAAAACCACATGATTATCTCAATAGATGCAGAAAAGACCCTCAACAAAATTCAACAGCCCTACATGCTAAAAACTCTCAAAAAATGAGGTATTAATGGAATGTATCTCAAAATAATAAAAGCTATTCATGACAAACCCACAGCCAGTACCATACTCAATGGGCAAAAACTGGAAGCATTCCCTTTGAAAACTGGCACAAGACAGGGATCCCCTCTCTCACTACTTCTATTCAACATAGTGTTGGAAGTTCTGGCCAGGGCAATCAGGCAAGAGAAAGAAATAAAAGGTATTTGATTAGGAAAAGAGGAAGTCAAATTGTCCCTGTTTGCAGATGACATGATTGTATAGTTACAAAACCCCATCGTCTCAGCCCAAAATCTCCTTAAGCTGATAAGTAACTTCACCAAAGTCTCAGGATACAAAATCAATGTGCAAAAATCACAAGCATTCCTATACACCAATAACAGAGAAACAGAGAGCCAAATCATGAGTGAACTCCCATTTACAATTGCTACAAAGAAAATAAAATACCTAGGAATCCAACTTACAAGTGATGCAAAGGACCTCTTCAAGGAGAACTACAAACCACTGCTCAACGAAATAAAAGAGGACGCAAACAAGTGGAAGAACATTCCATGTTCATGGATAGGAAGAATCAATATTGTGAAAATCGCCATACTACCCAAGGTAATTTATAGATTCAATGCCATCCCCATCAAGGTACCAATGACTTTCTTCATAGAATTGGAAAAAACTACTTTAAAGTTCATATGGAACCAAAAAAGAGCCCGCATTGCCAAGACAATCCTAAGAAAAATGAACGAAGCTGGAAGCATCACACTACCTGACTTCAAACTATACTACAAGGCTACAGTAACCAAAACAGCATGGTACTGGTACCAAAACAGAGGCATAGGCCAATGGAACAGAACAGAGCCCTCAGAAATAACACCACACATCTACAACCATCTGATCTTTGACAAACCTGACAAAAACAAGAAATAGCGAAAGGATTCCCTATTTGACAAATGGTGCTGGGGAAACTGGCTAGCCATAGGTAGAAAGCTGAAACTGGATCCCTTCCTTACACCTTGTACAAAAATTCATTCAAGATGGATTAAAGACTTAAATATTAGACCTAAAAACCAGAAAAACCCCAGAAGGAAACCTAGGCAATACCATTCAGGACATAGGCACGGGCAAGGACTTCATGACCAAAACACCAAAAGCAATGGCAACAAAAGCCAAAATAGACAAATGGGATCTAATTAAACTAAAGAGCTTCTGCATGGCAAAAGAAACTACCATCAGAGTGAACAGGCAACCTACAGAATGGGTGAAAATTTTTGCAATCTACCCATTTGACAAAGGGTTAATATCTAGAATCTACAAAGAACTTAAACAAATTTACAAGAAAAAAAAAATCAAACAACCCCATCACAAAGTGGGCAAAGGATATGAACAGATACTTCTCTAAAGAAAACATTTATGCAGCCAACAGACACATGAAAAAAATGCTCATCATCACTGCTCATCAGAGAAATGCAAATCAAAACCACAATGAGATACCATCTCCCACCACTTAGAATGATGATCATTAAAAAGTCAGGCAACAACAGGTACTGGAGAGGATGTGGAGAATTAGGAATGCTCTTACAGTGTTGGTGGGACTGTAAACTAGTTCAACCATTTTTGAAGACAGTGTGGCAATTCCTCAAGGATCTAGAACCAGAAATACCATTTGATCCAGCAATCCCATTACTGGGTATATACCCAAAGCATTATAACTCATGCTACTATAAAGACACATGCACACTATGTTCATTGTGGCACTATTCACCATAGCAAAGACTTGGTACCAACCCAAATGTCCATCAATGATAGACTGGATTAAGGAAATGTGGCACATATATACCATGGAATACTATGCAGTCATAAAAAATGATGAGTTCATGTCCTTTGTATGGACATGGATGAAGCTGGAAACCATAATTTTCAACAAACTATCACAAGGACAAAAAAACCAAACACCGCATGTTCTCACTCATGGGTGAGAATTGAACAATGAGAACACTTGGACACAGGGCAGGGAACATCACACACCAGGGCCTGTCGTGGCATGAGGAGATAGAGGAGGGATAGCATTAGGAGAAATACCTAATGTAAATGACGAGTTAACGGGTGCAGCAAACCAACATGGCACATGTATACGTATGTAACAAAACTGCACATTTGTGCACATGTACCCTAGAACTTAAAGTATAATTAAAAAAAAAAAAAGACCAAATCCAGGGTGCTGCCAGTAAAATATGGCCTCAGCTTCCAAATCAAATCAAGGGTGTGGCTGAAGGCCCTTTGTTAAGACCACCCAAAGATTCAAGGTTGAATTTTGTCTACCTTCTCAACAAGACTAAAGGCCACCTCAGACTCATATCTGCATTGTCTGACACAGTCAACAGTCCACCTGATAAGAAATTGTGAAGTGGGGTGGACTAAACCAGAGTCATTGAAAACAAACAGTTTTTACGGTAATTGTGCTAGATTGGACAAAAAGGGACAGAGACAGTTCTAAGTGAATATAAACCTCCCAGTTTTCTACAGGCAGAAATCAAACTGAGAAAGTCACTTGGCTACAAGCATGGATTATTTCCTACAGAAATGGAAAGAATGAGGAGAATTGGTATGTGTGCACAGATGGATTTCAGAATTGCCATGGACCAGTAATTTCTCAAGCCATCCCATTCTTCCCTGTCTTAAACAGTGGTGTCTTTTGATCATCACTGAATACTGGGTGTCTAGGGGGCAGATAACTTGTCTTTTTAGTTCACAGGTCTCTAGATCAAGAGGAGTCACACTTCAGGAGAGGCAACCAAGGAGCCTCTCACCTGGATTGCAGATCATGAGATACTGGACTTCGAATCTGATAGCAAATAGGATGTAGCTTTTTGGATTCTTGGAAAAGGGTGAGTCTGTTTTACATGTAGGAGGGGTAGAAATATTGTGGCCAGTGGGCAAACTGTGGAACAGTAAATATGGCCACAAATTCTGTGTATGTCTTACTATTAAGAAGTTGAGTCTATTGCCCCACCCCTTGACTTGAGGCAGCCTCATCCACAAGTCTGGAAGTTAGGTACTGGCCCTTTTGCCTCAGTTTTCCTCTAGGTGGCTTCTCATTCTTCAGAGGCTAGGTCATCTTCTTGCATGGCAGTCTCAGGGTGGCATTCAGAGTGGAAAAAAGGTAGAAGCTACAAATCCTCTCAATGCCTAGGCTCCAGAACGTTCACAAAGCCACTTTTGCCATATTTTATGCTCAAAACAAATCACAAGAACAGCCCAAATTCAAGGGGTAGGATAAAGATACCACTTTTTAACAGGAGGCTCTGCAAAGAATTTGTGGCCATACGGAATTTTCTACTGTGGACGAGAGCCTTTCAAACTCTGAGAATATGTTAAACTAAGTATAGAAATGTTTAAAAGAATGAAAATAATTTCTTAAGAAGAAATATGTTCTTCAAGCTGGGAGCGGTGGCTCACAACTGTAATCCCAGTTCTTTGGGAGGCTGAGGTGGGCAGATCACTTGAGGCCAGGAGTTTGAGACCAATCTGGCCAACGTGCCAAAATCCCACCTCTACTAAAAATACAAAAATTAGCTGGGCATGGTGCCAAAACCCCATCTCTACTAAAAATACAAAAATTAGCTGGGCATGGTGGCACACACTTGTAATTCCAGCTACTAGGGAGGCTGAGGCACAAGAATCTCTTGAACCCAGGAGGCAGAGGTTTCAGTGAGTCAAGATCATGCCACTGTACTCCAGTCTGGATGACAGAGAGCCAGACTCTGTCTCTAAATAAATAAATAAATAAATAAATAAATAAATAAGAAGAAATATATTCTTCAACAGAAAAAAATGAAAGCAAAAAGAAGGAATTTATATGTTAATAGAGATTTGAAGGACATATCAGTTCACTGCAATGTGTGGACTTTACTGGAATTCAATTTGAAAATATAAACTGTAAAAATAAGTATTTGTCACATTTTTGAGACAATTGGAAATCTTACCACCGACTCGATATTTGATGTTATTAAGGAATTATTATTCATGTTTAAGTATAATGTTAGTATTTTATGTTTTAAAAAATACTTTAAAATTTAAAGATATATACTGAAATATTTACAGATGAAATGATATGCCATGTATGATTTGTTTCAAACTAATACATAAGATGGGGTTTAGGATGCAGCAGGTATCGGTCACATGTGGATGGTTTTTAAGGTTGGGTGATGGGTACATGAGGATTTATTACACTATTCTATCTACTTTTGCATATGTTAGGAATTCTTAATATTGACAATAAATTTTAAAAAGAAACTAAAAAGGAATTCTGGGCATAATTAGTATTTTACATACATTTTATATTGAATAAAATTTGTTCTATTTGATTATAACTCCAGTTTAAAATATATAATTTGATGAGCTGGTGTAAACTTGATTTTACCAGGTAATCTTCCTACATTTATATTAGAACATTTAAATATTAGTATTACAACATTTCAAGAGAATTTTCGATTCATTAGATTTATTTTAGCTTATTGTATCTCTAACAGCTATATTAGCACTTGAGAGAATTTTGTATAAATGGAACTCAGATATGTTACATTTATAAAAGCAATTTAAATATTTGAAAATGTTTAATTATCTGGTATGTAAATAGCACCAAACATTATTCTAAGGGCCCTCAAAAGTGACTGCTAAAATTTGCCAGACATAGAAACAGGATAACAAGGTTTGTGTCTTAAACTTAAAGCCTCAGGAAGAAGGAAATTTTTTATTTTTTGACTTTAACAAATCACACATTAATTTTAACAATCAACAGACTGTCAGAAGATGAAGAAAAGTTTTCAAGTCATCTGAAAATCATACGCCAGGATTAAAGACATTGCAAGACAAGAAATTTTAAAACATTATGTGAACAGCACCAACCATTTGTATTGTAGCTACATGCAATCTGGCTTCTTCTATTAAAGCTTCATCTGTTGTGGATTCCATCTTCATATCCTCATGTGAAACGTGGGAAGACTGAAACGTACCAGACGACAGTTTAAAACATAAAGAGATAAAGTTAAAAATAAGTAAAAATGATTAGGAACTGGCAAGTGCTACCCTCAACAAAGATTCCAGTAATTCAAAGCAGAATTGCTAGAATGAAGAGCTGTGTATAACGTGGGTAATGTTTTTTCATGTAAGAAATGTTGCCTTCAATTGTGCTAAAGGAAATATTCATTTGGGGAGATTTATATCCCAAATTCTTCTCTAAACTTATCTATATGCTTGACTGCTCTCTAAATCAGCCCGTGTTTTCTGCTCTTTATAACACTCCTACCAGGAGAGAATTCTCAGTATCTTAAGCCATTAAAAACATTGTCTTGGCAGAGGCCATTGATTGGTACTCAACCAGCCAGATCGTAAAAACATCCATTCTCCTGGTATTTGGCAAATAAAGCTGGATAACCAAGACCTTCTCTTTAGAGACAGAATTCAAACTCATTTCACCAAAATAGCAAAGCCAGTAACTCTCTCCCCTCAGTTTTCTGACGTTTAATTAGCAGAATCAGGTCTTTAACAATAGACTAAAGCAAGCGAGGCAGACCAAGGGAAGGAAAGGAAAACTACTTTTTGCCAGGTATCAACTCACAGGAATATATTCGATCCTCGTTTTATCTTCTACTAAGGTCCAATTAACATTTGTCAAAATTTTTTCTCCTTTAGATAAACTTATTGTGTTCTGTACTATCTCCTGTATGTGCTGAGTGGCATTTTGCAAGGCCATTTGTCTTGGGAGGGAAAGAACACACAAATCTGTGACAAAGACAAAAGCAAAGGCCTTAATAGAGTACAGTGATGACTGCAAGGGAAAGCAAAAAAATGTTGCATGATTATGTAGTGAAATCTTGAGATCACCTGCAAACCAGAGTGGTTAGAGCAAGGATAATTTTTCATACAAAACTTTCCAGAAGATTACCGAACTATTTGTTTCTTTTTGGCTGTATAGCTCAACTTTATCTGACTCAACTGCTAAAAAATGTTTATTAGTTTCCCTGCTTTCCCTATAGCTAAAGACATGACTACTTCAACGCACCCAATCCATATTTCTCAAAGTGTAAAGGGTACAGGTGGAAGAGCTGCCTATTAAACTATGCAAATTCCTGGGTTCTACTCCATACCTACAGAATCAGATTGGCCTGAAAATTTACATTGTAACAAGTTCTCCAATTGTTTCTTATACTGTACATAATAACATTTAAAGGCCAGTGCAATAGAGATCCCTCAAATTTAACATCTCAGTGTTCTGGCCAGTGAATCAATATGTTCAAAACGTGTAGCATTTTGCATTTTCTTGAGGTTTCTATAAGGTTCACTTACCAAAGAGAAGAGTTTAATGAGTAAATGAGCTTAGTCTACTTACTCACAATTCCATCTCAATAAAGCTGTTCTCTCCTTATAATTGCATACGAAATGTCTCTTCAAGGGCTAAATGGCTTCTAAATGTTTCAGTGTAACTTTATTTCACTCTCTATGGGACACTGGGTACAATGGAGTGATTTGAAGTTTGGGGATCCAGAAAGGTCTGCAGAGATAGCCCTCTCAAGCATCAGAATCAATTCACTGTAACCCAGAGCACAGAGGCATCTGACTACCTGCTGCCTTGGATTTAAAATTCCCAGGGCTAAGACCACACAAGGAGAAAATGTATTCGTTTGCCCAATTAGATACCAACCATATGATGGGGCAACAGCCACTTTCCAGTTACTCAGGGGAAGTATGAAGGCATGTGGGCTACTTGGTGGCACCAGTACATCTGAATGTACTCCCAGTGTTTAAGACAATCCTGGAAGAGTATGAGGAGGGACCGCTTAAAAGCATTAGACCAGGTGGAAGGAGTTGGTTTGAGCCTCTGACTGATAAAACTCAAATCCGACAAGCAGCTGTTAAATGTGTACCACATGGTATTTCTAGAAAGAATGAACATTGAAAAGATAAAGTACTTGCTATATAATCTTTATTCCAGAGTGAGTTAAAAGCAATTCTGAAACTTGGTTAATACAACCAAAAATTTATAGAGGGGGAAAAAAAGAAACAAGAGAAAAAAAGCATTGTCATGGTAGTAAAATCTCTCACTGTTCTCACTTTTGAATACAGAGTAGGAAGAATCACAAGAAAGAAAGCATGAGAGAAACCCACATATTTTGTCTTCAAAAAAGACAGCCAACTGGGTCCGGATCCCTTGCAGCCAACGGGATTTGGTGGGAAGGAAAGTGTGAGCAAGATTTCAGGCATCAAATTAACTTCACTCATGCTGCCTTGTGAGCTTTTGCCAATCCAAGCACAGCTTTTCACTATAAACAATAACCCGAGACCATGCATGGTGGCTCACACCTATAATTTCCACACTTTGGGATGCCAGGGCAGGAGAATCCCTGAGCCCAGGAATTCAAGACCAACCAGGGCAATATAGTCAGACCCTGTTTCTACCAAAAAAGAGAAAAAAAAATGAGCTGGGTGTTGTGGTGCAAACCTATAGTCTCAGCTATTTGGGAGGCTGAGGCAAGAGGATCACTCAAGTCCAAGAGGTCCAGGCTGCAGTGAGCCATAATCACACCACTGCATTGCAGCCTGGGTGACAGAGTGAGACCCTGATTTTTTGTTTTGTTTTGTTTTGTTTTTCGAGGCGAGCTCGCCCATCACCAGGCTGAGGCAGTGGCACAATCTCGCTCACTGCAACCTCCACCTCCCAGGTTCAAGTGATTCTCCTGCCTCAGTTCCCAGAAGCATAGGACTACTGGCACGCGGCCACCACACCCAGCTAATTTTTTGTATTTTTAGTATAGATGGGGTTTCAACCATGTTGGCTGTGGACATCTCAATCTGACCTCGGGATCTGCCTGCCTTGGCCTCCCAAGATTACAGGCGTGAGCCACTGCACCCGGCCCTGTATCATTTTTTTTAAATGAAGAAGAACAAACACAGCCTGTTGGGGTGGTGAGCACCTGTAGTCCCAGCTACTCTGGAGGCTGAACCCAGGAATTTGAGACCAGCCTGGGCAAGATAGTGAGCTGTCAAAAGAGAGACAGAGAGAGAGGAGGAAGGAAGGAAGGAAGGAAGGAAGGAAGGAAGGAAGGAAGGAAGGAAGGAAGGAAGGAAGGAAGGAAGGAAGGAAGGAAAGGGAAGGGAGGGGAGGAGAAGGGAGGGGAAGGGAAGGGAGGGGAAAGGAGGGAGTAGTGGAATGGAAAGAGGGAAGGAAGGGGAAGAGAAGGAGGGAAAGGAGGGGAAAGTGGTGGAAGGGAGGGGGGGAAGGGGAACGGAAGGGAGGGGAAGGGAGTGGAAGGGGCCCACCAAAGAGAGCGTTTTAAACCATGTACTAGCCTCACTCAACCATTGGAGCCCTTTGCTTTGAGGTGGGCTGTCACAGGAAGTTCTGCAACAGTGTTTTGGGGCACAGTTCTAAGAATGTGCAGGACTTTCTGAAAACACCCAAGCAGAACAGTGTTGACTCTTATGAGTAGAACAGGATAAATATATCAGGCTACTGCCATATTTAGAACAACTCTCCTTCAACATTATCCTTCCTTTGCCCTCATTAGTTCCATGCTCTACAAGAAACCTTTTGATTACCAATCTGGTTTATCAAGAAAATTGGTATCAGAAGTGAATACTGTGATAATGGTCACAAAAATTTCACACATAGAAATTCATCCTCATTATAAACTAGTAAATCGGCCTTCTGGTTTATTGCTGAATCTGTGAGTGTGCTGCAGGCATGCCTTGTTTCATCATGCTTTACCTTATTGTGCTTTGCAGATATTGCAGTTTTTACAAATTGAAGGTCTGTGGCAACCCTGCATCTACCAGTCTAGCAGCACCATTTTTCCAACAGTATGTCCTTGCTTCATGTCTCTGTGTCTACATTTTGGTAATTGTCACCATATTTCAAACTTTTTCATTATTATTATATCCATGATGGTGATATGCGATCAGTAATCTTTGATATTACTAATGTAATTGTGTTGGGGCACCACAAACCGCACCCACATAACACAACAATCAGTAAGTGTGTGTTCTGACTGCCCCTCAGACTGGCCATTTCTGCGTCTCTCTCTCGCCCTCTCCTTGGACCTCACTATTCCCTGAGACACACAATATTGAAATTAGGCCAATTAATAACCCTACAATGGCTTCTAAGTGTTCAAGTGAAAGGAAGAGTCACATGTCTCTCACTTTAAATTAGAAACTAGAAATGATTAAATTTAGTGAGGAAGGCAGGTTGAAAGCCAAGATAAGCCAAGCACTAGGCCTTTTGCACTAGTCAGCCAAGTTGTGAGTGGAAAGAAAAATCTCTTGAAGGAAATTAAAAGTGTTACTCCGGTGAACACACAAATGATAAGAAGGCAAAACAGCCTTATTGCTGATATGGAGAAAGATTGAGTGGTCTGAATAGAAAATCAAACCAACACAACATTCCCTTTAGCCAAAATCTAATCTGGAGCAAGGCCCTAACTCTCTTCAGTTCTATGAAGGCTAAGAGGGGTGAGGAAGCTGCAGAAGAAAAGTTAGAAACTAGCAGAGGTTGGTTCATGAGGTTAAAGGAAAGAAGTCATTTCCATCACATACGAGTGCAAAGTGAAGCAGCAAGGGCTGATGTAGAAGCTGCAGCAAGTTATCCAGAAGATCTAGCTAAGATCATTGATGAAGGTGATTTTCAATGTAGATTTCAATGTAGATTCAGCAGACTTTCAATGTAGATAAACAGCCTTATATTGGAAGAGGATGCCATGGATGACTTTCATTACTAAAAAGGAAAAGCCAATGCCTAGCTTCAAAGCTTCAAAGGACAGACTAACTCTTGTTAGGGGCTAATGCAGCTTGTGGTTTTAAGTTGAAGCCAGTGCTTACTTACCATTCTGAAAATCCTAAGACTCTTAAGAATTAAGCTGAATGTATTCTGTCTGAGGTCTAAAAAAGAAAAAACAAAGCCTGGATGACAGCACATCTCTTTGCAGCATGGTTTATTAAATATGTTAAGCTCACTATTGATACCTACTGCTCAGGAAAGAAAGATTCCTTTCAAAATATTACTACTCACTGACAATACACTTAGTCAGGCAAGAGCTCTGATGGAGATGGACAGGGAGTTGAATGTTGTTTCCCTGCCTGCTAGCACAACATCCATTCTGCAGCCCAAGTATCAAGGAGTCATTTTGACTTTCAAGCCTTATTATTTAATAAATACATTTTGTAAGGCTACAGCTGTCATAGATAGTGATTCCTCTGATGGATGTGGGGAAACTCAATAATAAACCTCATGAAAAGAATTCACCATTCTAGGTGCCATTAAGAGCATTCATAATTCAACATTAATAGGAGTCAGGAAGACATTGATTTTAACCTTCACAGATGACTTTGAGGGGTTCAAGACTTCAGTGGAGAAAGTAACTGCAGATGTGGTGGAAATAGCAAGGGAACTAGAATTAGAAGTAGAGGCCGGGCGTGGTGGCTCATAGCTGTAATCCCAGCACTTTGGGAGGCCGAGGCGGGGGGATCACGAGGTCAGGAGATCCAGACCATCCTGGCTAACACGGTGAAACCCTGTCTCTACTAAAAATACAAAAAATTATCTGGGCATGGTGGCGGGCGCCTGTAGTCCCAGCTATTCAGGAGGCTGAGGCAGAAGAATGGTGTGAACCTAAGAGGTGGAGCTTGCAGTGAGCCGAGATGGTGCCACTGCACTCCAGCCTGGGCGACAGAGCGAGACTCCATCTCAAAAATAAATACATAAATAAAAAGAGCCTGAACATGTGACTGAATTGCTGCAATCTCAGGATAAAATTTGCATGGATGAGGAGTTGCTTCTTATGGATGAGTAAACAAAGCGCTTTCTTGATATGGCGTCTACTCCCGGTGAAGATGCTGTGAACTTTGTTGAAAGGACAGCAAAGGATTTAGAATATTTTATAAATTTATTCGCTAAAGCAGTGGCAACAGGTTTTGAGAGAATTGACTCCAATTTTGAAGGAAGCTCTACTCTATGTAAAATGCTATCAAACAGCACTGCATGCTACAGAGAAATCTTTCATGAAAGGAAGAGTCAGTTGATGTGCCAAACTTCTTTGTTGTCTTGAAGAAATTGCCACAGTCACCCAGTCTTCAGCAACCACAACCCTGATCTGATCAGTCAGCAGCTATCAACCATGCACCAGCAAAAAGATTGTGAATTGCTGAAGGCTCAGATGATTGTTAGCATTTTTTAAGCAAGAAAGCATTTTTTCATTAAGGTATGTAAATAGTTTTCTTAAACACTGTGCTTTTGCATTATAATTGACTACACTACAATGTAAACACAACTTTTACATGCACTGGGAAACCATATAATTTGTATGACTTGCTTTATTGTGATATTTGTTGCATTATTTGCTTTGTCATATGGTCTGGAAATGAACCTGCAATATCCCCAAGTTATGCCTGATAGGTAAATCTCCAGTAGTCTGATCAGTTTTAAATACCCGGACAAAATCAGGTCTCTGTAGCAGCAAAGCTGAGGATCAGGCCATGGCATATTGAACTATACTAAGGCTCTGCTATAAGACTTTGCCTAATCTCACCCCAGTTTTCCCCTCTCCCCTTGACCATACTGCCACCAAGTATCTTATCCTGGATTTCTCTACTGAATGTGTCTATTTGTTATTTTATTATATTTATGCATTTTACTGTAAATGGCCTGAGATTCCTTTTAGAAATAACCGACTGTGGCAGAGCCTGCTGTTATCTCCCAACATCCATTCTCTTCTTCTTCCTTCTGCCAATAGAATCTCTAAGTTTTGGCTGATCATATCGCCAGCAGGGAAAGATGATATTTCCCAGCTTCCCTTGCCCATGTGTGTTCATGTGACTAAGTTCTGGCCAATGGAATGTGAGTGATAATGATATATACAGAGGGAGGCTGCTTACCCTCCATTGCCACACACCCTTCCCCCACCATTTCCCCTTTCTAGTTGGTTGGATTGTAGACATGGTAGTAGTGAGCAGGCTTCTACCCTGTGGACAAGAGTAGCACCCTAGGGCATGGAAAAGCAATCAAAGGACTTGGATTTCTAAACAACCTTATAGAGTAGAACCATCTCACACTTCTGGACTTTTTGGTGGAGAGAAAAAAAAACCTTCTGTCTTGTTTAAGCCTCTGTTCATCTGGCTTTTGTTAAACTGGCTGAAGCAATATCCCAAGCAATATGCATCTAAATATATGAATAAATGAAAAATGAATAGTTTCTAAATCAATTCCTTGAGCTTCATGAGAAACGTGCCCATGATACCCAACAATAACCTGTTTGTATTATTCTCCCCAGCTAATTCATGAATGAGACATATACTTTACCTAACTTCCTGGCTGACTGAGTCATCACGTATGAATTTATTCCCATTGTCAATAATGATACTACTTGCACATAGAGTATAAACTAAAAACAAAGCACATAAATAGTTAGAACCAAAATATTAAATAAGTACTCCAACAGCAATCATTGTTCAATTAGCCACCAACAAAATTCTATTAATATCTTAATCCACATTTTAAAATCCTGTTTCTGACAAGTCAGTTAAGGCAAAAAGGCACTTTTGTGGACATTGCCTGAACATACTACACTGGGGCAGACATTAATTTTCAATCTGAACAAGGAAAACAATAGACTGGAGATTCTGTGCTAAGGACACTGAGGGAGGAGCTCTCCACAGTTGCCACTCGAGGCAGCAGTCATGCAAAGACAGCACAGTGGTAGCCATCCCAGGCATGGCTGTGGAAACTGCGGGGTGGAGAGAAAGCCCAGCAACTGCAGGCGGTGGTGACTGTGGGCAGCAGAGGGATATGTGCCTGCCACCAGCATTTACTACGGCTGTACCAGAGGTTCTAAAGGAGAAGGCAGTGGTGAGGCCTGGAGAGGCGCTGTGTGGAAGCAGAAAGATAACCAACATTTGTAGGCCATGACTTTGCCATTTCTTAGCCATGTGACCGGGGGCCAGTTAATTTAACCATCACTCTGAGCCACAGCATCCTTCACTGAAAAGAGGAGTTAATAGTAATTTCTCCTCCAGCGTCTCGCACCCTTAACTAATAACAATCACCTGAAGTGCTTGTTAAACATACTGACTCCGCTGTGGGTTGTGATTGTGTAGGTCTAGGGTGGAAGCAATGGGACTCTTAACACCAGACAGAACTAAGAAACACTGTAAAATGATACCCAGGTGCTGGTTAACTTCTCATTGACTTGGTTTTAGGCCAATTCCTTGCATAAAAGAGAATCGAAGGAGCTGTAATGTTGATTATTTTACTTTTCTTTTGGAGCATGGAAAGAACCAAAGTCTTTGCAAAACCACTGGTTATTTGAACTCAAAATTAATGCCCAGATCAGGCCCGTGGATATAAAACCTCAGAAAAAAATGTGGTGAGGAATATGAATATGATACTCCATCAAAAATAGCACTTCCTGTTTGGAGTTAGGGCACCTGAGGTCTTTCCCTCTTCTGCTACATACAGAAGGCTAAAACTCTTTGATTGGATTTCTCCACATGCAAGATGGAGATGTCAATAGTTGCTCCCAAAAAGAAGGTATTAAATAAATACTGTATTCCTTGGGCCTTTGGGACAGCAGCAAAATAGTAAAGAAGAGAAGTTCTGGGATGGAAATTGGACAATAGCGACAAACTCTGTACATCTACCTCCAGATTCCTTGGTAGATGAGTCAGTGCTCTTGAGCTCACATCATTCAAGAGGTTTTTCCCCTCCCAGAAACAGATTTGGGGTTTATCTTATTAGAAGGTAATGAGAGGCTGATCCTGGAGATTTCTAGCAGCTTCTGGAAACTTCTCTAGCTAGCTCACAATGCTGTCACAAATGACAAAGTACACGGCCAGCAGTTGCACTGGGCTCTTTGAATCTTGCCTGGACTGTCAGATGCAGCCACCACCAGACTCCCCAGAAATCCACCAGCTAACCCATGGGGAAAGGCTTTGAGAAAGAGTGGAAAGGAAATCAAGTTTTGTTTTGTGCTACAGATAATGGAGTCTTTGCCCAGAATTTTTCGAGAAATAAATTTTTTAAAATTAGCCCTAAAGACATAAATCTAACTAGACCCTTAATTTAAAAATGTATAAAATATTTCTTATTGTGGTATACTTACCTAGCATTTCAGTTTTTGTTCTAAGAACTATAAGGATTAGAATGCTCTTGACAAGAGTATTGTTTTTTCATACTTTCTGGCAGCTATTGAAAAATAGTATTTGTACTCGGGTCTGGTGGCTCACGTCTGTAATCCCAGCACTTTGAGTGGAGGCCGAGATGGGCAGATCACTTGAGGCCAGGAGTTCGAGACCAGCCTGGTCAACATGGCGAAACCCTGTCTCTACTAAAAATACCAATAATAATAATCCAGATGTGGTTGTGCACACCTGTAATCCCAGATACCTGGGAGGCTGAAGCATTAGAATTGCTTAAACCTGAGAGGCAGAGGTTGAAGTGAACCAAGATCGTACCATTGCACTCCAGCCTGGGCGACAGAGTGAGATCTTGTCTCACCAAAAAAAAAAAAAAGAAAAGAAAATAGCATTTGTCTGTTCAATAACATTTATTGAGCATTCATTAAGTGTCTGGTATTTTATTAAGCATGATCTCAATTCTCAACTGAAAGTTGAAGCTCAACAAGGCTGGGGAACTTCCTCAAGATCACCCAGCCTGTGAATGGTGGAGTCTAGATCAGAGCCCCAATGTATCTAATACCACATCCATAACTACTCCATGAGTTGGTCCCTTTCACATTCTTAACATAAATAACGTTCTGCTCTGTTCCTTTCTACTTAAAAGAATGCATTTTAAAAATCTAATTCAAAGCTGGTGAACTTTATTACTGGGTTCTCTGACAAGTGGGCAAGATAAGTAAAAATGACAAATATGAATAATCATGAGATATGATCTTTCCTACCATTTGTGGTACGTCTACTTTCTGTTCAGCAAGATTATAAATATCAGGAGCCAAGAGTAAATTAAAAACTCCTTTAATTCCAGACCACGTGATTACAACTCCCCATCGCCAGTTATATTCATAACTTGAATGCATCAAAATAGGGCTCACTAACAAAATAGTAAGCAACCTGTGGAGAGGGAAACATTAAAAATAAATCACACCTTGTTTATTAATATTATTCATAGTTGAAAGCATGTATTAAATACTAAATTCAATATAAAAATTTTCAGGAAAGAAAAAAAACAATGTAATTTATTGTTAAGTCCTTCCAATTTTCTCAGACTAACCAAATCTACTATTTAAATTTTGCACATGACACTCAAGTCTTGAAAAATAATGCTAGAACTTCTAAACAAATATAAGGAATTATCATCAACACTACTGTATAATGTTTGGATTTGGGTAGTAAATTCTCACAGGGAAGCCTCTTCTAAGAATGCTGACAAGCTCATCTACTCCTGAAAAGTCATACATGACTGGATTCAAAATTACAATGGGGGCATGTGCAGATCATGACTCAAATGTAAAATTATTTTAGACACATTAATAAACTTAACCCAACCAAATGTCTGTTGAGCTCCCACAAGAATCATAAGCTAAATGTCACACAAATAATTTTAATTTGCACCTTCTTGCTCTCCAGATTACTTTTCTATAGGAGTGCCAAAATTTAAAATCTATCATTAAGGGACTGGCCCTGAGAGAATATCAATCCTGTACTTCAGATAATTTAGAACAAATGAAATTTCAGCAAAAGTGAAAGCAGATGTGTTCTTAGCCTCAAAAAAATATTGTGTATCGGTTGGTCAGCTATAATTGCACAAGTCAATTTACAGAATTCCAGTCATTGAGAAACAGAAAATCTACAATTACCACCTATAATGTATAAAATTATTTGGGCAAACTCCTCTGCCTTGCATGCAAGCCTTCTGCAACATGACTCTTACCAACCTTTTCAGCCTTACTAAATAACCTTTCCCTAAAATATCAGAGTCCAACCAAAATAGAAACAACTTATGTCATTTCCTGATATCAAAAACAGGGAGACAGAATAGCAAATACTCTGAAGTCAGTCTACCTGTGTTAAATCTAGGCTTGCCTTTTACTAACTGCATAACTACGTAAGCAAGTTATTTAATCTCTCCGTGTCTCAGTTTCTTCATCTGTAAAATGAAGATGATAACAATTGTACTTGCCTCAAAGGATTATTGTGATAATTCAGTTAAATGAGGCAATACTCAGGGCTTAGAATGATGCTTTGCATGTGGTCAGCACTCAATACATAATCAATACATAATTATAACTATATATGATACATATGTATCCATACAAAATATTCAATCAGCAATGCTTATTATGTTCATGTATTCCCATTTCTTTATCTTGGCTCATCCTCTCTGAAATATTTTTCTCAAGTCTTTACAGAAAACCCCCACACACGTCAAGGGCCAACTTAAGGATAATTCCCTCCATTAAAGCTTTTCCTCTGGTGACGTGGAACCATCAATTCAGCAAGATCTCTGGTACTCACTGGCCATTTGACCTTGGAAAAGGTCCTTTGCTTTTCTGGGGTACGATTTCTTCAAAATGTAGAAAATAACAGAGATAAATAATTGGAGATGATAATTCTTATCTCCTAGTGTTGTTATGAAGATGAAATAATGGATGTATACCTGAGTCAAACAGTGTGCTAAAGCCATGTTTCTTTCTTTATGACCAATCTCAACTTACACATGAGCTCTCATGGCAGAACGAAATGTTAACTTTCAAATGGAATAACTTAGTCTTTTCTAGTTTAAAGATTCTTTAGGTATAACTTGGTCTTGCCTATACAAACAGTCAATTCAAATTTCCCTATAAAGAGCAGTTTGTCCTGTTTTCCAAGATGCTCCCCCTGCCCTGCCTTCCCAAGACAGGGTCTGGAAACTCACATAACTCATGGCATCAGGGAAAGGCTTGCAGAGAACGTCTATTGATTTAGGTGACTTGTGTTACTTGTGTTTGGCCTTTGGCCCCTGTTCTTGAGACATCTACTGGGAAGTATTCTTGGTCTATTTTTTTTAGCAAGGCCAATGCATGGTAATTGCTCGGATGACCTGTCTCCTCTACCAACTAAATGACCACCACCACCACCCAGCACTGCAGATCCCTTGAGGTCTGCTGCCACTCCCATTCGACCCTAGGTTTGAATGGTCTTCCATGCAGCCCTCCAACTTGGGGTCACTTTGGTGACCCTTCTGGCAAACTCACCAAATATCTTCTGAATTCACCACAGAGGAGGAAAGAACTTCAGGTTCCTTCCATGTCAGAAACAGATTAAGTAAGGATCAAAAGTACTATCTTAGGCCTATTGTCTACTTACCATTTCTGCTCAGTAGCCTTAGGCCCATGTCACTCTAGGAGGCTGTATTTTCTCAGAGTTCCAAACTGGAGGTACAGGTGGGGATGTGATGGGAGTCGACAGTGTCCTCACCCTGGTCTCAACCCCCTCTATAATCAGCTATGTTCTACTTCCCCTTCCTGTTTGTCATATCCTCCATTATCTTCACCATGGCATAAAAGAAAATTATGTAACCTGAATCTACCAAGCTTGTCTCTTGATATGAAAAAAGGATATTTTCAGAATTTAACAAAGTCTTCTCTTCTTCAGCAAAGCCTGGCTTTCAGAACCGTTGTCTCATTGTGTGGTCTCAAAAATATTCAGAAATCAAGAGCTACATATAAACTCTTTATTTTGGAATTTCATCATAAAATCTTAACCTTTTTTAGCTGAATAGAAGGAAGGTCATACATAAAGAAGTATAATACGAAAAAGAAAACACATTCGTATATTGCAGGAACAGCACTCCTTTTATAATGGATATTGTAGTGTTCCATTTAGACATCCTTTTCGGGGCTGACAGCCCATCCTCCAACTGGTAGGAATTTGAGGATTTAAATGGGCCTGCATGGCTCTGCCTCTCACTGCACATTGCTCTGGGCCACAGGGACTTGCCCTCCTCAAAGTTGTTGCCTCTCAAGGGATAGCCCTTGGCCAATGACTGCATTATGAAGATAGAAAGGCCTGTTCCCTTGTCTCAGTGTGGGATGACTCTGAAGGGCCCTTCCAGCTCCACAGTTTCCCATAGCTCAGGGGAGCCTTGAATGAAACTGTGCAGTGGGTCAGTTTCTCCCCTTGCCCAATTCTGCCTTCCACACTTGCCCAGTAAATCTTTGGCCAACAACTCTCCCAACTCTCCCAACCCTCCCTCTCAGATTCTGCTCCCAGGAAACCCAACCTATGACTCCTTCAAATTTGTAAATCTAGCACAGGGCAGGCATTCCACAGAACCCCTCAGCTAGCTATGAAGCCTCATACCACGTTTCTTGTTTCCTTCCTTCCTTTCTTTCTTTCTTTTCTTTCTTTCTTTCTTTCTTTCTTTCTTTCTTTCTTTCTTTCTTTCTCTTTCCTTTCCTTCTTTCTTCTTTCTTTCTCTTTTTCTTTCTTTCTTTCTTTCCTTCTTTCTTTTTCTTTCTTTCTTTCTCTTTCTTTTTTATTTTTATTTTTTTTTAGACAGAGCCACGCTCTATAACCCAGGCTGGAGTGCAGTGGAGTGATCTTGGCTCACTGCAACCTCTGTCTCCCAGGTTCAAGAGATTCTTCTGCTTCAGCCTTCCGAGTAGCTGGGATTACAGGTATGTGCCACCGCGCAAAGCTAATCTTTGTATTTTAGTAGAAACAGGGTTTCACCATGTTGGCCAGGCTGGTCTTGAACTCTTGACCTCACATGATCCACCCACCTTGGCCTCCCAAAGTGCTGGGATTACATGTGTGAGCCACTGTGCCTGGCCCCATAACATATTTCTTAAGCCTCCTATATGAAGCTTATCCTTCCTTATGTCATAGTTATTTATATATTTATTTTATCCCTCCAACTAGATTTTAAACTTCTTGAGGAGAGGTACTGTGTTTTATGCATCTCTGTGAACCCTGAGACTTCACACAGCAAGTCCTATTGTATTTACATGGTCACGGTCACTCCTTTTTAGAGAAAGAGACGTGGGGTTGCTGTTTGCCTGGGATGGAGCTGGGGGTAAGGGATGTCACCAGAGACCGGGGGAAAAAAAATGTGCCATATTGTTTGACTTCTGAGCTGAAAGACGACTTATTTTTAAGACAAGTTTGCATAGCTGTACAACCAAGATCTGGAAGTAGAATTAGCTGAATCAGCATCCTCTGACCTCAGACTAAAGAGTTGATAGGAGACAGTGTCTCTATTCTACCCTTAGTTCCAGCTCTTCACACTGGGAGAAGCTGGTCAGAGAAATGTGGGGTCCTGCTGATGAATGGAGTATGGATGGGAAGTCTGACAGTCCCTCAGGAGTATGACTAACCTGAGGGACTTAGATACAACAGAGTCTGGACTAGAGCCCCTGTCCAGGCGACAGCCTTCAAGGACATCAGCAACTGGTCCCAGAACAGGCTTGATCAGATAAAATGAACATCACTGGTCCCTTCCATTGTCACCACCACTGGCCAATCACACATGAAAAAGATCAGCCACTCCCACCCATTCCCCTAAGGACTGACCAATCACATAAAGGACACACACACACACACACACACACACACAAGCACACACACACAACTGTAACCAATCTAACAATCCTGAACTGACCTGGGAAGTCACTGGATTGGAATGAATTTACCTGATTGTATGTAAACTAAATCCACCAGGATCCAGCTCACAGCTATATAGTAAAGCCAGTTCTAGAAATAAAATTTCATTTTTTTGAGTACTAAAAATCTGGGCACCATTTTAATAGGAATTAAGTTATATGCTCATTACAACTCTATAGGGAAAAAAATTCATTAAGGTCATCGTTCAAGTCAGAAACTAGCCCCTGTGCCCAATGGCTATTGAAAAAATTCAGAGCTCCCTAGAAGTGTTGACTGCAACATCAAAGAGGCCAAATTAATCTTTGTCAAGGTGAAAATCAGTTATACTTGTTTTTTCTAATTTTGTACTTCATCAAAGTGAAATTCTGAGGTCTGAATTTTTTAAAATATCTTTTAATGAGTTTCATAATGTTTATTTTTCTGATTATCAAAAATGCAAGCAATCTCACAAATTGTAACTTTCAGTCTACCTTCAAAGATTATTAATTTTAAATATTCTTTAAACATTTTCTACATAACGGAGCTTAACAGATTAGGAATGATTTTCTATTAATCTTAAAAATATACCCACCAAGGGTAAGTGATTTTATAAATGGAAAGTGCAAGATTTTCTTGTCCATAATTCACACACCTCGGGACCTTTGGATTCTTTCTAACTTTTCATCTCTGTGAATACGACTACAATGAAAACACTTTGAAAAAAATCATCATCCAGATTTTTTAAAAATTTTAACAGCTTCATTGGTATACAGAAATCTGCACATATTTAGCATATATAATTTGATGAGCACATTGTCCACTCCACATTTTAAATCACATTCTTACAAGTGGAATACAAACATTAAATCATTAACTATACAAGTAAGTGTTCTATAATACTTGCAGGGAGTGCTAAAAGGAGAACTACACAGTGACAAAGAGTGTGGGAGAGCAGTGCCTCCCCTGGTGGAGGTGGACAGCAGGGACCAGAAGCATGGAGGCTTTCCCTGAGGAAGGATAGTTTGTCCTGTAATCTGAAGGTACCAGGGGCCAGGATGAAGGACAGCCAGAGGACAGCTATGGAAGGACCTGAAGGAACAAGTATCTGAGGAACTTTGTCACACGTGTTTGGAGTGAAGAGAGCAAGCAGCAGAGGGTCCTTTGAGCTGGCTGATGAGGGGGGCAGGGCCAGTGTTTTTCACAGGGTCTTTATCACACTCTCACAGGGCTGAATGCATGAATTTTAGGAACCACTGATTTTACCACTTTTCATTTTATGTTTAAAAATTTCTAGTGGGTTTAAAACTTCAACATGTTTTAGCCATTAATATTTCTTCTTTTATGAACTTGTCATATCCTCCATAATGTTTATTATTTTTTAAATGCCCCCTCAACCCAGCTTTTCCCAACTCCAGGAAGAACCGGGAAGAGAAGGCAAGGCCAATCTAGTTACTTTATCTTGGTTTTAAATGATAAAACAATACATGAATACTGAAAAAAAATCTTAAATAGTAAAAAAGTATATGAAAAATTTTTTAATTTTCAATTTTTGTGGGTACAGAGTAGGTGTGTGTATTTATGGGGTGCATGAGATATTTGATACAGGGCATGCAATGCATAATAATGACATCATGCTAAATGTGGTATCCATGCCCTCAAGCATTTATCCTTTGTTACAGATAATCCAATTAGACTCTCTTAGTTATTTTTAATTGTACAATTAAATTATTATCAACTATAGTCACCCTGTTGTGCCATCAAATACTAGGTCTTACTTATTCCTTCTATTTTTCATACCTGTTAACCATCCTTACTTTCCCCCCTTATCCCCCTACTACCCTTCCCAGCCTCTGGTAACCCCCTATGAACTCTCTACCCCCATGAGTTCAATTGTTTTAACTTTTACATCCCACGAATAAGTGAAAACATGTGAAATTTGTCTTTCTGTGCCTGGCTTATTTCACTTAACATAATGACCTCCAGTTCCTTCCATATTGTTGCAAATGACAGGATCTCTTTCCTTTTTATGACTAAATAGTATTCCATTGTGTATATGTACCACATTTTCTTTACCCATTCATCTGTTAATGGACACTTAGGTTGCTTCCAAATCTTGGTTATCGTGAATAGTGCTGCAATAAACATGGGAGTGCAGATACCTCTTTGATATACTGATTTCCTTTATTTGGAGTATATATGCAGCAATGTGATTGCTGAATCATATAACTCTGTGTTTAGTTTTTCGAGGAACCTCCAAAATATTCTTTGTAGTGGTTGTAGTAATTTACATTCCCACCAACAGTGTATGAGAGTTCCCTTTTCCCCACATCCTTACCAGGATTTGTTATTGCCTGTCTTTTGGATATAAGCCATTTTAACTGGGATGAGATGATATCTTGTTGTAGTTTTGAGTTGCATTTCCCTGATGATCAATGATGTTGGGCATGTTTTCATATATCTGTTTGCCATCTGTATGTCTTCTTTAGAGAAATGTCTACTCAGATCTTTTGCCCAATTTTTAATCAGATTTTTAGATTTTTTCCTATTGACTTGTTTGAACTCCTTATATATTCTGGTTATGAAACTCTCATCAGATGGGTAGTTTTCTTTTTGTCTTTATTTTTTTCTTTTCCTTTCTTTCTTTCTTTTTTCTTTTTTTTTTTTTTTGAGACAAAGTCTCACTCTGTTGCCCAGGTTGGAGTGCAGTGGTGCGATCTCAGTTCACTGCAACCTCTGCCTCCTGGGTTTTTCAAGTGATTCTCCTGCCTTAGCCCCCAAGTAGCTGGGACTACAGGCACACACCACTGCACAGGTGGGTGGTTTCCTCCCATTCTGTGGGTTGTCTCTTCAATTTGTTGATTGTTTCCTTTACTATACAGAAGCTTTTTAACTTTATGTTATCTCATTTGTCCATTTTTTTCTTTGATTGCCTGTGCTTGTGGATTATTCCTCAAGAAATCTATGCCCTGCCCAGTGTCCTAGAGGGTTTCCCCAATGTTTTCTTGCAGTAGTTTCATAGGTTACAGTCTTAGATTTACATATTTAATCCATTTTAATTTGATTTTTGCCTATGATGAGAGTCAGGGGCCTAGTTTCATTCCCTTGCATATGGATATCCAGTTTTCCCAGCACTATTTATTGAAGAGACTGTTCTTTCTCCAATATACATTCTTATCACCTTTGTCAAAAAAGAGTTCACTATAGACATATGGATTTATTTCTGAGTTCTCTTTTCTGTTCCATTGGTCTATCTGTCTGTTTTTATGCCATTCCAATGCTGCTTTCATTACTATAGCTCTGCAGTATAATTTGAAGTCAAGTAATGTGATTTCTCCAGTTTATTGATTGATTGATTGATTGATTGATTTTGCTCAGGATATCTTTGGTTATTCTGGGTCTTTCTAATTCTTTCTTCTCAAGCAATTCAGGAGAACTGCTTGAGCCCAGGAGTTCAAGACCAGCCTGGGCAACATGGCAAGACCCTGTCTCAAAAAGAAATAAAAAATAAAAAATAGTGTGAAAAGCCTTAGAAATCTGCCTGGTGTTCTATTCTATTGTGATTAAGCTGGTATTCAAACCACAAGACAAAGTTCTTCCCGCTCTTTCCTCCTTTTTCCACAGGCAGGAAAGCCTTTCCCCATGGCCACCACTACCACCAGTCCCCTGGGATTTCTGCCACACCACCACCCATGTCCACTTAAGGCCCAAGGGCTCTTCAGCCAGCTTGTAATGAATGCTGCCAGGCCTGAGACCCACCCTTCAGAGCAGAGGTCTCCCCTCTCGCTCAGGGCAAGTTCAAGAATGCTGTCCAAGAGCCTAAGCCTGATCTTGGGGACCCCAAAAGCCTACTTGGTGCTCTACCCCACTGTGGCCAAGCTGGTACCTGAAGCCAGCACATCTGAGTCTCCCCAAGGCCCACAGCATACTACCTGTGTATTGCTGTATTTACTCAAGGCCCGAGGGCTCTTTAGTCAGCAAGTGATGAATCCTGCCAGGTCTGGGTCCTTCCCTTCAAGATAGCAGTTTCTCTTCTGACCCAGAGTGTGTCTAGAAATGTTGTCCGGGAACTAGAGCCTGAACTGGGGGCCTCACAACTCTGCCCAGTGCCCTATTCTGCTGTGGTTGAGCTGGTATCCAAGATGCAGGACGAAGTTCTCTTTACTCTTCTCTCTCCTCTCCTCAAGCAGAAGGAAGGAGTCACTTTCATTGTTCTGAGCTGCGCTGCCTGAGGTTGTGGGACGGGTGGCACAAATATTCCCCCAGCCACCCTGTCTGCTGTCTCACTAGGTCACGCACTGCCCCGGTCCACTGACTCTGAGCCAGAACAGCATCAGGACTTGCCTAAGAATTGCAGTCCTTGTATCCTAGACTGCCTTCCAAGTTCACTTAGTATCCCAGAGCACTTTAGCCCACAGTGGCAAGCTTGCCGAGAAACTTAAGTTCCTCCCACTGGAATGGGCACTTGCCCTCGGCTAGGACTGGTCTAAATATTCCTTCTGTGGGCAGGTGCTGGCTGAGTTCAGCACAGTTTTGCTTTCCACTGTTACAGGGCAGCACTAGGTTCAATGCAAACTCCCGCAGTTGCTGTGGTCTGCCTTCTCCAAGTGCACAGATTCTCTCTCTGCACCACACAGCTGCTTTGTCGGGGGAGGACAGGGGAGGGGTGGTGTCAGCAATCCATGACTGTTTTTCCTACCTCTTTAGTGCCTCTTTCTGCAATATGAATTTTAAAGTAGGTACTGTGATCACTCACTTGATTTTTGGTTCTTATGAAGGTGCTTTTTTGTGTGCGGATAGTTGTTAAAACGTGGTGTTCCTGCTGGGGGGTGAGAGGGATGATCAGTGGAGCCTTCTATTCTGCCATCTTGCTCCATCCTCAGTAAACATTTTAAAAGCTAAAATGCCCTGACTTTGTCCCCCTTCACAAATCCCATTCCCCAAATGAAAGTAACCACTCTTAAGGGGCTGATGTACATCCTCCCAGGTGTTTTCTTAACTCACAAAGGCATTCATATATGGGTTCTTTCTCTTACTTTTTTTCATACTTACCTCTCTATCTTCATCTCCTGCTCTCCCCTCTCTGTTTCAGTGACCAAGGCCTCCCTGCTGTTTATTGCACATACCAGGCTGGCCCCTCCCTTAGGGCATATACAATTATGAGTCTTTCCTCTTGTATCTGCCTGGCTCCCTCACCTCTTTCATATCTTTACTCAAATGTCACTTTCTCATTGAGGCCTACCCTGCCCACCGGGTTTGTATTGCAGCTTGCCATCTAGTGCTGGCACAACCAACTTCCTTCCTCACCGTGCTTTATTTATTTTCATAGTCTTTATTATTTTCTAATATATTATATTCATTATTTAACATGATTTTGGGTTTTTTCCTGAAAACCTCAGTTACACTGTAAACTCCACGATGGCAGAAATTTTCATGTTTTTGGACTATTTCATCCATTGAGGTGTCCTAAGTGCCTGGAGCAATGCCTGACATTTAGCAGGGGCTTGATACATATCTGCTGAAAGAATTAACAAATGCAGTGGTGGTGTGTTTTCATGTTTTAATTTTATTAATAATGTTTTGTTTTAAAACCTACTGATAATTTCTTTGGAGAATCCTTTCATTATTTTGAAGCTTCAAAAGTTGTCTCTTATCCTGAGAAAATAAGAATAGCCACAATCATGGCAAAAACTCACTTCACTGAGCATTTACTATGTGCCAGGCATGGTGCTAAATTCTCGTACTTGCATTACCTCATTGAGTCCTCACAGCAGCCCTCTGAGATGATCTATTATTGTGCCCATTCTACAGATAAGTAATTGAAACTTAGATTAAGTAATGACCCAAAGTCACATACATCGTCACAAAGCTAACAAGTGTGGGAGATGGAATTTGGACCCAGAAATAAACATAAACACCTAAATTATACTAGGGAGCAATGACTAACTTAAAACCTATTTTTTCAGAGTCCAGACAGAGAGCCAGAGAAAAGACGATAAGATGGCTACTGATTTCAAAGCTGCATGGGAACAGCAGGCAGGCACCAATTTAGGCCCCACTCTGATGGGCTGGGGGATGGGTTGGGACTCAGGGCTGTATACATAGCCTTCTGTGTGAGAGTGACAATCTGGGTTGCATGCAGTGCCTTGAGTCAGCAGACTCAAGTTTCCATGGGAATATACTATAAGACAAGCTACCTTGGTCACCATCCTGAGTGAAAATGACAGTGTTTTTGGAAACATTGTCATAAATTCTTATGGAAGACACAACTACCATCAGTGGGCAATGGCATTCTTGAATAAGGATGCTCATGGAGTCAGGTTTAAATCCCAACTTTGCTCTTATGAGTTGAGTGACTCTAGGCAGGTTTTTACATTCTCTGGGCTTCATCTGTGAGGTGATGCAATAGCACATACATCACAAGGTTATATTCATACTAATGGCATACGGTACCTGGTAAATGCATTATCATAGCTATTGGTATATAGCATGATAGTGGCTTTCTCATAGCTATTGATGATAATAAATTATGATGAAATTCCACAAAAATGTTAAGAGCAATTAATCTGGTCCAGTGATGCTCAACTTTAACATGCATACAAACCACCTGAAGAGCATGTTGAAACTGTTTCCTGGATCTCATATTTAGAGATTCAATTCAATAGGTTGAGATGGGCCCATGAATTTGCATTTCTAGCTTCTGGGTGATGCCAATCCCTCTCATTTTATGGATAAAATCTTGAAAAATAAACACCCCAAGTTGCACAGCAAGCTATTGTCAAGGCCTTGACAACAATGCAGGTTTCCTGGCTCCATGTCCAGAGTCCTTTTTGCTGTATGTCACTGCTTTGTAATTCTAATTCTGGCCTTGAGAATCTAAGTCAGTAAACAAACTTTAAAATATTATTCTTACCTTACCAAATTCACTGTTGTAAATAAAATGACTATGAAAGTTATAGTGTAAAGTTCATAATGGTCGAGTTCTCCACATCCAATCACAATGCCAAAGAAAGTGTATATTAAATGTTCATATACACATGAAAAAATTCTTAAGAACCTAGGATGAATGAAATAGAAATGAAATTTTAAGCAATCATCTTAAAAATATATTTCCTTTTCACATAAAACATGTATCTTATATCTTCCATGATGTCTTAGCAGAGGCCCTTGCCTTCATCTCTGTTATAGTCAACACTTAAAAGAATTTTGTTGGATCTAAACACACCCAGTTCCATATTTTTCATTACCTTCATCACACCAATACCCATGGGCTGCTTCTCACAGTAGAATAATAAGAGCAAGGCAGAACAATGAGGACCTCCCCCCAAGGTGATGGTTTATCAGTTTCTCTGGGATTCAGTGAGAGCATGTCAACTGTTGGGCCTGCTGCTGCTAAACCCAGAGTTGCAGTTGCTACCAGGAGGTACCTCAGTAACTTTAACTTTGCAATAGCTAACAGGATCATCTCAATGCTCTCTGCACAACCTCTCCCTCTGTGACCCACACGTACTCTTCTATTTACTTTGAAAGTCTCCCCTGTCTGCTTTCCTGTCTACTGCATTCCTAAAAGTCTTGTAAGGCTAACTCTAATCTCATGTTGTCCATGAAAGCATCTTAAGCACCCTAGGTGGAAGTAGTCCTGCTCTGAATTCCTACGGTGCTGTCTGTACTAATGTAGTTTTTAAGCAGAAGAAAGCATTACAATCACCCAGATTGAATTCTATAAATTGACAGAACCACCCCCAGAGATTCTTACTGAGTAGACCAAAGCACATGGGTTAGGGCAGGGGGCTGAGGCCTCAGTAGAATACACGTTCTGTTCTATATGGTTCCATGTGGTAGCATGCCTGGGTCAGAGCCAAGTATGACTTCCACAAGCAGATCTCAAGGCCTGCCTCCTCTAGATTCTCTCTCTTGAGACTTTCCCTTTCAGCTGACTGGGTAAGTGTGTCACAAACCAGTCTCCTTACAGGTGGATCTCAAAATTTATGCTCGGAAAGAAGCAAAAGGAAGCCTCGTTTTAGCTGCAGACATAAACCATGTTCTTTGATACACACAGCAGTACCCCAATCAAGGAGATAATTTCATTCTTCAAGTGATTTCTATCTCTTGATTCAATTGATTCTGAACCCCTACAGGGAAGAGGGGGGACCTCAAACCCCAGTGCATAGTTTTCAAAAAATTCGGAAGTCATGGAATAACTGACTGAGTTAAAAACTTTTTTTTTTTTTTTCTTTTTTGAGATAGAGTCTTGCTCTGTTGCCCAGGCTGGAGTGCAGTGGCTCGATCTTGGCTCACTGCAAGCTCCACCTCCCGGGTTCACACCATTCTCCTGCCTCAGACTCCCTAGTAGCTGGGACTACAGGCACCCGCCACCACACCCAGCTAATGTTTTGTATTTTTAGTAGAGACAGGGTTTCACTGTGTTAGCCAGGGTGGTCTTGATCTCCTGACCTCGTGATCTGCCCGCCTCAGCCTCCCAAAGTGCTGGGATTTCAGGCGGGAGCCACCACACCCGGCCTGAGTTAAATACTTTAAAAAAAATGTCATGTGGGTACAGTGGCTCATGCATGTAATCCCAACACTTTGGGAGGCTAAGGAGGACAGATTGCTTGAGCCCAGGAGTTCGAGACCAGCCTGGGAAACATGGTGAAACTCCACCTCTACGAAAAATACAAAAAATTAGCCGGGTATCCTGGTGCATGCCTGTAGTCCCAGCTACTTGAGAGGCTGAGGTGGGAGGAACGCTTGAGCCCTGGAGGTGGAGGCTGTAGTAAGCTTTGATAGCGCCATTGCCCCTCAGCCTGGGAGGAAAAGCAAGATCCTGTCTCAAAAAAATTTTTTTTCAAATCTCTCTACAGGACCTAAAAAATGCATTATGTATACAGTAGAACTTGAATAAATACGTAATTATTCACACATATTGTTACTTTCTTATAAAAACATGTCTGCCACTTAACCATGAGCACCTCTGAGAAGGGACTTATTTTTGTAGCCCCACACCTAAGATGCAATATCCAGACCACAGCAGACATTAAGAAAGGATTGGTGGAATGGGTGAAAAAATAAACAATTGAGTGAATAAAAAGTAATTTATAATGATGTCAACAGACAGCGCCACTGAGCTCGGGAAACTGTCTACATTGAGCATTACACCAAGTAGATGTTCTATGAACTGGTTATTCCCAAGCTTCTGGATTTAAAAACACTGCAATGTTTCATTCACATACACACAAAACTGGAATAGTTTTAGGTGCCCATGTTTTTTGTTTGTTTGTTTGTTTGTTTGTTTTTGTTTTCTGAGACGGAGTCTCGCTCTGTTGCCCAGGCTGGAGTGCAGTGGCGCGAACTTGGCTCACTGCAAGCTCCGCCTCTGGGTTCCTGCCATTCTCCCGCCTCAGCCTCCCAAGTAGCTGGGACTACAGGCGCCCGCCACCACGCCCGGCTAATTTTTTCTGTATTTTTAGTAGAGACGGGGTTTCACCATGTTAGCCAGGATGGTCTGGATCTCCTGACCTCTTGATCCGCCCGCCTTGGCCTCTCAAAGTGCTGGGATTACAGGCGTGAGCCACCGTGCCCGGCCGCCCATGTTTTTTCATTTTGCCAAATAGAAAAGAAAATACCATCTTCTATCATTGGAATGTCATAAAAGAAAGGACATTATAAACAACAAAAAAGTAGGACGGACATAATTTCACAGTAATGCATAGTCCTTATATTAAATAAATTAATTTTCATGGGAAAACTCAGGATTATGGCTTATTTTTCTCAGTTCGACATTTGTTTTCATCTGATGTGGGAATTTCTATATTAGACGATGATTTGGTATTCAATAATTTCTGAACCAATTCTCTAATTTATCATAGTCTTTCAGGGAAAGGCTGACATTTCTTTGCACAGACAGGCAAATGATTTTCCCTCTATCCATAGATGCATTTATTACCAGGAGTAAAGGGTAGGTAAGAGTTTTGTTGATGTTACATTTTTCTGCTACTCTTCTTTTCCAGCTCTTCCCACATTAATATACTGTTATTTACGCACATTATGAAGGAAACAAAGGAAAAATGTATCTTTTTAAATCTCCATGGTTCAAAGTAAATTTTTATCAGGTTACATGCAACAAAAACACCATCGTTTCTGAGCCACTGACACTTTATTCATAACAGGAGTATCAATTAATGCTGATAATTGTTGGCACCTTAAATTATTTTCAAATATAACTGATAACAAAAATAAAATTTTCAAGATAAAAAAAGGTTATGGAAAAAGAGTTTTACTAGTGTCCATGAAGGCGAGACCTCTTATGCACTAAACTGCTATGAGATCCATCAAAGGGCATGATAGGAAACTTACTTAGTAATTACAAATTCTATCTTCGGTTTAAAGGTTAAAGAATCTAAATTCAGTCCTACAGCGACTAAGGCAAGAGTGCCTGACATTCCTAAAAGTTCCACTGGGGAAAAAAAGAAACAAATGAATCAAATGCATTGTATTCATATCTGTACACTGAGATACTTTATCTTGAATAAAGAATTGGTGGGAATCTTAAGAGAAGTAGCAGTTCTTAGAAAATTGCTTCAAGGGATTGACCTAATCCAGTAAACCCAGGACTGGCAAACTTTTTCTATAAAGGGTCAGATAGTAAATATTTAGTGTTTGTGATGCATACAGCCTCTATTACAATCGCTCAACTCAGCTGTTGTAGTACAAAAGCAGCCATAGATAATATGTAAACGAATGTGTCCAGTGAAATTTGGTTTATAGACACTGAAGTCTGAATTTCACGTAATTTTCATATGCCACAAAATATTCTTTTACGCCATTTTAAAATGTAAAAACCATTTTTAGCTAACACGCAGATTTGGCCCAAGAGTCACAGTTTGCCAAGTCCTACTGGAGACCATCACTGAGGATAGGCTAATGGAAAAGTAAGGTCAACAGCCCTCAGGGTGTCCTTTAAGCATCTCAGAAATACTGCACTACATGTGCTGGGAGTTGTGAGCCAAGCTCAGTACTTCTGATGACTCCAGTTCCTTACATCTGCTTTTCTTTTGCAGATATAGACCTCCCTAATTAAACTTGTAATTTGCTGGGCTCTAAACAAATGTGTAAATGTATTAATAGTCTGAGGCAGGAAACCCAACCTGAAGGATATTTGAATACCATAAATACTCTGCAGTCTTAGGCTGCAGAGTCTTCAAATAGAACACTAAAACCGTCAGACAGAAAGGAAGACAAAGAACATGAAAGATAGGATTGGAAGAGCTTTGGGGCAAAGCAGAGCTGGTTGCTTTTGGAACGTGACCTCACCTTCCTCCATTAGTGGCCCTGTAACTATAAAATAAATGTAAAAAAGTTATGACTCATAGTTGTGAAAATTAAATTAGAAAACACGAAAATGCTTACCACACTTTTAAAGCAATGAATAAGTGATAATACTATCATGCTGTTAATTGTTTTTATCTACTTTATTGCTTAGTAAATATTGTTTATTAATTTAAAGAGGAGTTTACTATTCTTTTGGTTTATCTAATCACAAGTTCACTTTAGACTTCTTTTTATCTACTTATTTAACTGAATTTACTTTAAATAACCAATGACAATAAAACCAGGAGTGCCACAAACTGTGATGACAGGGAAACTATCTTTCAATTTCCAATTCTCTATAATCACTATTTTACAAAGAAGGGACAATGGAATTAATAAGCCCCAGTTACAGGCAACAAGGGGATGCATTGTTTGTAGACTTTTAAAACAATTATAAAGATGACAAAAACTCCTTCTACTTTTTATTATCTCCATCCCCTCCAAAATTCTAAACACCGTCACTTGATAAAATATTCCTCCTTGCTAGGATGGAGGAATCCCTCGTGGAATGCCTCTAGCCTACACTTTTATAGAACCCGTGTTCTTTCATGAATTATACATCAACACTCAAAGAGGTGACTCTCCAACCTCAATCTGATGCTCTCTGGACTTAAGCCAGTTGATGGTATGTTCATTAGTCAGGGAAAAGAACAAAATTAAACAACGTGAAAGAAATGTAACATTAGAGAATGTACAAGTGAGAATTTTATCTACATTTCAGCTTTCTGGCTATGGAACATCTCCTTGTAACACTGCCTTTTTCTGACTTTGCTTTCAGGAACTTACTAAGTATGAGTAAAGGACTGCCTGAGGTTGTTTTTTAGTTCCTGAAGCACAGGAAAGTGTAATAGAGGAGGGAGGTGTATTGGTTTCCTGGGACCGCCATAATTGCATAGCACAAACTGGGGGGCTTCAGCTACAGAAATGTATTGTCTCACAGTTCCCGAGCTAGAAGTCCAAGACCAGCAGGGTTGGTTCCTCTGAGGGCTGTGATGGAGATTCTGCCCCAGGCCTCTCTCCTAGCTTCTGGTAGTTTCAGGCATTCCTTGGCTTATAGCTGGTATTCTCTCTGTGTCTTCACATAATCTTCCCTCTTTGTGTGTCTGTCGCTGTGTCCAAATCTCCCCTTTTTATAAGGATACAGTCATACTGGATTAGGACCCACCCTAATGACTGCATCTTAACTTGGTCATCTACAAAGGCCCTATTTCCAAATAAAGTCACCTTTACAGGTATTGGAATGTAGGACTTCAGCGTCTTTTGGGGGGACACAGTTCAACCTAAAACAGGAGGCTACCTAGCAAGCTTTCATTCTGAGCAGTGGTACAGCGCTGCCTTGAAGCTACAAAGAATTATTGGCTGAAATCAGTATATATAGCATACACAGTGCTGACTCTGGGATGTATTTAAGCCTGAATGGTTAATGCTAAATTCCTACCTTCTATTGTTCATCTACACTCTGCAGTAAGTCTTACTTGATCAAATGCAACCAAAAGACAGATACTTCCTCTCTGCTGCTGACTGCTACAATCTTTATTTTATTTTATTTATTTTTTTTTTGAGACGGAGTCTTGCTCTGTCGCCCAGGCTGGAGTGCAGTGGCGCAATCTCGGCTCACTGCAAGCTCCGCCTCCCGGGTTCACGCCATTCTCCTGCCTCAACCTCCCGAATAGCTGGGACTACAGGCGCCCGCCACTGCGCCCGGCTAATTTTTTCTATTTTTAGTAGAGACGGAGTTTCACCATGGTCTCCATCTCCTGACCTTGTGATCCGCCCGCCTCGGCCTCCCAAAGTGCTGGGATTACAGGCGTGAGCCACCGCGCCCGGACTGCTACAATTTTAAAGGCATAATTTCTAGAGAAAATCATCATTCTCTTTAAGGCTGATTCTTAGAGACCTGGTACCTGCTCAGGAAAGTTAATTGTTAATTTTTTAGTAACTTTGTGAGCAGGTTGCTACCCAAAGCTATCCTTGAAATCAGCCACAGTAGATGTATTTATCCCATGAAAATTGACAAGCACTACAAATAGGGGCTTTTTCTCTTCCCAGAGAGCCAATTTACCACCCCATCGCTGCCTAACTCAGTCTCCCCATTTTATAGGTGAAGGAACTGAGGGTAAAGCTTAAACTAGAACCACGGTCCTGGCTCAGTTCTCCATGATCTCCACCTCCTAAAATCTAAACCACAAGTGTCTCAATTGTTTAAGGATCTTTTACTCCACAGCTATGTGACTTATACGCCTTCATATAAATCAGCTTCAAAGTCTTATTACGCCGTTTAGTTAGCACAAAATAATCAGACTTCACAATGCTTAAATATATTTTTGGTAAACATTTGATTTGAATTGAATTGGGGTTGAGCTGAATTGATCAGCTTTTTGGCTGGATACCTGAATGAGCATAAGGAATTCATACTGCTTAACCAAATAACCCTATTCCAACTTGAAAAGTTGTATGTCAGAAATGGGAGTCTTCTAATGTGGCAATAATGCTAAAAGACTCTAGGGAACCCCATTCTACCTGCGTGCCCTCAATTCATATACATCTGGTTAGGATGATGCCACACATTGACTGGAAGCACCTCCATTTTTTAGAAGGAAAAGGGAATAGGAACTCGTATCTATTGACTGCCCTACCTTGAACGCAGTGATGTGCTGGTAAATGATTAAAGTCAGCTCTTTTCTGCAATCATACAGGCAGTAAGGGGAAAAAACTTTTTAAAACCCAGTTCAAGGTTGGGGCAGTAGAGGGAACTCTGAGTTGCAGTGAAGCAGTGTCTTCCAATTTCTGTGGTGTAAAGACTTTCACTGTGGCCAATTTCGAGCTCTCAACATAATGTCACTTGAACAGAGTTTGAAAGAGAAGAGCATAATCAGCTCTGGCAAGCCAGCAAGAGCTATCAGCACACCAGCAGGAGTCATATGACAGATTATCTCATTAATGCCTGCAATACCCTTAATACATTAGGTGATATAACACTTTTTTTTTTTTTTTTTTTTTTTTTGAGACAGAGTCTCACTCTGTTGCCCAGGCTGAAGTCCAATGGCATGATCTTGGCTCACTGCAACCTCTGCCTCCCAAGCACAAGGGTTTCTTGTGCCTTAGCCTCCCCAGTGGCTGGAATTACAGGTGTGTGCCACCACACCTGGCTAATTGCTTGTACTTTTAGTGGAGACAGGGTTTCACTATATTGGCCAGGCTGGTCTCAAACTCCTGGCCTCAAGTGATCCACCTGCCTCAGCCTCCAAAAGTGCTGGGATTACAGGTGTGAGCCACTGCGCCCAGCCTATCATACCACTTTTAAAGCTAAGGAAAGTGAATCGTAGAGAGGTTAAGTAATTTTCCAGGGTCACCAAGCTAATAAATTGCAGAGCTGAGATTTGAACTCAAGTCTGCCTAACTCCAAAGCTCTTCTAGGACTAGTAGCAGTTTATTCAACCAACATGTGTTGAATTACTATCAGGCATATGGCAAGCTCCAAACACAGAAAAGAGAATAAATAAAAAGATGACTAAGAGCCTCTACTTCAAGGAACTCACAGTCTAGTAGAAAGATAGACTAAATTAAATTTTTTTCTTCAAACATTTAAGGCATCTATAAAAAACAGCACAGGAGAGGGGGAAAATGAAGAAATTTGAAGGAAATGAGCCTTCAGCGAATGCTTTCTATAATTTTTCTGATTCAGGGGAGTGAGTAACCCTCAGGTGGCAATTAATCTGTAGAAGAAGCAGCGCTTTTAGGTAACTGGAGGTGAAAGAGAAGTAATTAACCTCTTGATACCTGAGGTCTTTCAAGAACTGAAGTTTCTTCACTGTGTGAGATGACAGCAAAAGTGGAATTTGACAGTTTGACCACAGTTATGTCTCTTAGGGACCGGGCGCCTCAGTCAGGCCAGTAAACACTTAAATCTCCATTTCATTGGACTAAACTAGCTGAAGGTCAGCCAGTGCTGGGCATTCTTACTCCTGTGATTATTTCACTCTCCTGCTTCTCTTTCAACAATAACTATACCTCTCCTTTCCCGACTCCTAGCCTAAGTGAAGGCTGCCATGTCTATAGTCTCCTCAATTTGGCATCCATTGAATTAAAGGCTGTTGATCTAGAAAAGCCTCAGGAGCATCTCTCCCAGCCTTCTCAGTTTGCAGATGGTTTGTTCTCAGGATTATAGCAGAGAGTTCAGTGTTGATTCCTCTGCCTGGGGAATACCAGTGACTATGTACAAAGTTAAAGGAAGAGTTCAAAAAGAATAAGAGAGTAATCACAGAGAACAGTGCAAGGAAATTGGACATGGAGTTGAAGTAAAAAGGATATTGAGAAAGACTAGGAAAGAGCTAGAGGTGAGTCAGATAATATGAGAAGACACACAGTGGGACCACAAAAAGGAGGAGAAGCAACTAGATTCAAGATCAGGAAAAAATAAACATGTATAAAGCTTACTTTAAGGACAGTAACTTTTGTATTTACTTCTGCCTTACCAATATAGAAAGTCATGTACACCATTGAAAAGCAGAGAATTATATTAGTCAGCATATTGCTAAAAACATCAGCCAATATACACCGAATGATTTTTGCACACCAATATCCAAATATTATGCTTCCCAAAATGTCCAAGATGAGTCCAATGCCTACATGTAAATCTAAAAAAAAGGAAAGAAAGAATAAGAAATAAAAACTTGAGCTATAACTTTCTTTTCTTTCATTGACGGCATTTGGGTCTTTGCACTTTGGTTTACGTGTGAGATTTTGAGTGGGGACCTTATTTTTCAGCAAATAGGAGTATGTCTCATGAAAGTCTGGTAAAAGCCTCTCTCAGAATAACCTTCCTTTACAGTCTGCAGCTTAAGGTTTGCTTCTCTAGGGATAGAAGATTCAAATGTCCTCAGGAGAAAGGCAAGGAGAATAAATGTGAAAAACTTGTGACAAATGGGTTTAGAGTGAATGTCTAAACAAACAAAAAAAAACACTAAATTAAAAATTTTTTTATGAACTTATCAAGACCAAGCTAACTAGGCCCAAGGTCACTGCTAACCTGCAGTTAGTTTATGTCCCCTACCCCCAGCCCAGGAGACATTGGAAAATGAAGATGAGACATTTTCATTAGTCACAATAACTGGGGGCACTAGTGGCAGTTAGTGGGTAGCTATAAGGGTAGTCCTACATTACAAAGTCCTAAATGACAAAAATTGTTCCACCCCAATGCCTGGTAGCTCCCTCACTGTGAAGCACTGCACACCCCTCTTTATTCATTAATATTTATTTCTCCTTTTAGTATCTTCCTCCTCTTGTGACTATCACAAAAGTATATCAGAAAAACACATTTTCCCCCTTCATACTGTGATTTTTTTCCCCCCCTTTTCATTTCTACTAGTAACACATCTGGAAACCTAGCAAGGCAACAGCTTCATATCCCAGTGGGCTTTAGCTGCAGGAATCTGGCTCTTGTCATTTCCAGGACTGGATTCTCCAGTCCTGCATAGAATGTTCTGCTTTCACTCTCAGACCCAAATCCAGAATCAAGCCAATTCTTCGCACTCACTCACTGACATCCAGATTGATCCAGGAAAGAAGTAAGTCTGAGCGAGCTGACACTATATTGTCTCTATTGTGACACTATATGTGTGCACACGTGCATTTATGCGTATTGAGAAAAACTAAAACACTTTTTGAATGTTCTTTCCCCCTTAATGTGCAAGAACACACATGCAGTACTCCTTCGGGTATCCATGGGGCATTGGTTCCAAGAACCCCTTTGGATACCAAAATCTGCAGATTCTCAAAACCCTGGATATAAAATAGCATATTATTTGCATATAACCTACAGCACATACTTCTGTGTACTTTAAATCATCTCTAGGTTACTTGTAATACTTAATACAATGTAAATACTCTATGTAAATAGTTATTATACTGTATTGTATTTTAATTTGCATTTTTTTTGTTGAGTTTTTCTGAATATTTTGTTGCATTATTTTTGTTGAGTTTTTCTGAATATTTTTGATCTGCAGTTGGTTGCATCCACGGATGCAGATGGCCAACTATGATTTTTTTCTTGTTACTTCATATATCATTGTAATCAGCACAAAAGTAAAGTATAGAAAAGGCAGCAAAGTTAAACATCTTGAGTGTATTTTAATTTTAATGAGAATGATTTTAGAAAACATACAGACCAAAAAAATGCTCCTACCTCTAAAAATAGAAAAGCGGATTCCACTGCCCCGAAAATTTCCAAAAAAAACTGATGTGATGCTACAAATGATCAATGATTCTCCTCTAATGAGATCAATGTACATTTTAGAAATGCCTGAAAAAGGAAATACAAAATATAACTCAATATGCTACATGAAAATAATGTTCTTGCACAGGAAGCAGAAACAGAAGAGAAAGAATAGAAAAAGAAAAAAAGAAAAAACAAGGCAACTATGACTGGGATAGATCTGCGAGACAATCACAATCACCATTTTTATATTTCTATATTGCGCCTCCTGTATTTGCAATGGCAAAGAAACATGGCGATAGCACTGCTTGTATTGCTCATTGTCTCAACCGTACTTGAGTTTCAGAATGAGACAAATACTTCTCAAGATACCACATTTAGTTTGAATAAACCTGAATCAGATTCCAAAATAACCTCATTTTAGAAATAACTACAAAATAGGACACAACAATTCTACTCCTAGGTATATACCCAAGGTAATTGAAAATGTATGTGCACACAAAGATTTGTACATAAATATTCATAATAATATTATTCATAAGAGCCAAAAGGTGGAAACAACTCAATGTCTATCAGCCGATAAATGGATAAATATATGTGATATATCCCTACAATGGAATATTATTCCTCCAGAAAAAGAAATGAAGTACTTACTGATATATATTACAACCTGAACCTTGAAAACATTATACTACGTGAAAGAAGCCAGACACAAAAGTCACATATTTTATGATTTGATTTATATGAAATGTCCGTGGTAGACATAGAGACCAAAATAGATTGGGTGTGATTTCCAGAGGCTTGAGTAGATAAAATTCCACAGCCAAATTTCCATCTAACATCATTTTCTTTTGGCCTAGAAGACATTTAACAATTTTGCAGTGCAGGCCTGCTGATGATAAATTCTCTCAGCTTTTGTATGTTTAAGAAAGTCTTCATTTTGCCTTCTCTTTCAAAAGATATTTTCACTGAGTGTAGAATTCTAAGTCTGTTGTCATTATTTTTGTTCCTCTAAATACAATGTGTCTTTTGTCTCTGGCTGTTTTTAAAATTTTCTCTTTATCATCGGTTTTAAGGAATTTGCTTTTTATGTGCTTTTTGTGTCGTCGTCTTTATAATTCTTGGGCTTGCAGTTTATTGAGCTTGTTGAATCTGTAGCCTTCATTATTATCAAATTTAGAAACTTTTTCTCCAGGATTTCTTCAAATTTTTTGTTCCTCCCTCTCTTTTCTTTTAGGGACTCATACATTAGGTCATTTGAAGTTGTCCACAGCACAATGATGCTCACTTCATGTTTTCTGGTCTTTTTCTCTCTGTGTTTCATTTTAGATAGTTTCTATTGCTACATCTTCAAGTTCTCTCATCTTTTCTTCTGCGGTGTCTAATCTGTTGTCATTAACAGTCACAATCATCTCATTTTACTACTTGTTACTACCTTTGACTATGACAGAAGGCATAAAAATACTGGTTAAACAGGTTGAGAGACTACTAGCACATTTGATTTATCTGGTGAAGAAATCCTTTAATTCTTCTCTCACATTTGGTGAACTAATCAGAACAAGTAAGGTATAAGGCTTGGTGTATAAAGTTTTGGATTTGATTTATATTTTTAATAGTAAGACACAACAAGAATTACTCTCCACCTTCTCTTTTGGCTTAATGTGGACCTAATTTATATTGATTCATTGTAAAATTTGGAAAAGAAAAGAATAAAACAAATCTTCTATAATTCTATGATGACCCAGATATAACCATTTTAAAGTTGAAGTCCTTTTCTAAGCATATGGTTCTTTTTACTCAACTGAGATCATACTAACACTCTGTATTTTATTTCTTTACAAGATCCTCTTCCAGATTTGCTTTAAAATAAGAGTTAAGCCCTTACACTCTTTTAAAACAGGTAATGGATAGACAATTTCCTTTTAACTTACATATGAACGTCTACTACATTTTTGACTGGGCCAGTCCACCTTAGATTTAGGTTGCACAGGTTTACAGTGCAGACAGGCACCTCATCAAAAGAAACACCAGTAACATTATAGAAATTGTAGTTCTGTATATTATGATAATTTTAGGCATTTGGCAAAAAATAGTTTTTCCTTTAAAAAATTAATGTATTATGACTATTAAATAGAAGAAAACTGTTTTGAAGGAAGAACCATTTATCTAATTCACACACAGAGACAATATGATGCTCCAGCCAACACCCAAAACAAGTGAGAGTGACTTTCCCCATAAAATTAAGTCAAATTTGTCTTATCAGGAGACAATGCTACTGGATCCAGAATCCATCTAACCTCCTGAGTGTTGCTGACATAAAAAAATATATAAATTAAGAGCCAATCCAATACCTTCACTAGTTTTGTCTTAAAGAAATAGAAGACTTTCAGCCGGGTGCAGTGGCTCATGCCTGTAATCCCAGCACTTTGGGAGGCCGAGGTGGGTGGATCATCTGAGGTCAGGAGTTCGAGATCAGCCTAGCCAACATGGCAAAACCCCATCTCTACTAAAAAATACAAAAATTAGCCAGGAGTAGTGGCACATAGCTGTAATCCCAGCTACTCAGGAGGCTGAGGCAGGAGAATCACTTAAACCCAGGTGGCGGAGGTTGCCATGAGCCAAGATCGTGCCATTGCACTTCAGCCTGGGGTACAGAGCTAAACTCCATCTCAAAAAAAAAAAAGAAAAGGAAAGAAGACTTTCTACTGTACTCCTTTTTTTGAAAAAAATTGAATGTTGAAACTGCAATAAATAACATTTATAGTTTATTATAACCATTTACAGTCAAGAGAGTGCAGAAAGGACAGCAGGAAGAAAAATGAGGTAATGAAACACGAGGTAAATACAAATGGTTGAAAGAATAAGACAGGTAAGGAAAGACAGAAAGAAACTGTACTTACAGGAGCAAAGGGAAAAAAGAGAACAGGATCAGAGTCTTTGAGAAACATATCTACCTTGTAACAATTTAGAACAGAACCTCCAAAAGTGCCTAAAACCCTATGTTTTCCCAGCTAGGAGTATGAAAATAAGACTATCACATGCTGGAAAGGTTGGAGGTTTCTCACTCCAATCATAAGGTAGTATATTTCCACTAAATACAACCAATGTTTTAAAATTTGTTAGGAAAATATTTCTGAGTCAAAAAACAGAAACCATAGCATATAGCCATTCACGTTGGTACTTCTGTGTTAATAAAACCTGACTTTTTGGCCCAGTAATCCCATTACTGGGTATATACCCAAAGGAATATAAATCATTCTACTATAAAGACACATACACACGCATGTTTATTATAGCACTATTTACAATAGCAAAGACATGGAACCAACCCAAATGCCCATCCATGATAGAGGATAAAGAAAATGTTGTACATATACACCATGGAATACTATGTAGGCATAAAAAGGAATGAGATCATGTCCTTTGCAGGGACATAACTGAAGCTGGAAGCCATCATCCTCAGCTAACTTACACAGGAACAGAAAACCACACACCACATGTTCTCACTCATAAGCGGGAGTTGAACAATGAGAATATACGGACACAGGGAGGGGAACAACACACCCCGGGGCCTGTTGCGGGGTGGAGGTGAGGGGAGCGAGCTTAGAGTACAGGTCAATAGGTGCAGCAAACCACCATGGCACACATATATCTGTGTAACAAATCTGCACATTCTGCACATGTATCCCATTTTTGTTGTTGTTGTTGTTTATAGAAGAAACAAAGAAAAAAAAAAACCTGACAATAGGGGGATATTTCAGAGTGAAATCATCTTCCACCTTACCAAATAATATGGGAAATAGTGCAGGACTCCAAGTCCTCTTGGGAATAAGCTTTTATTGAGTAATATATTTGAGTGCCAGACTATATCTTTACCGCTTTTCTTGAAGATAAACTATAACCCCCTCCACCACCTGCCAAACCTTAGCTACTCCAAATGGAGGCAGTTCTAACAAGAGGTAGCAAGGCCTTGGAATAGTCTCGTTAGGGATCTTTAATGTTTCTTCTTATTGGTAAACAAACTCACCAACTTAGAATATCTACCTTGTGGCTGAGAATTCACTGGAACAGAATAAGAATGCCAATTTTTATCACCTTCTAGAAGGTTACATTTTCTTTGAAAAAAACTGAAAAAGTTCCTTGGAGATTATAATTGGCACTATTTATCTCATCTCCTTGGTGGTTGTCTTATTTGCACTGTCTCCTTCAAGTCAGTCAGTGCTCTACCTCTCAAAGTGAAAAAAAAAGCACGGATTCTTATTCTTCCGGGTGCACAATTCATGCAAGAAAAATGTAATCAAAAGAAAATAATGTACCCTTATATTTTCAAGATAAGAGAGAGAAATAAATGTGACATACCAATAGTTTTTAGTGAATTCACAGAACGGAGAGGATCTGTAATGCCAAGGGTGATGCTAAAGAGTAGGCAAGATTGCAAATCCCATGAAGCTTTATTGAATTTTATAACCACATATCCAAGTATGATGCTTGCTGTAGAAAAGCTAATTAATCCAGTTAACAAGACCTGTGAACCAATTCATAACACAGTATTAGACTTAACATCTAAAGATGGCATGATGGCATTTACTTATATCCTAAGAGTCAGATCTTGGTTGTAAATGTTATACAATTACCCTGGAAGATAACTTTAAAAGGTATTCTAGTTTAACCACCTGCCACAAAGAAACTGCCCCTTTCAAATAAGCAAGATTCTACCTTATTATTAAAAAGACTGACTCAACTATCTTTCTTGTTGTTATTCTAGTTCAATAGTTCTCAATATTGAAAGGTTCTTAAAACAGAATGCAAATTTCTCCTGCTTCTATATAAAACATATCCTGATTAGTTTGGAAAGTAAATTGTTACTGACATATTGTATCTAGTACATGACACAAATTTATATACCAAGACTCTAAAATATTCACAGAAAATCTCCCCCTTTACCTTTTATTAATTGTAAAACAAGTAGTTCTGCAATAGAGAAAGGGGAGGCCATGAAATGCTTGAGATTAAGTGATTTACAGAGTTTTGTAATTTCTATGCACACATTGTTTATGCCCAAGTATAAGAAAGTATTCATTTTTCAAAATTATCCTCAGGAAAAAAATAGTTGTGTTATTCAATCCTTTTCTTATTTTCCATCTCTGTCTTTTGTTTTACTTTCTGTGAGGTTTCCACAATTTGCCCATTAGGTCCTTTTATTTCTTTATCTATCGTAATGTCATATGGTTTTTCTTCTTAAATCTCTTAAGAGCATGAATTACATTAAGGAATTTTTTAAATGTTAAATTAACTTGTTCTGGAATAAACACAACTTGATCATGTTTTTATTATTTATATGTTACTGGATATATTTGTGCCAAAATTTTGTGTAGAATTGTTCTATGTTTGTGGGTGACATTGACTTATGATTTTTTCTTTCTCTTAATATTTCTGTATAGTTTTGGCGTTAAGGTTAAACAAGCCTGATAAAATAAGTAAGGGAGGAGGCCAGGTGCTGTGGCTCATGCCCATAATCCCAGCACTTTAGGAGGCAAGGCAAGAGGATCTCTTGAGTTCAGTAGTTAAAGACCAGCCTGGGAAACATAGTGGGACCCCCACCTCTAAAAAAAAGGATTAAAAATTAGCTGAGCATGGTGGTGCATAACTGTAGTACCAGCTACTCAGGAAACTGAGGTGGGAGGATTGCTTAAGCACAGGAGTTTGAAGTTGCAATGAACCATGATATTACCACTGCACTCCAACCTGGGCAACAGAGCAAGACTCTGTCTCTAAAAATAAAACAAAGTAAGTGTGGGAGGATTTCCCCTTTTACTCTTGTCTTTAAGACATAAGATTGGTGTTATCTTTCACACTGGTTCACATAACTTACATTTAAAATAGTTTAGGTATCATTTTTTTGGAACATTTTTATTTGCCAATTCAATTTTTAATGATTATGGGACTATTTGGGTCTTTTTAAATTCTAGAATAGACCAGCCACGGTGGCTCATGCTTGTAATCCTAACATTTTGGAAGGTTGAGGCAGGAGGATTGCTTGAGGCCAGAAGTCTAGAAAGCAGCCTGGACAACAGAGCGAGACCTTGCCTTTACTAAAAATAAGAAAAAATTAGCCAGGCATGGTGGCATGTGCCTGTAGTCCCAGCTATTCCAGAAGCTGAGACGGGAGGATCACTTGAGCCCAGGAGGTTGAGGTTGCAGTGAGGGGTAATCATGCCACTGTGCTCCATTGTGGGTGACAGAGCTAGACTCTGTCTCAAAAAAAAAAAAAATAGATACATAAATAAATAAAAAGAAATTCTAGTGTAAGTTTTGGCAAATTACATATTTTTAGGAATTTCCCATTTTGTCCAAGTTTTTAAATATTTTTGCTGAATCATAAAGAAAATAAGGCATCAAAACTAGAGGGATGCAGTTAAAGCAGTGCTTAAAGGGAAACTTATAACATTAAATGCATATATTGGAAAAGAATAAAGGTTAAAAATGTTTATGATTCAATTAAGCCTAGCAGTAGGTTAGATATTGTTAAAGATAAAGTAGTAAATGAGAAACTAAATTTGAGGAAATTACATACAATAGAGTTCCGAGAGATAAAAGACAGAGAATTAAAAATCATGGAGAATATGATGGAAAATCTACAACTAATGGGAATTTAAGAATGAAATAACAAGCCTGGCGCAGTGGCTCACTCTTATAATCCCAGTACTCTGGGGGACCCAGGCAAGCAGATCATCTGAGGTCGGGAGTTCAAGACCAGCCTGGCCAACGTGGTGAAACCCCATCTCTACTAAAAGTGCAAAGATTAGACAGGTACGGTGGCGGATGCCTGTAATCCCAGCTGCTCAGGAGGCTGAGGCAGGAGAATCACTTGAACCCAGGAAGCAGAGGTCACAGTGAGCCAAGACTGTGCCATGGAACTCCAGCCTGGGCAACAGAGTAAGACTCCATCTCAAAAAAATAAAAATAAAAATAACAGAGTATAGAAAATATTTAAAAGATAATAGCCGAAATGTGGCTAGAATTGATGAAATATATTAATTCTCAGATTTAGTAACCATAAGAAGTCTTAATATGTATAAATAAAAAGATACTAACACCCAGAAACATCACAGTGAAACTAAAATAGTCCCCCTTTATCTGCAAGGGATATGTTCCAAGATCCCAGTGGATGCCTAAAACCACGGATAGTACCCAACCCTATATATACTATAGTTTTTTTAAATGCATACATATCTATGATAATGTTTAATTTATAAATTAGGCACAGTAAAAGATTAACAATAAGTAATAATAAAATAGAACAAGTATAAGCACATGACAGCATCACTACTCTTGCATTTTGGAGCTATTAGAAAGTAAAATAAGGGTTATATGAACACAAGCACTGTGATACTGTATGTTCTATCTGATAACTGAGATGGCTACTAAGTGACTAACGGGCAGGAGATAATGTATACACAGTGGATATGCTGGCCACAAAGACCACTAAATTTAAAAAGATGACTACCCACAGACCTTTAATGGAAAGGACACAAAATCACAGCTAGATAGGAGTAAGTTCTAGTGTTCTAAAACACTGCAGGATGACTATAGTTAACAGCAATATATTATATAGTTTCACACAGCTAGAAGGAAGACATTGAATGTTCCCTACATGAAGAAATAATAAATGTTTCAGATGATGAATATGCTAATTACCCTGATCTGATCATTTATACATTATATATATTGAAAGATCACTATGTATTCCATAACTATGTACAATTATTAGCCAATTTAAAAATATAATTTTTAAAAAGCTGCTAGAGCAAAACTTCAGGAAAAAGGAAGCTGAATCCGGAAAGATGGAGTTGGATGCAAGAAGGAGCAGTGAGCAAAGAAATTGAAATTGGTAAGCATTTAGATGAGTGTAGAGAAGCACTGGTACCTAAAACATTACAATCACAATAATAATGACAATGACTAATTTCAGGGATGGTAGTATTATGTCAATAATGTAATGAAATATAAGATGAGAAAGGATAATTAAAGCATTCTGAAGTTCCTGCATTATTTGGAGGAAGGTAGAGACATTTAGCTTTAGACTTGTTAAATCAAATATAATTATTAAAATTTAAGATTTTTTAAATGTACGAAACCAGTAAGAGAATTGTATTTAGGAATATAGCAATTTTGACTGCATTTAACAGAAAAGAGTGCTTACAGTGTCAATAAATGGAGATTTTGGTCGTTTTGTTTTTTGTTTTTGTTTTTGAGATGGGGTCTCGCTCTGTTGCCCAGGCTAGAGTGCAATGGCGCAATCTCGGCTCACTGCAACTTCTGTCTCTCACGTTCAAGTGATTCTGCTGCCTCAGCCTCCCGAGTAGCTGGGATTACAGGTACACGCCACTAGGCCCGGCTAATTTTTTGTATTTTTAGTAAAAGCAGGGTTTCTACTAAACCTGACCTCGTGATCTGCCTGCCTTGGCCTCCAAAGTGCTGGGATTACAGGCGTGAGCCACCGCGCCTCAAGTAACCCTAAATCCAGAATAAACAGCCTTATGTTAGTATGTTGGCTCCCAGTGCTCTTAAGGACCCAGGCTCTTTTTTCTCTTTATGTTCAATCATATATAGTGCCTGTTCTCATGTTCACTACTTCACAATCTCAAGATGAATACTCATTCTAGACCACTGGGAAGGCTCCAGGCAGAAAGAGAGGTAAAGCAAAGAGCAAAAAGCACATGCCAGCTGATTTAACCCCCTTATTAAGGGCTTTCTAGAAGCCCATTCAGCAAACTTTTGTACATTTTTCATTGGCCAAACTATCTTCTTAGGGTACCAAAGTTGTTAGGGATGCTTGGAAATATGACATTTTACACTAGACCTATTGCCATACCAAATGAAAAATTTTAAGTTTCTGTTAGTGAGAAAGAGAGGGAGACTGCATATTGGATAAGCAACCAGAAATGCCTGCCACCAAAAAATAGAACATGAAACTTTTAAATTAGTAGAAGGAACAAAAGGGATAAAGGAAACTGAATTAATTCAATTAATTGAGAAAAGGAAGAATGAGACAAAGCATGGCAAATAAAAGGATAAAATAATATATGAGAAAAAGTTCAAATATATTTCTTTTAAAAACTTTATTTTCAATTTATAAACAGTAAAATCTACTCTTCGGGTGTACAGTAATATGGGTTTTGATAAATGCATACAGTTATGTAATCACACCAAAACTAAGAAACAAGACAGATACATCACTCCCAAAAATTTCCTCATGCTACATCTTTGTGGCCAATTCTTTTCCCCAACCCCATTCCCTAGCAACCGATGATGTTCTCTAGACCTATAGTTTTGCCATTTTTAGAAGGTCTATGAATGTAATTATATAATTTGTATGTACCCCTTGGAGGCTGGCTTATTTCTCTTAGCACAATGCATTTTAAATTCTTCTTTGTTGTGCCTATCGATACTCCATTCCTTTTTTATTGCTGAGTAATATTTCATTGTAAGATGTTCCACAGTTTATCCATTCACCAGCTGAAGAACGTTTGAGTTGTTTCCAGACATTTGAGGTTATAAATAAAGCTACTATACAGATTCATGTAGAGGTTTTGTAAACATAAGTTTTCATTTCTCTTGGGTAAATACATAGGAGTGAGATTGGTGAGTCATGTGGCAAGTATATATTTAACTTTATAAGAAACTCCCAAACTGTTTCCCAAAGTGGTTGTACCATTTTGCCTTCTCTCTAACAATGTATGCAAGTTTCATTGCCTTCATATCTTCACCAGCACTTGGCATTAACAGGTTTGTTGTTGCTATTCCAATAGGTACACAGTGGTATCTCATTGTGATTTTAGTGTGTATTTCTCTAGTGACTTATCATGTTGAGCATCTTTCCAAGTGTTTTTATTCCATCCATATATCTTCCTTGGTGTCTCAAATCTGTTCAAATCTTTTCTCTTCTAAATCTATTTTTAATTACAATAAATACTAATGGACTAAACTAGTTTTTAAAAAGAAGCACAAATTATCAACCTGTATAAAATAAAAAAAATCCAACTGTATACTCTTAAAAACATACCAAAATCTTGAAAACAAAAGGATGGAAAAATTGTAGCAGGCAAATACCAAAATAAAGCTGATGTAACTGTAGTAATACCAAATAAAATTGTTTTAAGGCAAAAAGCATTATTTGGGATAAAAGGGAAACTAAATAATAAGAAAAAAATTAACTGGGAAAAATAGCAATACTTGTAGACACTTAATAACAACCTCTATTTGTATAAAGTAAAAACTGACGTAATTGCAAGGAGAAATTGATAAATCCACAGTGATAGGGGAAACTTATTAAATTGAACTGAAAAACACTATTGGGAAAAACATAGAAGATTGAACTTCATAATTAATAAAACAATCTACTGAACAAATTTAGACCCCTACACTAAATAGAGAATATACATTTTTACAGCACAACATTTTAAAAAATCATGTACAAGCCTACAAAGCAAGTTTTCACAAATCAAAGAATTGACATATAAAACACATTCTCTGATTATGGTGTGATAAGAGAAATAATAATAAAACATCATATTTGGAAAATTCAAAACAATTTTTACATAATTAATGGATCAAAAAGTATAAGAAAATGTAGAACTGGATGATGATGAGTACACTAAAAACCAAAACATGTGGGATACCACTAAAAAGAAAATTTAAAACCTTAAATGCACACAGAAAACAAAAAAAGCTAAAAATGAACCAAATATTAATTTAAGATGTTAGAAAGAACAGAATAAAACCAAAATAAAGTGTTCTCTGAAAAAAGAAATAAAACAGTACAACAGGTATGATTAAGAAAAAAAGAGAGAAGGCACAAGTAACAATCTTTGCAGGGAAAATGGGCAAATCTACAGAAACAGTTGAGATTAAGTCAGATGTGGGACTAGAATCCAGATTCTGACATTTATTATCCTTATCTGTGACCTCTAAGCTTCAATTTGCTCATATGCAAAATGAAAATGATGTTTACTCTGATATTTACACTGAGAATGCCTAGTCACAATGGTCACTCAGCAAATACTAATTCCTTTCCTCTCCCTTCAACTCTTTTTAGTTAGTAGTTCTGTAGAATGAAGAGGGCAAAACAAATAAAATATGAGATTTTGTGAATTATTAATCATCTATATAGGCAGCCATATTCTCTATCAACATGCATAAGCAAGAATTGATCATACTTTGTTTTAAATGTGATCTTACCTGCCAAAACATATTCTTGAGTATATAAAAGTCTACATCCAAAGCAACCATAAATATAATTAAAGGTGAAAAGTAAGAATAAAGTGAAAAACTTGATGTTTTTAGAAGAGGGTAGACAATTTGGTGCACCTAAAGTAACAAAGACAAACAAGAAATTAGTGTGCTACCATTTCCAAGTATTAGAAATTAGGTTGATGCTATGTCAATCAATATAAATTTTAGAATCTTTCAGTATACAGCTAATGAGAGAGTATCTACAAGGGCAGTCTTAAGGGTCTTGTGGTAGATTGCTTGATCTAGCCATCCAGATAAGTTATCTATATAGACCTCTATTCACCAGAGAATTGAGTGGTTTTCGGCTACACAAACACTGCTTGTGGTGTGCAATCAGTATTTTCAAAAGTAGTATCCCTACTGTTGGTGATATCAGAAAATATTTTTGGTGATTCACAGGTAAGCATTTTTTAATTTGACTGTTAGATGTTTATTTCAATTCGCTTTAGGTGAGGGAAAGAATCTTAAACAGGTACTTGTTTCACAGACATTGGCTTAGGATTTTTAAATCTTTAAGTGAGTCAGTAGAGAAAAATAATTCATAGAAAATAGCAGATTGTATACATAAGACATAAATCATGAAGGTTGTACACAGATTAATGGAAAATACAACAACAACGATTGAAGTGCTATAAATGTTCCCTCCTAAAAAGTTTATTTTGGCCCAATCGATAGTTTAACTTTCATTACTTCACCTCCCTATCCCTCAGTTTGCTCATCTGTAAAATGGAAATAGAGTATCTGTTTTCAATGGGTTGCTGTTAGAGTGAATAAATTAACTCAAGGGTTAATAAACTAATAAATTAATAAATACAAAGCACTTAAAAGAGAGCCTGGCACTTATTAAACACTCTAAAGATGTCAGCTAGTAGTACTGGTGGTATTTCAGAAGATTGGGAAGAAGCGTTTACAATCCTAGATGGGTACAAGCATTATCTCCATTTTAAAAAAATAAAGGAATGAGTGGAGGCAAATTGTTATTGATCACACTGCTATGCAGTTGAAATCAGAAGTTAATACTAGGTTGATAGTGAATGAATGTTTTCTTGTATCTATGGTACATATTATATGAAGCATGTTTTACATTTAATCTGGCAGTGACCTTGCCTCATGATGAACATAACTGCTACCTTTTATAAGCAGGTCCCCCCCGCCCTTTTTTTTTTTTTTTTGAGACGGAGTCTCGCTCTGTCGCCCAGGCTGGAGTGCAGTGGCGTGATCTCGGCTCACTGCAAGCTCAGACTCCCGGGTTCATGCAACTCTCCTACCTCAACCTATAAGCAGGCCTTGTATAAGGCAAGAGCAGGGAAGAAGCCAGTGTATGTGTGCAGGGTAAGGAAGCCAGAGCAAGGCTTCAGAAGCAGATGATGAACCCAAGAATGCAAACACATTATCCTTGCTTGCTTTTTTTTTTTTTTTTTTTTTTTTTTGAGACGGAGTCTCGCTCTGTCACCCAGGCTGGAGTACAGTGGCGCGATCTCAGCTCACTGCAAGCTCCACCTCCCGGGTTCACACCATTCTCCTGCCTCAGCCTCCAGAGCAGCTGGGACTACAGGCCCACTACCAAACCCGGCTAATTTTTTGCATTTTTTAGTAGAGACGGGGTTTCACTGTGTTAGCCGGGATGGTCTTTCCTTGCTTTCTTTCCTTGTTTTCTTTTTTCTTTTTTTTTTTTTTTTTTGACAGTCTTGTTCTGTTGCCCAGGCTGGAGTGTAGTGGCGTGATGTCAGCTTACTGCAACGTCCGTCTCCTGGGTTCAAGAGATTCTCATGCCTCAGCCTCCTAAGTCACCAGGATTACAGGCATGGGCCACCCCTCCTAGCTAATTTTTGTATTTTTAGTAGAGATGGGATTTTGTCATGTTGTTCAGGCTGGTCTCAAACTCCTGACCTTAAGTGATCTACCCACCTCAGCCTCCCAAAGTGCTGGGATAACAGGCGTGAGCCATCACCTGGGCACATTTTCCTCTTATTACTGCTCTTTTGAAGCTTCCCTAATTGATATGTCCTCTACTGTGGGGTTTTTTTGTTTTTCAAATTTTTAAATACCAGATAGAACTTTTTGAGTAGCTGTTCCCATAAGAAAAAACATTCCATGCATTCAGGGATGAGATGGGAGTGGACTTTATTTTTGGCATTTTTCCCTTTAATTTAGTCTCTAATTTATTGTACATACAGTACCTCAACAGAACTGTAGGCCATCTGTCCTATCACAAATCCCGAAAGAGAAAGAATTGTCAAAACAATGACTTCGGAATTCTTTAAACACATCTTCAAAAGCCCTAAAGAAATACATGTATGTGTTATTTAAACATGGTAAGTTTCAAAGCAATTTAATTAATATTTCTTTTCTCTAGTTATTTAATTTTAAACTTCTGAGTGTCATATTCTTGTGGATGAATCACTGACATCTGTTATAAATGCTGTCTCTTAAGGATATGACACATGATGAGGCATCTCTCACAGATTTGCCTGCTTCCAGTTTGCCTGCCCAGTGACACATCAGAATAATGTATGGGTTTCTTACTAATGGATCTGATGGTGAGAAATTACGGAAAGCCCAATTTTACATCTACATAGTACACCTTCTATTAATAATTCCTCATCCTAAGCTATAGCGACATATTTCTAAAATTTTCCCAAAAGCCAGAAACACATTTAACTGAGCTCTAACTATAGAGAAAACTGCCTTCATGACACTAGTAACAAAAGCCACTCATTATTCTCTATCTGCACTTTCTTGCATTGAAACCTCTACTCTATCTGAAGTTATTCATTTCATTGCCTCTAGAGACAATATATAAACTATAATACAATTAATTTATGCCTAGGGTAAGATTCATTGGCATCCCAGATTCTGCATTTCCTGACTTCCAGTTATAAGTTAAGCCACATCATTAAATATTAATTGAATACAGAAGGCCTCGACTTACTTTGGGATGGTGCAAAAGTGATACACATTTGGTAGAAACTGTACTTCGAGTACTCATACTATTCTTGTGTTTCGTGTTTAGTACAACATTTACTAAATTACATGAGATAGTCAACACTTTTATTATAAAATAGGCTTTGTGTTAGATGATTTTCCCTAACTGTAGGCGAATGTGTTATGAAAGCTTTTAAGGTAGGCTAGGCTCAGTTATGATGTTCAGTAGGTTAGCTGTATTAATGCATTTCAACTTACAATATTTCAAATTTATGATGGGTTTATTAGGACACAACCTGAGAATCAAGGAGCATCTGTATTTGTTATAGGTAAGACCAGATAAAGATATGTTTTTTACACTATTTCTGCAATGCTCTTTACTACTGGAGCATTTGTCTCTACAAAGGATATAGAGCTAGTCCATGGTCATCAGCACCTTGTGATATCAAAAGGAACCAAGGTCATTAGTGAGTATATTAAAGATTCCCAAAGAAAGCAATTTCACTCCTTGATACAATGGGTAAAATTGAAGGAGTTTATACACATTTGTTTATTTGTTTCTGTATAGTATTCCTAGTTCCAGAAAGGATTTTAAAGCAGCTATTTTTCCTTTTTCCTAATCCCTAGTGTTGAATTGTGGGCTAAACCATCTGTGTGTTGGATATGTAACTCGATCTGCATGAATATCATTCTCTATACCTGTTGAATTCTCAATCATTGTTTAAGAGGTCCTTATTCGTGAAGTCTTTCCTAATTTTCTTCTTGGGGTTGGGGTGGGTTATTTATCTTCCCTGAAGAGAGATCACACCAAAAGCCATAATAAAATGGACAAAATGAATGACATCAATTACGTAAGTCATGAATTGTATGCCTGGGCTCTATTTGTGTGTTTGATCCCATTGTCCTCCCCTCACCTCAGATATTTTGGTCAGGTTAGGTCTGGCCAGGCAGGCAGTGTACAGCTCTTCCTCCTTCTTGTGAGCAGAGAATCTTGACCACACCTTTATAGTTATACTTAACACATTGCGTAGTAATTATGTGTTTGCCAATCTCCCCCATGAGAGGGCTCCTTGAAGTTAAGTTGTTCTTCTTACATGTCTACCTCACTACCATGCTCAGCAAATGTTACTGAATACAGGAATATAGAATAGACACTACTTATAATTAAATGAAGCGAGATTGACAGTATTCACTCATGTCTTGTCAGTTCACTGGGCCCCTTCTTTTGATGTTATGTAGTTGTGATGGCTTTCCCCATTGACAGAAGGTTCACAGGGCAGAGGAAAGATGAGTTTCCAAAACAACCACCTACCTCCCAAAACAACAATGAAACATACAAGCGTTGTGAAATGTTGCTCTTCAATAAGGTAGTCAGCTGGCTGCCCGCAGAGTAAATCAGGTCCGTTACTTTTGTTTTGTGCCCGGATGTAAGAACTCATTTTTGCTGCTGCTTTTCCCCAGACCTAACTTGATGGAGTGGTTTGGTTATTATGGACACTTTCACTTCTGCACACTGACCTGTATAGCATGCAAAAAGAACATAAGACCTACCAAGACCCAGTTAATCCATACCCTTTCTACCTAAGATTGTGCCACACTCAGATCTGTCTGAACATGTCTCTTCTTGTCACAGGGCACACATTAATACCTCTTGCCCTACCTTTTGCTCCAAGAACATTTTATAGGAACACTAACAGCAATGTTACTGTTTACTCCCTGTACTGTTACATGTATATGAGAGAGGGGGTGCATTGACTGGTGCACTTACCATTGTAATGATATAGTAATGTGCTTTCTTTCCCCATTGGACAGTGAGTTTCTCAAAGGCCAGGGCCCGAACTTTCCTTAAGGCTGTGCACGTAGTATGTAGCATGAGATAGGCTGTCCAAAAATATTTGATGGGCTGAACTATTTGAGGGGAAAGGAGCAAGGATAAATGTTATGCTCCCCCTTCTCTGTGGGTATAAATCATTCTCGAATTCCATTTTACCACTCCCACCCTAATATCTCTTTTTCCTCTCTCAGCACCCTTCAAATAAAAGATAGCAAATGGGAAACAAAGTCAAAGTTGAGTCACACCAGTTAAGGTCGGGAGTGAGGATAAGGGTGAATAACCTAAAAATAAAGGAAAAGACCAAGGTTGAGGTTTGATCATATGATGCCTTTGAGTGAATTAGAAAAAGTCCCCCTTCCTCAGAGCAATGAAGCCTGACAACAAGGCACATGGCTTGGCATGTGACTACCAGGCTGGATTTCAGTCCCAGTATCCCACCTCAGTTGGTGCTCTGTATAGGATGTAACCAATGCGAATCTATGCAGTGGTCCTGAGAAAGATTTGTTCTGTTTTATTTTTCCTTGCAGCTAGCCTTAACCTAAAAATCCTAGAGGTTCCTCAAGTATCTCCAATAATATTTAAGGCTTATCTTTGGTCCTTTGTTTTGTACTTGTTTGGTCTACAGGTCACAATGATTCTGGTGTGAAGCAGAGGATGGGCCAGAAAGAGATTCAAAATGCTACATCTTCAAATCACTTCACCTGTCCCTCAAGTAGCCCTTCAGGCCCTTGGCATCTTCAACTCCCGCTATCCTCATGTGTAATGACCCTCAAATTAAGTTCTTCTACAAATTACCCAGATCAGAGATATGTTCCTTAAAGATTAAGCTGCTTCAAAGTTGAAATTGAGATGAAGACTCTCAAAATCCCAAAATACAATGCACAGTTATGTTTCTGTTTGCTAGGGACAGTACTACCAACTGATATCACACCAAAATCCATTTCCATGCCTACTTCCCATTGGTTTCTTGCCAACCTGGTTTCATTCTGATTGGCTGCCTACAATATCCCCACCCCCAATCCAGAAGAAGCCAAGTGATCTAGTTCTGGGGAAGCTTTCATTTTTTAACCCTCAAGCTATGTAGGTACCCACAACTGTTTTAACTGATTTTTTTTTTCTTTTGCTGACATTGTAGAAGGAATTCATGAATTGTACAAGTATAATCAAAGACAACCAAAAATTTTTACTTTTCCCTTCAAAAGCTAAGTGTAGTGTAGCTCCCCCATAGTCTAAGTTAGAGAAGACTACTAACAGCCTGTTTTTCCTTCTGTGGTCAGCTAGCCTTATCTGTACTTGCTAGTTTCACATTCCCTGGGGCTCAGCCAGTTCCTGCTTCACCTCCCTAGCACAACTGCAAACTTACAAGGTTAATACAGAAACATGGTTTCTCAGAGATGTGGAACATGCAGTATAAATGTAAAAGACTGATCAACTGCCTTTGTTCTTGCTTCTGTGAGTACACTTTCTGCATCACGTAGCTCGTGGCCACTGACTGCATAAAAGGTGGCTGCTTTCTTTGTCTGGGGCTCAAACTTCCCTGGATGCTACTCCTACTGAGCCAGGTGATCACCTTTTAATAAAGACCTTTCCTGAACTCACACTGTTCAGTCTCTCCCATCTTTGATTGTCCCGCCACATTTCTGGCGGCCTGTCCGGGATTGGAGACAGCAGGATTCTGTCTCCTCTGCTTGTGGGCTAGGGCCCCAGGACATGGGAGTTGTGGGACCCTTGGCACCACTGCGTAAGACTTAGCCCAGAAGGACAACGACTCTCCCATGTCTTGCAGCCTTCCCCTGACAGTGCAAATGGAACCAACTCGGGAGTTGCAGGACAGTCACAGGAGCAGCGCGCAGGCAGACTACTGAACTGCAGTAAGGTTGGCCCCTAGGAAAGTCCATCCCATAAGGACGGAAGGGAGCTTGATCACCTCCCAGGGAACAACCACTTATCCAACAGAGGAGCTGGGGGTGGTAGGAGTGGCTTGCCAATTTGGATGAACCTCATGTCCCCACTAACGTGAACTGGAAGAACGGAGAAAATGGGCTGATAGAGCAGCAAGTGCAGCAAGGTAGGGCTTGCTGGCAGGGTGACAAGAGTGGCTTGCCACCCCAACTGGGAGTGTGTGGGTTTGTGTGCACCTATCTGGGACACAAGAGAGGCTCGTTTCATCCAATGAGGAGTCCTAGGTTAGGAGTGGTGTGTGTATGTGTGTGAATGTGGGAGCCTAACTAGGCTTACCTGGGACACGAGAGAGGCTCGTTTCATCTGATAAGGAGTCCTGGGGCAGGGGAGGTGTGTGAAAGTGTGTAAAAGAGATGGTCTTGGGAGAGGCCAACACAGGGAGTGATGTGGGGAGGTGCAGATCTCTTAGTCCAGACTGTGTCCTCCGAGCTGAGTGTGGGACTAGCCAGACCTAGGTCACTGCGTAAGGCTGAGAGGATTAGCTTCATAGCTTCACAGCAGTAGTTGACTGTGACCTGGCTAAGCAGCATCCTAACCTCCAGTAATAGGACCTGGTCTGGTGAATCCAAGAGTGAAAGTGAGAGTGAAAGTGTGCCGTGAGGGAGGAAATGTGAGGAAAAGTGTCAAAGCCAACTCCATTAGAATATATGTTGAAGAACTTTAAGAAAGGTTTTTATGGTGATTATGGAATGAAGTTAACACCACAGAGGCTAAGAACCCTTTGTGAAATTGACTGGCCCTCCTTTAATGTAAGGTAGCCAGTCAAGGGAACCATAGATAAAGAAATAATTGGCCGAGTGTTTCAGGTTGTCACTGGGGTCAGAAAACAGCCTGGGCACCCTGATCAGTTCCCAAACTTAGACTCCTGGCTGAGTGTGATTCAGACCTGTCCAAAATGGCTACAGTCCTGCTTTGAGGATTATTGTAAGACTCTAGTGGCTCGTACAAAACAAGGAACCATAGAAAAGACCCAAATCAGGCGCAAGGGCTGCTGAACTTGCTGAGATACCGAGAGGCTCTAATACAAGGAATAAAGGCTGGAGGGAAAAAGGCAATGAACATTGCAAAGGTTTCAGAGGTTCATCAGAAACCAGATGAAAGCACCAGTGAGTTCTATGAGAGGCTTTGTGAGGCTTACCGGCTCTACACACCTTTTGACCCAGAAGTGGCAGGGAATCAGTACATGGTTAATGTGGCATTTGTGAGTCAGGCACAAAATGACATTAAGCGAAAGTTGCAGAAGCTGGAGGGGTTTCAAGGTATGAACATTTCCCAGCTTATCCAGGTGGCAATCAAAATGTTTGTAAATCAAGATGAGGAAGCAAAGCGGGAGGCCAAGCGTAGAGCAAAGGAAAAGGCAGAGTTCTTGGCCACAGCCCTGGTTGAAAGAGAGACTGGATTTGCAAGAGGATGTGGACGTGGTCGTGGACGCAGTCACAGAAGAGGACAAGCTAGCCCAGGTCAGGAGACCAGGACAGGTCAGGAAGATTGGCCTAGACTAGAGAGAGATCAATGTGCAAGATACAAGCAAAGAGGGCTTTGGAAAGATGAATGTCCAGAGAAAGAAAAGGACAAGGACAACAACCAGGGACAGAATGACTGGACAGGGCCTCCTTCCACTGCCAGGCAAGGTGTAGTAGGATCCGACATGGATCTAACTGGGCTGGCAGGAGCCAATGGCTACCTTGAAGACTGAGACAGACCAGACTCCATCTCATTAGGCCTCAAGGAGCCTATGGTCTCAATGGTGGTAAGGGGCCGAAAAATAGACTTTATGGTAGCCACAGGTGCTGAACACTTGGTTGCGACTCAAACAATTGGGCTGTTATCAAAAGACTATGCTAATATTATCGGGACCACAGGTCACAGAAAAGATATCTTTTTTCAAATCGAAAAGATGTATGATTGGAGACCAAGAGGTTCAACACGTGTTTTTATACTTACCAAACTGCCCAGAGCCACTATTGGGAAAAGACTTATTACAAAAACTGCAGGCTCAGATCTCCTTTACACCAAGTGGAGACATGACTTTAAGCCTAAGGCAAAGAAAGGCTATGGTATTAACACTCACGTTCCTGAAAACAGAGGAATGGAGACTTTATGAAAGTAGTTGCCAGGAGTGTGGAAAAAGATAGAGTGTGACTGAAGGAGAAAAACTATTCACAGACTTACTTCTTAAGTTACCAGGAGTCCAGGCAGAAGACAATCCCCCGGGGCTGGCAGTGAATCAAGCAGTTGTCATAGTAGAGCGACTACAAGGAACCTACCCAGTGTGGATCCGCCAATATCCCATTCCCATGGAGGCCAATTGAGGAATTGAAAAACACTTAAAAAGGTTCCTTGAGTTTGGAATAATAGAAAGATGTGTTTCCTCATGGAATACTCCCCTATTGCCGGTGTTAAAACCTTCTGGTGACTATCCACCTGTACAAGACTTAAGGGCAGTCAACAAGGTGGCAGCTATACTGCATGCTATTGTGCCTAACCCGTACACTATGCTTGGACAAATACCTGCTAGTGTCGCTTGGTGCACATGCTTAGACATAAAAGATGCATTTTTCTGCATTCATTTGGCCCCTGTAAGCCGAGATATCTTTGCCTTTGAGTGGGGCCCATCTCAGTATACCTGGACTAGACTTCCCCAAGGATTTAAAAACTCCCCAACTATCTTCGAAGAAGCACCTGCCTCAGACTTAAAGGCTTTCACGCCACCTAGGACCGATGTGTCTTGCTGCAATACATAGATGATTTGTTGCTAGCTGCACCCACCAGAAAGGAATGTATCCAAGGACAGAGAGTCTCCTTCAAGTGCTGTGGAAAGCTGGCTATAAAGTATCTAAGGAAAAGGCACAGATCTGTGGCCAAGGACTCCAGTATCTTGGATTTTACATCTCCCAAGGGTGGTGTGCGCTTGGGCAAGAGCAAAAAGAGACTATAGCATTCCTCAGCCAGACACAAGGTGACTAGTGCAGAAATTCCTAGGGGCAGCTGGTTTCTGCCACATGTGGATCCCCAACTACTCACTCTTAGCAAAACCTTTTAATGAGGCAACGAAAGGTGGGAGAAAGGAGCCCCTCCTTTGAGAAAAGAAACAAGATATGGCTTTCAAGAAAATTAAGAAAGCCTTAATCCAGGCACCAGCACTAGGGCTGCCAGATATGGCAAAGCCGTTTTACCTGTATGTTCATGAAAGAAAAGGAATGGCTACAGGGGTCTTAGTGCAAATGCTAGGGTCATGGTATCAGCCTGTAGCATATTTGTCTGAGCAAGTAGACTTGGTGGCTATAGGATGGCCACCCTGTTTCAAGGTGCTGGCCACCACTGCCTTGTTAGCTGAGGACGCTAACAAACTCACATTTGGACAGAAGCTGATAATTTGGGTGCCCCACACAGTTGTCACCCTGATGGAACAGAGAGGACACTGTTGGCTCTCTAACCCTTGGATGCTAAGATACCAAGGCCTCCTATGTGAGAATCCATACATCACCTTAGAGACTGTGAATACCCTAAATCTGGCCACACTGTTACCAATAGAATATGCGGAGCATGGGAAGCCCCCGTTATATGCCCCAGGGTACCACTGCTGTATAGAAACAGTAGATGAGGTCTTTTCAAGCCAAAAAGACTTGAAAGACCAGCCTCTAAAGGACCCTGACATTGAATGTTTTACTGATGGAAGCAGCTTCATATCTGAAGGTATCAGAAAGGCCAGATATGCAGATTAAGCTCAGTGACCAAAGCCTGCCCTCTACTGGTCGGAACCTCAGCACAGAAGGCAGAACTAATAGCTCTCACAAGAGCACCACTTCTAGTGAAGGGAAAGTCAGTGAACATCTATACTGAATCAAGATTTGCTTTTGCCACCTTGCATGCTCATGGAGCCATTTACAAAGAAAGAGGACTGTTAACTACCGAAGGAAAGAAAATAAAAACCAAAAAAGAAATAGAGCAGCTCCTAGAGGCTGTATGGGCTCCAAAGGAAGTAGCAGTTATCCACTGTAAAGGACATCAAACAAGAGGAAGTGATAAGGCTATAGGAAACAGAAAAGCAGACAAGGAAGCAAAAAAACGGCTGCAATGACAGAAATAACAAAGAAAGAAGAGACTTATACTATGCCCTTACTAGAGCCTCCCCTTGCAGAGACTCCTAACTACTCATCCAACGAGAAGGCATGGTTTGCGCAGGAAAATGGGAGTTATCAAAAAGGAGGCTGGTGGAAGTTTTCAGACGGGAGGCTTCCATTCCAGAAGCCATTGCTCCCGATTTATAAAGCAGTTTTACCAAGGAACACACATGGGGAAAACAGCTTTAGAAATTCTTGTAGTTGTAGTCCCAGCTACTCGGGAGGCTGAGGCAGGAGAATGGCGTGAACCCGGGAGGCGGAGCTTGCAGTGAGCTGAGATCCGGCCACTGCACTCCAGCCTGGGCGACAGAGCGAGACTCCGTCTCAAAAAAAAAAAAAAAAAAAGAAATTCTTGTAGGGCAGTATTTCTATGTGCCACGCCTAACTGCCATCACTCGAGCCGTCTGCAAGCAGTGTGTTACTTGCGCCCAGAATAACCCAAGGCAAGGGCCTACTCGGCCCCCAGGAATTCAGGAAACAGGAGCAGTGCCATGTGAAAACCTACTTGTAGACTTTACTGAACTGCCTTGGGCTGGAGGTTATCAGTACATATTAGTGTTTGTCTGCACCTTTTCAGGATGGGTTGAGGCATTCCCCACCAGGACAGAAAAGGCACGAGAAGTAACCGGGATATTATTAAAAGACATTATTCCTAGATTTGGACTGCCTCTAACTTTAGGCTCAGACAACGGACCAGCTTTTGTGACAGAAGTAGTACAGCAACTAACTCAGACGTTAAAGATTAAATGGAAACTGCATACAGCTTATCGCCCACAAAGTTCTAAAAAAGTTAAAAGGATGAACCGGACACTGAAACAACTGTTGAAGAAGTTTTGCCAAGAGACGCATTTAAGGTGGGATCAGGTATTGCCCATGGTCCTTCTCCGAGTCACATATACCCCTACTAAATTAACCAGGTATTCACCCTATGAGTTAGTGTATGGCCAACCACCCCCACTTATATCTCAGGTAAAAGGAGATTTAAAGGAAATTGGAAAACTGATCCTAAGAAGACAAATGCAAGCATTAGGTGAGATAATGCAAGAAGTACAAGCATGGGTAACAGAAAGAATACCTGTCAGCCTTACAGATGCAATACATCCCTTTCCACCCAGGGACTCTGTATGGGTTAAACACTGGAATCCTACCACCATCGGGCCCTTATGGGATGGTCCCCATACTGTGATCATGTCTACCCCCTATCGCTGTTAAAGTTACAGGTATTACACCTTGGATCCATCACAGCCGACTGAAACCTGCAGCCTCAGTCCAAGACCAGTGGACGAGTCAGCAAGATCCAGATCATCCAACTCGAACTTGCAGAGAAATCAAGGCGCAGCAGGAAAAGATGACTACCCTGCTCTGACCACACCAGAGGCTGGTCAGCCAATGCACAACTGAAGCTTGAGAAAATGTCAAGCCCTGATCTAGTCACGCAACCAGAAACTGACTAGTCTACGCACGGCCAAAGCCTGAGGAAGTTGGTGCCAGATAAGTAAATGTAGATTGAATTTGCAAGTGTAGTTATACTATTGCTTATACTGATTGTCTTGCTGTCATGCTCTTTGCAATTGTTATCAAACTTGTTGCCTAGGAGGATGCCCGTGCATAGTATAAACTTGATCACACTAATAACAATAATGTTAGCAGTCACAGGAGGAAACCAAGATAACTGCCATTATTGTATAATAGAAGCTTGGTCTGGTAAAAGTATAACTAAGACCCTGTTATATGAAACTTATTATAAATGTACAGGACAGGAACTCCCCTGGAGACATGTGTTTATAATCAAACCAGCTACTCTGTCTGTGACCCAGGAAATGGGCAACCTCAAGTGTGTTATGATCCAGGCCTTCCACCCTATGACTTCTGGTTTGAAATCCAAATAGGGAAACCTTTGTTACCCTCATAGGCCAATCCTAAAGATGCTGGAACTAGAAAACTCATAAGCAAAACATAGGTATTCCCTTATTCACATAAAGGATCTGTTTTTATATATTTTGATGCCTGTCAGGCTGCACACCTCAGCATCCTAACCAATCTAGGATGAGTCTGGAAGAAGTTAAGACAAGAAAGAGTCAGCAGTAAAGCTGCTAAGGTCATAATAGGAGATCCAGAAGAAGAATGTCCTGATTGTAACATTCAACGGACCACACATGAGTTCAACCAACACCTATATACAGGGAGAATACCTCTGCTTGCCAGCCAAGAAGCAAAGATTGGTTGTACGACTAAAACATGCAACCCTCTTAATCTGACCATATTAAAGACAAACATAACTTTTTGGACTAAAGGACATCAAGGAGAGCTAAGCTTTGATCAAGAAGGAGCAAACCTAGGTGTTCCATTAGTCATTATTAAAAAGACTCAACGAGCTAAAGTTCAAGTCAGTCCAATGTCACAGTCCAGATTTTTCAAATCCTTCAATAAATATTTTAACCCCAAGGAGCCAAAAGTTCAGATTCCACCAATGTCAGCCAAGAACCTATTCACTTAGCTAGCTGAAAGTATTGCTACTAATCTTGGAGTCACCTCTTGTTATATATATGGAGGTACCAGTGTAGGTGACCAATGGCCCCGGGAGGCTAGAGAACTAATGCCACAAGATAACTTTACCATACTGGATTTGTTACAAAGTTCAATGCAAACCCAAGGGTCTGGCTATTAAAAACCCCCATCATTGGAAGATACTGCACAGCATGATGGGGAAAAGACTTTCAGACTCCAGTAGGAGACACAACCTATCTAGGTCAACAATATTTTAAAGAGTCTAAGAACAAGAAACAGTGGAGAAGCTTCATAGACAATTCCTCTGTACCAGATTTTAACCCTCTCTCTCTCAGTTTCCAGTGCTGAATCGGTCATGGTATCAACTAGATGCTCCAAACGTTTGGAGAGCACCAGCAGGACTATACTGGATCTGTGGGACAAAAGCCTATCAACTATTGCCCAAGAAATGGACCAGAGCCTGTGTGTTAGAGACAATAAGACTATCCTTCTTCTTGCTCCCACTGAAACAAGGGGAAGATTTAAGTTACCCAGTCTATAATGAAGGAAAAAAAAGGACCAGAAGAAACATCTTTACTCAGATAAGTACTGTAGAAAAGATAAACACAAACATAAAAAAGGACATTAAGATAGCTAGCTGGAAAGATAATGAATGGCCTCCTAAAAGAATTATCAAATAATATGGGCCAGCTACATAGGCCCAAGATGGATCATGGGTCTTCCACACCCCTATTTACATGTTAAACCAAATTATAAAATTGCAAGCAATACTAGAGATCATAGTCAATGAGACAGCCTGAGCCTTAGATCTGTTAGCCATACAGGCCACTCAAATGAGAGATGCTCTATACCAAAATAGACTAGCATTAGACTATCTCCTAGCCTCAGAAGGAGGAGTTTGCGGTAAGCTTAATTTAACCAACTCTTACTTACAGATCAATAATAATAGAAGAGCTGTTATGGAAACTACTGCCAGAATGCAGAAGTTAGCCCATGCCCCAGTCCAGACTTGGTCCGGGTGAAGCCCAAACTCACTTTTTGGAAAATGGTTCTCATGGTTTGGAGGCTTTAAAATCTTGATAATAGGTTTTATAGCTATAATTGGAGGATGTCTAATATTGCCTTGTCTTTTACCTCTCCTCATCAGGAGCATCCAGTCTACTATTGAAACGATAGTGGACCAAACAACTACCACCAAAATGATAGCATTACAAAAATACCCACCAGCCCCCAGGAAAAATATGTGCCTACACAAGAAAAAATAAACTATTGTGGTGCTCTTTATTAATCTACATTTATGGTGAACACCAAATGGGGGATGAAAAAGGAATTCATGAATTTTACAAGTATAATCAAAGACAACCAAAAATTTTTACTTTTTCCTTCAAAAGCTAAGTGTAGTGTAGCTCCCCCATAGTTTAAGAGTCTAAGTTAGAAAAGAATACTAACAACCTGTTTTTCCTTCTGTGCTCAGCTAGCCTTATATGTACTTGCTAGTTTCACATTCCATGAGGCTCAGCGAGTTCCTGCTTCACCTCCCTAGCACAACTGCAAAGTTACAAAGTTAATACCAAAATATGGTTTCCCAGGAATGTGGAACATGCAGAAATGTGGAAATGTAAAAGACTGATCAACTGCTTTTGTTCTCATTTCCGTAAGTAGGCTTCCTACATCATATAGCTCCTGGCCACTGACTGCTTACAAGGTGGCTGCTTTCTTTGTCTGGAGCTCAGACTTTCCTGGACGCTAGTCCTACTGAGCCAGGTGATCACCTTTTAATAAAGACCTTTCCTGAACTCACTCTGTTCATCTCTCCCATCTTTGATTGTCCCACAACAACATAATAGCTGAAATGGTCAAAGATATTAATGTAGACAGAATCTCCTTCTATATTTTTAATATATACTCTATATTTCTTATGCCAACACTACCTGGGTCAGCCCTAACCCTCTTCAACACAGTCTTGTCTCCTCTCTAATTCTTTTTCAGTCATACTGTTTCATTTTCTTTTTCTACCTCTCCTTCCTTTTCAATGTTTCTCGCTTCTATTTTCCTAACTCCTATCCATCACTGGTTTCCGGTCCTTAATTTGAAGAAACAATGTTACCCATTCTTCATGGGAGGACAAATGCATTCCAAATTCCATGATGCCTGACTTACATACTTCTTGCCTCATATATAATTACTAAAAACAAATACAGTATAAATATTAAACAAATGAACAATAATCATCAATTGGTGGGTTACTTTCAAAGAAGAGTTGTTTTGTGACAAATTCTGCTCTCTCATTCCTATACCACATTCATTAAGGTCGCTGCACATCATTGTCCCAAGGGCACCAAGGAGAACATCACAGCAGTAAAATTACACCTTCACTATGTATCAAGAAACCTCTGACAAGTGAGTCTCAATTCCTACTTGAGACTAAACACAATTCTAGTCAACAGCTCTATGACTGTGACAAGCAACATTGGTGCCCACATACTAGCTCCTAAAATATTCTTTATGACTTCCTTTTTTGTATAAACTGGTGTGGTTACTTTAAGTCACTGAGCCCATCCCAAGGACTATGTTAAAAAAAAAAAATTGTCTTATTCACAGGCCCGCTCCTAAGAGACCCATTCCTTACTCTTCCCTCTTCTGCCTTTACTTAACTCACCTCATTACCAAGTTCACTACCCTCCCGTTCTGATCTTCACCTAATCTATATACTGGTTGTCACCTTGATTCCTCTCAAAATTAAGTTTGACTCCCTCCTTAGTCAAACTGATCTCAGCACTGCCTCAGATCAGTTTGAGTAATGCCCTTCCAGGTTCTACCTAGTTCCTATCCTACTGCAGTCCCCTCAGACTCACTCGGTTCACCTAAGCCCTGCAGCTAAGACTCCTGTAGGTGGAATCTAAGTTTCGAAGTTCAGATTCCCCATGGCCTTTAGAAAAATTCTCATACTTCAGGAAAACTTGGAGAAATCCATAAAGTCAGCTAGCTTACACATAGTTCTGAAAACTAAAGAAAGCACTTAACTAAAATATAGAGGTGATCAAATGTTTTATCCTTTCCCATGGAGCTTTTTTTAAAGCAATAATAAAGTTATATTTCACCATTTTTTATAAATCCAGCTGAAGGAGATTCTGGTCAATTTGGGGAGTTGACTGCTGACAGGCTGCCCAGTGTGTTTTCTCCCAACTCCATCTTCTGAAAAGAGATAATACCATTTAACTGAGATAGACACATAACATAGGGGGGTTAGTCAGTTTCCCATCCTCCTAACATTATAATGGTTCAGGAGTGGACATGGACTCAGACAATACCAATTAGATGGTTGCCTAGATTGGTATATTACATTATTGGGAGACAGCTATTCTCTCTCCACTTAGGTTTAGTGGTGATGATGGCTGCCCAGAGCAGCTAGAGGCCACCTTCCCAGCTGCATGGAGAAAGCCCACCTAAAGTCTGAAAGGTCCTATAAAGCACAACCTTAGATATTTCTGAATTCTTAACAAATGACTTTATAATTCCACCATGGATTTTATCTTTTCCAAGAAACCATTCCTTAGGTGGAGAACTTTTTGCCATCTAGAAAGGATAGGAATGAAAAGCAATTTTATTTTCAAAGCCAGTGAGCACTGGCTCTTTTCTGTATCTTCTAAATTTTATTTGCAAGCTGAAATGTTCCTTCTCAGTTTCTCTCTCTCCTCTCATTTAGTAGAAGCCAGGTGGTATTTGAACACTCAGTCTGGAAATATCCTTAGCAGGGTCATCGAGTTCATTACTTAGACAAAATGTGGCCAAACTTACCGTCTCCTAACAAAGGTTTCTCCAGTTTCCAATAGCATTTTCCTCTCTTTACTGTAAACTCACCAATAGCCTCCTAGAAGGCCCTAGGGCTTCTGCTAAGACTGTACTTGAAGGCCTATAGCTTTCACCCACACCCTCCTCCAGGCCTTTCTGTCCTCTGCCTACCATCCAGTCCCAAAGACAATGACACGTATTTTAGGTTTTGTTATGTCAATTTCTCACTTCCAAGTTGTAAAACTTGTGATTTATATATTGTTAAGTAACAAACAAACACAAAACTGAGTAGCTTAAAACAACAACAATCATTTATTTCATTCACAAGTCTGCAATTTTTTGCATGGCTCAGCACAGAAGGCTTGTGTCCACTCCATACAGCATCAGCTGGGCTGGTTTGACTGGAGGATCTGCTTCTAAGATGGCTCATTCATATGGCTGGCAAGTTGGGGATGATTGCAGGCTGGAGCTCAACCAAGGCTGTGGGCTGGGGCCTCAGTTCCTCCCTGTGGATCTTTCTATAGGCTGATCAAGAGTGAGCATCTCAAGAGAAAGCATTTCCCCTAGTTAGGCAGAGGCCTCATCACCTTCTATGATCTAGCCTCAGAAATCACACAGAATCACTTCCACTGTAGTGACAAGCCTGCCCAGATTCCAGAGGAAAGAACAGAGACATCTCTCTCTATGCAAGGAATGTCATGACCATATTGTAAGAAGAGCACGTGGGAAGGGAAATGTGGCCATCTTGGAAAATACAATCTACCACATATTAGATTGAACATGGGCGTAACTGTCAGTCCTTTACAATCTGGGGGCATCATGTTAATCTAAATAGCAATCTACTTAGTCCAGAGCAGTAGTTCTCAAAGGCTGGACCACTGGCCAGTTCTGATTCATGACAAAAGTTCCATCATATATGACAAAATAAGAAAAATAAATATAACATAAAGATATATAATAAAACTTAATTTATTTAACTTAAAGGGTAGAGCCCTACACTGAGATCTCTTCCCTTTTCTGGTGTTAAAATGTCTTTTGTTAAATGATAGCGACAGTAGATAGTAGTTGTTTCCTTAATGATGTCCTATCAATCTCCTCCCCTTATTTTTTTTACATTTTTTCTGGTTAATTAAATACAGAAGTCTAAAGAACTACTGTCTAAAAGTTATAACATTGAATTTAGCCTTTGATTGACTACTTCCCAAATAATCTGGAGTCTTCATTGATTTATTAGTATGCACTTTGAATAGTAATTACTTTGTGGATGTTCAGAAAAAGCCATGCAGCTACCTATGTAACAGCTCAAACTCAAAGCCTAAGGGCATTTAAATTCTCCTATGAATATATCTATAATTCAGTGCAACAATATGTAACAAGATATACTATATCTCTCAAAATTGACTAAAATTATAAATCCATAGCTATAAATAAATGTTCAGATTCTCACATCAAAGAAATCTTTGACATGAGATCTAGGAATTTGTTGGTAATCACTTGGTTCACATGCCAAAAAGTAAAGTGACATTCAAGGTGAAGTCTCAGAAAATAGAAAGAGGAGAAATTAGGCATAGAGTTACAATGTTGGATGTATGTATGGCTTATCTGCTAGAGGAGTAGGAGTTACAACGGGGCAAAATATGGAGATCAGTGTTGGCAGTCATTTTTATAAAGGTGCACAAGCTCTATAAATTAATGAAGAGGTAATGAGTTCTATGTATAAGGTATTACTAAAAGGTAATTCATTAAGTTATTTACTAACTTACTATCTTACGGACTTTTTAGGTATAAAAAAGAACAAAACAAAGTCCCTACCCTCAAAAAGCTTACAGTTCACACAGAAAGACAAACTTGTGAACAATTAAGTGGAATACAGTATGAGGCTATTTGCACTATGGGTGCCCTAAAGAGGGAAGGACTCATTCTTCATAATACTGGTGACAGGGAAGGTCATGGAATAAAGAATTACAGATTGCTTTACCAAAGGTTAGGATTGAATTTTGAGAAATTCCCACAACTAGGGGCAAGAGGAAGAAGAGGAACTGGTGAAGGAGTTAGAAAAGCAGTTTTAAGAGAGTAGAGGAATCATAACTGGCATAAAAGTGCCAACACAAGGAGTTTAAAAATAGCATCAGCAAATGTATCAAAAGCTATACAAAGTTTGAGGATAAGGATTGAAAGATTAATAAAGAGGGAAAATAGGTTTATTTTATACTAAGGGGTCTCCAGAAATGCCTTGGTCTAATTTAGAAATCTTTGAAGTAAGAATCCAGGAATCCCTCCCTAATCTGGAACATACTCCTGGAAAGTAACGTTGTATTCAAAATCCCAAGCTCAGAAAATGTAGAGTTAGAATAGAAAGGACAAAAATGGCACCTGGACTTTTCCTAAATTATTGCAGTGCTTAAGGACGCTGGTCTTCGCACAATATACTGTATTAAGAGAATGGGCTAGGCGTAGTGGTTCACAGCTGTAATCCCAGGACTTTGGGAGGCGAAGTCAGGAGGAATGCTTGAGGCCAGGAACTCAAAGACCAGTCTGGGAAACGTAGCAAGATTCTATCTCTGCAAATTTTTATTTGTTTTTATTATTATTATTTTTTTTTGAGATGGAGTCTCGCTCTGTCATCCAGGCTGGAATGCAGTGTTGCAATCTCGGCTCACTGCAACCTCCACCTCCTGGGCTCAGGTGATTCTCCTGCCTCAGCCTCCCAAGTCACTGGGATTACAGGTGCATGCCACCACATCCAGCTAAATTTTTGTATTTTTAGTAGAGACAGGGTTTCACCATGTTGGCCAGGCTTGTCTCAAACCCCTGACCTCAGGTGATCCACCTGCCTCGGCCTCTCAAAGTGCTTGGATTACAGGTGTAAGCCAGAACCCAGGCTGCAAATGTTTTTTTTTAATTACCCAAGCATGGTGGGAGGATCACTTGAGTGCAGGAGTTACAGGTTGCAGTGAGCTATGATCATGATAACTCCACTGCATTCCAGCCTGGGCAAGAGAGGGAGACCCTGTCAAGAAGGGGTTGTGGGGGTGGGGAGAGAGAAGAGAAGAGAAGAAAAGAGAAGAGAAGAGAAGAGAAGAGAAGAGAAGAGAAGGGAGAAGAGAAGAGAAGAGAAGAGAAAAAGGAGCAAACACAGGTCTTCTTTGTACTGCTCCATAAACACCCACTGGGTCGGCCAAAAAGGTGGGTGAAAGTTATTGCAGTATTCTTTTGCTTTAAAAAATTGAAACTGAATTGCTCATACATTAAAAAGATAAAAAACTTAAAATTTTGGGAGACATTTAAAACAGAGTTATCTCAAAACCATGGTTAAATACATGTCAACTGACCAAGTATTACTGAATTACCCATTCCTTTTCCTTCTCCCATAAGGGAAAACTGGCTTTCAGAACAGGACAAAGAAGAGAAAGTCATAAGAACAAACAATAAATGCTTTTTTAAAACCATTTTCTTTTCTACAAAACTTTTTCATAAAGTCACAACGTAAGAGAAGGTTGAGGCGCCTGATTAAATAAACTAGAAAAAAGGCTTTCCAAACCACCAATATGAAACCAACTATGGTACTTAAAACCTAGGAAATATAAAACAGAATGGGAGGGGAAATGACCTTCAGTCCAGTTACAATATCTGTATTGCCAGCCTTATAGAATAGGAGAACTCTTCTAAATCTAAAAACTATACAGATTTGTGTTAATTAATTGACAGATAGAAGGAGGTCAAAGATAAAGAGGAGTTTTACTCAGAGGTATATCCCACCTCACAGGTGAATTTTAATTTGGACATAAAAAGTGATAGCTGTACCCAGAGGCTCCTAATCTACGCCAGTCTTAATATTCCTTGCTCCAAGTGTCATTCCATAAGATTTCCTTTTTAGAGAGGGAGAACAATTTTTTTCTCTGGATATAGCCAAATGTGTCCCTTTATATGCAATGCCTCAATTACACAGAAAATTATTAGATTCTCTGAGTAGTTCTTAAAGCCTAATGATTTATACCCAAGTGCTTTCCTGAAGGAGCACGTGAAACTCACATGGGGCTGGGCTTGGAGGAGCAGAGGCGAGGCCAGAGGGTCCAGACATAAGCATGCTGAACAGGTCAAACAAAACAAGGGTGATGTAATGTTGTACTTAAATACTTAAAGAAACCCACATCTGTTTTCTCGATTTCAAATGGCATGAATAGGTTTGTCTTTCAGATACTAGAAGAAAATGTGGCCTTTTACAAAGCGTATGTTCAGTGGGAGGTATCATCTTGACTTCTCTTCTGGTCATGGCTTGTTATAGATTTAGCACTTTTCACTTGACCTGAAAGGAAACAGATTTTTAAATTACATTTAATTAGTTTGCAATATGAAACAAAATGAAGCCACTTTTTAAGACAATAAGCATGGAATAATTAGATTGTCCCAGCCTGAACCAGCTACTAATTCAACCCTGGTGTTGTTGGTATGTCATTCAAATAGTCTCTCCTTTTCATTATATTTAAAGCTGTGAGGTCACATTTCCCATATAATCAGTATTATTATCCTTAGTTCTGCCATTGACGAGAATAATTTTGAATAAACTGCTAAACCTCTGTCCTCTTCACTTTCTTCACTGCGAAGTCAGGGTTCATTTCAGAGGTTCCATCAAGATCTAACATTCTATGATGTGAAGGTGCTTAGAGAACATGTGATATAGAGGGTTGGGGGAGAGAGGTAAATCTTCATAGGTGAGAAGGGAAGGAGGGGGGATTGCTGGGCCAGGTTAATGGTACTGGTAGAGAGGTGGGAATAACTGTATATCAAACGGTCCCAGCTACTTAGGAGGCGGAGGCAGGAAGACTGCTTGAACCCAGGAATTCAAGTTCAGCCTAGGTAACATAGCAAGACCCTGTATCTAAAAAAATAAAAATAAAAAAATTAAAAAAGTAATTGAAAAACAAATTAAGCAAAACACAAAATCTTAAAAAATAAAAAATAATTCAGGTCTTAATTATCTCACTCCTAAACTATACTCATCTCACTTTCTCTAGTCTCCTCTCCCTCCAATCCATTTTACAAACTAGGCCAGATTATCCTCCCCTACTTAATCTCTCTTCTCTCCCACCCCAAAGCCTTTAAATGGCATCCCGCTGCCCCAAAAAATAAAGCCTAAACTTCTACGTTTACAATTTAGTAGTTTCAATAAAATGTTCACATGTTAACTTTTCAATACCTCTATTTTCTACATTTCTAATGTACCTTGACACAGACTCAACTACAATCAGCCAGATGGGTACTGGCCACTTCCTTATTCCCACATTTCCACTTTTGATCATAATATTGTGTTTTCATTCCAGAATTTCCTTCCTACTTCACGCTGGCTACCCATCCTTTCAGGAAACTCTTCTTTCTTCGTGATGCTCTCTCTTTATACTTAGGCTTCTCTGATCATACAGAGCACTTAGATTATCTTTTCAGGTATGTGCTACTCACAAACTAAGTGGTAGGCTCCTAGGTGAGTGCTATGGGTGTGCTCAACAGATCATATAATTCATATTAGTTCTAGATGGCAAGAAGCATTCTGTCATACTGTAATACCTGGACTGGGTTAAGTGTCTTAACCTTTAAAAATCCACAACTCCTTTTGATAAACATAAAAATCTTAGGTACTGATTATACACATGCAAAAGAATTAAATTGGACCCCTATGGCCTAATACATATATATACACACACACACACACATATGTACACACACATTATACATATATGTATATATATCTCAAAATATATCACAGAACTAAACATTAGTGCTAAAACTACAAAACTCTTAGAAGAAAACACAGAATTAAATCTTGGCGACCTTGGATTGGCAATGGTTTCTTAGATATGACACAGAAAGCAGAAGCAACAAAGGAAAAATAGATAAATTGAACTCAATCCAAATAAAGTTTTTTGTGTTCCAAAACATAATTAAGAAAATGACAAGACAATCCAGAGAATGGGAGGAAACAGAATCATCTTTCTGATGAGAGACTTGTATCCAGAACACAAAAAGAGCTCATACAACTAAAAAATAAAAAGACAATCCAATCTAAAGCTGGCAAGGGCAGGTGTGGTGGCTCACACCTGTAATTCCAGAACTTTGGGAGGCCGAGGTAGAAGCAAATCACTTGAGCCCAGGAGTTTGAGACCAGTCTAAGAAATATAACAAATCCCTATCTCTACAAAAATGTAGAAAAATTAGCCAGGTGTGGTGGCACACCCCTGTACTCCCAGCTACTTGGGAGGCTGAGGTGGGTGGATCGCTTGGGCCCAGGGAGGTTGAGGCTGCAGTGAGCTATAACTGTGCGACTGCACTGCAGCCTGGGCAACAGAGTGAGAGCCTGTCGTAAAATGAAAGAAAGAAAAGAAAGAGAGAGAGAGAGAGAGAAAGGAAGGAAAAGATTCTTCCCTTTAATGACCAGGAAAAGAAAAAATAAAAATGGGCAAGCAATTCAAATATATATTTCTCCAGAGAAAATACAGAAATGGCCAGTAAGCATGAAAAGATGCTTAAAATTGTTAGTAATTTGGGAAATGCAAATCAGAATACATTAAGATACCACTTCATACCCACTAGGATGGCTAATTTTTTTAAAAAAGATAATGACAAATGCTGACAAAGATGTGGAGAAATTTGAATCTTCATGTACTGCTGGTGGGAATATAAAATGGAAATCATTTTGTAACTCAGCAATATACCAAAGAAAAAGGAAAACATGTGACCACAGAAAAATTTTCATACAACAGTTCATTGCAGCATTATCTATAATAGCCAAAAGAGTGGAAACCCAAATTTCCATCAATTGATAAACAGATTAAATTCGGGCCAGGCATGGTGGCTCACACCTGTAATCCCAGCACTTTGGGAGGCCGAGGCGGGCGGATCACGAAGTCAGGAGATCAAGACCATCCTGGCTAACACGGTGAAACCCCATCTCTACTAAAAATACAAAAAATTAGCCGGGCATGGCGGCAGGTGTCTGTAGTTCCAGCTACTCAGGAGGCTGAGCCAGGACAATGGCATGAACCCAGGAGGCATAGCCTGCAGTGAGCCGAGATCACACCACTGCACTCCAGCCTGGGCAACAGAGTGAGACTCCATCTCAAAAAAAAATAGATTAAATTTGTACCCACAAAATGGAATATTATTTAGCCATAAAGCAGAATGAAGAACTGATACATGTTACCACATGGATGAACCTTAAAAATATTATGCCAAGTGAGAGAGGCCACCACGAAAGTCAACAAAATATTATATTATTTCATTTATAAAATGTTGAGGGGCATGTCCAGAGGGCAGCCATCCTAACCCAACCTGCCCTGCCCCCAGAAAAAAAAAAAGTTAAAAAAAATGTTCAGAGAAGGTAAATTCATCAAGAGAGAAAGTAGATTAGTGGTTGCCAGGGCTTAAGGAAGGGAAGAATAGGAAGTGACTGCTAATAGCTATAGGGTTTCTTTTCAGAGAGGTAAAACTCGAAAGTTAGATAAGGGTGATAATTACACAACTTTGTGAATACACTGAAAACCACTGAACTGTACTCTTTAAAATGATTACTTTTATGGTGTGAGAATTATAGCTCAATAAAGCTATTATTTTTTTAAAATGCTAGGGGTGTGCCTGCCACCAAGATTCTGATATGTTCACCTTCCTGATTCTTAGGACGGTATTCCCACAGTAGGTTTTTCCCCAAATATAGAATTATAATACTTAAACTGCTTTTTAAAATGCTACCAAGAGGAACTGAGATGGCCGACTAGAAAAAACTGCAGTCCATGGCTCTCATGGAAAATAAAAACGATGAGTGAATTCAGCACCTTTCAGTGAAATATCCAGGTTCTTCCATTGAGACCAACTAGGCAAATGGCTTGACCCAGAAAGAATGAAGAAAAGTAGAGTGGGGCAATGGCCTACCCAAGAGTGGCACAGAACCAAAGGAACCCCCAACCCCAGCCAAGAGAAGCAGTAAGTGATTGTGTGACCATGCACAATGTATGTGTGGCTTATCTGCTGCAGGAGTAAGAAAAGTGAGAAACCACACTTCTCACACAGATCTTTGCAACCCACCGATCACAAGATCCCCTCATTAGCCTATGCCACCAGAGCCTTGAGTCTGATACACAGACCTACGTGGAGTCCTGGCAAAGCAGATGCTCAGGCTCACACAGAGACCCAGGAGTTTTACATACTCTGGCCCCAGGAATCCCAGCAAGGCAGGAGATCCATTTGTACACTTCCCTAGGAATAGGGCTGAATCCAGAGAGCCAAGCAGTGTCATTCTGTGGGCCCCACTTCCGCGGCACTTCACAAGTTAAGAGCCACCACCTTGGAATTGCTGCCAGACAGTACAACAGGCTGGAGACTGCCTGAGATGGATGAGTTCCCAGGGGTAGAGGCAGGTGCCATCCATTTCTGCAGTTTGTTCAACTCAGTCCTTCTAGCCTTCCATCTCTGAGACGCTCAAGAAGTCCTCATGAGGAGGAGTGCTGCACAATGCAGCACAGCTGCTGTGCCAGATTGTGGGCAGATTGCCTCTTTAAATGGGACCCCAATGTATCCCCCTTCACTGGGTGGGACCTCCCTGCAAGAATTACAGCAACTCTAGCCATGGTTATACAGACATAACTCTGATCTCTTTTAAGATGGAGCCACTGTGGGGAGGGATGACTGATGTCTCTGCAGTTCAGTCAACAGCCTTTCCAGCCTGCTGGCTCTGGAGAGTCCAGGCAGTCTGGATGAGGAAGGGCTATCCCCAACACAGCACACCTGCTCTACCAAAAAGGAGCCAGACTGCTTCTTTAAGAAGGTCCCTTATCCCATCCCTCCTGACTGAGTGAGAACTCCCAACACAGGTCTTCAGATACCTCCTACAGGAGCTTCCAGGCTGGCAACAGACCAATACCCCACTGGGACAAAGCTCCCAGAGAAAGGAGCAGGCTGTTGTCTTTGCTGTTTCACAGCCTTTACTTGCTGATATCTCCAGGTAGAGGAAAAATCAAGGCAACTTCCAGTTTTCTGGAGCCATCCCCCAGCAAACTGCAGCAGCCCTACAGAAAAGTGGCCTGACTTTTAAAAGAAAAACACACAAACAGAAAGCAACAGCAGCAGCAGCATCAACAAAAAAAGACCTCAAAAAAATTCCATTCAAAGGTCAGCAACCTCAAAGGTAGATAAGCCCACAAAGATGAGAAAAAAATCAATGCAAAAATGCTGAAAACTCAAAAAGCCAGAGTGCCTCTTCTTCTACAAGTGACTGCAGCACCTCTCCAGCAAGGGCACAGAACTGGACTGAGGCCAAGATGGCTGAAATGACAGAAGTAGGTTTTATTTATTTATTTATTTATTTTTTTTAATTTATTTTTTTTGAGATGGAGTCTCACTCTGTCACCCAGGCTGGAGTGCAGTGGCCGGATCTCAGCTCACTGCAAGCTCCGCCTCCTGGGTTCACGCCATTCTCCTGCCTCAGCCTCCCGAGTAGCTGGGACTACAGGTGCCCGCCACCTCGCCCGGCTAGTTTTTTGTATTTTTTAGTAGAGACGGGGTTTCACCGGGTTAGCCAGGATGGTCTCGATCTCCTGACTTTGTGATCCGCCCGTCTTGGCCTCCCAAAGTGCTGGGATTACAGGCTTGAGCCACCGCGCCCGGCCTAGAAGTAGGCTTTAGAAGGTGGGTAATAATAAACTTCACTGAGCTAAAGGAACACATTGTAACCCAATGCAAAGAAGCTAAGAATTATGATAAAACAATACAGGAGCTGATAACCAGAACAGCCAGTTTAGAGGACAGCATAACTGACCTAATGGAGCTGAAAACCACGATGCAAGAAATTCACAATGCAATCACAAGTATCAATAGAAGAACAGATGAAGAGGAAGAAAAAATGTCAGAGCTTGAAGACTATCTTTTGAAATAGGAAGACAAGAATACAGAAAAGAAGAATGAAAAGGAATGAACAAAACCTCTGAGAAAAATAGGACTATGTAAAAAGACCAAACCTATGACTGATTGGGGTACCTGAAAAAGACAGGGAGAATAAAACCAAGTTGGAAAACATACTTCAGGGTATTATCTAGGAGAATTTCCCCAACCCAGCAAGACAGGCCAACATTCAAATTCAGGAAATCCAGAGAACCTCAGTAAGATACTCCATGAGAAGATCAACCCCAAGACACATAATCATCAGATTCTCCAAGGTCAAAATGAAAGAAAAAATGTTAAAGGAGGCCAGACTGAAAGGCCAGGTCACCTACAATGGGAAACCCATCAGACTAATGTGGACCTCTGAGTGGAAACCCTAAAACCAGAAGGGATTCGGGGCCAATATTCAACATTCTTAAAGAAAAGAATTTCCAACCCAGAATTTCTTATCCAGCCAAACTAAGCAAAGGAGAAATAAGATCCTTTTCAGACAAGCAAACACTGAGGGAATTTGTCACCACCAGTCCTGCCTTGCAGGAGTTTCTGAAGGGAGCACTAAATACGGAAAGGAAAACCCATTACCAGCCACTACAAAAACAAACTGAAGTACACAGACCAGTGACACTTTGAAGCAACCACATAATCAAGTCTGCAAAAATAACCAGCAAGCATCATGATGACAGGATCAAATTCACACATAACAATATTAACCTTAAATGTAAATGGGCTAAATGCCCCCCATTAAGAGACACAGAATGGCAAGCTAGATAAAGATCCAAGACCCATCAGTACACTGTCTTCAAAAGACCCATCTCATGTGCAAAGACACACATAGGCTCAAAAGAAAGGGATGAAGGAAAATTCACCAAGCAAATGGAAAACAGGAAAAAGGCAGGGATCACAGTCCTAGTTTCTGACAAAACAGACTCTAAACCAACAAAGGTCAAAAAGGACAACGAAGGGGCTGGGCACGGTGGTTCATGCCTGTAATCCCAGTACTTTGAGAGGCCAAGGTTGGTGGATCTCCTGAGGTCAGGAGTTCGAGACCAGCCTGGCCAACATAGTGAAACCCAGTCTCTACTAAAAATACAAAAATTAGCCGAGTGTGGAAGTGGGCACCTGTAATCCCAGCCACTCGGGAGAGGAAGGCAGGAGAATCTCTTGAACCCAGGAGGCGAAGGTTGCAGTAAGGCGAGATTGCACCATTGTACTCCAGCCTGGGTGATAAAGCAAGACGCCGTCTCAAAAAAAAAAGCAAAGAAGGGTGTTACATATCAGTAAAGGGTTCAATTCAACAAGAAGAGCTAACTATCCTAAATACATATGCACACAATACAGGAGCACCCAGATTCATAAAGTAAGTTCTCAGAGACCTACAAAGAGACTTAGACTCATACACAATAATAGTGGTAGACTTTAACACCCCACTGACAATATTAAAAAGATCATCCAGACAGAAAATTAACAAAGATATTCAGGACCTGAACTCAGCTTTGGATCAAGCACATCTGATAGATATCTACAAAACTCTTCACCCAAAAACAACAGAATATGCATTCTTCTCATCACCACATGGCACTTACTCAAAAATTGATCATATATGCAGAAGTAAAAAACTCAGCAAATGCAAAAGAACTGAAATCATAACAAACTGTCTCTCAGACTACAGTGCAATCAAATTAGAACTCAAAGCTAAGAAATTCACTCAAAACCACACAACTGCATGGAAATTGAATAACCTGCTCCTGAATGACTCCTGGGTAAAAACTGAAATTAAGGCAGAAATCAAGAAGTTCTTTGAAACTAATAAGAACAAAAAGACAATGTACCAGAATCTCTGGGATACAGCTAAAGCAGAGTTAAGGGGGAGATTCACAGCACTACATGCCCACATCAAAAAGCTGGAAAGATCTCAAATTAACAACCTAACACCACAACTAAAATAACTAGAGAACCAAGAGCAAACAAACCCCAAAGTTAGCAGAAAACAAGAAATAATCAAAATCAGAGCAGAACTGAAGGAGATGGAGACACAAAAAACCCTTCAAAAAAAAAAAAAAAAAAAAAAACAATGAATCCAGGAACTGGTTTTTTGGAAAAAAAATTAATAAAATAGACCACTAGCTAAATTAATAAAGGAGAAGAATCAAATTGACACAATCAGAAATGATAAGGATGATATCACCACTGATTCTACATCAAAACAATTGTCAGACAATACTATAAACAATTCTATGAACATAAAGTAGAAAATCTAGAAGACATGAATAAATTCCTGGACACATACATCCTCCCAAGACTGAACCAGGAAGAAACTGAATCCCTGAATAGACCAATAATGAGTTCTGAAATTGAGGCAGTAATAAATAAACTACCAACCAAAAAGAAGCCCAGGACCAGATGGATTTACAGCTGAATTCTACCAGAGGTATAAAGAAGAGCTGGCACCATCTCTACTGAAACTATTCCAAATAATTGAAAAGAAAGGACTCCTATCTAACTCATTGTATGAAGCCAGCATCATCCTGATACCCAAACCTGGTGGAGATACAACAGAAAAAGAAAACTTTAGGCCAATATCCCTGATGAACATTGATGCAAAAATCCTCAATAAAATACTGGCAAATCAAATCCAGCAGCACATCAAAAAGTTTATTCACCATGATCAAGTTGGCTTCATCTCCAGGATGCAAGGTTGGTTTAGCATATGCAAATCAATGAATGTAATTCATCACATAAGCAGAACTAAAGACAAAAACCACATGATTATCTTGATAGACAAAGAAAAGGCCTTCAAGAAAATTCAACATCTCTCCATGTTAAAAATTCTCAATAAACTAAGTATTGAAGGAACATACCTCAAAAAAATCAGAAACCTATATGAAAAACCCACAGCCAATATCATACTGAATGTACAAAAGGTGGAAGCATTCCCCTTGAAAACCAGCACAAGACAAGGATGCCCTCTCCCACCATGCCTATTTGACATAGTATTGGAAGTTCTGGCTAGGGAAATCAGGCAAGAGAAAGAAATAAAGGGTATTCAAATAGGGAGATAGGAAGTTAAATAATCTTTGTTTGCAGATGACATGATCCTATATCTAGGAAATCCTATTATTTCAGCCCAAAAGCTTCTTAAACTGATAAGCAACTTCAGCAAACTATCAGGATACAAACTCAATGTGCAAAAATTGCTAGCATATTTATACACCAACAACAGGCAAGCAGAGAGCCAAATCATGAATGAAATCCACTTCACAATTGCTACAAAAAGAATAAAATACATAAAAATACAGCAGACAAGGGAAGTGAACAACGTCTTGAAGGAGAACTACAAACCACTGCTCAAGGAAATCAGAAAGGACACAAACAAATGGAAAAACATTCCATGTTCATGGATAGGAAGAACTAATATTATGAAATGGCCATACTGCCCAAAAAATTTATAGATTCAATGCTACTCCCATTAAGCTCTCATTGACATTCTTCACAGAATTAGAAGAAACTATTTTAAAATTCATATGGAACAAAAAAAGAGCCTGAATAGCCAAGACAATCCTAAGCAAAAAGAACAAAGCTGGAGGCATCCTGCTACCCAACTTCGAACCATACTACAAGGCTACAGTAACCAAAACAGCATGGTATTGGTATAAAAACAGACACATAGACCAATGAAAAAGAACAGAGAACTCAGAAATCAGACCACACACCTACAACCATCTGATCTTCAACAACCCTGACAAAAACAAGCAATGGAGAAAGGATTCCCTATTTAATAAATGTTGTTGGGAAAACTGGTTAGCCATATGCAGAAAACTGAAACTGGACCCCTTCCTTACACCTTATACAAAAATTAACTCAAGATAGATGAACGACTTAAAGGTAAAACTGAAAACTATAAAAACCCTAGAAGAAAATCAAGGCGATACCATTCAGGACATAGGCGCAGGCAAAGATTTCATGAATAAAACACCAAAAGCAATTGCAACAAAAGGAAAAATTGACAAATAGGATCTAATTAAACTAAAGAGCTTCTGCACAGTAAAAGAAACTATCATCAGAGTGAACAGACAACCTATAGAAAATTTTTGCAGTCTATTCAACTGACAAAGATCTAATATCCAGAGTCTACAAGGAACTTACCCAAATGTATGAGGGAAAAAAAAAAAAACAAAAACTCCATTAAAAAGTGGGCAAAAGACATGAACAGACACTTCTCAAAAGACAACATTAAAAAAAAAAAAAAAAAGGCCGGGCATGGTGGATTCATGCCTGTAATCTCAGCACTTTGGGACACTGAGGTGGGTGGACCACCTGAGGTCAGGAATTCAAGACCAGCCTGACCAACATGGTGAAACCCCCTCTCTACAAAAAATATAAAAATTAGCTAGGCATGGTGGCACACATGTAATCTCAGCTACTCAGGAGGCTGAGGCAAGATAATCACTTGAACCCAGGAGGCAGGGGTTACAGTGAGCATTGCATTCCAGCCTGGGTGACTAGAGTGAGACTCTGCCTCAAAAAAACAAACAAACAAACAAACAACAACAACAACAAAAAAAAACCACATTCATGTGGCCAGTAAACAAACATGAAAAATTTTTCAACATCACTGATCATTAGAGAAATGCAAATCAAAAACACAATGACACACCATCTCATGCCAGTCAGAATGACAATTATTAAAAAGTCCAGAAACAACAGATGCTGGCAAGGTTGTGGAGAAAAAGGAATTCTTATACACTGTTGGTGAGAATGTAAATTAATTTAACCATTGTGGAAGACAGTATGGCAATTCCTCAAAGATCTAGAGACGGAAATACCATTTGACCCAGCAATCCCATTACTGGGTATATACACAAAGGAATATAAATCATTCTATTATAAAGATACATGCATATGTATGTTCATTGCAGCACTATTCACAATAGCAAAAACATGGAATCAACCCAAATACCTATCAATGATAGACTGGGTAAAGAAAATGTGGAACATATATACCATGGAATACTATGCAGCCATAAAAAGGAACAAGACCATGTCCATTTAAGAGTCATGGATGGAGCTGGAAGCCATTATCCTCAGCAAACTAATGCAGGAACAGAAAACCAAACACCGTATGTTCTCACTTGTAAGTGGGAGCTGAATGATGAGAACGCGTGGACACATGGAGAGGAACAACATACACTGTATGGGTTGGGGGAGGGACAGCATCAGGAAGAATAGCTAATGGATGCTGGGCTTAATACCAAGGTGATGGGTTGATCTGAGCAGCAAACCACCATGGCACACGTTTACCTATGTAACAAACCAGCACATCCTGCACATGTACCCTGGAACTTAAAATAAATGTTGAAAGAAAAAAATAAAAATAAAAATAAATAAAATAAAATGTTGCCACCCTATCTCCCAGGAGGAGATACTTCCTAGATGAGAATCAAAATCAAAGACAGGCCCAGTGTGGTGGCTCACACCTGTAATGCCAACACTTCAGGAGGCTGAGGCAGGAGGATTACATGAAGCCAGGAGTTCAAGACCAGCCTGAGTAACATACCAAGACCCTATCTCCATAAAAAATTTAAAAATTGGCTAAGCATGGTGATGCCCGCCTGTGGTCCCAGTTACTCAGGAGGCAGGAGTATCACTTGAGCCCAGGAGTTGGAGGCTGCGGTAAACTACAATCACACCACTGCACTCCAGCCTGAGTAACAAAGCAAGACTCTGCCTCAAAAAAAAAAATCAAAGCAAAGCGACAGTAATCACATAAAATTTAATGACTGATAATGGTAACATTAAGATTAGTATTAGACATTTCCTGTAGGAAGAATTCAGTTATTATTAGTTATTACTAATATTGAAAATAATGAAACTAGGGAACTATATCATAGATTAGTGCTTGTAACAATGTTAATGACTACTTAATGAAGATTGTTAAAATCAGAATATCTCAGAAATAACAACATTGAACTTAATTTTCATCCCTTCTGACATTCAAACCACCTTTTATCCAAAACTTACGTGGTGTAGTCATTTTTGCGAAGATAGGAGTCACAGTATCTTCCAGTTGTTGTCTCTGCTCTAAAAGCTCATTAATGGAAGCTTCTGTATGGGTTTCCAACCACTCATTTTTTGCACGGCATGCACTGAGGATGGTATTCTAGGGACAGAAATACAGAGTTTGCTCTCCACTTATTTACTGAAAAATAAAACTCAGCAGTATCTCTAAACCAGCACGTATTCTGCTGGTTTAAAACCAGCAGAGTTCTAAACCAATCAAACTTTCTGTGATGATAGAAATATTCTGTACCTGCATTGACCAATACAGTAGCCATTAGATATAAATAGCTATTGGGCACTAGAAATGTGGCTAGGGTGACTAAGGAACTACATTTTAAATTGTAATTAATTTTAAATAATTCAAATTTGAATAGTCACATGTGGCTAGTGTCTATTATATTGGACAGTGCAGCTCTAACATTAGTGGAATATGAGCACAATAAAACTCACCATCATGAAGCCTGGTACCATTCTACACTTTCTCCCTAATTCTTCATTTTTGTTAAGCCCTGTGACTAAAAGAAGTACTTGCAAAGACCAGAAAAGAATAGGTGGATGGTATGAGTTGCATGCATCTCAAAAGACAATGCTGATATTTTATTCCCTCTCAAATGGTTCACAGGAGGCAGTTCAAGAAATACAAGAAAAGCTCCACCTTACTGAAAATCTCTGTTTGCACTGTAAAATTATCTCGTTGCACATATGCAGCAAATTTCTGATGTCTGATTTAAGATGTTTATTGTACTATGGTCTGTAATAATAAAGATAAATAAATACATTTGTGGTATGTCCTGTCCACACTGTTAAATAACAAGCAGTAGAATATGCAGAAGTATGTAGAAGGAAGTAGACTTAGAGGTGTCCTTAATATCTTATTAAGAAGAAAAAAAGTAAAATTGAATAATATATATAAGTGTGATCTCATTTTTATAAAAACAAAATCTTTCATAAAATTCCTATTATGTGTATGGATACATATGATTATATAAGTGAAAGGAAAAACATAACACAAAATTGTTATTAGAACCACAGAGTGTGTAATAAGAATAGAAATAGAAAAAGAAAAACTATTAGGCTTGCTTTAGACATTTTGATTTTTTTCTAATTATTACTATGTATACATAATAATTTCTAGTTCAAATAATCAAATTTTTTAAAAGTAAAATAAGAATGTTCTAGTAACTAGTTTGACAAAGCACTATTTCTTTGTGTCAGGAAAATTTTGCTTTTTGCAGATCTGATAGCTCCAAAAGCTATTCTAACAGAATTTTTCCTACATTTTATTTGTTTCACAAGAGATTTTGTAGAGTACTCTACAAGACACAAGAGAAAATGTATAACTTATCAAATGCTTAGACTTGGTGATATCTTACACTTTTAGCAATACCCAATTCTTTTTCATCTGAATAATAGGTCACAGGAAATTCACAGAGCATCCTGCACAAAAATATACGAAATAATTTAAAATCAAAACACATTTCTGATACCCTCAGTATATTTTTTAAATGCACATTCGGAGCACTAAACTAGTCCACAGGGAATGCTTAGATAGTACTTAGAGTGGGCAAGTGGGCTTTAAAATTACTATGTTTACATCTGTGTATCTTTTTTCCCATTCTGAAAAATTTGACACATTAAATAATATGCAATATGTTTGTACATGTACATATATACCAAAATATATAATGTATATCTCAGTTTTGAAGCAAAATAATGAAATGAATATTTCCATTGTATTATTTTGGACCCTACTACTCAACAGAAGAACCAGAACACTACCAGTACTATTAATGCAGCTTCTGTCCCTCCCCATCCCACCCCACTGACTGCCTTCAAGAGATAACTATGATCTGTGCTTATCCCTTCGCTTGACTTTTTAAATAGTTTTATTCCCATATGTAGGCATCCCTAAATTATATAGTTTGTAATTGCTTGTTTTTGAGCTTTATAAAAATCTATGTAGTCTTTGATTTTTTTTTTTTTTTTTTTTTTTTACTCAATATTACATTTCTAAGATTCAGCCATGTTGCTGGGTTTGATACTTAGTACATCTCTATGTCACTCTTTAATACTATTTATTTTAGTTTTGATCAGACTATCCTCTATTAGAGGTTTATAAAGAAAGGAAGGGAAGGTAGGAGGGAAGAAGGAAAGAAAGAGGGAGGAGGGAGGAAGTAAGGACCACAACGTGCCTTTAGAACATCAGTGCAAAAATTAAAATGTAAGACAAAATTCTTAAAACACCACAGAACAAGCAATAATCACAATACAGTACCTTGTCTTCCTTAAGGAGTTTCCCTGATCCCTTTTCAGTGTCAGTAACAGCTAAAGAGACTTTTGCAATATATTTTTTCAGAGTCAGTCTTGCATCTGAAAGAATGGACAGAAACACACACATGACAAGACAAAGACAAGAGGCAGAGCAAGATAGTCAAATGGAAGCCTCCACTGTCCACCCCACCCCACAGAAACACCAAATTGAACAACTATCCATACAAAAAAAGCACCAACATGAGAACCAAAAATCAGGTAAGCAATCACAGTACCTCATTTTAACATCATATTAAGGAAAGAGGCACTGAAGAGGGCAGGAAAGACAGTTTTGAACTGCCTACACCACATTTCCCCCATACCCCTGGCAATGGCCACACAGTGCAGACAGAGAATCTGTATGCTTGAGGGAGGGAGAGCACAGTGATTGTGGGACTTTGCACTACAGCTCAATGCTTCCCATCATAGTAGAAAGCAACATGGGGCAGAATTCAGCTGGCACCCATGGATGCAGCATTTAGACCAGCCCTAGCCAGAGGGGACACACATCCCAACAGTTGGAATCTGAGTTCCAGCAGGCCCCACCACTACAGGCTAAAGTGCTATGGGGTCCTAAATAAACTTGAAAGGCCATCTATGCCACGAGGTCTGCAATTCCTGGGCAAGTCCTAGTGCTATGCAGGGATCAGAGCCAGTTGTCTCGGGGTGCACGTCACCTAGTGAGACACTAGCCTGAATGGCCATGAGAGTGCTTGCCACCCCTCTGCCAATCCCAGGTGACATAGCTTACAGCTCTGGGAGAGACTCCTTTCTTCTGCTTGAGGAGAAGAGAGGGAAAAGTGAATAACACTTTGTCCTGCAACTTGGATACCAGCTCAGCCACAGTAGAACAGGGCACCAAGCAGAGTCCTGAGGCCCCCATTCCAGGCCCTAACTCCAAGGTGATATTTCTAGACATATCCTGGGCCAAAAGGGAACCAGCTGCCTTGAAGGGAAGGACCCAGTCCTGTCAGGATTCATCACCTGCTGACTAAAGAGCCCTTGGGTCCTAAATAAGCATCGGTGATACCCAGGCAGTACTCACCGTGGGCCTTGGGTGAGACTCAGAGCCATGCTGGCTTCAGGGGTGACCCAGAACATTCCCCAGCTGTAGTGACTATGGGGAGAGACACCTTCTGCTTGACAAAAGGAGAGGGAAGAGTAAATGGGACTTTGTCTTGCAACCTGGGTACCAGCTCAGCCACAGTGGGGTGGCACACCAAGCAGGATCCTGAGGTCCCTGATTCTAAGCCTGGCTCCTGGAGAGCATTTCTGGGTCTTGCCTGGACCTGGAGAGCCCACTGCCCTGAAAGGAGAGACCCATGCTGGGCAGTATTCACCACAGGCTGATTGCAGAGCCCTTGGGCCTTGAGTGAATATCAGCAAAAGCCAGGTGGTACTTGCTGTGGGTTTGGGCAGTGGTTGCCGCAGGGAGAGACTACTGTGTTAGAAGAAAGGGGAGAGGAAAAGTGGGAAGGACTTTGTCTTATGGCTTGGGTGCCAGCTCAGCTGCAGTAGAATAGAGTACCAGCTAGATTCCTAAGGTTCTTGACTCTAGGACTTGACTCCCAGATGGCATCTCCGGACCCACCCAGAGCCTGGGGGAACTTGCTGCCTTTAGGGAAGGCCTGGCTGTATTTGCCAACTGCTGACTGTAGACCATTGGGCCTTGAATGAATATATGCAATAACCAGGCAGTGGTCACCACAGGCCTTAGGCAAGACCCAGTGCCACGCTGGCTTCAGGTCTGACCCAGGGTAGTCCTAGTGGTGGTGGCCACAGGGGTGCTTGTGTTACCCCCCACCCCCAGTTCTAGGCAACTCAGCACAGAGAGAGAGACTCTGTTTGTTGAGGGGAAAGTAAGAAAAGAAAAAAAGCATTTCTGCCTGATAATCCAGGGCATTTTCCCACATCTTACCCGAGACCACCAAGACTGTATCTCTACAAGTCTGCAAGAGCCACAGCGTTACTGAGATTGGGGTGCCCCCTAATGCAGATACAGCCAGAGTAACCAAAAACTTGGACCACAACACCCAAGTCCCTTCAAATACTTAGAAAGCCTTCCCAAGAAGGACAGGTACAAACAAGCCCAGACTGCAATACCTACAATAAATATCTAACTCTTCAATGCCCAGATGCCAATGAATATCCACAAGCAAGGAGATCAGTCAGAAAAACAAGACCTCATCAAACAAACTAAATAAGGCCCCAGTGACCAATCCCAGAGTGAAAGAGATATGTGACTTTTCAGACAGAGAATTCAAAATAGCTATTTTGAGGAAACTCAAAGAAATTCAAGATAACACAGAGAAAGAATTCAGAATCCTATCAGATAAAATTAACAAAGAGTTTGGAACAATTTAAAAGAATCAAGCAGTAATTCTGGAGCTGAAAAATGCAATTGACGTACCAAACAATGCATGAGAGTCTCTTAACAGTAGAATTGATCAAGCAGAAGAAAGAACTAGTAAGCCCAAAGACAGGTTATTTGAAAATACAGTCAGAGGAGACAAAAGGAAAAAGAATAAAAAACAATGAAGCACTCCTATAAGATCTAGAAAACAGCCTCAAAAGGGCAAATCTAAAAGTTACTGGCCTTAAAGAAGAGGTAGAGAGAGATCAAGGTAGAAAGTTTATTCAAAGGAATAAATTTATTCAAAGGAATAATATTAATAAAAAAGAACTTCCCAAACCTAGAGAAATATATCAATATTCAAGCACTAGAAGATTATAGAACACCAAGCAGTTTTAGCCCAAAGAAGACTACCTCAAGATTTAATAATCAACCTCCCAAAAATCAGGGATAAAGATCCTAAAAGCAGCAAGAGAAAAGAAACAAATAACATATAATGGAACTCCAATACATCTAGCAACAGACTTTTCAGTAGAAACCATATAGGCCAGGAGAGAGTAGCATGACATATTTAAAGTGCTAAAGGAAAATAACTTTTACCCTAGAACAGTATATCCATGAAAATATCCTTCAAACACATCAGAGAAATATTTTCCCAGGCAAACGAAAGCTGAGGGATTTCATCAACACTAGACTTGTCCTAGAAGAAATGCTAAAGGGAGTTTTTTAATCTGAAAGAAAAGGAAGTGGTTGAGCAATAAAAAATCATCAGAATATATAAAACTCACTGGTAATAGTAGGTACACAGAAAACCACAAAATACTATGTATGACATTGTAATTACAGTGGGTAAACTACTCATATTTTGAATAGAAAGACTAAAAGATTAACCTATCAAACGTAACAATTTTCAAGACATAGATGGTACAATAGGATATAAATAAAAACAACAAAGAGGTAAAAAGTTGGAGGGGAATGAAGTTAAAATGTAGTTTTTATTTGTTTTTCTCTTCGCTTGTTTATACAATCTATATTAAGTTGTCATCAGTATAAAATAATGAACTATAAGATACTATTTGAAAGTCTCATGGTAATCTCAAATCAAAAAACATACAACAAAGCTGGGCATGGTGGCTCACATCTATAATCCCAGCACTTTGGGAGGCCAAGGCAGGTGGATCACTTGAGGTCAGGAGTTTGAGACCAGCTACTCAAAATATAAAAATTAGCTGGCATGGTGGTGCATGCCTGTAATCCCAACTACTAGTGAGGCTGAAGCAGGAGAATCACTTGAAGCTAGGAGGCAGATGTTACAGTGAGCCAAGATTGTGCCACTGCACTCCAATCTGGGTGACTCTGTAAAAAACAAAAAACAAAAAACAGAGACACAAAAAATAAAAAGCAAGAGATTAAAATATACTATCAGAGAAAATCACCTTCACTAAAAGGAAGACAGGAAGGAAGGAAAGAAGGAATATAAGACCACAAAACAACCAGAAAACAAATAGCAAACTGGCAGGAATAAGTCCTTACTTACCAATAATAACACTGAATGTAAATAGACTAAACTCTCCAATCAAAAGACATAGAGTGGTTGAAGAGATAAAAATCAAAGATCTAATTATCTGTTACATATAAGAAACACACTTCACCTATAAAGACACACATAGGTGGAAAATAAAAGGATAAAAAAAGATATTCCATGTCAATGGAAACCAATAAAGAGCAGGAGTAGTATACTTACATCAGACAAAATAGATTTCAAGAAAAAAACTATGAAAGATACAAAGAAGGTCTTTAGCAAGAGGATGTAACAGCTGGGAATATACATGCACCCAACACTGGAGCACCCAGATATTTAAAGCAAATATTATTAGAGCTAAAGAGAGAGATAGACCCCAATACAATAATAGGTAGAGACTTCAACACCCCACTTTCAGCACTGGACAGATCATCCAGACAGAACATTAAAAAAGAAACATCGGACTTAATTTGCACTACCAACCAAATGGACCTACTAGATATTTACAGAACATTTCATTCAATGACTGCACAAGGCACATTTTTCTACTCAGCACATGGATCATTCTCAAGGACAGACCATATATTAGGCCACAAAAAAAGTCTTAAAAGTTTCAAAAAAAGTTAAAATTATATCAAGTATTTTCTCTGACCACAATGGAATAAAGCTAGAAATCAATAACAAGAGGAATTTTGGAAACTACACAGCACATAGAAATGAAACAGTATGCTTCTGAATGAACAGTGTGTCAATGAAGAAATTACTAATAAGAAGGAAATTTTTTAAATTCTTGCAACAAATGAAAATAGAAACACAATATACCAAAACTATGGAATGCAATGAAAGCAATACTAAGAGGAAAGTTTATAGCAATAAACGCCTACATTAAAAAAATACAAAAACTTCAAATAAACACCTTAACAATACATCTTAAAGAACTAGCAAACCAAGAGCAAACCAAACCCAAAATTAGTAGAACAAAATAAATAAAAAAGATTCTAACAAAAATTAATGAAATTGAAATTTTAAAAAAATTTCAAAAGATCAATGAAATGAAAAGTTGGTTTTTTGAAAAGATAAACAAAATTGGCAAACCATTAGCCAGACTAAGAAATAAAGGCCCAAATTTTAAAAATCAGAAAAATGAAAAGAAGACATTACAACCAATTCCACAGAAATTCAAAAGATCATTAGAGGCTACTATGAGCAAATATATGCCAATAAATTGGAAAACTTAAGATAAATGGATAAAGTTCTAGACACATACAACCTACAAGTTTAAACCATGAAGAAATCCAAAATCTGAATAAACCAATAACAAGTAACGAGATGAAAGCTGTAATAAAAAGCCTCCAAGCAAAGAAAAGCCCAGGACCCAATAGCTTCATGCCGTTTTACCAAACACTTAAAGAACTAATACCATTCCTACTCAAACTATTCTGAAAAATAGAGAAGGATGAAATACTTCCAAATACATTTTACAGAGCCATTATTACCCTGATACCAAAACCAGATGAAGATACTTAAAAAAAAAAAAAAAAAAAAACCCTCAAAACTACAAGCCAATCTCCCTGATGAACACTGATGCAAAAATCCTCAACAAAATGCTAGCAAACTGAATTCAATCACACATTTAAAAGATCATTCATCATGACTATCATCATGACCAAGTGACATTTATCCCAAGGATGCAAGGATGTTTCAACAAATGCAAATCAACTAATGTGATACATCATATCAACAGAATGAAGGACACAAACCATATGATCATTTTAATTGAGGCTAAAATTTAATATTGTTTCATGTAAAAGCCCCCAAAAAACTGGGTATAGTAGGAACATACATCAACACAATAAAAGCCACATATGACAGACCCACAGCTGGTGTAATGTAGAACAGGAAAAACTGAAAGCCTTTCCTTTAAGATCTGGAATAAGACAAGAATGCCCACTTTCACCACTGTTATTCAATGTAGTGTTGGAAGTCTTACCTAGAGCAATCAGAGAAGAAAATAAAGGGCATCCAAATTGGAAAGGAGGAAGTAAAATTATCCTTGATTCCAGCTGATATAATTTTATATTTGGAAAAGTGTAAAGACTCCACCAAAAAAATTATTAGAACTGATAAACAAATTCAGTAAAATTGCAGGATACAAAATCAACATGCAAAAATCAGTAGTATTTCTATAGGCCAACAGTGAACAATCTGAAAAAAAAAAATCAAGAAAGTAACCCCATTTACAATACATACAAAGAAAATAAAATACTTAGGAATAAACTTAACCCAAAAAGTGAAAAATCTCCATAATTAAAACTATAAAAGACTGATGTAAGAAACTGAAGAGGACACAAAAAATGGAAAGACATTCCATGTTCATAGATTGGAAGAATCACTATTGTTAAAATGCTCATACTACCCAAAGCAATGTACAGATTCAATACATTGGTATCAAAATACTAATGACATGCTTTGCAGAAATAGAAAACACAATACTAAAATTTTTGTGGAACCAAAAAGACCCAGAATAGCCAAAGACATCCTGAGCAAAACAAAAACAAAAAAACTGAAGGAATCACATTACTTGACTTCAAATTATACTATAGAGCTATAGTAACCAAAACAGCATGGGACTGGCCTAAAAACAGGCACATAGACCAATGGAGCAGAATGAAGAACCTAGAAATAAATCCATAAATCTACAGTGAACTCACTTTTGACAAAGATGCCAAGAACATACATTGGGGAAAGGACAGTCTCTTCAATAAATGGTGCTGGGAAAACTGGATATCCATAAGCAGAAGAATGAAACTAGACCCCATCTCTCACCACATACAAAAATTAAATCAAACTGAATTAAAGACTTAAATATAAGACCTCAAACTATGAAACTACTATAAGAAAACATTTGAGAAATGTTGCGGGAAGTCAGGGACCCCCAACGGAGGGACCAGCTGAAGCCACGGCAGAAGAATTTAAATTGTGAAGATTTTATGGACATTTATTAGTTCCCCAAATTAATACTTTTATAATTTCTTACGCCTGTCTTTACCGCAATTTCTGAACATAAATTGTGAAGATTTCATGGACATTTATCACTTCCCCAATCAATACCCTTGTGATTTCCCATGCCTGTCTTTAATCTCCTAATCCTGTCATTTTCTTCATAAGCTGAGGAGGATATATGTCGCCTCAGAACCCTGTGATGATTGTGTTAACTGCACAAATTGTTTGTAGAGCGTGTGTGTTTGAACAGTATGAAATCTGGGCACCTTGAAAAAAGAACAGGATAACAGCAATCTTCAGGGAACAAGGGAGATAAGACTTGGAGCCTGACTGCACAGGTGAGCCAGGTGGAAGAGAGCCATATTTCTCTTCTTTCAAATGCAAATAGGAGAAATATCGCTGAATTATTTTTCTCCGCAAGGAACATCCCTGAGAAAGAGAATGCGCCCTGAGGGTAGGTCTATGAACGGACCCCTTAAGGTGGCTGCCTTTTATGGTCTAAGCCAAAGGGATGAACTAAGCCCCGGTCTCCTGTAGTGCTCCCAGGCTTATTAGGAGGAGGAAATTCCCACCTAATAAATTTTGATCAGACAGGTTGTCTGCTCTCAAACCCTGTCTCCTGATAAGATGTTATCAATGACAATGCGTGCCCGAAACTTCATTAGCAATTTTAATTTCGCTCCATCCTGTGGTCCTGTGATCTCGCCCTGCCTCCACTTGCTTTGTGATATTTTATTACCTTGTGAAGTATGTGATCTCTGTGACTCACACCCTATTCGTGCACTCCCTCCCCTTTTGAAAATCGCTAATAAAAACTTGCTGGTTTTATGGCTTGGGGAACATCACGGAACCTGCCAACGTGTGATGTCTCCCCCAGACACCCAGCTTTAAAATTTTTCTCTCTTGTACTCTTTCCCTTTATTTCTCAAACCAGCCGAGACACCTAGGAAATAGAAAAGAACCCACGTTAACTATTGGGAGCGGGTTCTCCCAATAGGGAAACTCTCCAGGATACTGGTCTGGGCAAAGATTTTTTCAGTAATACCCTACAAGCAGAGGCAACCAAAGAAAAAAATCAACAAATGGGATTATGACATTAAAAAGCTTCTGCACAGCAAAGGAAACAATCAACAAAATGAAGAGACAACCCACAGAATGGAAGAAAACTACCCATATGACAAGGGATTAATAACCAGAATATATAAGGAGCTCTAACAACTCAATAGGAAAAAAATCTAATAATCCTATTTTTTAAATGGGCAAAAGATGTGAATAGACATTTCTCAAAAGACATACAAAATAGCAACCAGTATATGAAAAGGTGCTCAACATCACTGATCATCCAGAGAAATGCAAATCAAAACTACAATGATATATCATATCACCATAGCACTCCACAGATACAGACACATAGATTTAGATAGATACAATTATTTTCTATATCCCCCTACTAGAAAGTAAACTCTATGAAGGTTAATGATTCTGTTTTGGGCTACACTGTGTACGTATTCTCAGCTCCTAGAACAGTGTTTAGCACACAGTCAGCACTCAACAAATATTTGTTATATGAATGCTTACACAAAATGTCTTTGCTTACTATGTTTCCCCAATCTTAGATAGCCTCTCTACACTGCCACCTACAAAAATTCTACTCATTCTTTAAAGCCCACTCACATATCTTTTTCTGCAAAATTTCCTAATTCCCCCAAGTGGAACTCATTGCCCTCTCAACAGTTATGTGTTTATAATTTTATTTACTTATAATTTGTTATATTTATTTTTATAATATTTATTTTTTATAATAAAATCAGAATCATTTTAATTATTACATTGGTTTTTGCTTTTACCTCTAGATTGTACACTCCTTAAAGGCAAGGTCTATGTCCCATCTTTTCATCATATACCATGCCACCTTCCTCACCCCTTACCCACTACCTGATAGGACCACATCACCACTACAGGAATATATTATAAGGGATAGGCACTCAATATTTGTTGAACTATTTGAAGGGAAGGACATTCCCAAACAAAAAAATAAAAGCAGATACTAGGTTATGTGAAGTGGTATACTATTTTTTAAGTAAATGTAAAACTGCAGTGCTTCAGAAGAAAGGTTAGAGGTGATATGAGTAAATTATTTCCATAAATTCTATTAATATGACTGTAGTTGAATTTATTAGCTAACAAAATATTAGTAAAGTGTTCATTTTAAGGAAAATTGAAGAAGCTGAAACCATTCTGGCAAAACAACAACACAACAACAACAAAAAAGTATCTTTAAGAAACTCAATGTGATTGGTCAGGTAACACCTTTTAGTTCCAATGTGGTTCTTTATGACATCACTGAACTTACCCCTGAGTCACTATGACTGATAATGTTACAATGATCATCAGTGTATCCTTTGCTGGGCATATTTTGCTGACTGGCAAGGTTATATGAAGTGCTTTTATTGAAGCACCATTTTAGCTAATAGCTCATGGTATTTTCTGCTTCCCTTCATAGGGAATTTAGCTATTTTATTTTATTATTTAGCTAATTTAGCTATTTTAAAATAGCTAAATTTTAGCTACTTTTTTTTCAGTTGACAAAGAAGGATGTCTAATCAAGGACTACCACTGAGTTTTTCTCTGTTGCTTATCTGCTTCTTTGGGGAGAGTTTCTGCATTTGTGATGGAACTATCTGGACAAAGGTTGGATGGGAGATTCTTCCAGAAGAAGTACATTATTGGAAATTTAAGGGTTCTCCATCTCACCGTCTGCCTTATCTTCTGGATAAACTATGCTGCGACTTTGCTAACATGGATATATTTCAGGGTTGTTTATATCTCATTTATAATTTATTGCAAGCTCTCTTTTTCATCTTATTTGTTTTGTCTGTGCATTACCTGTGGATGAAATGGAAGAAACACCAAAAAAAGGTGAATTCATGATACAAGTAGTAATAGTTACAAAATCTCTAAGGGTTTAGAACATAATATTACTCGTTTCTTTGAGAGAGGGTACCGTGTTTTATTCCTCATTGTAACCTTCCCCCAACTTCCCATTCATCCTCAGCGTCTAGCACAGTGTCTTGCTCATACTAGGTATTGAACAAATGTGTATTGAATTAGAAGGTCCTTAGAATCATCTAGTTCCCTCTACTTCAAGTTACAAAACACACCAAAAAAAGTAGTGTGCTACCATTTGGAGAATGTATGGAAAATCAAGTTATCTGTCTGGGTCCTTAGGTAAGTCATTTGCTCTTTCTCAGTTGCCTCATCCATAAAAGGATCTGTAACAAGAGATCTCTTAGAACTCTTCCAGATATATCTAAGAAATCTAAGTACAAAAGTTGTCATGTAATTTTTATATGGGCTATAAACTAATTGCTAATATTAAAACAACTTTCTGGGAAAAGGAGTTTTTAAACTATTACATAATTTCCCACTTTGCCAATAGATGACACCATAGTTTCAGAGGCAACCTTAAAAGCTCTTTGATCAAAAAACAAAACCTCATTGACCTTCAGAAGAATTAGATATTTATAAATGTTTTCTTATTTTTAAAATGACTGTTACTTTATGGTATTATATCTTGAGGTTCTTTAGTAAAGGAATACATTTTGCTAATCAAATAATTTCTCACAAGAGAGTATCCTAAACATAGGACACACTAATTATTTGCTGATGGTGATAAGGATCATATATGTGGCATATAGATAACATTTCCTCTGCATTTATACCTTTCTTCTATAGTAACCTTCCTTTTGTATAAATAATTGATGTGTGCTGTTTTAACAAAGTTTCTTTACACATTTAGAACACAAATTGAATTTGAACTATATTATTAACTCTACTATAGTATTGAACTCTACTATTTTATGTAGATAAAATCTATATTGTTTTTCCCCTTTTAGCTGAAAAACCAAGCCTCATTAGAAAAACCTGGTAATGATCTAGAAAGCCCATTCATCTACAACATTGACAAAACACTCTACAGAGTGGCAACCACAGCATCAGCGATATACAAGATCTGGGATCACAGGTCTTACCATCCTTCCTCTAAGAAAATTAAGCACTGCAAATTAAAGAAGAAGAGTAAAGAAGAAGGAGCCAGAAGACACTAAATATATGCATATGCAAATGTAGCTTAGTCAAATATAGAGATCACAAAAGAAATCTATCATCTAAGGATAAAAATGGTTCTTTGGAAACCTTTATAAACCTTTATAAATTTTTTGCCACAATCTTTACTAAAATTTTCCAAAGAAGCCTGGGTTGAAATGTTACTTCCATTCAATTAAAAAAGAACCCGGACTTACTAAAGTACTAGAGAATAAATTGTATACTGTAGAAAATGAAATAGAGGTTCCTCTTCAAAGGGACTTTCCTCCAAGTCTAACTCAGAATAGAAAGTAACCTCTCTTAGAAGCAAAATTTACTCAAAGACCCGAGCTAATATTGTTAAATTCTGCTAATTGTAATAAAGAAATCAATATACTCTGTTCTTAGCTCCCACATTTTAGCCTAGATATTTGCCCTGGCTTGCCTAAACAGGTCCAAGCAAGCATTAGGTCATAGCCTGTTCCTCTTTCCTTATTTGGAAGTGTTTTTGCCTCTCTCAGCATTCCACAAGTTACTTCCTCTCTTCCTTTGTTCTCCTCTGCTTTTGCCTCTTTTGAGAAGTTCTAAGTTGCTAGCCAATCAGGTCGAGTACAGAATGTGAGGTCCCATTCCAGCCAATGGAAACTGGACACAGCAGTAGGTTGGACACATCAGGTTATAAATGACTCTGTCTCTTTTGTTCGTGTGTGGCAAGACTGCTAGCAAGCAGCACCCTTTCTGCAGAAAGTAAACTAGCCTTGCTGAGAGATCCTTTGTCTCAGTGTTGATTTTTGTGACACTGAGCACCTGTTCCCAACAATTTGGTGGCCCATAGGGGATTAACATTCCCCTCTGGGACAGTCTTTGGTCCTCTCTCATGGGGAGGTGCCCTGCCGCCCATTGCAGCAGCCCCAGGAGGAGAGCCAGGACCTACCTGGTGCAAGGAATATAGTTGGATTCTCAGCAACGCGGGGAAAGAGAGAGGCTTGTGGGACTGCAGTGACCAGGTGACTCCATGCACAGGCCAAGGTAGGAAAAGCTGCAAGAGGGTGGCAAAGTACTTCCTTGGTGGTCAGCTTTTGGAAGCTGAGTGTGTGTGTGTGAACGATTACCAGTCTGTTGCTGGACAGAGTGTGTGGACACAAACAGGAAGGGTGTAAGGAACCTCCAAAAGGGAAAAGGAGGGGAAGGTTAACCTCCCAGGGAAAGAGAATCGGTGAGACATCTCTGGTATGAGAGACTAAGCCTTTTGCAAGCCTTTAAGGATGGGACAGCCAAGATATCCCCAGTCTGAAGGATCTGGGGGATTGAGCCTTCCCGGGAAAAGAACAGGCGAGATATCCCTAGCACAAAGAATTGGGCCTATCTAGGATTCAACATGGGAAAAGGCCCTTGGCAAGCCTCCAAAGGAAGGGAGGGCAAGAAGCCTCTAGTAGGAGAGGTTGAGCCAAGCCCCTCTCCCCCATTGCCACTGCCACCGCACCCAGGAGTGCTAGAAACCTCCAGCAAGGAGCAAGGGGGGTTGAAAGCTCCAGGGAAGGGGCCTATTCTAGTCAGGCACCACCCAAAAACTTGAAGATAGGAAATGTTTCGAGTAAGAGAAGATAAAGAGCTGTGGCTACAGCAGTATTAGTTGAAGAAAGTAAAAAATTTACCTTTGTGGGGAAATAAACTGCAAGCATACCCCACCAAGTTAGAGCTATTTAAAATCAAAAGCAGGAAGGTGGCTTACTGACTCCAGAATCTTGAAATATAAGGCTATTTTAGTAGAAAAAGATGATTTAACCTTGACTACTGATAATTCACTCAACCCAGCAGGTTTCTTGGCAGGAGACCCAAATTTAAAAAACACTTGTGTCTAGATTTCACTACCAAACAAAAGTCAGGCCAGATCTAGGAAAGGCCCCTTTTAAAACAGGGTGGCACTGGTTTATAGATGGTTCCTCCAAAACAGTCAAAGTAGAAAAACATAATTGGTATTCAGTAATTGATGGAGAAACGCTTGAAGAAGTAGAGTCAGGAAGACTGCCCAATAATTAGTCTGCCCAAACCTGTGACCTGTTTGCACTCAATCAAGCTTTGAAATATTTGCAGAACAAAGAAGGAACTGTTTATACTGATTCTAAGTGTGCCTTTGGAGTGGTACATATAGTTAGAAAAATTTGGGCTGAGCAAGGTCTTATTAACAGTAAAGGCCAAGATCTAGTCCACAAAGAACTAATTGTTTGTGTCCTAGACAATCTCCAGTTGCCAGAAGAGATAGCTATTGTACATGTCCCAGGGCATAAAGGACTTTTCTTTCACAAGTCAGGGAAATAACCAAATGACCTTGCAGGTCAGATAACCAAACAAGCTGCTGTTTCTTCTAAAATGCCTTTCACTTAATTCCTTGCCTTCCTTCCCCTACTGCAGTCCCCATCTTCTCTTCCACTAAAAAAGGAAAAGTTAATAAAAATAGAAGCTAAAGAGAACACAGAAGGAAAATGGGTATTACTAGATCAAAGGAAGATGTTATCCAAACCTCTCATAAGGGAGGTCTTAACCACAGTTCTCAGACTTCGTGGGTGTATAGGAATTCATACCCTAGCCAAGCAAGTTACAAATAGTTGTCTAATATGTAAGAAAACCAACAAACAAGTCATAAAGAAATCACCTCCAAGGTGCAGGGATCCAGGACTAAGGCCATTCCAAAGCGTTCAAATGAACTGCAGTGAAATGACCCCAATCAGTTGCCTAAAGTATTTGTTGGTAAGAGTAGATCATCTCACTCACTAGACTGAAGCTACCTCCTTTTCAAATGCAACAGCTAATTATGTAGTTAAAGCATTAATTGAGAATATAGCACCCAAATGTAGGCTAATAGAGAATATGGACTTGGACAATGGAACCCATCTCACAGCCCATGTCATTAAGAAGCTATCCCAGGTTTTAAACATTAGATGGGAGTATCATATCCTGTGGCATCCATCTTCATCATGGAAGGTAGAAAGGATGAATCAGACCTTAAAGAACCACTTAACCAAATTAGTTCTAGAAACTCGTTTACTGTGGACCAAATGTCTTCCCATTGCCTTACTGAGGATCAGGATAGCTCCCTGAAAGGATACAGGCCTGTCTCCATATGAAATGTTATATGGATTGCCTTATTTACATTCCTCAGCTGATGTTCCTACGTTTAAAACTAAGGATCAGTTCCTCAGAAATTATATACTTGGTCTCTCCTCTACCTTTTCTTCTCTTAAGGTCAAAGGTCTCTTAGCACCAGCCACCACTAGAATTTCCAGAACACCAGCACCAACCCGGGGACCACCTTCTCATCAAAGGGTGGAAGGAAGGAAAACTCGAGCCCAGCTGGGAAGGCCCCTGTCTGGTGCTGTTAATCACCGAGACTGCCGTCCACACAGCTGAGAAAGGATGGACCCACCATACTCGAGTCAAGAAAGCATCTTCCTCGTCAGAATCATGGGTTGCTGTACCAGGATTGAGCCCTACCAAGTTAAAGTTAAAGAAAGCTTAATTTTCATGTACCTTCTATATTGCTTCCTTTCCTCTCCTTATTCTGTTATTAGGTCCTTTGTTATTAATATAACTAAGTCTGACCCACCTCAGACCATTGCCTTTAATGCTTGCTCTGTCATACCTTGTGGAGATGTGAAGGATTAATGACAGCTAGCCTTTTCACACAAATATTTATGCCCCAGCCCTCTGACTGACACAGTTACTCCTAGCACTCATAGTTGTGATTGCCTGCAGCTGAGACACCAATTCTCTGCTCCTACAGCCTGGTAACCTTGTAGTAGCTGGAACTATGTCCTTTGAACTACTCAGGAGCAAGGTTAGACTTCCACGGAGGAGGTCTGTGCAAATCTAAAACCCCTCATCTATTTCACTAAAGGGACTACCCCTTCTAACTGTCAGCCTTATCAGTGTAACCCTGTCCTCTCTCTCACCACCTCCACTTTAACTGACTCTAAACTTGCCCTTGCTCACTTCTATGGTATGGGGATTGATGTAAATGGGAAAGACCCCCTAGGCATTTTTAAGATACGCATTATTCCCCCGTCTTCCCCTTCTTCAGTATCCTCATTTTTAAATCCCACACCAGTTACTCCGACACCTAATGATAAAACTAGAGTGTCTATTGTGAAAGTGAAATATCTAAGACAGACCTTAGCTATTGAGACAGGATATCAAGATGCAAATACCTGGCTGAAATGGATTAAATATTCCATTTGCACTTTAAATAAAAGCGATTGTTACGCTTGTGCACACGGTAGACCAGAGGCCCAGATTGTCCCTTTCCACTCAGATGGTCTCCTCGTTGACCAGGCATGGACTGTATGGTGGCTGTCTTCCAGAATCCCACTGCTTGGGATAATCCATCACGCCAAGCTCTCTCTGCTGTTTCCTGAAGTTCGACACCCTCAGGGTCAGGCCTGGAGGGCAATCCAGCTTCCACCTCTAAATGCCATGTTTACTTCATGCCTTGCACAGCAGGGGGAGAATTTGGTGTTCCTTGGAAGCATAAAAAGATGCAAGGAACTCAAGCCTATCCAGAAGCTTGCCCATCAGTCCCCGAGCAGATGGATGGTGGTACTGTGGAGGACCTTTACTGGATACTCTGCCTTATAATTGGAGCAGTACTTGTGCTCTAATCCAATTGACTATCCCCTTCACCCTGGCATTTCATCAATCTGAGAAAGTAAAAACAAGACACTGCAGGCCAAGGGAAACTCCATATGAGTCCTTTGATCCTCAGCTTTACATAGATGTTATTGGGGTCCCACGAGGAGTGCCAGATAAGTTTAAAGCACGGAATCAAATAGCTACAGGATTTGAATCTACATTGTTCTGGTGGTTAACTATAAATCTATAAATAAAAATGCAGACTGGATAAACTATATTACAATCAGCAATGATTTGTAAATCATACTAGGGACTCCTTCAAAGGGACAGCTGAGCAACTAAGACCTACCAGCCTGGAAAAATAGAATAGCCTTAGATATGATATTAGCAGCCAGATGGCCTGGAAAAATAGAATAGCCTTAGATATGATATTAGCAGAAAAGGGAGATGTTTGCATCATGATTGAAACTCAATGTTGTACCTTTATTCCTAATAATACTGCCCCTGACGGAACTATAACAAGAGTGCTGCAAGGATTAACAGCCCTATCCAATGAACTTGCCAAAAATTCTGGACTAGATGATCCTTTTTCCAAAAGATAGAACATTGGTTTAGTGGATGGAAAGGGATTTTGACTTCAATTCTCACCTCATTACCTCTTGTTATTGGTATACTTATTCTCACAGGCTGTTGTATTATTCCCTGCCTTCAAAGTTTTATACAAAAACTTGTCTCTGCCACTGTTACAAAGCTAATTCCTAACTTTCCTCCACCCTAATCAGAATGATTACTTCTATTAGAAGGACAAACAGAGCAATTGAGTCAAGACATGTTAAACAAGTTTAAAGAGGAATTATAAAATAAAAGAGGGGGGAATTGTAGAAAATGAAATACAGGTTCCTCTTCAAAGGGACATTCCTCTCAGTCTAATTCAGAATAGATAGTAACCTCTCTTAGAAGCAAAATTTACTCAAAGTCCTGTGCTAATATTCTTAAATTCTGCTAGTTGTAATAAAGAAATCAATATACTCTGTTCTTAGCTCCACATTTTAGCCTAGATATTTGCCCTGGCTTGCCTGAACAGGTCCAATCAAGCATTAGGTCATAGCCTGTTCCTCTTTCCTTATTTGGAAGTGTTTTTGCCTCTCTCAGCATTCCATAAGTTACTTCCTCTCTTCCTTTGTTCTCCTCTGCCTTTGCCTCTTTTGGGAAGTTCTAAGTTGCTAGCCAATCAGGTCGAGTACAGAATGTGAGGTCCTGTTCCAGCCAGTGGAAACCGGACACAGCAGTAGGATGGATGCACCAGGTTATAAATGACCCTGTCTCTTTTGTTCGTGTGTGCCCTTGTGGCAAGACTACTAGTGAGCAGCACCCTTTCTGCAGAAAGTAAACTAGCCTTGCTAAGAGATCCTTTGTCTCAGTGTTGATTTGTGTGACTCCGACCACCTGTTCCCAACATACACTATCACTGCTACATGTTTAAGTATTTTGTTATTTTTAATGTGTTAGATTACTAATCATTAACCAATGTATATAACAGAAGCTTAATTTAGTGTTTCAATAAATCTCTGATAAATAATAGCTGTGATTTGTCTTATTTTCCTGAGAATTTTTTTTTTTTTTTCTGAGACAGAGTCTCATTCTGTCACCCAGGCTGGAATGCAGTGGCTCCATCTCGGGTCACTGCAAGCTCTGCCACCCTGGTTCAAGCAATTCTCCTGCCTCAGCCTCCCGAGTAGCTAGGATTACAGGCTCTTGCCACCGTGCCCAGCTAATTTTTGTATTTTTGGTAGAGATGGGGTTTCACCATCTTGGCCAGGCTGATCTTGAACTCCTGACCTCAGGTGATCCACCCGTTTTGGCTTCCCAAAGTACTGGGATTACAGGCGTGAGCCACTGCACCCAGCCTTCCTGAGAAAATTTTATAACCACAGAAAGACTTTTAATTTCCTACTTCAGATTGCTAAAATAGCATGGAAATATTAAAGAATATATTAATTTTTTAAGTATAAATGTTTTCATTTTCAGTATAATAAATGATGAATTATAGATTAACTTTTTTTAATTTCAGGCTTTTGTTGAAAAGACAATTCAATTTTTTAAACTATGGTTACCATATTTTTCAAAGAACAACTAGGAGATAGGCCTGAGACTGGGACAGATGATTTGACTTAAAATATCTTGAAAAATCCCAGAAAAATATATCTGTAACATATCTGCCATCATTATAAGAGAGGAAAAAAACTTTTCAAAACTAATCCTTGAAACAGTAATAAACTTTACAGTTTTATAAGTAGCAGAAAAGAATAGTACCTGGCTTGGGCTACTATGGATTATGAAAGGTTTATTTTGTTCCACTTTCCAGACTCCCTTTACCTCCATTCCATCTCAGCACAACCCCACCTTCACATTTCTATAAATGTTCGTTTCATACCTTCAGAGTTCTGAAAAGTTAGCTAATTCCCTCTAAAAGAACATTAATATATATTTATTTTAATGGTGAACTATTGAAGACTTAAAAAATCCCCAAACCTCTAAAACCCAAAGAAATTTATCTTATCTCTACTACTGGAATTTTCAGTAGAATGGAGAAGACTATTTGGGGTAGGGATTTCTGAATCCTTTAATTCTCCCCAGGTAACTCCTACTCTAATCACTAGAAGAAATAGAAGTGATATACATTCTTGATAAGACTGAATTAAATAAATGTTAAATTTTCTGTTATTTATGTTTCTGACATTCCACAGCCACATTACTATGAAACTCCATTCTGAATAAGACTGAATTAAACAAATAGTAAGGCTGAATTATATAAATGTTAAATTTTATATTGAGTTATTTATGTTTCTGACATTCCACAGCTACATTTCTATGAAACTCCAATATTAATTTAATCATTGATCTGGAAACACAATACTAGTTTGCTTTTTATAGTTTTCATTTCTTTTCACCACTGAGACATATTAGGTATAATTGCTCCAAGAACCTAAGGACCCAAATTAAACAGATGGATATTATGAAGAAGGAAACCAATAATACCTCACACCCATAAGCCCCAAAAAACTTCTCAGAAAAGTTACAGCAAACTTTGTCCTTGAATTGTGATTTTTAAGTACTATGGGTCATTTTTCCAAAATGGATTTTAAATTATGGAATGTGGGCTGGGCATGGTGGCTCATGCCTATAATCCCAGCACTTTGGGAGGCTGAGGAGGGCAGATGATGAGGTCAGGAGTTCGAGACCAGCCTGACCAACATGGCGAAACCCTGTCTCTACTAAAAAATACAAAAATTAGCCAGGCATAGTGGCGCATGCCTGTAATACCAGCTACTTGGGAGGCTGAGGCAGGAGAATCACTTGAACCCAGAAGGCAGAGGTTGCAGTGAGTCGAGATCACGCCATTGTACTCTAACTGGGGCAACAAGAGCGAAACTCCATCTCAAAAAAAAAAAGAAAAATTATGGAATGTGAATTTCACCTAAAATTACTAATCATGGGGGGATCAACTGAATTATTTGTTATTTGTGTTTTCATTTTACTTACAGATCGAATCATAAAAATAAAAGATATTGACATAAGATTGCTTATAGAAAACAGTTCAAGTGGACAGTTAATTATAATCTACAAAGCACAATTCATCTCTTTCTTCCCAAATGTCTTTCCTTCCTTTAATTTCCTTATTTATACTAATTATTCTAGTCCCTTTCTCATTCTACTGATGAACATGCACCTTACCACTACCAGCTGAATCTTCCTCAAGATCACTTTCATCCTCTTCCTGTTCCACATAAAAACTTTCAGTGGCTCCCAGAATAAAATAAAAACACCTTAGCCAAGCATTTAAGGGTATGGTGTAATAAAAGCAGCAGCATTTTTCAAGTGCTGACCAAATGCCAGGTATTGTGGTAACTGCTTTATATCATCTCATTTAATTTTCACAGTAATCCTCAAAAGGTGGGAACTATATTATTGGCCCCTTTTTCAGAGAAGGAAACTGAGGTATAGAGAATTTAAGCACCTTGTCCAAGGTCACATAAGTTTCAAGTAGGGACACCAGTATTTAAACTCAATCTCAAGAGGACATGTACTTAACCCTTTTATTATTCTACCTACGTTATAGCCTACCTGTGGAAACTATGACCCACTGCTCAATAAGGCAATCTTGTCACCGTCCTCCAACACGCCACTTTCACTCACAGCTCTAAGATTTTGCTCATGCCCTTTCCCTTTATATTGCATATTCAAATCCCATCCATTCTTCAAGGCCCAGCTCAAGCCCAACATGCTCTGACTTCCTATTCTCCCACCACCCTGTAGCATGGAATACCTGCTCCGCCAATTTTAACCTTTAATCACAGTCTTTCTGATATTTTTAAATAATTGTTGAATGTGTCCATAACTTATAATCTCCCACCTAACAAATATCCAGAGGGCAGGAACAACCAATTGTATCTACAGCAATACTATACTCACAATGGAAATTCAATAAATGCTTGCTAAAAACAGAAATGCAGATAGCCTTGCAAAATAAATGCTGTGAACTTCATAAGCACTAGCTTAGTTACAAAGGTACATCTTCCTGAAATCTCTTTAAGCTATATTTTACAGGGTTGTGGAAGTATATATGCAAAATATTAGCAACAGACAAAATAGTACTGTTTTTTGAACTTTGTATTGAAGTATAACTTACAAACAGAAAAATACAAAACCTATGTGTACAGCTCAACGAATTTTCAAAGAAACATACCCATGTACCAGCAACCAGATTAAGAAAAAGAACATCACATCCCAGAAGTTCCCCCATGCCATAAGAGTAACTACTATTCTGACTATTAGCACTATAAATTAATTTAGCCTAAATAAACCTTTCTAAAATTATTGTTACAACCTTTTATATTTGAAGAATCAAATATATTACTCAAATATGCTATTTTTTAAACATTTAAGAAATGATCCATTTTGCCTGAGTCTCTCAAACAATGGCCTTGAACATATATATTGAACATACAATAATCTTCTTATAGAAATTATTTTCTCATAGAAAATTATTGGTGAGACAGAAGTTGGTAAATCAACAAGCTGCCAATATGTACAGTTCCTAACAAATACAATGTTTATGGCCAATAGCAAAATAAAGAAAGAGGGGGAAATTTCATGTATTATTGTCAACTATGACTGTGGTTATATCTACAAATAAAACACTGTGAAAAAAGGTGACATATCCTGTAACTCACAGAGGAAAAACTCATCACATCGGTCAGTTTGCCAACCCCTTGTGAGCTTGCTTACCTGCCCAGTCCAGGAATTCAACACACTCAGTCTGAGAATATCTAGCAGCAACGTCTCGAGCCCTTTCTTCCCGGAAGTTCAGAGCTTCTATATCAACATCCAGTTCTACCAGTGCTTTCAAAGTTTCCAAACGACCCCAGGCTGCAGCACAGTGTAAGAGTGTATACCCTAACAAATGGAATGAAGATGGTGAGATCAAACAGACAACACTGTTTTAGGCTAATTTACGTAGTGGAAGATCATAATGGTGATCAAGTATTGAACAATTACCATGGGCCAGGCACTATTCTGTCTTACATATAGAAAACTCATTTAGTTTTATAAAACCACTATGATGTCAGAACTATTACAGTTCTCATTTTATAGACAAGGAAACTAAAGTCCAGGTGGGGTAAGAAACTTGCCCAAGGAAACATCTCTGGCAAACAGTAAATGACGGATGCAAGATGCCAACATAGACTATCTGAAGCCTGAGCTCTTCAACATCATGGGAGGAAGATGGCAATCTCCCTAACGGTCATCTATTCTAAACACAACTGGACTGTGATTGTAAAGAATTTTTATCAAACTCTAACCACTCTAGCATTATTGTTAGCACAATCATACAAATTACTAAAACTGTGTATACCTTAGGTTTGGAAATTCTTTTAATTAAAGCTAAAATTATGGCCCATCAAATTAGAAAGTCATTTCTTAGACTTTCTCAAGTGACTGCCATGAGGTATAATTGTAAACAAGAAGGATATGGAAGGCATCTTTAAATTTTTTTCAGATTCATTTTTTAAAAATTAAATCAAAGATCATTGTTTGAACTTGCCCACAAGGACATACATACTTCTTTTTACTGCAATTCACTTTATTGCACAGAGGGACAATACTCTTAAGCTTTCTAGAGGCTTCCTCGTGTGATAAAGGGATAACCCCAGTCATTCCCTTAATCTCTTGTGTCTAAATTCTCTAAACTATTTTTTCAGACAGGGTCTCTCTCTGTTGCCCAGTTTAGAGTGCAGTGGCATGAATAGCTCACTGCAGCCTCGAACTCCTGGGCTCAAGCAATCTTCCCACCTCAGCTTCCCGAGTAGCTGGGACCATAGGCTCATGCCAGCATGCCCAGATCATTTTTTTTTTTTTTTTAGATAGAGTCTTTCTCTGTTGCCAGGCTGGAATGCAGTGGCACGATCTCGGCTCAGTGCAACCTATGTGTCCCGGGTTCAAGCTATTCTGCCTCAGCCCCTCAGCCTCTGGAGTAGTTGGGACTACAGGCATGCCCCATCACATCCAGCTAATTTTTGTATTTTTCGTAGAGATGGGATTTCCTCATGTTGGCCAGGATGATCTTGATCTCTTGATCTCATGATCCACTTGCCTCAGCATCCCAAAGGGCTGCGATTATAGGCATAAGTCACCGCACCCAGCCAATAATTTTTTAAAATTTTGTAGAGACACAGTCTCAGTATATTGCCCAGGCTGGTCTGGAACTCCTGGGCTTAAGCAGTCTTTCCCTGGCCTCCCAAAGTGCTAGGATTACAGGCATGAACCACCGCACCCAGCCACTCTGAACTTTTTGATCCAACATGTCAACAGAAGGTTGTAGAGTCATATACTCAGTTTTTTCTCTGAAGCATGCTTTTCTGACAGTGAATCTTAATTTTCATGTCTTTGCCATATAGACAGGCTTGGAATTTCCCAAATTATCCTTTTCTCAATTTATTTTTCCTCTGGTATTTTCCTATAAGCAGCAAGAAGAAACCAGGAGCACCTGCAACACTTAGCTTAGGAATCCCCTCTCTAAATAAGGTTTCATGGTGACATAGAATCAGAATGAAGAAACAGAATATTTTAGAGTGTATCATCAAGTCTTAATAGAGTATACACCTATTCCCACACACTGGAAAATACCTACCAAAAAGATGGCAATATTCATGTCAACCAGTCACAATACAACCTTCCTTGAATAGTGTTAGGGAACACTGCCAAATACTGATTTGGGTCTCTCCTTCTCCTTTATATAGTGTTTTTTTAAATATTACTATTATCCTCATTTTTATAGATGAAGACACCATAGCACAGAAAGGTTATATAATTTGCCCAAGTCACATAGTCAAGTTAATGGAAAGCTGGAGTTTTAACTCAGGTAGTCTGGCTGTAAAATCCATGCTGTTAACGAATTTATTACAGAATCCTTTTGTAACTTGATTTTTGCCTCAATATTTTTGAGAGTTATCCATTTTAATACCCAAAAAGCTAATTCATTCCTTTTAATTATTGTGTAATATTCCATTGTATGAAAATACCATAATGTATTTATCTACCCTCCTATTATTTATTTCCAGTGATTAACTGTTATAAGCAAGGCTTGAATAATCATTTTTACACTTATGTCTTCTTGTAAGCATGTGTGAGAGTTTCCCAAAGACATATCTCTAGAAATGGAAATTAGGATCATCAGGTATGTCCATTAACAACTTGATATAAATGTTCTAAAAAGTGATTACATCAATTTATAATCCCTCCTCAGAGTGAAGGAACTCCCATTTCCCACATCTTCAGCAATGTTTAATACTGTCAAATATTTAAGTTTTTCTGACTCTGATGAGTCATGGTAGCCCATTGTTTACATTTGCTTTTATAGTGAAGTTAAACATATTTTCATTTATTTATTGGCCATGAGAGTTTCTCTCCCATAAATTGCATGTTCCTAACCTCTGCCTATTTTTCTATTGGGTTGAATTCTAAGCCTATTAACTAGTAGACTGTCTTTACATAGATATATCCTTTGTGGCTTATTTTGTCACTTTGTTTATGAAACCTTTTGGGCATAGTTCAAAATTTAGATAGATAGATAGACTGACAGAGAGATATTTTCCCTTAGTGGTTGGGTTCTTTATATCTCAAGATACTCTGTGATGTCTCAAGAATATAGCAATACTCCTCTATTTTTCAAAAAGTTTAAAATATTTTGCTTTACACATTCATGTCTTACAATCACCTGTAATTAATTTTTATGTGTGGTAAAAAGTAGGTATATATCAACCATTGTGGAAAACAGTGTGGCGATTCCTCAAGGATCTAGAACTGGAAATACCATTTGACCCAGCCATCCTATTACTGGGTATATACCCAAAGGATTATAAATCATGCTGCTATAAAGACACATGCACACATATGTTTATTGTAGCATTATTCACAATAGCAAAGACTTGGAATCAACCCATATGACCATCAGTGACAGACTGGATTAAGAAAATGTGGCACATAAACACCATGGAATACTGTGTAGCCATAAAAAAGGATGAGTTCGTGTCCTTTGTAGGGACATGGATGCGGCTGGAAACCATCATTCTTAGCAAACTATCACAAGGACAGAAAACCAAACACCGCATGTTCTCACTCATAGGTGGGAATTGAACGATGAGATCACTTGGACACAGGAAGGGGAACATCACACACTAGGGCCTATTGTGGGGAGGGGGAGGGAGATGGATAGCATTAGGAGATATACCTAATGTAAATGACAAGTTAATGGGTGCAGCACACCAATATGGCACATGCATACATATGTAACAAAACTGCACATTGTGCACATGCACCCTAGAACTTAAAATATAATAATTTTTAAAAAATCTATATCATAGCCACACCTATACATATGGGGGAATTGGACAACGGGTAGACATTTATCTACATCAATATTATGCTATGGGAGGGTGGCACAAATCATAGTTAGGCATCTTAGTATTTTTGTCATAGCACATGAGCAGGTATCACATGCCAATTTGCAGTGGGTCCTATGTCTGCAAATACAGGCAACGTGTAACAGGAATTAAGCATTTTGTCCTGACAAATCAGGTCTTAAACTATAGGTCAGTCTCTAGCTGTGAGGCTTGGACAAGTTCCTTTTCCTTTCTAAGCCTCAGCTTCCTCATTGATCAAAAGAGATAATACAGAACATCTTTAGATAGTTTTTAAAAGAATTAAATCAGGTAAGACATGTAAAGTACTTTGCACTATATCTGGGAATACCTGATGGCAGCAACTTCTATGAGTCATAGAATAGATATATTTGCCAATCTATTTACTTTGTGTCTTTTTCTGTTCCCAATGTTTTCTGGTGGCTAAAAGAAAAGAAAAAGCAAGTATGATAAAGACTAATTAAAGAGTTGTTCCTCAAAAGACAAAAAAAAATGGTATATAATTTTATTTTTTTCCAGATGAATAATAAACATTCTCTGGCATCATATACTAAATAGTTCATTTTCCCCACTGAAATTTAGAGTCAGCTTCTCAGTTGCTTTTTAAAAAGATATTAACTAGATTGACAAATTAATTTGGAAGAAATTAAGAGAAACAGCATTATGAAATTTAATCTCACTATTGAGACACATAAACACTTTGTGTGGTCTTTCATATGAATCAATAAAGTTTCATACTTTTTGCCATAAATGTCTTACAATTCTTATTTTATTATTATTATACTTTAAGTTCTAGGGTACATGTGCACAACATGCAGGTTTGTCATATGTGCCATGTTGGTTTGCTGCACCCATTAACTTGTCATTTACATTAGGTATATCTCCTAATGCTATCCCTCCAACCAGCCCCCCCACCCTACAATGTGTGATGTTCCCCACCCTGTGTCCAAGTGTTCTCATTGTTCAGTTACCACCTATGAGTGAAAACATGCACTGTTTGGTTTTCTGTCCTTGTGATAGTTTGCTGAGAATGATGGTTTCCAGTTTCATCCATGTCCCTGCAAAGGACATGAACTCATCCTTTTCCATGGCTGCATAGTATTCCATGGTGTATATGTGCCACATTTTCTTAATCCAGTCTATCATTGATGGACACTTAGGTTGGTTCCAAGTCTTTGCTACTGTGAATAGTGCCGCAATAAACATACGTGTGCATGTGTCTTTATAGCAGCATGATTTATAATCCTTTGGGTATATGCCCAGTAACGGGATTGCTGGGTCAAACGGTATTTCTAGTTCTAGATCCTTGAGGAATCATCACACTGTTTTCCACAATGGTTGAACTAGTTTACACTCCCACCAACAGTGTAAAAGCATTCCTATTTCTCCACATCCTCTCCAGCATTTGTTGTTTCCTGACTTTTTAATGATTGCCATTCTAACTGGCATGATATGGTATCTCATTGTTGTTTTGATTTGCATTTCTCTGATGACCAGTGATGATGAGCATTTTTTCTTGTGTCTTTTGGCTTCATAAATGTCTTCTTTTGAGAAGTGTCTGTTCTTATCCTTTGCCCACTTTTTGATTGGGTTGTTTGTTTTTTTCTTGTAATTTTCTCCCATTCTGTAGGTTGCCTGTTCACTCTGATGGTAGTTTCTTTTGCTGTGCAGAAGGTCTTTAGTTGTTGTTGATTTCTTTTCTTTTTTTTTTTTTTTTCAGATGGAGTCTTGCTCTGTCACCCAGGCTGGAGCACAGTGGCATGATCTCGGCTCACTGCAACCTCCACCTCCCCGGGTTCAGTGATTCTCTTGGCTAAACCTCCCAAGTGGCTGGAATTACAGGCACATGTCACCACGCCCAGCTAATTTTTGTATTTTTAGTAGATATGGGGTTTCACCATATTGGCCAGGTTGGTCTCGAGCTCCTGACCTTGCGATATGCCTGCCTCGGCCTCCCAAAGTATTGGGATTACAGGCATGATCTGCTGCTCCCGGCCTGGTCTTCAGTTTAATTAGATCCCATTTGTCTATTTTGGCTTTTGTTGCCATTGCTTTTGGTGTTCTAGTCACGAAGTCCTTGCCCATGCCTATGTCCTGAATGGTATTGCCTAGGTTTTCTTCTAGGGTTTTTATGGTTGTAGGTCTAACATTTAAGTCTTTAATCCATCGTGAATTAATTTTTGTATAAGGTGTAAGGAAGGGATCCAGTTTCAGCTTTCTACATATGGCTAGCCAGTTTTCCCAGCACCATTTATTAAATAGGGAATCCTTTCCCCATTTCTTGTTTTTGTCAGGTTTGTCAAAGATCAGATGGTTGTAGACGTGTGGTGTTATTTCTGAGGCCTCTGTTTTGTTCCATTGGTCTATATCTCAGTTTTGGTACCAGTACCGTGCTGTTTTGCTTACTGTAGCCTTGTAGTGTAGTTTGAAGTCAGGTAGTGTGATGCCTTCAGCTTTGTTCTTTTTGCTTAGTATTGTCTTGGCAATGCAGGCTCTTTTTTGGTTCTGTATGAACTTTAAAGCAGTTTTTTCCAATTCTGTGAAGAAAGTCATTGGTAGCTTGATGGGGATGGCACTGAATCCATAAATTACCTTGAGCAGTATGGCCATTTTCACAATACTGATTCTTCCTATCTATGAGCACGGAATGTTCTTCTATTTGTTTGTGTCCTCCTTTATTTCATTGAGCAGTGGTTTGTAATACTCCTTGAAGAGGTCCTTCACATCCCTTGTAAGTTGGATTCCTAGGTATTGTATTCTCTTTGTAGCAGTTGTAAACGGGAGTTTCCTCACGATTTGGCTCTCTGTTTCTCTGTTATTGGTGTATAGGCATGCTTGTGATTTTTGCACATTGATTTTGTATCCTGAGACTTTGCTGAAGTTGCTTATCAGCTTAAGGAGATTTTGGGCTGAGAAGACAGGGTTTTCTAAATATACAATGAAATCATCTGCAAACAGGGACAATTTGACTTCTTCTGTTCCTAACTGAATATGTTTAGTTCTTTCTCTTGCCTGATTGCCCTAGCCAGAACTTCCAACACTACGTTGAATAGGAGTGGTGAGAGAGGGCATCCCTGTCTTGTGCCAGTTTTCAAAGAGAATGCTTCCAGTTTTTGCCCATTCAGTATGACATTGGCTGTGGGTTTGTCATAAATAGCTCTTTTTATTTTGAGAAACATTCCATCAATACCTAGTTTATTGAGAGTTTTCAGCACGATGGGCTGTTGAATTTTGTCAAAGGCCTTTTCTGTATCTATTGAGTTAATCATGTGTTTTTTTGTCATTGGGTCTGTTTATGTGATGGATTATGTTTATTGATTTGTGTATGTGGAACCAGCCTTGCATTCCAGGGATTAAGCCAACTTGATCATGGTGGATAAGCTTTTGATGTGCTGCTGGATTCTATTTGCCAGTATTACATTGAGGATTTTTCGCATCGATGTTCATCAGGGATGTTGGTCTAAAATTCTCTAAAGGAGAATTTTAGAGAAGCTTGTTGTGTCTCTGCCAAGCGTTGGTATCAGGATGATGCTGGCCTCATAAAATGAGTTAGGGAGGATTCCCTTTTTCTGTTGATTGGAATAGTTTCAGAAGGAATAGTACCAGCTCCTCTTTGTAACTCTGGTAGAATTTGTTGTGAATCCATCTGGTCCTAGACTTTTTGGTTGGTAGGCTATTGATTACTGCCTCAATTTCAGAGCCTGTTATTGGTCTATTCAGCAATTCAACTTCTTCCTGGTTTAGTCTTGGGAGGGTGTATGCGTCCAGGAATTTATCCATTTCTTCTAGATTTTCTAGTTTGTTTGCATCATAGTATTCCCTGACGATAGTTTGTATTTCTGTTGGATTGGTGGTGATACCCCCTTTATCATTTTTATTGCATCTATTTCATTGTTCTCTCTTTTCTCATTAGTCTTGCTAGTAGTCTATCCCTTTTGTTGATCTTTTCAAAACAACAGCTCCTGTATTCGCTGATTTTTTGAAGGGTTTTTTATGTTTCTATCTCCTTCAGTTCTGCTCTGACCTTAGTTATTTCTTGCCTTCTGCTAGCTTTTGAATTTGTTTGCTCTTGCTTCTCTAGTTCTTTTAATTGTGATGTTAGGGTGTTGATTTTAGATCTTTCCTGCTTTCTCTTGTGGGCATTTAGTGCTATAAATTTTCCTCTACACACTGCTTTAAATGTGTCCCAGAGATCCTGGTATGTTATGTCTTTGTTCTCACTGGTTTCAAAGAACATCTTTATTTCTGCCTTCATTTCGTTATGTACCCAGTAGTCATTCAGGAGCAGGTTGTTCAGTTTCCATGTAGTTGTGGGGTTTTGAGTGAGTGTCTTAATCCTGAGTTCTAATTTGATTGCACTGTGGTCTGAGAGACAGTTTGTTGTGATTTCAGTTCTTTTACATTTGCTGAGGAGTATTTTACTTCCAACTATGTGGTCAATTTTAGAATAAGTGTGATGTAGTGCTGAGAAGAATGTATACTCTGTTGATTCGGGGTGCAGAGTTCTGTAGATGTCTATTAGATCTGCTTGATGCAGAGCTGAGTTCAAGTCCTGGATGTTCTTGTTAACCTTCTGTCTCGTTGATCTGTCTAATATTGACAGTGGGGTGTTAAAATCTCCCATTATTATTATTATGTGGGAGTCTAAGTCTCTTTGTAGGTCTCTAAGGACTTGCTTTATGAATCTGGGTGCTCCTGTATTGGGTGTCTATATATTTATGATAGTTAGCTCTTCTTGTTGAATTGATCCCTTTACCATTATGTAATGGCCTTCTTTGTCTCTTTTGATCTTTGTTGGCTTACAGTCTGTTTTATCAGAGACTAGGATTGCAACCCTGCTTTTTATTTTTTTTATTTTTTATTTTTTATTTTTTATTTTTTGCTTTCCATTCGCTTGGTAGATCTTCCTCCACCCCTTTATTTTGAGCCTATGTGTGTCTCTGCACATGAGATGGGTCTCCTGAATATAGCACATTGATGGGTCTTGACTCTATCCAGTTTGTCAGTCTGTGTCTTTTAATTGGGGCATTTAGCCCATTTACATTTAAGGTTAATATTGTTATGTGTGACTCTGATCCTGACATTATGATCTTAGCTGGTTATTTTGCCCATTAGTTGATGCAGTTTCTTCCTAGCATCGATGATCTCTATAATTTGGCATGTTTTTGCAGTGGTTGGTACCAGTTGTTCCTTTCCATGTTTAGTGCTTCCTTCAGGAGCTCTTGCAAGGCAGTCCTGGTGGTGACAAACTCTCTCAGCATTTGCGTATCTGTAAAGGATTTTATTTCTCCTTTACTTACGAAACTTAGGTTGACTGGATATGTAATTCTGGGTTGAAAACTATTTTCTTTAAGAATGTTGAATATTGGTCCCCACTCTCTTCTGGCTTGTAGAGTTTCTGCCAAGAGATTCGCTGTTAGTCTGATGGACTTCCCTTTGTGGGTAACCCAACCTTTCTCTCTGGCTGCACTTAACATTTTTTCCTTCATTTCAACCTGGGTCAATCTGATAATTCTGTCTCGGGGTTGCCCTTCTTGAGGAGTATCTATGTGGTGTTCTCTGTATTTCCTGAATTTGAATGTTGGCCTGCCTTGCTAGGTTGGGGAAGTTCTCCTGGATAATATCCTGAAGAGTGCTTTCCAACTTGGTTCCATTCTCCCAGTCGCTTTCAGGTACACCCATCAAATGTAGATTTGGTCTTTTCACATAATCCCATATTTCTTGAAGGCTTTGTTCATTTCTTTTTACTCTTTTTTCTCTAATTTTGTTCTCTTGCTTTATTTCATTAATTTGATCATCAATCACTGTTACCCTTTCTTCCACTTGAACGAATTGGCTACTGAAGCTTGTGCATGCATCACATAGTTCTCCTGCCATGATTTTCAGCTCCGTCAGCTCATTTAATGTCTTCTCTACACTGTTTATTCTAGTTAGCCATTTGTTTAATCTTTTTTCAAGGTTTTTAGCTTCCTTACGGTGGGTTCAAACATCCTCCTCTAGCTTGGAGTAGTTTGTTATTACCGACCTTCTGAAGCCTACTTCTGTCAGCTCATCAAAGTCATTCTCTGTCCAGCTTTGTTCCGTTGCTGTCGAAGAGCTGCAGTCTTCTGGAGGAGAAGACGTGCTCTGGTTTTTAGAATTTTCAGCTTTTCTGCTCTGGTTTCTCCCCATCTTTGTGGTTTTATCTACCTTTGGTGTTTGATGTTGTTGACCTACAGATAGGGTTTTGGTATGGATGTCCTTTTTATTGATGTTGATGCTATTCCTTTCTGTTTGTTAGTTTTCCTTTTAACAGTCAGGTCCCTCAGCTGCAGGTCTGTTGTAGTTTGCTGGAGGTGCCCTCCAGACCGTGTTTTCCTGGGTATCACCAGCGGAGGCTGCAGAACAGCAAATATTGCAGAACAGCAAATATTGCTGCCTGATCTGTCCTCTGGAAGCTTCATCCCAGAGCAGCATCTGCCTGTATGAGGTGTCAGTTGGCCCCTACCTGGAGGTATCTCCCCGTTAGGCTACATGGGTGTCAGGAGGCAATGTGTCCGTTCTCAGAGCTCAAACACCATGCTGGGAGAACCACTGCTCTCTTCAGAGCTGTCAGACAGGGATGTTTAAGTCTGCAGAAGTTTCTGCTGCCTTTTGTTCAGTCATACCCTGCCCACAGAAGTGGAGTCAACAGAGGCAGCAGGCCTTGCTGAGCTGTGGTGGGCTCCACCCAGTTCGAGCTTCCCTGGCTGCTTTGTCTACCTACTCAAGCCTCAGCAATGGTGGATGCCCCTCCGCCTGCCACGCTGCTGCCTCACAGGTTGATCTCAGACTGCTGCTCTACCAGCGAGCAAGGTTCCATGGGTGTGGGACCCACTGAGCCAGGCATGGGATATAATCTCCTGGTGTGCCATTTGCTAAGACTGTTGGAAAAGCACAGCATTAAGACAGGAATGTCCCATTTTTCCAGGTACAGTGTGTCATGGCTTCCCTTGGCTAGGAAAGGGAAATCCCCTGACCCCTTGTGCTTCCCAGGTGAGGCAATGCCCACCCTGCTTCAGCTCACCCTCCATGGGCTACACCCACTGTCCAACCAGTCCCAATGAGATGAACCAGGTACCTCAGTTGGAAATGCAGAAATCACCCGTCTTCTGCATCGATCATGCTGGGAGCTGCAGACTGGAGCTGTTCCTATTTGGCCATCTTGTAATGGACCCATGTCTTACAATTATTTTGTCAGATTTATTCCTAGTTCCTTTATCATTTTGTTATGAATAAGCTCTTTATTTTTATCACATTCCCTTGTTGTTGATGGTATATAGAAAGTTACTGATTGGGATATTGGTCTTATGTTCATATTCTTCCTAAACTCTCTTAGTACTAATAGTAGATTCCCTTGAATTTAAGTCTATGTACCTATGAATAATCAGAGTTTTGTTTCTTATACTCTGATCTTTATATCCAGTAGTATGCTGGTAAATGTATAACTAGTTACCTGGAGAGAAAAGCCCTGATTTGTATCATTAGCCAATTACTGTGATGTATGGCCCAACATGGCCAATTTCAATAGCTATCAACATGACATCAACCAATTCACAAAAACTCTGAAATTTTAACAATCAGTTCTTCAGAGCTCATAAAAGCTGGCTCTAGCACAATACTGTGTTATTTCTCTACCCTTCTTACTGCTCTTGCTGGAAACTCTATTATAATGATAAATGGAAGCCATAATAACAAATATCTTAGTCTTATTTCTGATTATAAAGAATGTTTCTGAAAAATTCAATGTTGGGTAAGTTCACTTCAGGTTTTTGATAGACAGCCTTAAGGAAAGTTTCTTCTATTCTGCTTTCCCTAAGAGCTTTCATCACAGGCCAGATGCAGTGGCTCATGCCTGTAATCCCAGTGCTTTGGGAGGCTGAAGTGAGAGCACTGCTTGAGCCCAGGAGGTAGGGAGGCTTGTCTCAAACTCCTGGGCTCAAACTATCCTCCCACCTTGGCCTCCCATAGTGCTGGGATTACAGGTGTGAACCACCATACCTGGCTCTAATGATTTTTTTTAAATCTTACTTTTTTTCTGTGTTAATGTTCTATGTTTTCAATTCCAAATATTATTTATGCTGTCTCTCTCTGATTAATATTATCAAAGGTCGGCTGGGTGCGGTGGCTTTGGGCCAGCACTTTGGGAGGCCAAGGCAGGTGGATCACCTGGGGTCAGGAGTTTGAGACCAGCCTGGCCAACATGGCGAAACCCCCTCTGTACTAAAAAATACAAAAATTAGCCAGGCATGTTGTTGCATGCCTGTAATCCCAGCTACTGAGGAGGCTGAGGCAGGAGAATTGCTTGAACCCAGGAGGCGGAGGCAGTAGTGAGCCAAGATTGCGCCACCGTACTCCAGCCTGGGTGACAGAACAAGACTCTGTCTCAAAAAAAAGAGAACGACAACAAATATGTGTGTGTGTGTGTGTGTGTATACATATATAAAATCAAATGTTTTTCAACTGTCATTTTCACTGAACCTGATTTTGGTATTGTCAATCCTTTCCTTCCATCTATTCTGTTTTCTATTTCCTTTCTTTCTTGCTTTTCTTTCTTTTTTTTTTTTTTTTTCTTTTTTGAAACAGAGTCTTATCATGTCACCCAGGCTGTTCTTGAACTCCTGACCTCAAGCAATCCTCCTGCCTCGGCCTCCCAAAGTGCTGAGATTATAGGTGTGAGCCTCTGTGCCTGGCCTCTGGCCTATTTCTTTATTTTCAATGTCATTAATTTTTTCAATTATTTTTCTTTTACTTTCTTTGGTTACTCAGTTGTTCTTTTTCTAACTTCTTCAGTCAAATGTTTTGTTTCCTAATTTTTTTATGTTTTGTATATTATAATATAAATATTATACTAGAATTTTAATTTTAGTTGTATCCCATGGGTTCAGACATAGTGATGCTGTTGTCACTTGAACATTTCATAATTTTCATTATTTCTTCTGTGACCAATAGATGATTTAAAGTGTGTTCTTGGTTGGGTGCAGTGGCTCACACCTGTAATCCCAGGACTTTGGGAGACCAAGGTAGGTGGATCTCTGGAGGTCAGGAGATCGAGACCAGCCTGGCCAAAATGGTGAAACCCTGTCTCTACCAAAAAATACAAAAATTAGTCAGGCACGGTGACCCATGCCTGTAGTCCCAGCTACTCGGGAAGCTAAGGTATGAGAATTGTTTGAACCTGGGAGGCGGAGGTTGCAGTGAGCTGAGGTCATGCCATTGCACTCCAGCCTGGGCAACAGAGTGAGACCCTGTCTCAAAAAATAAAAATGAAAATAAAAAATAAGTAAGTGTGTTCTTGCTTTCAGTTTTCAGTTATCTTTTTGTTACTACTTTTTAATTTTATTTTGTCATAGTCACTGATCAAAGACTATATGCTATAGATTCTCTGACAGTTGTTAAGACTTCCTTTATGGCTTAACATACGATCAATATTTTTAAAATGTTCCATGTGAGCATGAAGAGAGTGTATATCCTTTCTTTGCTGAAGATCATGCTGATGATCATTTTTTTGTTTTCTACCACGACCACATATTACATTTGCAATCTGAAAAAGTAATTACTGAATTTAAAAAGCTAATTAGATGATTGCTAACAATTAATAAATCTTCAAGGGAAAGAGATAACAGTAAATTATTACACATTTACTATATATCAATTTACGATATGCCAAGCACTAAAATATTTATTTTATCCTATTTAATCCTCATTATACCCTGTAAGGAAAATATAATTATTGTCCCCATTTTGCAGATGGAAAAACAGAAACACAAAAAGATTAGGTAACTTGCCAAGTCACACAGCTAATAAATAGTGAAGCCTATGTTCTAAAATACTATACTATGTAATATCAACATTGACATTTACATGTATATACATACATATACCCATATAGATGTATATACACATATATGTAAAGTATAAAACAGGCACATCAAATATATCTAACCTGAAATATATTACATGGCATCTTTAGGTCATCATAAGTGATACTGATGAGAGAAAAAAGACAAAATACCTCTGGTGGTTTTTTCATTCAGATTCACACCGTATTTTGCCAAAGCTCTAATCACATCACTTTGCCCAGCCATGCAAGCTGCATACAACAAATTTCTCCCAACGATGTCTTCTTCTAAGAGAAGCTGCATGGCCTGTTCATGATGAGGATTCTCAGGATCTTCAAAAATCTTCTGCAAACCTTCTACATCCCCTGTGAGAGCAGGTTGTAAAAGGGGGTTCCTGGGGCCTGTTTCCTCTGGTTCTTGGACTTCTTCTTCTTCATCTTCCTCTTCCTGCTGTGAGAAAAATTCTGAACTCTCTGACTCTGGAGGTCCTTCTGACTCCATTAACTCCAAAAATACCTATGACCAAAAAAATAAAAAAGTGATAAAAATCTACTCAAACACATCAGTATTTGTTCATTTATTTGCTCAGTCAACTGACAATATAGATGGTATAAAAATACTTAACTAGTTGAAAATAACTATAAAGTAAGATACTTCAGCAATTCCATCAATAAAGTTTATTGTGTACCTATTACGACTAAGTACATATAACACAGCTCAAGTATATACTAAAATGTTAAACGTGTGAAATAAATAATAAATTCAATAGAAACAGAAGAAAGATTGTATGATCTAAATTCATTAGGAAGAGATTGAAAAAGAATGTCTAAGAGACCCACCTGCCTAAATAAGGGTCCCTGTATGAGAGAAGTGAGAAATATAATTGGGTTACTGGAACCAGATTATAAAGACTTTAAAAATTAGGCACCGACATTTAAACAGAATTCATTCGCTCAGTAACACATACTGAAAGCACTGTGTAAATTGTGAAAACCAGAATCAGATTTATTTCCTACCCTCAACAAGTTACTATTTCAAGGGAAAAAATATGAAATGCACAAAATAAGTGTAATAAAAGGTGACAAGTAGTAAATACCATAACAAAAGAAATGCTATAGGAGTTTAGAAGGGATAAGATTAATTCTAGATAAAATTATTCAAGGATGTCTCTTTTTTTTCACATCAGACAGGAAACGTGCCCATGTTGTAACAAGGTTTGAAGGAGGTACCTCTCAAACATGAGCATGAAAACCCAATAATCACACCTATGAATTACAAAAGGATCTAACTAAGGATGTCTTGCTAGTGCTTCAGTCTGTCAGAACACAATATTAAACCGGGAAAGATTCTGAGAAGAGTACCAGAGACCCTTCACACATACAAGAATGTTTGTGGCATCACTGTTCACAACAGCAAAAAACCCAGAAGGGAAAACCAATGTCCAAGAAGGGGAGCATAAACCGGTATATTCACACAAAATGGTATATAACTGTTAAAAGAAATAAATTACAGTGGTATGCCATACGGTAGGCAGCTTCTGACAAGGCTCCCAATGTCCCACCCCTGCCTCCTGGTATTCATACCTTTGTGTAATTTCCTCACCTTGAATGTGGGTTGGATCTAGTGACTGGCTTCTAATGAAGAGAATACAGCAATAGTGAGGGGATGTAAATTCTGTAATTCAATTACAGTAGACTGTGATTTTGTCTTGCTGATATTCTCTCCCTTGCTCTTCTCATGCGCTGTGATGGAGAAGGCCACCTTTCAAGGAAGGAGGGTGATCTCTGTTCAACAGCCAGTAGGAATCAAGGCTCTTAATCCAATTCCATAAGGAACTTAATTCTGCCAGCAATCACCGAGTGAGCATGGAAGTAGATCTGGCCCAGTTAACCTTGAGGTGACTATGGCCTCAGGCAACACCTTGATTATAGCCTCATGAGAAATCTTCAAGTAGAGGATCCAGCTAACCTGTGCCTAGATTCCTGACCCACAGAAACTGTGAGATAATCAACGAGTGTTGTTTTTAACCTAACAAGCTTGGGGCTAATTTGTCACACAGCAGTAAGACACAGAACAATATAAATGAATCTTATCAATATATCACATGAAAAATATAAATCCAAAAGACTTTATATATATATAAAGATATATTTTTGTCAAGTGAAAAGTAATTAAACAGACTTTTTAGGAATACAAGTAGATGCAGTAACACTACACAGAAATAAAAGACAAAAAGCAAGATTGAACACAGATTCAAGATCATGTTTACCAGGATGAAGGGTAGTGGGAGAAGATGAGATGCTGGAAATGTGATAAAGGGAATCATATGTTTAGTAAAGAATATTAACATTTAAGTTGAGCCATCAGGAATGGGCAAGACTGCCATTCAGAAGTCAGAAGGAAGGAAATTCCAGATGGAATAACTAAGTTAAAGCACCAAAGCAAAGATCACAGGTATTTTTGGTAATGAGCATGTTGGCCAATTTGGTTAAGTATAAGCCATTCAAAATAAGCAAGAAGTCTGCTCTTAAAAAGAGCCTGGGATTGCATCAATAAGTCTGAACTTGATTCTGTAGGCAACTGGTAGAGCAAGGAACAATTAAGGACAGTTAGCTGAAGGTTTTAGTGCTAGGAACTAAGTAGGTTTCAAGGAGATTGGTCTGACAAGCCTGAGTGACATAGATTAGAGGAGTAAGAGACTAGAGGCAAAAAAGAAAAATTAATTAGACAGTTATTGGAGAAGTCTAAATTAGTGTGAATTAGGGCTTTAATTATTCACTCATATAATTCAGTGTTTAATGGATTCCTTCCTCTATGCCAGGCACTATGCTAGATCCTGAGGATTCAACAAGTTAGGAAAGATCCCTCCTATCATGAAGCATATATTCTGATTGTACGCAGGCAATAAAAAATAAAACAAACGTGATAATTTTAGACTGTTATAAGTGTTTCCAAGGAAATAAACATGGTGAAGCACTAGGAAGTAACAGGGAAGTGAAGAGAAAAAACTTGAAAAAGAAAAATCAAGGTGATATTGAAGTAGGACTGCAGAGAATGACAAAGACTATGAAGGCCACAGGAAAATGGAACAGAAATCCAAAGCAGGGGTTAAAGGCCAGAGAGCAAATATTTTAGGCTTGTGGGCCCTCTGTCTCTATTCTAACTACTCAACTCTGCAGTTGTTGCTTGAAAGTAGTTATAGACAATACACAAATGAATGGGTGTGCCTGTGTTTGAAGAAAACATTATTTACAAAACAAGTGGTGTTCCACAGGCCATAGTTTTCTGACCCTGTTCTTAAGAAATAACAGTCCTAAAGAGTGCTGAAAGAAAAGAAAACTGTCATTTACTTCTACGGTGAAGTAAAGAAAATAAATAGGATAATAGTTGAAAGCTCATTGTGATATGCATTTTAAATTGGTAGAATATTACAATCTTCTCTATTACTACCCTACATTAATCCCTTCCTTCTATAAATTTGTATAATGTTTGTAAGCCATTAGGAATTCTTTGGCTGTAAATAATAGAAAAGCCAAATAAGATTGACTATTTAAAAGTAGGAGATTCTTTTCACACATAATGAGAAATTTAAAGATGGAGATGGTTCAGCAGCTCAAAAATATAGATTCAATCTCTATCACTCCCTCATAGTTAGTGTGTAAGACTTTCATCTTCACAACTCTTGCCTCATGTTATAACTCCTGGAATCTCATCTTAATTCATGGCAGGAAAAATGGGGAATCTCCTAGAGGATACCAGTGATATCAATCCCTCCAATCCCTCTTAAGGGGAAAGCAAAACAAAAATCTTTCCTAACAAGTCCCAACAAACTTCCAGTTAATATCTCAAAGGCCAGACTGTACAATGTGGTGTGGCTACCCCATCTTTAAGAGGAGAGGGGGAGAAAAAAGCAAGTTTCTTGATTTTCCAGTCTCTATGATAGAGGCAAGCAAGGTAGACAGGGATTGGAAATGGGAGTTGAGTTACCCAATCAACAATGACTCAACCATAAGATTCGGTGCATGTCTTGTATTTGAGATGGTTTAGTTCAACTCTTTCATTTTACAGAAGAATTACAGTGGAAACTTGTAATTCTTCAGTGTCTGACATCCAACTCCCTATCCTTCCAACACACACACACACACACACCTTCTTTAAAGCACGCCTATCTCAGTTTCAGATAATTCTAATAAAAGATATAGCTAACTTCCCACACCAGAAGATAAAGAAGCAGGATTCTTCTTTTCTCTCTCTCAGTACAAGCCTGGGGGCAGGTACATTATTTAAGCTCAGCCAATTAGGGGCTCCATCCTACGATCTTGACTCTTAAACAAGGGATACAAGAAAATGAGGCTAGTTGAAGGGCATTCATCACAAGCGACAGAAATAGTATGCTGATCAAACTTCCTGCTATGAGAAGATGCTGTGGTTCTTGTGGTCTGATCCTCCACAGTTCCCTTGGTTTCCTCATTTTCAGCCTCCCAGTAATTACTAGTTGTCTTCCCCAAAATCTAATCTCCTTTTGTTTTGGAATAGAACCCCACCCTCTTTTCTTTTGGAATAGAAGCCCACCCTCTTTTCTTTTAACAAGACTTTTTTTAAACTGATATTTACGGTGGAATAAGACTATTTTCCAGTCTCTCTTGTAATATTGGTGTTGCCACATGCCCAAATAGTAAGCAATAAAATCTAAGCAGATATATAGAGTGCAAATTCCAGGAATGCTTAATTCCTTCTCACTGGATTTCAAGCATAATAGCTGGAGCTTGAAAGGATAATGGTTGGTCTCTTCAAATACATATGTATTATTTTATATCTTGTATAAATTATTTCTGTTATAATACATAATAGATATTAGTTTGACATTTCATTTTAATTTTATATGTAAATATATGTAACTTCTATCAATAGAGTGACCACATAATTTATTGATTGGTAACAATGGACAATTTTACCATGGATACATTGCATATATGCCTATATTTGTACATATATATTTCTTTTTAAAACAAAGCAATATTTCTCTTTACTATAGGTAACATATCACTGTTTTTTGTCCCATTTTTATTTTTTTAAAACTGGCTGCCACCTACTAAATTGACTGCATCACCCACTAAATGGGATGCAACCCACAGTGTGTAAAAACATGAGTCTTGAATAAGCACTATGGAGACTATACCAGGAAATCAACAAGAAGAACTCTAACAGAAGTTAAACAGCTTGTGTTTATGGTTAATAACTTGGGTGACATATGTCCCGATGTATGCAGGACATTTCCCGTTTTATCTGTTTTCCTGGTATAATTTTTAATAGCATCTACTTTCACTCTCAAAAGTGTCCATTATTATTAGACAATAATTTTGTCACTCTATTAATAGTAGTCATAATCTTTTGAAACATTTCTGCTAAAGATATCCATATTCAAACCTTGCAGAATAGAGGCAGGATGTGTTAGGAATGGCTTTCACTGGCACACCAGGGACCCAGCCATGAGACCTTGAAGATACTGAGAAATTCCTATTTTTGTTTCACAGGTATTCCTATTACGAGACCTAGAATAGCTTTACATCTCCTACATTCCAACTACCCAAATCCTATTTAGGCCGAGCTATAAACCCACTTTCTTCCTAAAACTTTCCTTAATTCCTCTCTTGAGTGCACACTGGCCTCTCAATATTCTGAACTCCAAAGGCCATTGTGTATAGTCTATACAATACAACCTACCAAATATGATATTATATTATTTTCTAATTGTTTCAAGTATGTAAGACATCTATTCAATTAGGTTGTAAACTTGCTGGGGGCAGGAATGAAGCTTTACATTTCTTTGTGTTACTTTCATACTTGCCACAATTCTTAACAAGTTGTATATATTCAATAACTCTTAAAGTCAAGCTTGCAATTCCCAGTGCTGCTTTTCGTAGCCCAGAGCAATGGGTTTTGGAGTCAGAGAGACTTGGGTTCACAATCCAATCCTGCAATTTATTAGCTGCATAATACTGGGCAATTTACCTACTCTCTTGTAGGAATAACACTAGAGTCTAGACTATGATTTTTCTAAGAATTAAAATAAATTAAATATGTACATGCCAAGCACATGAGGAACATTTAGTAAATACAAGCTACCATTATCATTATTAGGTCATCATCAAACCTCCAGCAAAATCATCCATGAAGCAAAAGAAAAGATGGTAATGCTACTATTTATTTTCTTTTTAAAAAAAAGAAAACAACAATAATAACAACAACAACAACAACAAAACAAGTTCTTGCTATATTGCACAGACTGGTCTTGAATTCCTGGCTCAAGCTATCCTCCTGCCCTGGATCCCAAGTAGCTGGGCTCACAATCTTCCTGCCTCCACCTCCCAAGTAGCTAGGACTACGGGCCCATGCCACCAGGCCCAGCTCTTTCTCTTTTTTGAATATTCCATAGTTTATTCCTATGCAGGGTATGAATAAATAATTTTCTACCCTACCACCACCAGACACTTGATTACCAACATATCATTCCACATCTAGAGATCAGTCTGATCCCAGGTAAATTCAGAGATATGCAGACAAAGTAGATCAAATCTTGCACTATGATTTGGGCCAGAATACTCACAGCTACTCTTGTTATACTCTTGAATGGAGCTTAATTTCTATATCAGCCCAGAACCAACATAATGAGGGCAGCGGTTCTCATATTCTTTGATCTCAGGGCTCTTTACAGTCTTAAAAATTGAGAACCCCAGGGAATTTTTGTTTATGTGGGTTATATCTAAATATTTATATGAGAAATTAAAACTGAGGCCGGGTACAGTGGCTCACACCTGTAATCCCAGCAGTTTGGGGGACTGAGGTGAGGGGATCACTTGAGTTCAGGAGTTCGAGACCAGCTTGGGCAACATGCTGAAACCCCATCTCCACAAAAAATACAGAAAAAAAAATAGCTGAGCATGGGGGCACATGCCTGTGGTCCCAGCTACTTGGGAGGTTGAGGTGAGAGAATCGTTTGAGCCCAGGAGGCAGAGGTTGCAGTGAGCCATGATCACGCCACTGCACTCCAGCCTGGATTACAGAGCAAGACTTTGTCTCCAAAAAACAACAACAACAAAAAAAAAAACATAAAGTACATATTAATTCATCTTAAACACATTACCTGTTAACAAAAAAAAAATAGTTTATGAAAAATAACTAGGCCTGAATACAACCAAAGATTAAGTAAGGGAGAATTCACCCTCTCTTCCTATTTTCAAGGAATAATGACAAGAAAAAAAGTATGTATATGTTTAGTACAAACAGAACCATCCATGTTTTTTCCAAATATTTTAGATCCAGGGCTGGTTTAATCCACCAATACAGAGGATTATATATATTGTATTGATTCTGTTTCTCTGAAGAACTCTAATACGAATAGCATTTTAATTTTATTTATTCTTTTTTTTTTTTTTTTTTTTTTGAGACAGGATCTCACTCTGTCACCCAAGCTGAAGTGCAATGATGCCATTACGTTTCACTACAGCCTGAACTCCCCGGCTGAAGCAATCCTCCCAACTCAGCCTTCCGAGTAGCTGTGACTATAGCTGCATGCCATCACACCAGGCTAATTTTTTAATCTTTTGGTAGAAACAGGGGGTCTGGCTATGTTGCCCATACTGGTCTCAACCTCAAGCGATCCTCCCACCTCAGCCTCCCAAAATGCTGAGATTACAAGTGTGAGCCACCGTGCCCAGCTGCAATTTACATTTTAGAAACCTTCTATTGGCCATGTGTTGGCCAACAACTTCCCAATACTTTCATGATGAGATCAGAGGTGATATTAATGAAAGTGGGCTTTTAAAAATATTACAGCATGAAACATGTTAACATTTGGAAAATTGATATAACTAAATGAAGCAACATTTTGCTAATGACTGCTTTTCTCCTTTACAAAATCAGCTTCACTCCCCCTGCCATTTTCCATTATGTTACAATATCAAGCATGGGTAAAAGATCCAAAGTATAAGACAGATCAATAGATTTTAATGTAACACAGTATGAAAAGTTCATTGACATGGCTTCAGATTCCACACTGCAAGTAGCTTTTAAGAAACTACCACTTGTGGCCGGCTGCAGTGGCTCACACCTGTAATCACAGCATTAAGGAGGCTGAGGTGGGCAGATCACAAGGTCAGGAGTTCAAGACCAGCCTGGCCAATATGGTGAAACCCCATCTCTACTAAAAATACAAAAAAAAAAAAAAAAATTAGTCGGGCATGGTAGCAGACACCTGTAGTCCCAGCTACTCAGGAGGCTGAGGCAGGAGAGTCACTTGAACCCGGGAGGCAGAGGTTGCCGTAAGCCAAGATTGTCCCACTGCACTCCAGCCTGGGGCAACAGAGACTGCATCTTAAAAAAAAAAAAAGAACCTACCACTTGTAGAGTTTTGGTGCAGTCACAAAAAATGTGCACAATTATCTGAAAAAGCTATTAAAATACTATTCCCTTTTCCAACTATATATCTATGTAAGGAGGAATTTTCTTTACACATTTCAAAACAACTTATTGCAACAGATTGACTGCAGAAGCAGACTTAAGAATCTGTCTCCCATTAAGCCAGAAATTAAAGACATTTGCAGAAATGTAAAATAATACCACTTTCTCACTAATTCTTTTGTTCTGGAAAATAGTTATTTTTATGAGAAATACATAATTTATGTTAACATGTGAATTTGTTATTTTTTAAGGAATTAATAAATATTTTTTAAATCCTCAGTTTAATTTCTAATTCTTATATCTAATACTGTATTAAAAGATATAACTCACATAAAGGAAAGCTCTTTTTGATCATTTTTTAAGAGTAAAATGGAGTCCTGAGACAACAAAGTTTCAGGGCACTGCCTTTGGATATACATGAGACCTAGAAATAGGGAAGTCTTGCAGGATGCTTGCCCTACTCAATTGCTATAGCAGGGCAAGGAGGCTTTGCAGGGAGGGAGGGCTGTGGTGCAAACCACTCCAGTCAGTGCTGAAGGGAAGTCACAGCAGGAACTCAGCGCAACTGAGTGAGCCAGGGAGCTCTACTGAGTCCTGACCAAACCAGGAGATACCTGTTCACAAGGTATATAAGCCAAAGGTTAACAAAGAACCACGAAAGCCCTAGGGAGCACCCGGTATACCAGGAACATCACCCCCCTCCCCCCGCCACAGCCAAGGGAAGGCAAAGGGACCCTGACACGTCCCCATAACTGATTCCATGAGCCATCCACATGCATCCACATAGCCGGGGGACCATCTCAAGGAAAGAATCCAAGAAGATACCTGAAAACCTAAACATTTGTATATAAGAGAAATTAAGCACTACCCAAAGAATTCAATTCTAAATTGAGCTAAACTTTAAAACCAATTGGACAGTTAGATTCTTTCCTAATAATCAATATGTAAATGCTCATGAAAGGAACTAGATCAGTCATACAAAAATAAATTACATTGTCTTTGCCCACAAAAGTAATAACATACATCAAAATTGTAACCCTGCTACATATAACTAAAGTTTCACATAGAACATGAACATGGGAGGGAAGAGGGAAAGCTGGAACTATGAAGGCAGAATGGCATTGCTTTAGTCTTGATTCTGTTACTAATTACGTGACTTTTCTGAAATGAGGATAGCACCTGGTCTGCCTTACTAAATCAGTCTAGAAAAATCTATAAACCTTTTTAAGTATAGAATGTGAATGCTTTCGAGGCACCCACAATAGAAAATCACATAGGTCATAGTCCCTACCCCGAAGGCTCTCACATTTTAGTAGGGAAGACACAAGTAAATCAGTAATGACAGAGTGAGATCAGGGATTCAATGGAGGTAGGCAAAGAGTGCTTTGAGAGTTAAAACGTGGACATCTACATTCAATTCTGGGTGGCGGTCTCAGAAAGGTTTCCCAGAAGAGGTGAAACCTTGATATTGAAGAGCAGGAGTTTTAAAAGGAGGAAAAAAGGACAATCCAGGTAACGGGAAGAACATAAACAAAGGGCAAAGAGGCAGGCGACGCAGCCTGAAGTTGTGATACAGGAGTAGATCCTTACGTGCCTTTTAAGCCAACTGATTTTTTTCATCAAAAAAAAAAATGTAGTCCCTTAAGGATTTTAAGTCCCAGCTCAAGGAGAAGGACCCCCAAGGGCAGCCGCGGGTACACAGGATTAAACAAAGAGAGGGCCTGAGGAACAGGATACAGAAAGTGTCAGCGCCGCCAGGTGATCCCGGAGGTCCCGCGAGGGGGCAACGGACTCTTCCGGGCACCAGAGTTTGCTCTTCGGCCTGAATTCCCTGGGGACCTTCTGCGATTCCCTCGCGCCTGCCCGCGGTGTAGGGGACCGGTGTGCAAAGCTCCGGACAGAAGCAGTTTGAGGACGCTGAGATTGAAGCCCACTCCCCTCCAGCCCTGCCCCAGCAACCTGGAGGGAAGATGTCCGTCTACCCCCTCGCACCCTTCCCCGAGTGCCCACCCGGCTCACGGCGCCAGGACCCCTAGACTCACCACACCCGAGCCCCAGCCTCCTCGGTTACCATGGCAACGGCGCACCGCGCGAGGCAGCGCCTCCCCCTGCGCCGCGGTTCCGGCAGCGCGGGAAGGTTATGCTTGGTGGCAAAGGCGCAGGAAGTGAGAGGGGAAAAACAGCCAGGAATTAATCCAGATAATTTCAGTTTCTGGGTGGCGTGTCGGTTTTTTCTTTGTTTTGTAAATTTTCTGTAATACTGTGTTTGTTTTAGAGTTTAAAAATAAGTTGTGCATATTGGTTGTTGGCCCGTCTAATCTTTGGCTTTTAAACGAAAGAATTTTCTGGAAATATGAGATTGCATTCTAAAAACTACAAAAGATTGTACGAATAACCCCTTAATTTTCCAGTTATTGGATATCTTTCTCCCATGGTTTATGGTCATTGTCACCAGCAAGGAGCGTTTCAGGCGACCTCACAAGTGCCAGCTACCTTAGGAGCAGAAGAAACTTGGAGACTATATCCCTCTTGATTCAGAAATTCAAGATGCAAAACGCAACGTTAAAAGGGGGGAAGCGAAGGAGGTGGAGGGACAAGGGGTTCGAAAGAAACAGCAGGGAAGGGTCAGGCATACCTAGTAATTATATCAATGTTCACCTGAATCACACAGTGAAAACAGGGAAGTTTTTGTGCTGAAGGCAAGTGTGAAGGAAAATATTCATTTCTTTAGTGCTTCTACCAGGAATCCATTAAGGAGTAGGTGAATGTTTTAGAGGGGCTCTGAACATTTGTGCTGACGTTCGAATAGCCTAGTTTTGAAATGAATATTTGACCTAAGGCCCAAGCAAAATTTCACCATTGTTACAGTAGGTAGGTAGTCAGGCATGAGCAGAGCAGGCTCCCCTAGCCCACACCAGGAATGTCACGTGACCGTCAGGTAATAGGCAGTTGTTAACTGTCTCTAAAATAATAATTGGTTGCATCCAATGCCAGGAAAACGCACTCTCACAATAGACAGAAAACACCTGAAACTGGTTATCAGCAGCTTCCCCATAAGATCTCAGGAGTTAGGTGATGTGAGAAACATACTCACCTGTCCAAACCCAAAGAATGGACTTAGAGGCATGAAGAACAGCAAAAGAGAGACTTTTCAATAACAGTCTTGCAAGATCAGGTGTCTGGTGAGCAGGCACACCCACTGCAGTTTCGTCAAGGAATTTATCACCTAGTGTACAAGTCCCTACCCCGGTTCCTCATAGGCTGAGTACTATGGGGTTACAATCTTCCATTACCTAAGTTTCATTATCCCCTTACAAGGTTACATCTTGTCTCCTTCCCCACTTTAAGTTTTGATTTCCCAATGACAAAACTTTCTTTCCTTTTATGGATTAGCCACCCCACCCCCCTATTCTTTTTCTCCCTCCCCTCTGACTTCTGTGAGTCTTATCACTCTTCCCAGATGTCTGTAGCGCACGGCTTGTCATGTCTGCAAGGGAGCTGCCCGGATTTGCTGGGGCCTGTTTTCTGAAAATGGACCACTTAAAAAGTACTTCTTGGGGCCGGGCGCGGTGGCCCAAGCTTGTAATTTCAGCACTTTGGGAGGCGGAGGCGGGCGGATCACAAGGTCAGGAGATAGGGACCATCCTGGCTAACAAAGTGAAACCCCGTCTCTACTAAAAATACAAAAAAAAAAAAATTAGCTGGGAGTGTTGGCGGGCGCCTGTAGTCCCGGCTACTCAGGAGGCTGAGGCAGGAGAATGGCGTGAACCCGGGAGGTGGAGCTTGTAGTGAGCCGAGATCGCGCTACTGCACTCCAGCCTGGGCAACAGAGTGAGACTCCATCTCAAAAAAAAAAAAAAAAAAAGAAAAAAAAAAGTACTTCTTACTGGTGAGTGGGCTCAAGGATACACATTAAGAGTCAAAATGGCGGAGTTTAACTAGTATATGACCTTCTTGGGTACATTCAACTGGTGAGAGAAGGATGCCTCAAGTGATCATGCATAGAACTGCAGTAAACACACTGCATGTACTCCTCTCCCAAGTGCTAGCAGGTCACTGCACATGCGGACAGCCCACCCCAAGAGAAGAACCGGGGAGAAGGGACGCAAAACCCCAGAAGTACGCCAACATATAAAACCCTAAGGCCAGGCATAGTGGTACACGCCTGTAATCCCAACACTTTGGGAGGCCGAGGCCCGCCGATCACGAGGTCAGGAGATTGAGACCATCCTGGCTAAACACGGTGAAACCCCGTCTCTACTAAAAATACAAAAAAAAAAAAAAAATTAGCCGGGCGTGGTGGCACGCGCCTGTAGTCCCAGCTCCTTGGGAGGATGAAGCCGGAGAATCTCATAAACCCGGGAGGCGGAGCTTGCAGTGAGCCCAGATCGCACCACTGCACTCCAGCATGGGCGACAAAGCGAGACTCCGTCTCAAAAAAAAAAAAAAAAAAAGAAACCCTAAGTCAAAGGTCAAACTGCACTTGATCTCTCAAAGTCACCCACTTGGCCCTTTCCAAGTGTACATTACTTCCTTTCATTCCTGCTCAAAAGCTTTTTAATAAACTTACACTCCTGCTCTAAAACTTGCCTCCATCTCTTCTTATGCCTTATGCCCCTCAGTCAGATTCTTTCTTCTGAGGAGGCGAGAATTGAGGCTGCTGCAGACCCATACAGATTCACCACCAGTAACACCACCATAAATCTGAACTTCTGAAATACAAGAATAAATTTGAATTTTTTCAAATGTGATTATTAAATTTTTCATATTCAAATAAGTTGTGGTAATCAAAATTTTGGAGTTTGACATTACAGACAGGAATGATAATCTGTCAGTTGCAAGCTTGCTCCTGCTGTCACTATACAACACATTTGTTCTACTCAACAATCATTTCTTACTGAAGGTGATGAAGAGCAAGGCTAAGTTCAGGTATTTCAGTTTTAACATGCCATTTTTTCATAGTCTTTGTTTTTTAATATCTGGATGGAAGATGACTTATGATACATAACTGTACAAAATTGTACATGATTCTGTTTTTCATTCATCTTCAGGGGATACAAAGAATTCCCACATATAACTGTTTCTTGAAAGTCTGAAGTGGAATTAAATAACTAAAAATTAAATAGAGTTTTTAAAGTTTTTTTTTGAGTGCTCTGAATGCTAATATTAGAAAGGTAGCAAGATACAAAAGGTTTGAGACCTAAAAGCAAAGATGCCCTGAGCTCCCCTTGAACTCCACGTCAGAAACAGCTGCGTGATGCATCTAGGCAGACCAGGTTAGAAACAGACAGGAGATCCATGGCAAGAGTATGGCCTAGATGCAGCAGAAAGACTCCCATGACACCCTCTCTTAGCCATACCCCCTGCAAGCTTGACCTGAGAGTACTGGAAAGAACCACTGGATTTGAAGGGGCTGAGTGCCCATGTGTAAGAGACATCTCAGCAATAACCTATGGGTATTAATGGAGGTCCAGATAAGACAGTGGAGGCCTGGTGAACAGAGAGCTTAAGCAGCAAATGATTAAGCACCATTCAAACTCCCCAGAAATTAGATCCCCTCTAGAAAATTATGGTGAGAGGTTTCCAAAATGATTGAAATTAGTTTTTTCCAACATAGGAGAATAGGCCCTCAGAATAGAAATTATTGTATAAAAAACTATATTTCTATGCCTTTTTTTTTTTTGAGATGGAATCTTGGTCTGTCACCTAGGCCAGAGAGCAGTGGTGTCATCTCGGCTCACTGCAACCTCCACCTCTTGGGTTCAAGCGATTCTCTGGCCTTAGCCTCCCAAGTAGCTGGAATTACAAGCACGTGTCACCATGCCTTGCTAATTTTTGTAATTTTTTAGTAGAGATGGGGTTACACCATGTTGGGCAGGCTGGTCTTAAACGCATGACCTCAGGTGATCCACCTGCCTTGGCCTCCCAAAGTGCTAGGATTACAGGCATAACAACCACACCCTGCCATATTTCTATACTTCATAGACTAAGAGTCATGTTCTTTGTACAATACCAATTTCTGATGAAAAACCTGGATAAACTAGTAGAGTAAGTTACTCCATGGTAACTTAATGTGCTATAATAATCATGTCTTATTGTTTGAAAGCCTATTATATGCTGAGTATTGTGTTAAATGATTCATATAAAAATTATCTCTAATCCTTATAGCAACTCTGTGAAAGTGATATTCTTTTTTTTTTTTTTTCGATATTATTCTTGAAACTGACACTTAGGAAGGTTGAGTCACCTACCTAAGACCACACAGCTAATAGGGCCAAACCAGGATTTGTACCTAGGTTAGTCTGGTTTAAAACACCAGAGGACTGCTACTTGTTAGCTATATGCTAATTAAATATTAGAGAAAATCTGCCAAAAATAATAACTATTTCAAAATAATTTACTTTGAGTCTTTCAGGCAATAATTAGATAATATTAAAACTACTCCCCTGGTGTACAACAAAAGAATTATTTCTCCGTGCAGCTAATCTCTACAGTTGAGGAGAATGAAATAGTGAACACCCATGGTTTTCACCCGCTGGTCCCTCCTTTTCTGGTTAGTGAACTCCCATTTTCTATGAAGGAACCTTTCTTTTTTTTCTGGATATAGCATCTTACTCTCTCACCCAGGCTGGAGTGCAGTGGTGTGATCACAGCTCACTGCAGCCTCATTCTCCCCAGGCTCAGGTGATCCTGCCACCTCAGCCTCCCAAATAGTTGGGACTACAGGCACCCATCACCATGCCCAGCTAAAATTTTTTTGTATTTTTTGTAGAGACAGGGTTTTGCCATGTTGCCCAGGCTGGTTTCCAACTCTCGGCCTTAAGTGATCCTCCTGCCTCAGCCTCCCAAAGTGCTGGGATTACAGGCAGGAGCCACTGCACTCAGCCCACCTTCATGGTTCTTTTGGGATGGGGATATTTTTGACCTTTTTTTCCACATTCACCATGCTTTTGTGAGCCTCAAAAATCTGAGACAGGTGTCTATTGATTTAGAAAGTTTATTTTGCCAAAGTTGAGGATGCACGCCCATGACACTGCCTCAGGAGGTCCTGATAACATGTGCCCAAGGTGGTTAGAGCAGGTTGGTTTTATACATTTTAAGAAGACATGAGACATTAATCAACATACATGAGATGAACATTGGTTCAGTCTGGAAAGGTGGGACAACTCAAAGCAGGGGGGTGGGAGGTGGGGTGTGCTTCCAGTTCACAGAGAGATAAGAGACAAATGGTTGCATTCTGATTAGCCTTTCCAAAGGAGGTAATCATATATGCATTTATCTCAGTGAGCAGAGGGGTGACTTTGAATAGAATGGGAGGCAGATTTGCCCTAAGCAGTTCCCAGCTTGACTTTTCGCTTTAGCTTAGTGATTTCAGGGACCCAAGACATTTTCCTTTCACATTTCTCCCCTTTTCTTTTATAAAATCTTTTGGAAAAAGCATATTAAAAGAAAATGAGTCTCTGGTCTCAGGTTTTATCTGATCTCTTATGACTAGGATGGTTTATTCCTAGACTGGTAGGTCCCAAGTTATTAGGAAAGCTCATTTTTAGAAGGTTGTGAAGTCTTATGTCCTATGAAGAGAAAATAGGGGGAAGAAGGAGGAAAAGCAACGATAAACAAAAGAACAATCCTGGAAAATCAATATAGGCCATATTGCTCTGAAGTCCATACATTAATAGGCAGGTTTGAAAGTGGCTTATGTACGTAAATAGGTTGCTATTATTTTCCTCTGAAGTTTAAGTTCTTTAGCTTCAGTTTGCAGGGCTTTAAAAAAAGCATAGCTTAGTTTTCAGTGACTCCAAATTAGGAAAAATGGAGAAAAAAGAAGGAAAAAAATTGAAAACATTATTTTGCAGGCTTGTAGCCAAGAAAAATTAGAATTCAGGCCAGTCATGGTGGCTCATGTCTGTAATCCCAGCACTTTGCGGGGCCGAGGCAGGTGGATCACCTGAGGTCAGGAGTTTGAGACCAGCTTAGCCAACATGGCAAAACCCCATCTCTACTAAACATACAAAAAACTAGCTAGGCATGGTGGCAGGTACCTGTAATCCCATCTACTTAGGAGGCTGAGGCAGGAGAATTGCTTGAACCCAGGAGGTGGAGGTTGCAGTGAGCCGAGATCACGCGATTACACTCCAGCCTGGGGGACAGGGGCAGACTCTGTCTCAAAAAAAAAAAAAAAAAAATTAGAATTAGAATTCAGTCCAAACTGTAGAAAATAATAAAAATTGAAAAACAATAGGTGAGACTAGAATCTAACAACGGGTGTACTATAGTTTTTGAAAAATAATTTTTCTTTATCCACTCTCCCATTTTTATTAAAGACAAATCATGGTAGGACTGATTTGCTTTATTGCCCTTCGCCTGATTATTTTTATACACTCTATCAAGAATAATTTTATTTTACATAGGCATTTAAATTGGCTTTGATGGAACATTAGTCCATAGAAGGAATTTCAGATATGACTTTTTAAAAGCCAAGCCCAGCCATGGATTTGTACCATCAAATACCTACGAGGTGGGTGAATTCCTCTCCTCTTGATGTTCCAATATAAACCTGGGTCTCCTGGGCCTGTCAGAAAGTGACATTCTTTACTTACCACAGGTCAGGAACCCTGTAAAGGGACTGTATAGAAAAAGGTATGAGGCCAATTTTTCCAAGAGGCTTTCATTGGCTCCATAAGTGAAGTTTGATTCCTTAAATGAAAACACACCATTTCAGTCAAAGCCTTGGTAAAATAACAAGTTTCTCCAACTGTGTCCTGTTAAAAATGAAAAAAGATTCTTATTCTTATGCAAATAATTGTATTGTCGTAAGTTAAGAATACTCACAAATATTTTCCAAATTCTGTAGAAATCAGGTAGACAGAAACACATACACTCCAAATTTTGTTCATAGGAGTATACTTAACTGTGAAAAGCTGTAAATAGCTTAAAAGTTTTCTTGACTCTGAAAAACAGAACAAAGGATCAGCAACGTTTTAAGCAAAAAGTTTAAAAGATTACTTTAAACTTCTATTAGTTTAGTCCCTGCAGTTAATTCCTGTTCTGCTTGATATTCATAACCATTTCAGCTCTTCATGAGTCCTGAAAGTTTTTCCTCTGTTCAAATGTTATAATCTCCAAAGTAATCAGAAACCTGCATTCAAGAGCACCTGTTAGAGTTCATAGCTGATTATAAAACCACCTTTTAAAGAGGACCAAAACAAGACAACAATCATCCATGGATGACTAAAAGTTTTAGGGCAGCCATAAAGATTCAATTGACAAGGAAATTTGTTACCTCTGTGGCACACAATAATTTACAAAAAAAATTATAATTACTGATAACATACACTAATTCATGTTAGAATTATAGGAGTTTCCCACCTCGGTGACAGGGTGAGACTCCATCTCAAAAAAAAAAAAAAAAAAAAAAAGAAAGAATTATAGGAGTTTTCCACAATTTTTGAACACATGCCAATAATACAGCCCAAAGAAAACCAAACATCACTGCATATTTGACAATGCTTCCTATATAATTTTTATACCAAATAAGCCAAATATGTCATTTTTGGACTTTAAGGAACTAGTAATAAAGGATTAATTAGGTCAGAAAAAGACATAATTTATAATTTGATTTTGGAAAGTTTGTCAAATATCAAAGCTTTAAAACACTTGATATTACTAAATAGGATCACAGGTCATTGTAAAATAAGTCATTCATTTAACCAAAGTGATAACTGAAGGATTTCAAAAAAGAAAAAGTGCAAAACGTATTTTTTGAGAGAGGAAACTTAATTTTCCAAACAATAAACTATAATAAAAACAACATGAAGTCAATTAAATTTGTTTTTCAAATTTTTATAAACAATATATAAAATTTTAATCTTGATCATAAGCTATAACTTCCATAAGCCTTTTATAATCATTATTAAAGTTTGGGTTAATGCTTAAAAAAAAAACCGTGTTAATCTGACATAGGGGCTCATATGCAGGGCTTGCATCAGTGTGCCATTGGTATTAATGGTTAATTTGCAGAGAAACTGTACTTATTTTATGTCTTAAAATTGGCCCTTACAATCTCACACCCACCTCTTCCACAGTAGTCCCTGGACCTCTAGGAGTTGAATGGCGTTAACTTCTGGCCCTGTGTCTCAGCAATGCAGTTTATTTTTATTGGCATTCTCTATGGGGCCTGAAGATGAGGATTTAACTTCTGTCAGTGTTTAAGATTTAGCAGGGCTTTGTGTACATTTTAGACCCAGGAGTCAGAGCCCTGTAACTTAATGTTACAAGTACATTAAAAGCACATACAGAAAGATACACGGATGTAATAACCTTAATTTTAAAAAAAAATATCAGTTTTTTTCCTAAGCAAACAAAAACTTAGTAATAATGGCATAGGAATTATTTCAATAAGACATAAAATCTGTGAGGCCAGTTACCAAAAGGCAAAAGAGTGTACAGGATATTATGTTGGAAGAAAACATTTCCTTTAGACCTTTAAGAAAATATTGTTAGCACCAGGCCACAACAAACAGAACTTTGGGGAAAAAAAAACTTAAATGAGCTGAAAATGAGTTGAAAGAGAGCTTTATTATTTCACACCTTTTAGAGGGGGAGAAAAAAACAAAAATGGTGAAACCAAAAAAAGTCCAGGACCACACAGATTCACAGCTGAATACTACCAGAGTTACAAAGAGGAGCTGGTACCATTCCTTCTGAAATTATTCCAAACAATAGAAAATAGAATCCTCCCTAATTCATTTTATGAGGCCAACATCATCCTGATACCAAAACCTGGCAGAGACAAAACAAAAAAAGAAAATTTTAGGCCAATATCCCTGATGAACATCAATGCAAAAATCCTCAATAAAATACTGGCAAACTGAATCAAGTAGCACATCAAAAAGCTTATCTACCACAATCAGCTCAGCTTCATCCCTGGGATAAAGGGTTAGATCAACATATGTAGATCATTAAACAGAATCCATCACATAAACAGAACCAATGACAAAAACCACATGATTATTTTAATAGATATAGAAACAGCATCCAATAAAATTCAACAGCGCTTTATGCTAAAAACTCTCAATAAACTAGGTATTGATGGAATGTATCTCAAAATAATAAGAGCTATTTATGACAAACCCACAGCCAATATCATACTGAATGGGCAAAAACTGGAAGCATTCCCTTTGAAAACTGACACAAGACAAAACTGGCACACTCCTATTCAACATAGTATTGGAAGTTCTGGCCAGGGCAATCAGGCAAGAGAAAGAAATAAAGGGTATTCAATTAGAAAAGGAGGGAGTCAAATTGTCTGTTTGCAGATGACATGATTGTGTATTTAGAAAACCCAACTGTATCAGCCCCAAATCTCTTTAAGCTGATAAGCAACTTCAGCAAAGTCTCAGGATACAAAGTCAATGTGCAAAAATCACAAGCATTTCTGTACACCAATAACAAACAGAGAGCCAAATCATGAGTGAACTCCCATTCTCTATTGCTACAAAGTAAATAAAATACCTAGGAATCCAACTTGCAAGCAATGCGAAGGACCTCTTCAAGAAGAACTACAAACCACTGCTCAAGGAAATAAGGGAGGACACAAACAAATGGGAAAATCATTCCATGTTCATGGATAGAAAGAATCAATATCATGAAAATGGCCATACTGCCCAAAGTAATTTATAGATTCAATGTTATCCCCATCAAGCTACCATTGATTTTCTTCACAGAATTGGAAAAATCTACTTTAAAGTTCATATGGAACCAAAAAAGAGCCCATATAGCCAAGACAATCCTAAGCAAAAAGAACAAAGCAGGAGGCATCATGCTACCTGACTTCAAACTATACTACAAGGTTACAGTAACAAAAACAGTATGGTACTGGTACCAGAACAGATATATAGACCAATGGAACAGAACAGAGACCTCAGAAATCACACCACACATCTACAATCATCTGATCTTTAACAAACCTGACAAAAACAAGCAATGGGGAAAGGATCCCCTATTTAACAAACGATACTGGGAAAACTGGCTAGCCATATGCAGAAAGCTGAAACTGGATCCCTTCCTTATACCTTATGCAAAAATTAATTCAAGGTGCATTAAAGATGTAAATGTAAGACCTAAAACCATAAAAACCCTAGAAGAAAACCTAGGCAATACCATTCAGGACATAGGCATGGGCAAGGACTTCATGTCTAAAATACCAAAAGCAATGGCAACGAAAGCCAAAATAGACAAATGGGATCTAATTAAACTAAAGAGCTTCTGCACAGCAAAAGAAACTATCATCAGAGTGAACAGGCAACCTATAGAATGGGAGAACATTTTTGCAATCTATCCATCTGACAAAGAGCTGATATCCAGAATCTACAAAGAACTTAAATTTAAAAGAAAACAAAACAACCCCATCAAAAAGTAGGCAAAGGATATGAACAGACACTTCTCAAAAGAAGACATTTATGCAGCCAACAAGCATATGAAAAAATGCTTATCATCACTGGTCATTAGAGAAACGCAAATCAAAACCACAGTGAGATACCGTCTCACACCAGTTAGAATGGCAATCATTAAACAGTCAGGAAACAACAGATGCTGGAGAGGATGTGGAGAAATAAGAACGCTTTTACACTGTTGGTGGGAGTGTAAATTAGTTCAACCACTGTGGAAGACAGTGTGGTGATTCCTCAAGGATCTAGAACTAGAAATATCATTTGACCCAGCAATCCTATTACTGGATATATACCCAAAGGATTATAAATCATTCTACTATAAAAACACATGCACACATATGTTTATTGCGGCACTGTTCACAATAGCAAAGACTTGGAATCAACCCAAATGCCCACTACTAATAGACTGGATAAAGAAAATGTGGCACATATACACCATGGAATATTATGCAGCCATAAAAAAGGATGAGTTCACGTTCTTTGCAGGGACATGGATGAAGCTGGAAACCATCATTCTAAGCAAACTAACACAACAACAGAAAACCAAACACCTTATGTTCTCATTCATAAGTGGGAGTTGAAAAATGAGAGCACATTGTTCTCACAGGGAGGGGAAAAACACACACTGGGGCCTGTCGGGGGGTGGGGGGCTAGGGGAGGGATAGCATTAAGAGAAATACCTAATGTAGATGATGGGTTGATGGGTACAGCAAACCACCATGGCACATGTATACCTATGTAAAAAACCTCCACATTCTGCACATGTACCCCAGAAGTTAAAGTATAATTTTTTTAAAAAATGGTGAGATGTGATAAAAGTTGAACTTTGGATTTTAAAAAAATTAGAATCTCTTATAATGTATTAAAAGTAAATCAATTCCTTAAGAAAATTTTACTGTTGTAATCAGTTCTTTAGTGTATGTGTTTTTTATGTTAAACCCAATCTCTAGAAAAACCATTATAATTTCCCTTTAGACAACTTGATAGACATTTCTAATATTACTTTATGAATAATGTTAAAGCTAGCTTATTTATTAAAGATCTTACTTAACTTATGTAACTTAAAGCATTTGACTAGTCTTTTTTCTTGATAAAGTATTTTATTTCACCACTTTTATTTTCTTAAGCTGTATAGAGCTCTTTTGTATATCTTCAGTAGTGAAACATTGTGTACACAACACATAAATATATAGACGTATTAGGCATGCTGATAGAAGTACATCTCATAGAGTCATAAAAATCTTTTGTTTTTCCTATCTTTCTCAGATTCCTGATAACCTGTTTCATAATCCCAGGCAGTTGTCAGCTAAATAGCCTTAAATCTGCATACCAAAGGAAATAACAAAGGTGAAAATCAAATAGAAAAATTTACCAAGGACAAGTCTTGTATGCTAATGGAAGATTAAAGACGAATATCAAGGCCAGGTACAGTGGCTCATACCTGTAATCCCAGCACTATGGGAGGCCTAGGCAGGAGGATCACAAGATCAAGAGATCGAGACCATCCTAGCCAACATGGTGAAACCCCATCTCTACTAAAAATACAAAAATTAGCTGGGCATGGTGGCGCACACCTGTAGTCCCAGCTACTTGGGAGGCTGAGGGAGAATCATTTGAACCCAGAAGGCAGAGGTTGCAGTGAGCCAAGATCACGCCACTGCACTCCGGCCTGGCAACAGAGTGAGACTCCGTCACCAAAAAAAAAAAAAGATGGATGTCAAATCAAACATAAAATTATAAAAATCTATCATAGGATTGTATAAGGAGACCCGTTTTATTTAAATAGGGACTACCTCTTTTAACTGCATCTCTGAGTTCTGGGCTGAGCCTACACTGAATCCTGGGTTTCCAAAAAGGGAGAATTATTATGAGGCTAGACCACATGATCTTTTTACAGTGCACTTGAAAAATTTTTTTTAAACAAAGATATTTCTAAATGGCTAAATTACATTCTTCTTTAAAAACCCAAGAGTAAACTCTGTTGCAAAAACAACTTAAGTCAACAAATCAGGTAACACAATACCAAAGCAAGTAGTTTAAGAATTGAGACCAACTTGCCTGTTTACATTCTTGGAGTCCCATAAAGAAAAACAGGTTTCTCCCCCAAAAGGAGTCTGGCTCCTTCGTTTTCTTTAAGGAACCCCAGGCTATTATAAACTATTTTAGGTCTCTCATGCAGCAGGGGGTGCAAGAGAAAGGAGAGGCAGCAGAAGCAAATGAAGAAAACAGAATTCAGTCAACTGAGGAAAAAAACCTTTTGCTCAAAAAAAAAGGACAAGTTTCTAGCAGAGGAAAAAAAAACCATGAAGGCCTTTTAAATACACACACACACACACACACACACACACACACACACACACACATCTCGGATGTTAGTTTTTAATTAAGCTGACTTTAACCATTGAGCTCCTTTAAAAAAAAAAAAGTCTTTTTAAATCTCATTACCATATTTCAACTAGGACAAATTGCTGCTATTTCAGAAGTACATCCATTGCTCTTTCAGTTTGGCCTGGCTAGCAAAAAGGTAGGCTTTTTATGTAAATAAGGTCCTTTTAGTAGTCAAAATAAAAAATCTCGCCTCTTTGTTTTTCTTTTTCCGAGCCATTTTTCTCCCCTCACCACACCACCTTTGTGTTTGTGTGGGAATTTAGCCACTGCAGAGGCCTTGTTCCCCATAATTTGGAACTTTCCTTCGGATTTGATCAAGTCGGATGGAGCTGATCAAACCCAATGGGAAAAAGACCAAAACAACAACAAAAACAAACAAAACAACAAGCAAAACAAATGATCACACAACTTATATGATTACTGAGCACTCTAACGGTAAGGAGAAATTAAGCCCAGCTGGTTGTTAATCTTAACTTTAGCCAAGTTACTCAGTTACTTACCTAAGGATGGGTCTCAGGCTGAAGGCTGCTCTCTACCATCCTAGCAGCAGGAAAAAAAATATTCATCTTCCCTGTTGGAAGTGAGCTCAAACTGCATAAAGGAGTTACCTACCTCCATCATCATGGAAGCAGAAAAAAACTTGCCTTCCTTGTGCTGAAAGCAAGTAAAACTTCACCAAAAAAAAAAAAAAAAAAGGCGTACAGCAAAATAAACTTTAGATCTCAAACAAATTTGAGATCAGGGATTCTCTGAGGGGGTATTTCCAGTCCTCAGCAAATTGTCCTACTCATCTGAAACACAAAGATATCTCAAGTTGGTACCAAGCATTGATAGAAGATTTGTCAAAGGTCAGCGGCACCTCCAGTCAGAATCCCTTTGTGGTTGCCAAAATGTGAACCCCAAAAATCTGAGACAGGTCTCAGTTAATTTAGAAAGTTTATTTTGAAAAGGTTGAGGATTCACCTGTGACACAGCCTCAGGAGGTCCTGACGACATGTGCCCAAGGTGGTGTTATATACAAAGTTTCAGTGCCGCAAAAGAAATAGCACTCAAATATAAATTTTCTTTTTAATTGTCAGCAAGGCCAGGTATTTCTATAGAAGAGTGCACCCTTACAGATGGAGCAATGGCGAGTGCACACTTGGACAACGGAGGGGAAGGGGTTCTTATCCCTGACGCACATGGCCCCTGCTGCTGTGTCCTTCCCCTATTGGCTAGGGTTAGACCCCACGGGTTAAACTAATTCCGATTGGCTAATTTAAAGAGAATAATGGGCTGAGTACTTTGGCGGAAGTCAGGGCAGAGCAGCTATCAGGTGATCAGAATGAGTTAGAGTGGAGCAGGTGATCAGAATGAATTAGGGTGGAGTAGGTAATTGGAATGAGTTAGGGTGGAGTAAGTGATTGGAATGAGTCAGGGTGGATTAGGTAATCGAAAAAGTTTGCTTTATGAGGAAGTTAAATTTAAAAGTAGAAGGCAAAGGATTGAACATACTGACATACTAAATCTTTGAAAAGAAATTTAGAACTCATACCTAACAACTCCTCCCCTTGTATTTCCTTACAGCTTTCTTTTCAAACTCTTTTTTTAACATGTCTTGGCTTAGTAGTTTTGCTTGATTTTCCAAAAGAAGAAACTTCTCTGGGTAAGGTGGAGGACAGTTAAGGGAGATTTTAGTAAGTGCTGTTTCTATGAACCTCTGCACCAACCCACGAATGCATGGTGTGACATAGCACCTGACAAGAATAAGTACACCCATTACAGCTGTGGGGGAAGTAAGAATTGAGGCTATTATTCTTTTGCATTTACCAAACCACTTTTCTAGCCATTCTGTAAAAGGGATCATTTACCCCAGGGTTGTTGACTAACTCATTGGACAGAGCAGTTAGACCCTGCAATGCCTTTGTTATACTTCCATTAGGGGCAGTGTTGTTTGGGATGAAGGTGCAACGTTGAGTTTTTTTTTGTTTTTTTTTTTTTTTGAGACAGAGTCTCGTCTGTCGCCCAGGCTGGAGTGCAGTGGCCGGATCTCAGCTCACTGCAAGCTCCGCCTCCCGGGTTCACGCCATTCTCCTGCCTCAGCCTCCCGAGTAGCTGGGACTACAGGTGCCCGCCACCTCGCCCGGCTAGTTTTTTTGTATTTTTTTTTTTTAGTAGAAACAGGGTTTCACTGTGTTAGCCAGGATGGTCTCGATCTCCTGACCTCGTGATCCGCCCGTCTCGGCCTCCCAAAGTGCTGGGATTACAGGCTTGAGCCAGCGCGCAAACTCCTCCACTTTCTGCTAATATCATGTTTAAGGGTATCCTATTTTCCCAAGCTATCTGGCTAGTAGCACCTAATTGTTCAGCTATTCCTTTAACAGCATCTCTAGTGTAGTTAATAAATCACTGCTGGTTGTAGTAGATGTAGTTTATCCAATCTACATTTTTATTAATTGTCGCCTACCAAAATATTGACTTAAATCCTGCAGCTATTTGATGTTTGGGCTTTAAATTGATCTGATATTCCCTGTGGGACTTTAATTGTGTCTAAACAGACGTGAGAGTCGAAAGACCAATAAGGGGCTTCTCTTGCTTTACGATGTTTTATTTTTCCTTCCTCTGGTTGATAAAATGCCCGAGTGAAAGGGATAGCCAACGGCCGGGCGCGGTGGCTCAAGCCTGTAATCCCAGCACTTTGGGAGGCCGAGACGGGTGGATCATGAGGTCAGGAGATCGAGACCACCCTGGCTAACACGGTGAAACCCCGTCTCTACTAAAAAATGCAAAAAAAAAAAAACTAGCCGGGCGAGGTGGCGGGCGCCTGTAGTCCCAACTACTCGGGAGGCTGAGGCAGGAGAATGGCGTAAACCCGGGAGGCGGAGCTTGCAGTGAGCTGAGATCCGGCCACTGCACTCTAGCCTGGGAGACAGAGCGAGACTCCGTCTCAAAAAAAAAAAAAAAAAAAAAAGAAAGGGATAGCCAACTGGACTAAAGCACAAGTGCCACTCCAGTTATTTGGGAGAGTGTCCAGTAAAGGTTCACCACAATACCATCACACATCCACTCAGGGATGAACAAGGGCCGACTGATAAGCTCTTGAAAATGCTTAAGCTCACAGCATCCCTTCAGGTCTCCAAGGAACGCTAAGTTTCCTCCCTGTCATGAGAGACACGAAGTGAACTTAGTGTTGGGAGACAGAAGCTGAATGGCTCTCGGGGGCTGACATGCAGGATGCCGGACTTCAGGATATAGCAGAGAGAGAGCTTGGCATGACTTATTACTCCAGGCTGTAGAAGTCTGGAAAAGAGCTACCATGCAGCCCACACCCAGTCGACTGAAGGACCACCTCAGTGGAAAGGGAACAATCTGGGCCTCTGGTCTGCTGTGTGCACAAGCATAACAATTGCTTTTGTTTAACCTGTGGAGGGAATATTTGATCCATTCCAATCAGGCATTTGCATCTTGGTCTCCTGTCTTAATTACCAAAGTTTGTTTTAAGTCTTTAACTCCTGTGATAGCTATAGCTATCTTGGTCTTGTTGTTAGATGGGGGAGGAGCAATTGTTCCATTGTGAGAGGTTTTGGAAGAAGGCTTAGAGGAATTTGCAGGGGGTGGGGCATCAAAGAAATGCACTTCAAAGAATCTAATAGGGTTCGTCCCTGAAACCTCAGCCCCCATACCATAAAACCGGCTTAAAGAAGGGAACTGGCTTAGAAAAGGGGAAGAACTTTGAGGGTTTGAGATAATAACCTGTATAGAATTACACTGGTTTAGCTGACGGTTAGAGGGGAGGGCTGTCGCTTTAGTAAAATGAATGTATGGTTTTAGGAAATTACAAAAACTGGTTGGGACAGTCCATTCTTGCTCTTTAGTGGTCCACAGAACATTGGACCAACTATGGCATAAAAGCTCTATATCAGGGAGCAAGACTCCTGATTGACACTGGGGTCTTTATCAAAATCTCCCCAGATTAAATGGTCCTAATTCACTAATGCTCAGTCTGAGGAGAGTCAGGAGGGACAGAGGTACTTTTCTGAAGTAGAGAGCTGTCTTTGACTTGACAAGTCCCCACATGGTATAACAAGGCAAGCATTAAATGCAACAGTTTGAGGCAAAATTGACTTGGTTATGTTAATAACTAGATGGTCAGCAAAAGAATGAGAAAAGGAGGAAGAGTAATAGAATAGATGAAAGTGAGTTAAATTTTTCTTAGCTTTAGTTTGGTAGGGTTTTCCCCTGGGACTATGGCCCACGACTCTGGAGAGGATGGCGCTTTCTTGACTCGGGTGTGATGAATCCACCCCCTTTCCGCTGTATGAACAGCAGTCTCAGTGGTTAGCAGCACAAGTTAGGGTCATTCCTAGGCTGATTTGAGTTTTCTTTCTTTCCACGCTTTGATGAGAACATGATCAAATCCTCAGGTTGGTGTTGGTTTACTGAAAAATCTAGGGGTGGTATCTGTGCTAAAAGACTTAGTTTTGAGGGAAAGGAAAGTGGAGGACAAACCAAGCATATAATTTCTAAGAAATTGACCTTTTGTTTTAAATGTGGGGACATCAGCAGTGGACTTTATAGTCCTTGGTGCCTTCTTACTGAGAAATTTCCTTTAGCACCTATTTTCATTAGTTTTTAGACCAAAGAAAGCCAAACACCATTTTATATTTGACAATGCTTCCTGTATGATTTTTATACCAGATAAGCTAAATTTCACCTCTATATTAGTGTGTTATCAATGTTAAACTTAATTTTAAAAAAACCTTGTAGACATATTTATCCAATTTTTAATATCTGACCATAAGGTAAGATTTTTATAGACTTTTTTTAACCTTTTATAATTTTTGTTACAGAGCAGGTTAGTGCTTTAAGAAAAACCTGTTGTGGCCGGGCACGGTGGCTCAAGCCTGTAATCCCAGCACTTTGGGAGGCCGAGACGGGCGGATCACAAGGTCAGGAGATTGAGACCATCCTGGCTAACCCGGTGAAACCCTGTCTCTACTAAAAAATACAAAAAACTAGCCGGGCGAGGTGGCGGGTGCCTGTAGTCCCAGCTACTTGGGAGGCTGAGGCAGGAGAATGGCATGAACCCAGGAGGCGGAGCTTGCAGTGAGCTGAGATCCGGCCACTGCACTCCAGTTTGGGCCACAGAGCGAGACTCAGTCTCAAAAAAAAAAAAAAGAAAAAGAAAAACCTGTTGTGCTTTTATTTTAATGTCCAGTTCACAGAAAAACTGGATGACACCGCCTTAACTTTAGCCAGTATGTTTACACACAGAATTTCCTTTACATTTAATGTTTTAAAACTTGGTTAAACCTTTAAAATAAAATATATATTTTTAAATCTTTTAATATAGATAAAAATCCACATTCTTATGCCTCATTATAATCCTTTTACCAAAAGTATATTTTACTTTCCTTACACACCTTGCACATAAACTGTTTCTTCAATAGTTTTACATTCAGGAGGCCTAATTACTTTTAAATTATACAACATTTCTTGCATAAATTCCCTTTTATAACTTTTTTTTTTCATGACTTTCACAGACAATTCTTCAACATAGCTCAACTTTCTGACTTGTCATAAACATCCCTTTTATTTAAACAACCAGTTAATTTATTTTAGGACAAGAATTTACCATATAACAGTCCTTTTTATATAAATTCTACACCCCCCTTCTTTTTTTTCTAAGATAACCATTCTTTTCCAAAGCGAACTTCCTTCATGTCTGGGGACTAGACTGTCTAAGGCCACAAGATTAGAAGTTAAGATAATACATGTTACACTGTTAACTTTTAGCAAACTTTACTTTTGTTGAAAACCTTGTAACTTTGGGATTTCAATTATTCTTTACTATTAATAAGACCTTGTTTAGTCCAAATTAGAATTTGTATAGATGGTTCCTTCCGGGTTCTGTATTTTAAGGCTTGGCTGAGTGAAAACAGCTCGCACGTTTGAGCGGACCAATTATTAGGCAATTTTCCTAACTCTTTGTCTGCAAGAGTTTCCTTATCACTTACTGAATACCTATTGTGTCTTTTTCCCTCAATCACCCAAGAGGAACCATCTATAGTTCTGTCCTGAAGGGAGTTCCTCCTAGGTCTGGTCGGACCTTTGTATAGTAATTAAGATTTAGATCACCTGTTAGGAAACTTGCTGGGTTAAGGGAATTTTTAGTGGTTAATGTTGAATCATCTTTTTTTTTTTTTTTTTTTAACAGAATAGCCTCATACTTTCTTCTGTTAGCAAAGCAGTTGGCACTACAGATTGAATGTCTTTGGGCCATCTGCAGGTTACTGGGTTAAGGATTTTTGATAGGAAGGGTATGGGTTGTCAGTGTCCTCAGTGCTTTCAGGCTATGCCTTTGTTTACACTGACAACAAGGTGGTATTGGAGTGTTATATGGTCACGGAGAAGATCTTCAATTACCAATTATGGGTTTTTAATTTACTCTGGCTTTTAAAGGAATAGGGTACACTGTTTTGTCTTTACTACTTCTATCTCTCTCTCTCTCTTTGACTTTCTCTCTCTTTCTCTCTCTTTGACTCCCTCTTTGTCTCTCTGTCTCCTCCTCTCTCTCTGCCTCTTTCTCTCTCTCGTCTCTCTCCTTTCTGCTGGTCTTTCCTTGCCTCTGCCAGCCACTTATGCTGTTCTCCCCTCTCCTTCCCCTTTTACCCTGGAAACTAAAAGTTCCTCTGAGAAGGAGACAACATTAGATGGGGGGGAAACAGAGGAGCAAGCAGCGTCTGAATCAACTAAAAAGGTGATAAACTCATATTTAGATCCCATCTCCAAATTTATCAAGGGCTCCTGGTGGGACTCAAGATAAAAGAGACAGAGCCCCTGACCCCCCTATTCTTCCTCGAAAGTCATGAGTGGAAGGGCTTCTTTCTCCTTTCTTAGTTCAGGACATCCTCTCTTGAAGTGGCCTATTTTTCCACATCTATAGGACCTATCTTGTCCTTCCTAAAGGACCCTCTTAGTTCTGGGATTCTTTAACCCTGCTCCCCCACACTCTTTAGGAGGCCTGATAGATGAGGACCTTCGTCCTCCAGATAGAGGCTGGGGTCCTTTAAAAGAGGGTTTGGACCCTTTATAGTTTCTGGCTCCCTGGAAGCTCTGTCTAGAAGTACCTGGGTTTGGAGCCATCTGTTGGAAGATGGAAAACATAAGTTTTGTCTTTTGTTTCTTTTTCTTCATCCCTTTTCATGTATACTTTCTGAGCTTCCCTGAGAAGCTCACTTAGGGGAAGGTCTTCCCAATTGTCTCTCTTTTGTAACTTTTTAAAAATGTCTGGCCAACTTTTAGTGACAAATTGGAGTTTCAACATTCCTTGCCCAAGGGGATCGTCCAAATTGAGGCCTGCATATTGCCTCATTTGCTCCCTCAGTCTAGGAATCTCATAGGCCCTTCATCCTTCTCCTGTTGTATAAAAATGCTTTAGAAAGATTTCGGGTTCAGGGTACTGATTCCCAAATTCCTTTTGTTGTTATCTCCCTTACGTTCTGCATATTTTCCTGGTGATCTGCGTTGTTATTGTCCCACCAGGGGTGTCGGGTGGGGAATTTCTGGTCTGTGGTAGGAACGTTTTCACCAGGAGGGTGCTCACGTTCCTGAACTACCATAGCAGCCCTACAAATCATACTCCTTTCTTCCCCTGAAACAAGGATGCCCAAAATGGACATTAACTCGACTCAAGTGTATAACTGAGGTCCTACGAATTGGTCAATTTGGTCTGCCACTCCATAAGGGTCATCTAGTAGCAGTTTAAGCTCCTTTTTAAAATTTCAGACTTCTGAACTGGTTAAGGGAGCATTTACAAAGCCAATGCCCACCCCCAACCCCCACCCCTTGTGGTATCTCTTTCAAAGGGAAGAGGGTTGGGCTGACCCCTTAGGTACAGAGGGAACTGGGAAATTCTGAATATCTTTTTTACATTGTTATACCTCACGCTGGAGTCCTTTTAGAGAGGGGTTTTTAGGTTGGGAGGCAACAGGCTGGTGGGGAGGTAATTTCCAAGAGTCAGGGTTGTGAGGAGGAGGGATAACGTGAGTAGGGGGGGAATTTGGAATGGGATCTGAGGCAGCAGTGGCTGTCTGAGGGGAAAGACTGGGGACACTGAGTTGGAGAAGATAGTCTAGGGGATCCCATGCACTGGAGTCTTTAGGCATGAGAGCTGGTTCTTCTGATTTTTTCATTTTGAGGTGCCAGTTTGGGTTCTTCCCTATTTGTTTTTAAGGAGAAAAGGAGGGCAGGTCCTTGACTCCAACAAAGGGCACAGCCTAGTTCTTCTAGATACTGGACTTTTATCATTAAAATATCGGATTAGAAACTGACACATTACATCCTCATTCGACCCAAACTTTGGCCAGAAGATTGAGGGATCGAGGATGGGTCCCTGAGTCCAAATAAAACAGCAGTATTTTATCATTTGTTGTTTTTTCCTATGTTTAGTCCACTCATTATCCTTCCAGTATTTTAGCATGAGACCTAGGAGGTTATGTGGAGGAATATCTTTGTTACCATTTTTATCCTTCTTACTCCCCACCTCGATGGTTTTGGGGTAAAGTTCAAGGTTCAATTTCCCTTCCTGGAAATTTCTCACCTTTTGGGGTGAGGCTCAATTTTCCCACTGGAAATTTCTCGCCTTTTGGGGTGAGGCTCAATTTCCCCACTGGAAATTTCTCGCCTTTTGGGGTGACGGCTCAATTTCCTCCACTGGGAAATTTCTCAACTTTTCCACTACTTGAGGTTTGTATGAGGTTCAATCCCCCCCAATGGTGATGTCTCACTTCTTTTTAACCTCTAAGCCACCCCAACCAAGGAGTACTTCACCGCCCCACCCCCCACAGCTTTCTTACCTTGGTCCTGACCACCAAAGAAATATTTTCCCACGGCTTCTCCTTCCTAGGTCTGTGAACAGAGTCGTTACTGCAGTATGTAAGGATCCTTTAAGCTAGGTTGCTGGCTAGTTTTTGTTTTGTTTTGTTTTTTTCTGCATTGCTGAGAGTTCAGGTTATTCCTCGCATGGGGTGGGTCTGGATTTCTCACCCCTGAGGCCGCCACAAGGTGGCGGGGCACACGTCCTCACTAGAGAGAACCAGAGACTTCCCAGAGGGGAATGTAATCATGGGCGAGCCCCCAAATTATTATATACAAAGTTTTGGTGCCTCAAAAGAAATAGCACTCAAATATAAAATTTTCTTTTTAATTCTCAGCAAGGCCAGTTACTTCTAGAGAATGGTGCACCCTTACAGATGGAGCAATGGTGAGCACACATTCGGACAACAGAGGGGAAGGGGTTCTTATCCCTAACGCACATGGCCCCTGCTGCTGTGTCATTCCCCTATTGGCTAGGGTTAGACTACGTGGGCTAAACTAATTCCAATTGGCTAATTTAAAGAGAATGATGGGGTGAGTGCTTTGGTGGAAGTCAGGGCAGAGCAGGTGGCAGGTAATCAGAATGAGTTAGGGTGGAGCAGGTGATTGGAATGAGTTAGAGTGGAGTAGGTAATTGGAATGAGTCAGGGTGAAGTAGGTAATCAAAAAAGGTTGCTTTACAAGGATGTTAAGCTTAAAAGTAGAAGGCAAAGGATTGAACATACTGACATATTAGTTCTTTGAAAAGAAATTTAGAATTCATATCTAACAGAGGTCAGAGCACAGTGTGGTTTCATACATTTTAGGGAGACATGAGACATTAATCAACATATGTAAGATGAACATTGGTTCCGTCTGGAAAGGTTGGACAACTCAAAGTGGGGAGGGGGATTCCAGATCATAGGTAGGTAAGAGACAAATTGTTGCATTCTTTTGAGTTTCTGATTAGTCTCTCCAAAGGAGGCAATTAGATATGCGTTTATCTCAGTGGGCAGAGGGGTGACTTTGAATAGAATGGGAGGCAGATTTGCTCTAAGCAGTTCCCAGCTTGACTTTTCCCTTTAGCTTAGTGATATTGAGAGCCCAAGATCTTTTCTTTTAACACTTTGATACAGGGAACATGATGGTGACGATCAGAAGGCTGTGTTTCTGAGAACTGATGCTGCTTCATTTCAAAAACGTAAATGGTCTCACAATAATAAGAGCTATTTATGACAAACCCACAGCCAATATCATACTGAATGAGCAAAAACTGGAAGCATTCCCTTTGAAAACTGGCAAAAGACAAGGATGCCCTCTCTCACCACTCCAATGTAGTGTTGGAAGATCTGGCCAGGGCAATCAGGCAGGAGAAAGAAATAAAGGGTATTCAATTAGGAAAAGAGGATGTCAAATTATCCCTGTTTGCAGATGACATGATTGTATATTTAGAAAACCCCATCATCTCAACCCAAAATCTCCTTAAGCTGATAAGGAACTTCAGCAAAATCTCAGGATACAAAATCAATGTGCAAAAATCACAAGCATTCTTATACACCAATAACAGACAAACAGAGAGCCAAATCATGAGTGAACTCCATTTCACAATTGCTACAAAGAGAATAAAATACCTAGGAATCCAACTTACAAGGGATGTGAAGGACCTCTTCAAGGAGGACTACAAACCACTGCTCAACAAAATAAAAGAGGACACTACAAATGGAAGAACGTTCCATGTTCATGGATAGGAGGAATCAATATTGTGAAAATGGCCATACTGCCCAAGGTACTTTATAGATTCAATGCCATCCCCATCAAGTTACCAATGACTTTCTTCACAGAAGTGGAAAAAAACTACTTTTAAGTTCATATGGAACCAAAAAAGAGCCCCACATTGCCAAGACAATCCTAAGCAAAAAGAACAAAGTTGGAGGAATCACACTACCTGACTTCAAACTATACTACAAGACTATAGTAACCAAAACAGCATGGTACTGGCACCAAAACTGAGATATAGACCAATGGAACAGAGCAGAGCCCTCAGAAATAATACCACACATCTACAACCATCTGATCTTTGACAAACCTGACAAAAACAAGAAATGGGGAAAGGATTCCCTATTTAATAAATAGTGCTGGGAAAACTGGCTAGCCATAAGTACAAAGCTGAAACTGGATCCTTTCCTTATACCTTATGCAAAAATTAATTCAAGGTGCATTAAAGATGTAAATGTAAGACCTAAAACCATAAAAACCCTAGAAGAAAACCTAGGCAATACCATTCAGGACATAGGCATGGGCAAGGACTTCATGTCTAAAATACCAAAAGCGATGGCAACGAAAGCCAAAATAGACAAATGGGATCTAATTAAACTAAAGAGCTTCTGCACAGCAAAAGAAACTACCATCAGAGTGAACAGACAACCTACAGAATGGGAGAAAATTTTTCCAATCTACTCATCTGACAAAGGGCTCATATCCAGAACCTACAAAGAACTCAATCAAATTTACAAGAAAAAAACAACCCCATCAAAAAAGTGGGGAAGGGATATGAACAGACACTTCTCAAAAGAAAACTTTTATGCAGCCAACAGACAATTAAAAAAATACTCGTCACTGGCCATCAGAGAAATGCAAATCAAAACCACAATGAGATGCCATCTCACACCAGTTAGAATGGCGATCATTAAAAAGTCAGGAAACAACAGGTGCTGGAGAGGATGTGGAGAAATAGGAACACTTTCACACTGTTGGTGGGACAGTAAATGAGTTCAACCATTGTGGAAGACAGTGTGGCAATTCCTTACGGATCTAGAACTAGAAATATCATTTGACCCAGCCATCCCATTATTTGGTATACACCCAAAGAATTATAAATCATGCCGCTATAAAGACACATGCATAGGTATGTTTATTGTGGCACTATTCACAATAGCAAAGACTTGGAACCAACCCACATGCCATCACTGATAGACTGGATTAAGAAAATGTGGCACATATACACCATGGAATACTATGCAGCCATAAAAAAGGATGAGTTCATGTCCTTTGTAGGGACATGGATGCAGCTGGAAACCATCATTCTCAGCAAACTATCGCAAGGACAAAAAACCAAACACCGTGTGTTCTCACTCATAGGTGGGAATTAAACAGTGAGAACACTTGGACACAGGAAGGGGAACATCACACACCAGGGCCTGCCGTGGGGTGGGAAGAAGGGGGAGTGGGGAGGGATAACATTAGGAGATATACCTAATAGAAATGCCATTTTAATGGATGCAGCACACCAACATGGCACACGTATACATATGTAACAAACCTGCACGTTGTGCACATGTACCCTAGAACTTAAAGTATAATAAATAAATAAAAAAACGTAAACAGTGAGAAGCAATGCTTTTAATAAAACATGAATAAAAAATCATTACCACTACGTCTGAATGTTTAACTTGTGCTTCTAGTGAAAGTTAAGAAGTGGCAAATGAGTCAGGGCCTGGAACATGAGGGTTAAACAGGGCACTACCCAGCTGAGCTCTTTCTCTCAGGTTTTCTGGGGAATCAGTGATTATTTCACCAGGCAGCATCACTCTTCTCCTTGTTCATCTGTGTGAAACCATGTTCACCCTAATCCAACCCAGGCAAGACAATACAACATGATAGTGAGAGCCCTGGCTTTGTGGTTCTGTTGTTATATTTTAACATTAAAAATATGGATTTCTCGGCCGGGCATGGTGGCTGACGCCTCTAATCCCAGTACTTTGGGAGGCCAAGGTGGGTGGATCAACTGAGGTCAGGAGTTTGAGACCAGCCTGGCCAACATGGTTAAACCCCATCTCTACTAAAAATACAAAAATTAGCCGGGCATGGTGGCAAGCGCCTATAAGCTCAGCTACTCGGGAGGCTGAGGCAGGAGAATACCTGGAACCTGGGAGGTTGCAGTGAGCCAAGATCATGCCATTGCACTTCAGCCTAGGCAACAACGCAAGACTCCATCTCAAAAAAAAAAAAAAGAGTTTCTTGTTAATTTCCCCATTTGTAGCACTATTCTATTTTGTTATGTTTTTCTTTGTATTCTTTCTATCTCTCTATCCATCTATCTCCTTATTCATCCAGATGGTAAACAAGCACTGGTTATAGAAATGGATGAAGATGCGTACATATTCAGGCTGGCAAATGCATAACCACTTGTATTTAATCCAGAACACAGCTTTAAAGCCAAATTAAATCATGGCTTCAGTGCTCATTAGTTGTGAGACCATCAACCATCAACATCTCATTTTCACCTATATAATGACATACTCTCTTCTATCTCAAGTATGTAGACAACATAGAATAAAAACATATCTAAGAAAATAGACCTACTAAATGCAGTTCACATAAAGAGAGAGTGAAGTAAGACCAATTAAATGGATATAAAGAGATGTCACAGAATCCCAAAATAAGAGGTTAAGTGCAGCCAGTCCTCAGAAGGACTCTGTTCTCCAGCTTTTTCTTTGCTCATTGATTTCTTCTGATTACTGGTCTGCTGGCATAAACTTCCTTAACCCCCACACCTCACAGTCCAGTGGCCATCAGTAAATTTTATTTTTAATACCAAATTACTGGAAGAGCAATCTGGCTGGTTTAATTTATCTGTTTTAAGTGAAGGCATCTACGCAATAGGTTGCTGGCTAGAAAAGGGCTGCCACTGGGTTAGATTTCTGCCCTTTGGCAAATAAGTTATGGTTGGAGCAGGAAAGGAGGAGTATCCCAGGGAAATAGCACTGTCTAAGGCACTATTTCTCAGAGGTAGCTCTTTATAGTAGACAATAATCTAAAGGGCCAAGTGTAGACTAGGTGCTCAATATGTAGGATTTCAATTTTTTTTTTTTTTCTTTTTGAGACAGAGTCTTACTCTGTCACCCAGGCTGGAGTGCAGTGGCACTATCTTGGATCACTGCAACCTCCGCCTCCCAGGTTCAAGCAATTCTCCTGTCTCAGCCTCCGAGTGGCTGGGACTACAGGTGCATGCCTCGGACACCAAGCTAACTTTTGCAGTTTTCGTAGAGATGGGATTTCACCATATTGGTCAGGCTGGTCTCAAACTCCTGACCTCAGATGATCCACCCGTCTTGGCCTCTCAAAGCTCTGGGATTACAAGCGTGAGCCACAGTGTCTGGCGAGAATTTCAATTTTTATAAACCAGATGGAAGGTAGTGTTTTCTTGACTTTTACCCATGAAACTGAAGAAGTTGTTTATTATTATTATTATTATTATTATTATTATTTCAATAGCTTTAGAGGTACATGTGGTTTTTGGTTACATGGATGAATTGTATAGTGTTGAAGTCTGGAATTTTAGGATACTTGTCACCTGAATAGTGTACATTGTACTCAATACATAGTTTTGCATCCCTCACCCACTTCCCACTCTTCCCCCTTCAGATTCTCCAATGTCCATTATACCATTTCGTATGCCTTTGTGTATCCACAGCTTAGCTGCCACTTATAAGTGTGAACCTGCAGTATTTGGTTTTCCATAACCATGGAATTTAAGGAGAGAGTTCTATATGTCCAATGAATTGTCTACTTCTCTTGTATTATTTTTATTAGGAAATTTTAAAATTATACAGAAAACAACATATTCTAATATAACTGAACATCTGAATTTAAAAGACATTATTGGCTGTAATATTTTTCAAATCATTTTAATAATATGAATGAAATATTACTGATGAAATTGAGAAACTTTTTTTGTCATTTTCAGTTCTCTGGCCCTTCCTACCTACATAAACAAAATCACTATCATCCTTATATCATGTGTATATTCTTCAATCATGCTATTATAATTTTATCACATTAATGTGTATTCCTAAGCAATGTATGGTATTTTAAATGCTTTCTTTTTTATGTATATTTTAACTTTTATTTTAGATTCAGGAGTACATGTGCAGGTTTGTTAGGTGGGTATATAGCATGATACTGAGGCTTGGTGTATGATAGCCAATAGGTAGTTTTTCAGCCCTTGCTCCCATCCCTCCTTCCCTCCTCTAGTATTCCCCAGTGTTTATTGTTGCCATCTTTATGTCCATGTGTATTCAATGTTCAGCTCCCCCTTATAAGTGAGAACTTGCAGTATTTGGTTTTCTGTTCCTGTGTTAATTCACTTAGGATATTGGCTTGGACTGCATCCATGTTGCTGCAAAGGACACGATATCACTCTTTTATATGGTGCCATAGTATTCCATGGTGTATATGTATTATATTTTCTTTATCCAGTCCATCAATGATGGGCATCTATGTTGATTCCATGTCTCTGCTATTGTGAGTAGTGCTGCAATGAGCATATGAGTGTGTGTGTCTTTTTGGCAGAATGTTTTATTGTCCTTTGGCTATATACCCAGTAGTAGGATTGCTGGGTTGAATGGTAGTTCTGTTTTAGATCCTTTGAGAAATCTCCAACTGCTTTCCACATTGGCTGAACTAGTTTACATTCACACCAACAGTGTATAAGCACTCCCTTTCTCCCCAACATCTGTTATTGTTTGACTTTTTAATAACACCAATATCTGTTGTTTGACTTTTTAATAGTAGCCATTCTGACTGATGTGAGATGGTATCTCATTGCGATTTTGATTTGCATTTCTCTAATGATTCATGATGTTGAGCATTTTTTCATGTTTTTTGACCACTTTTATGTCCTTTTTTGAGAAGTGTTTGTTCATGTCCTTTGCTCAATTTTTAATGGGGTTGTTTTTGTTTGTTGAATTGTTTAACTTCCTTCTAGATTCTGGATACTAGGCCTTTGTCAGATGCATAGTTTGTGAATATTTTCTCCTCTTCTGTAGGTTTTCTGCTTACTCTATTGATAGCTTCTTTTGCTGTGCAGAAGCTCTGTATTTTAATTCAGTCCCACGTGTCAATTTTTGTTCTTGTTACAATTGCTTTTGAGGACTTAGTCATAAATTATTTGTCAAGGCCAATGTCCAGAATGGCATTTCCTAGGTTTTCTTCTAGGATTTTTATAGTTTTAGGTCTTACATTTAAGCCTTTAATCCATCTTGAGTAAATTTTTGTCTATAGTGAAACATAGGGTTCCAGATCCAATCTTCTGCTTATGGCTAGCCAGTTATCCCAGTACCATTTACTGAATAGGGAGCCCTTTTCTCATTGTTTGTTTTGCTGACTTTGTCAACAATCAGATGGTTGTAGGTGTGTGGCTTTATTTCTGAATTCTCTATTCTGTTCCATTGGCCTATGGGTCTGTTTTTGACCAATACCATGCTGTTTTGGTTACTGTAACCTTGTAGTATAGTTTGAAGTTGGGTATTGTGATGCATCCAGCTTTGTTCTTTGTGCTTAGGATTGCTTTCACTGTTAGGGCTCTTTTTTGGTTTCATATGATTTTAAGAATAGTTTTTTCTATTTCTGTGAAAAATGAGGTTGGTAGTTTGATAGGAACAGCATTGAATCTGTATATTGCTTTGGACAGTATGACCATATTAACAATATTGATTTTTTCCAATCCATGAGCATGGAATATTTTTCCATTTGTTTGTGTCATCTATTATTTCAGCAGTGTTTTGTAGTTCTCCCTGCTGGGGATTTTCACCTCCTTGGTTAAATGTACTCCTCAGTATTGTGTGTGTGTGTGTGTGTGTGGCTATGGTAAATGGAATTGAGTTCTTGATTTGACTCTCAGCTTGAATGTTATTGGTGTATAGAAATGCTACTGATTTCTATACATTGATCTTGCATCCTGAAATTTTTTTTTTTTTTTTTGAGACGGAGTCTCGCTCTGTCGCCCAGGCTGGAGGCAGGGCTTGATCTCAGCTCACTGCAAGCTCCGCCTCCCGGGTTCACGCCATTCTCCTGCCTCAGCCTCCGAGTAGCTGGGACTACAGGCACGCACCACCACGCCCGGCTAATTTTTTGTATTTTTAGTAGAGACGGGGTTTCACCGTGTTAGCCAGGGTGGTCTCGATCTCCTGACCTCGTGATCCGCCCGTCTCGGCCTCCCAAAGTGCTGGGATTACAGGCGTGAGCCACCGCGCCCGGCTGCTTTCAGCTTTTGCTTCTTCTGTATAATGTTGACTGTTGGTTTGTCATAAACGGTTCTTCTTATTTTGAAGTATGTTCCTTTAATGCCGAGTTTGTTGAAGGTTTTTATCATGAAACGATATCGGATTTTATTGAAAGTTTTTTCTGCATCTATTGAGGTGATCATATGAAGGGAACCTCCTTGGTACACTCTCTGTCAGTGTGTATTGGGTATGGCAGATCCTACTCCAGATCAAGTGCTGGCAAAGCAATGTTTTATATTCCCCTGGCCACAGTGATTGAGTTGGGAAAAATCATGGGGCACAGATAAGTGTAATCAAAGCTAATCCTGAATATTTGCCAGAGCAGCAAGTAAAGAGGCATTCTGTTTTTCAGCAGGACTTAATGAGAGGAGGAGGTCAGCCTGAGTTGCCAGTAGCCATCATGCTACCACATGGAGAGAGCTTGACAGAGGAATGAAAGGGCCAAGAGGTGAAAATGAGATCGAATCTTGATGCCATAACTTGAGTCCTGGATCTAGACATTTCTGAAGCCATTTTTTACCCCAAATTTCAATTAGGAGAATTAATAAATTGCTTTTTCTATTTAATCTTAAAAGGCTGAATTTCTGTCACTTGTAACATTAGTTCTCCATAAAATAAAGGGAAAAACATATAGTATGCCTTTACTTTAGAAACCTACTATCTCTATAGGCAAATAGATGAAATTTAGGATGGATAATATTGTAGTTATGGTCAGGCATGTGGCTCACCCCTGTAATCTTAGCACTGTGGTGAGCTGACGTGGAAGGATAGCTGGACCCGGTAGTTTGAGACTAGCTTGGACAACATAGTGTGATGCTGTCTCTATGTTTTTTTTAAAAAAAAAGGATATTGCAATTAAGTCATTTCATTTGTGGATGAACAACTGTGCTTGAGTACTTTTGTTAGTAGATTATTGTCATCCCAGAAGCAAGTTTCTAGGAGAATGCCTCGGTGCTCTGTCACTCTCTACATTTCAACATCCCTGTATCACTAACTTAAATATAATCTTATTTATATTTAAAATTAAAATTTTGGCCAGATGCAGTGGCTTATGCCTGTAATCCCAGCACTTTGGGAGGCCGAGGCAGGCAGATCACTTGAGGCCAGGAGTTCAAGACCAGCCTGACCAACATGGCGAAACCCCATCTCTACAAAAATACAAAAATTAGCCAGACATAGTGGCTCACACCTGTAGTCCCAGCTACTTGAGAGGCTGAGACACGAGAATCACTTGAACCCAGGAGGTGGGGGTTGCAGTGAGCCAAGACCGCACCCCGGCACTCCAGCATTTATTTTTATTTTAAATAAAAATATTTAAAATTTAAATATTTTTAAATTTTAAAAAATTTAAAATAGGGTTTTAGGTCCATTCCAGTATAGCTGAATAGGAAGAGCTCCGGTCTGCAGTTCCCAGCATGATCAATGCAGAAGATGGTGATTTCTGCATTTCCAACCGAGGTACCTGGTTCATTTCACTAGGACTGGCTGGACAGTGGGTGCAGCCCACAGAGGGCAAGCCAAAGTAGGGCAGGGCATCACCTCAGCCAGGAAGTGCAAGAGATCCGGGGATTTCCCTTTCCTAGCCAAGGGAAGCTGTTACAGACTGTACTGGGAAAATCAGGACATTGCCACCTAAGTACTGTGCTTTTCTAATGGTCTTAGCAACGGCACAGGAGATTATATCCTGCACCTCGCTCAATGGGTTCCATGCCCACGGAGCCTCGCTCACTGCTAACTCAGCAGTCCCAGATCCAACTGCTAGGTGGCAGCGTGGCTAGGGGAGGGGTGTCTGCCATTGCTGAGGCTTGAGTAGGTAAACAAAGCGGCCAGGAAGCTCAAACTGGGTGGAGCCCAATGCAGCTCAATGAGGTCGACCTGCCTCTGTAGACTCCATCTCTGGGGGCAGGGCATAGCTGAACTAAAGGTAGCACAAACTTCTGCAGCCTTAAACATCCCTGTCTGACAGCTCTGAAGATAGCAGTGGTTCTCCCGGCACAGTGTTTCAGATCTGAAAATGGACAGACTGCCTCCTCAAGTGGGTCCCTGACTCCTCTGCAGCCTAACTGAAAGACACCTCCCAGTAGGGGCCCACTGACACCTCATACAGCCTGGTGCCCTCTGAGACGAAGCTTCCAGAGAAAGGATCAGACAGCAATATTTGCTGCTCTGCAGCCTCCACTGGTGATATCCAGGCAAACAAGGTCTGGAGTGGACCTCCAGCAAACTCCAACAAACCTGCAGCTGAGGGACCTGACTGTTAGAAGGAAAACTAACAAACAGAAAGAAACAGCATCAACATCAACAAAAAGGACATCCACACCAAAACATGATGTGTAGGTCACCATCATCAAAGACCAAAAGTAGATAAAACCACAAAGATGGGGAGAACCAGAGCAGAAAAGCTGAAAATTCTAAAAACCAGAGCACCTCTTCTCCTCCAAAGGATTGCAGCTCCTCACCAGCAACAGAACAAAGCTAGACAGAGGATGACTTTGATGAGTTGACAGAAGTAGGCTTCAGAAGGTCGGTAATAACAAATTTCTCTGAGCTAAAGGAGCATGTTCAAACCCATCACAAGGAAGCTAAGAACCTTGAAAAAAGATTAGACGAATGGGTAACTAGAACAAACAGTGTAGAGAAGACCTTAAATGACCTGATGGAGCTGAAAACCATGGCATAAGAACTATGTGACGCATGCACAAGATTCAGTAGCCGATTCAGTCAAGTGGAAGAAAGGGTATCAGCAATTGAAGATCAAATTAACGAAATGAAGCGAGAAGAGAAGTTTAGAGAAAAAAAAGTAAAAAGGAACTAACAAAGCCTCCGAGAAATATGGGACTATGTGAAAAGACCAAATCTACGTTTGATTGGTGTAGCGACAGGGAGAATGGAACCAAGTTAGAAAACACTGTCCAGGAGAACTTCCCCAACCTAGCAAGGCAGGCCAACATTCAAATTAAGGAAATACACGACACATCACAAAGATACTCCTCGTGAAGAGCAACCCCAAGACACATAATTGTCAGACTCACAAGATTGAAATGAAGGAAAAAATGTTAAACGCAGCCAGAGAGAAGGGTTGAGTTACCCACAAAGGGAAGCCCATCAGACTAACAGTGGATCTCGGCAGAAACTCTACAAGCCAGAAGAGAGTGGGTGCCAATATTCAACATTCTTAAAGAAAAGACTGTTCAACTCAGAATTTCTTTTTTTTTTTTTTTTTTTTCTGGAGACAGAGTCTCCCTCTGTTGCCCAGGCTGGAGTGCAGTGGTGCAATCTCGGCTCACTGCAAACTCTGCCTCCTGGGTTCATGCCACTCTCCTGCCTCAGCCTCCAGAGTAGCTGGGACTACAGGCACCTGCCACCATGCCCAGCTAATTTTTGTATTTTTAGTAGAGACAGGGTTTCACCTTGTTAGCCAGGATCGTCTCTATCTCCTGACCTCATGATTGGCCCACCTCAGCCGCCCAAAGTGCTGGGATTACAGGCATGAGACATCGCACCCAGCTGACAACCCAGAAATTCATATCCAGCCACACTAAATTTCATAAGTGAAGGAGAAATAAAATCCTTTACAGACAAGCAAATGCTGAGAGATTTTGTCACCACAAGGCCTGCCTTACAAGAGTTCCTGATGGAAGCACTAAACATGGAAAGGAACAACCGGTACCAGCCACTGCAAAAACATGCCAAATTATAAAGATCATCGATGCTAGGAAGAAACTGTGTCAACTAACGGGCAAAATAACCAGCTAACATCATAATGTCATGATCAAATTCACATATAACAATATTAACCTTAAATGTAAATGGGTTAAATGCCCTCAATTAAAAGACACAGACTGGCAAATTGAATAAAGAGTCAAGACCCATCAGTGTGCTGTACTCAGAAGACCCATCTCATGTGCAGAGACACACATAGGCTCAAAATAAAGGGATGGAGGAAGATCTACCAAGCAAATGGAAAGCAAAAAAAAAAAAAAAAAAAAAAAAACAAAAGCAGGAGTTGCAATCCTAGTCTCTGACAAAACAGACTTAAAACCAACAAAGATCAAAAGAGACAAAGAAGGCTATTACACAATGGTAAAGGGATCAATTCAACAAGAAGAGCTAACTATCCTATATACATATATACACTCAATACAGGAGCACCCAGATTCGTAAAGCAAGTCCTTAGAGACCTACAAAGAGACTTAGACTCCTACACAATAATAATGGGAGACTTTAACACCCCACTGTCAATATTAGACAGATCAATGAGCCAGAAGGTTAACAAGGACATCCAGGACTTGAACTCAGCTCTGCACCAAGCAGAAGTAATAGACATCTATAGAAATCTCTACCCCAAATCAACAGAATATACATTCTTCTCAGGGCCACATTGCACTTATTCCAAAATTGACCACATAGTTGGAAGTAAAGCACTCCTCAGCAAATGTAAAAGAACAGAAATCACAACAAACTGTCTCTCAGACCCCAGCGCAATCAAATGAGACCTCAGGATTAAGAAACTCACTCAGAACCGCACAAGTACATGGAAACTGAGCAACCTGCTCCTGAATGACTACTGGATACGTAACGAAATAAAGGCAGAAATAAAGATGCTCTTTGAAACCAACGAGAACAAAGACACAATGTACCAGAATCTCTGGGACACATTTAAAGCAGTGTATAGAGGAAAATTTATAGTACTAAATGCCCACAAAAGAAAGCAGGAAAGATCTAAAAGCAACACCCTAACATCACAACTAAAAGAAATAGAGAAACAAGAGCAAACACATTCAAAAGCTAGCAGAAGGCAAGAAATAACTAAGGTCAGAGCAACACTGAAGGAGATAGAGACACAAAAAACCCTTCAAAAAATCAATGAATCCAGGAGCTGGTTTTTCAAAAAGATCAACAAAATTGATAGACTGCTAGCAAGACTAAAAAAGAAGAAAAGAGAGAAGAATCAAAAAGACGCAATAAAAAATGATAAAGGGGATATCACCACCGATCCCATAGAAATACAAACTACCATCAGAGAATACTATAAACACCTCTACGCAAATAAACTAGAAAATCTAGGAGAAATGGACAAATTCCTGGACTCATACACCCTCCCAAGACTAAACCAGGAAGAAGTTGAATCGCTGAATAGACCAATAACAGTCTCTGAAATTGAGGCAATAATTAATAGCCTACCAACCAAAAAAAGTCCAGGACCAGACAGACTCACAGCCGAATTCTACCAGAAGTACAAAGAGGAACTGGTACCATTCCTTCTGAAACTATTCCAATCAACAGAAGAAGAGGGAATCCTCCCTAACTCATTTTATGAGGCCACCATCATCCTAATAGCAAAGCCTGGCAGAGACACACACACAAAAAAGAGAATTTTAGACCAATATCCCTGGTGAACATCGATGTGAAAATCCTCGATAAAATACTGGCAAATTGGATCCAGCAGCATATCAAAAAGCTTATCCACCAAGATCAAGTTGGCTTCATCCCTGGCATGCAAGGCTGGTTCCACATACACAAATCAATAAACATAATCCATCATATAAACAGAACCAAAGACAAAAACCACATAATTATCTCAATACATGCAGTAAAGGCCTTCAGCAAAATTCAACAGCCCTTCATGCTAAAAACTCTCGATAAACTAAGTATTGATGGGAAGTACCTCACATGTACCCTAGAACTTAATGTATGCTAAATAAATAAATAAATAAATATTTAAAAATTAGAATTAAAATTTTTAACTTTTGTGTTAGTGATGTAAAAATCATCATTTTATGATTCAAAGCTCACAATAATAAATAAGACAGAGTAAAAATTAAAAATCAAAAATAACTAGAAATTCAACTGGCAAAGGAGTGGTAATGGCATTCAAAAGAAACATAAAAGGGCATGAAGGCACAAAATAAGTTACAAAGTACATTGGTGAACACCTAAGTGTTTGAAATAGCAGAAAAGTATATGGTTGGGGCAGAGGCAAGAGATGTGGTTACCGGGATTGGAAGAGGTCAAACAGCAACATGATTTGGAGGGGGATGAGACAGCAGGCACAGAGAGAAGCCAAGAGTGGCTCTCTGGCTTCTATCTTGGTTGACTAGGTAGCCTATGATTTTCTAATTAGAAGATTTTGAAGGTTAGTGTTAAAGTCAGGATGATGAGTGCAGGCTTAGACAACTAGAAGTAGAAGTATCAAGTACCTCCAGCCAACATATATTTGAATTCAAAGCTCAGCAGAGAAGACAGGGATATAAATATAGATTTCAGAGTAATCATCATATAGGGGGTAGCTAAAACCTTCAAAGAGGATGGGCTCCAAAGCCATCCAAGGTGAGTGTTTATAAGCAGAAGAAAAGAGGCTAAAGGCAGAGCCTTGGGGAACAACTACATTTAGGGAGAAGGCAAAAGAAGATAGAGAAAAAATCATTAGAGAATAAACAGCTTTAGGTGAATGTGGCAACACAGAAGTCAAGGAAGAAGGAGGAGGAATAAGCGGAGGAAGATAGGGGGTAAGTGCCGTGATGTCAGGGACTCTGCACTGATCTTTATTGCTGGCAGTCTGCTGGCTTGCTGACAGTCTGGTGGCTGTCATTCTGTGTTCTTTTTTTTTTTTGAGATAGGGTCTCACTTTCTTGCCCAGGCAAGAAATGCAGTAGTGCAATCACAGCTCACTATAACCTTGAACTTCTGGGCTCATGTGATCCTCCTACTTCAGCCTCCTGAAGTCGTTAGGATGATAGACATGCACCACCACCATGCTTGACTAATTTCTTTATTTCTTTTAGAGACAGGATCTTGCTATGTTGCCCAGGCTGATCTGGAATTCCTGGCCTCAAGTGATCCTCCCAACTTGGCCTCCCAAAGCACTGGGATTACAAGCATGAAACACCACGCCCCTCTGTGTCCATTTCTTTTTATTTTATTTTTATTTTTATTTTTTGAGATGAAGTCTCATTCTGTTGTCCAGGCTAGAGTACAGTAGCATGATCTTGGCTATCTGCAACCTCTGCCTCCTGGGTTCAAGCGATTCTTGTGCCTCAGGCTCCCAAGTAGCTGGAATTACAGGTGCATACCACCACACCCAGCTAATTCTCGTATTTTTAATAGAGACGGGGTTTCACCGTGTTGGCCAGGCTGATCTCGAACTCCTGAACTCAAGTGATCCACCCTCCTCAGTCTCCCAAAGTGCTGGGATTACAGGCGTGAACCACCGCTCCCGATCTCTGTGTCCATTCTTATACATCCATTCACATGCCTCTACCTCAGGTCTCCTTTTCCCCTGTCCCCAAATATTCCACCTTCCAGCCAAGCCATTCATTGCAGTTTGTGTGTCTATGTAAATTCTAACCTTGAACCATTTTTCTTTCCACACAGAGGTAGGTTTCCCAATGTCCTTGCCCATTTGGAGAATTTCCTCTCACCTCTGTAGTGCAGCCACTGTCCATTTTATGGCTTGCACCAGTGTCCTGATCCAACCCAGTCATTAACCAAGCTCAAGCTTTTTCCCACTCCTTCAGTTGGTCACAGGCAAGCCCATGCAACCACAGGTGTGAGAAAGGGGAAAGTATTTATGTAACAGTGATGGTCTGATGATACTGACACTTTGATCTCAGACTTCTAGCCTCCAGAACTGCAAGAAAATAGATTTCAGTTGTTAAAGCCACTTAGCACAGCTGCCCTAAAAACTAATGCTGTCCTTTTCCTCCATTGTGGGCCAAGCATGTCCCTAGCAGGGTTATGTTGTAACTTAATCTAGTTATTGGCTTAGTGGCAAGGCAGGAAAGTGGGGCTGATCTTGAAAGGGCTGATGTCCTGCAGTGGGGAGGCCTTTTCATCATCTTCAAACAAGGAAGGAGCACTAGCCCTAGGGAGGAGAGGGCCACTTCTCTAGGCTTAGAGGGTTGAGGGAACTTTGGGAATTAAAGATTTGGGGGTGCATGAACACAGATGTCCCCATCCCATGTGTCACGATCCCACTTTTTCCCAGCTAGCACCCTGTTCTAGGCAGAGCCAACTTGCCAGTAGTAAGAATTTAATCTTTCGTGAGGCCCTGCAACTCTTACAATTAAGTCCTGGACCTAGCCCTCAGCTTTTCCTGCTTTCCAGTTGCAGATGAGAGCCTCCTATTTCTTAATGAGGATGCCCTTTGGCTTTCATGCTTAGTTTTTAATTGTCAAATTAATCACTCTCGACCTTTCATTACATTTCTTCAAAATATCAAATAAGCTTAACATCAGCCCACTCATATTTCCCCCATATATCTCAAATATCTGATCCACTGAACATACTAGAGTGTTTCCATCCACCAGAAGATACAGTTCAGCAGCAGTGAAGGTTCAAACAATTGCACTTCAATTGTGCCAAGGACTGTCTGTGCTTCTTTCACCACAAGTGTTGACATTCTCATTGCTAGCCCGGAAGCAGGTGGTCCAACACCAAAATCCATTATAGTGACTGCTTTCTTGAACCACTCCTGACACTAACTGTTGCAGTTGGACTCCTCAGGAAGCACATTCTGAGATGGAGTTTAGTATGCAGGTAATTTATTAGAGAGTGCTTTTGGGATCAATGCCTGTGAAAAGAAAGAACAGAAGCAGGGCAGAGGGAGAAGTTGGGCTGTACTGTAGTTTCAACAAAGGCCTCTGCAGCCCCTCCGGGAAGCTCTGACACTGAGATGATCCTTCAGAGTTATCCCAAGTAGGCGCAACAGAGCTGTGCCTTTATATCCCTGCATTGACCAGTGATTGAATGCAGGCTGTCCCAGAGAGGGAGTGAGACCTTGGTCAGGCCACTCTTTTTCAGTCAAGGTGCCTCCCCAAAAAAGCTGACAGCAGGGCTCTGTCAGCAGCACTTCTAGAATCTGGTGGATTATGTCCCTCATTCCTGAGGGATGTCTGGGTGGTACATTACAGCATTAACTATACATGCTACCAACTTGACATAGTTAGAGCTGTTTATTCTTCAATATTTAAGGATGGCTTTTTTCTCTTTTGATTAAATTTTCTTTAAAAATTTTAAAGATATTAAAATAAATGCCTTTTATGAGAATAAAAATACATATTAAGTAAATAATAAAATTTTATTTAAGTAAAAATAGAGGGCTGGGCGTGGTGGCTCACACCTCTAATCCCAGCACTTTGGGAGCCTAGGTAGGTAGATTGCTTGAGCTCAGGAGTTCGAGACCAGCCTGGGCACCATGGTGAAACTCTGTCTCTACAGGAAAAAAAAAAAGTACGAAAATTAGCCAGGTGTGGTGGCATGTGCCTATAGTCCCAGCTATTTGTGGGGCTGAGGCAGGAGAATTCCTTGAGCCCAGGAGGTCGAGGCTGCAGTGAGCCATGTTTGCACAACTGCTCTTTAGCCTGGGTGACAAAGAGAGACTCTGTATTAAAGAAATTAAATAAATAAAAATAGATTTTGCTTAAGTGAATTTTTAAATTATTAAGAACATTTAATAAATAAAAATATAAAGGCCAATACTTTCAAAATCTGGCTGCCATCCCTAACCTTTCTACCCTGGTCTCTCCTTTCCCCTGTAGGTAACCATTTTTATTAATTCTCCACTTATATACATATATAATATGTAAAATTTTAAACTATAAATAAATACATATACACTTTTATACACTCACACTATATTTCTGCCCATTTCTTAAATAAAGTTAGCATGCTATAAACACTGTTCACTTGGTTTTCATTACTTAACAATATGCTTGAAGAGCATGCCATTAAGAGATCTTCCGGCCAGGTGCAGTGGCTCACGCCTGTAATCCCAGCACTTTGGGAGGCTGAGGCGGGCAGATCACAAGGTCAGGAGTTTGAGACCAGCCTGACCAATATGGTGAAACCCCATCTCTACTGAAAATACAAAAATTAGCCAGCCTGGTGGCGTGCGCCTGCAAGCCCAGCTACTTAGGAGGCTGAGGCAAGAGAATTGCTTGAACCTGGGTGGTAGAGGTTGCCACGAGCTGAGATCATGCTACCGCACTCCAGCCTGGGCAACAGAGCAAGATTCTGTCTTAAAAAAAAAAAAATCCTCCTTTGTTTTTTATTTTTTTATTTTTTTTGAGACCAAGTCTCACTCTGTCACCCAGGATTGAGAGCAGTGGCGTGATCTCAGCTCACTGCAACCTCTGCCTCCCGGGTTCAAGCAATTCTCCTGCCTCAGCCTCCCGAGTAGCTGGGATTACAGGCACCCACCACCACGCATGGCTAATTTTTGTATTTTTAGTAGAGATGTGGTTTCACCATATTGGCCAAGCTGGTCTCAAACTCCTGATCTTAGGTGATCCACCCGCCTCAGCCTCCCAAAGTGCTGGGATTACAGGCGTGAGCCATCCCACCTAGCCCTTTGCCATTTTTTTGTTATAAATGCATAGTCCTTGTTATGTGGATACCCATAGTTTATGTAATCAGCCCCCTAATAAGAGTCTTTTAGATTCCTTCTAATTTTTTTTATTACAAAGTATCCTGCAGCGAGTAACCTTGTGCATAACTTATTTTATTTTTGCAAGTGTTTCCTCAGGATAATGGAAAAAGGTCAATGCAAATGTAATTTTGCTAGATCTTGCCAAATCCCCCTCCATAAAAGTTTTATCATTTTGTACACACACTCGTCACAAATGAGTGCATTCTTCCCCACAGTTGTGTCAGAAAAAGAGGGTGTGCAATTTCAGGTTTTTGCCTACTTTATATGTGGTAAATGGGTCTCAATAGAAACAATTTGCATTTATCTTATTATGAGCAAGATTGCTTATTATATATTTAAATGATTAAGGACATTTTCTTTTTCTGTAAACTGGCTGTTCATATATTTCGCCCATTTATGTTATTTGTTCTTACTCTATTTTTAGGAGCCATTTATATATTACATTATGAACCCTTTATGATATACTAATATATTGCAAATATGTTTTTCCTAATTGTCATTTTTTTTTTTACTTTATTTATCTTTGTCCCATGGACATTTTTTAATGCGGTCAAATTGATCAATCTTTCTGCTTCTAGATTTTGAGTCATATTCAGGGAAGTGTTTCTCCTTTTTTTTTTTTTTTTTTTTCTTATTTGAGACAAAGCCTTGCTCTGTAACCCAGGCCGAAGTGCAGTGGTGCAATCTCAGCTCACCGCAACATCTGCCTCCCAGGTTCAAGTAATTCTCCTGCCTCAGCCTCCCAAGTACCTGGGATTACTGGGTGCCTGCCACCACGCCCGGCTAATTTTTGCTTTTTTTTTTTTTTTTTTTTGAGACAGAGTCTCCCTCTGCTGCCCAGGCTGGAGTGCAGTGGCCGGATCTCAGCTCACGGCAAGCTCCGCCTCCCGGGTTTACCCATTCTTCCGCCTCAGCCTCCCGAGTAGCTGGGACTGCAGGCGCCCGCCACGTCGCCCAGCTAGTTTTTTTGTAGTTTTTAGTGGAGACGAGGTTTCACCGTGTTAGCCAGGATGGTCTGGATCTCCTGACCTCGTGATCCGCCCGTCTCGGCCTCCCAAAGTGCTGGGATTACAGGCTTGAGCCACTGCGCCCGGCCAATTTTTGCATTTTTAATAGAGACAGTGTTTCACCATGTTGGCCAGGCTGGTCTTGAACTGCTGACCTCAAGTGATTAGCCCACCTTGGCCTCCCAAAGTGCTGGGATTACAGACATGAGCCACCATGCCCAGCCTCTCCACACTTAATAAAGAAATTCACCCATATTTTCTCATATTATTTTTACACCTTCATTATTACCTTAAGATTTCAAATACATTTGATTGATGTGGGGTATAAAGAACTGGCCTTCTAACTCCAACTTTTGACAAATATGAAGGACCATCCCAGGCTCAGATCTTCCCATAGCGTCTTCAGAGGACTTTGTTAGACTGTAGTGAAGTCTCACTCATTATATAAGGAAATAAATCCAATTTCATATGTTTCCATAGTTGTATCAGCATCTGTTGGGAGCAAGCTCCCCAAAATCTGGCCATAAACTGGCCCCAAAACTGGCCATAAACAAAACCTCTGTAGCACTATAATATGTTCATAAGGGCCTTAATGCCCATGTTGAAAGGTTGTGGGTTTACCAGAATGAGGGCAAGGAACACGGGCCAGCCCAGGGCAGAAAACCACTTAAAGGCAGTCTTAAGCCACAAACAATAGCATGAGTGATTTGTGCCTTAAGGACATGCTCCTGCTGCAGTTAACTAGCCCAACCTATTCCTTTAATTCCACCCATCCCTTCGTTTCCCATAAGGGATACTTTCAGTTAATTTAATATCTATAGAAGCAATGCTAATGACGGGTTTGCTGTTAATAAATATGTGGGTAAATCTCTGTTCAATGCTGTCAGCTCTGAAGGCTGTGAGACCCCTGATTTCCCACTTCACACCTCTATATTTCTGTATGTGTGTCTTTAATTCCTCTAGCACCACTGGGTTAGAGTGTCCCCGACCAAGCTGGTCTTGGCAAGCATCATTTAATAAAGAACCCCTATTGCCCCACTGATTTGAGATCCCATACTAAATTTCCATATGTTCTAAGGTCTATTTCTGGATTTCTTACCCTGTTGTATTTATCTGTTTATATGCCCAAACCACAGTTTTAATTATTGAGGTTTTAGAACATGTTTTAATAATATCTCTTAGGGTTAACCCTCCTCTCAGCTATTTCTATTTTTAGAGTAAGTATTTCTGGTTATTTTCATTTGTCTTTTCTTCCATATTAACTTTATAATCAACTTATCTAGTTCTGTAAAGACTCTGAAGTTGATTTTATTTGGTGCTATGGTTTGACTAATGGATGGTGTCCTCTCCAAATTTCATGTTGAAACGTAATCCTAAATGTGACATTATTAAGACATATGGCGTTTGGAAGGTGATTAAGCCATGAGGGCTCCACACTCATGAATGGGATTAGCTTCCTTATGGCTCAGGTTTGAAGGAACATTCTCTTGCCTTTCTGCCATGTGTGGAAACAGCATTCATCCCCTCCAGAGGAGGTAGCAGCAGGACAACATCTTGGAAGCAGACAGCAGCCCTAGTCAGACACTGACAATGCTGGTACCTTGATCTGGGGCCTCCCAGCCTCCATAACTATGGGAAAATAAATTCTGTTCTTTGTAAATTACCCAGTCTAAAGTATTTTGCTATAAAAGCACAAACAAAGACACTGCATTGCATTAAATTTATAAATTACTTTATGGGGCACTGTTATCTTTATGAAATTGAGTCAACTTATCCAATAACTTGGAATGACTTTCTATCTGCTCAAATCTACTTTTTTTTTATTTCAGGAATGTTTTATAGCTTTCCCCATATAGGTTTCATGTAACTAATAACTCTTGACTGATAAATTATAAAGGATTTAGATTCCATCTTATAGATGAGAAAACTGAGAACAAGAATGACCAAGTGATGGCTTGAGATCACAGGATTAGCACTGGGACCCCTGTCTTCTAGCTCCCATCATAGTGCTCTCTGCTGTACCATCCTATAAGCACCCTAGAATTCTATAGCAGCATCAAGAAAACTAGGAAAATGCTTTGTCATTGTCTTACTTGTGCACATTCTTCCTGCTCTGTTCCTAAACTTTCCAAAATACTTTCTAATTTCACCAGCTTTCTGTCATGCTACTCTCCCCAGTGCACCCTGGCCAACCTGTCCTTGCCTCTCTGGCTTTAGTGTCTTTCCCTAGAACATTCCTCCTTCCCTTCCAACTCATGAGGTTTTAGTCAAGTTGTTGGCAAAGTCTGCAGTTTTATCTAGAGGCTCAACTGGGAAAAGATTCACTTCCAAGCTCACTCATGTTGCTAATGGCAGGATTCAGCTCTTCATGGGCTATCAGACTGAGACCTTCAGTTCCTCTCTGATGGCCAGAAGCCTCTCTCAGTTTCTTGCCATACAAGGCTCCTCACAGGGCAGCTCACAACATGGTAACTTATTTCCCTCAGAGAAAGCTAGAGAGAGATGACATCTGAGACAGAAGCCACAGTCCTTTTATAACCTAATGTTAGAAGTACCATTTCATGGTTTTTGCTATATTCCATTTGTTAGTCATTAGGTTCAGCCAACACACACTCAAAGGAGGGGATTACATGAGGGCATGAAAACCAAGAGGCAGAGAAGACTTAGAGCCATCTTAAAGGCTGCACACCATACTTTCTGTTACCCTCTAGACCATATCTGGGCACCCTACTAAATGTTTTCTTTTTTTTTTCTTTTAGACATGGTCTTACTCTGTTGCCCAGGGTAAAGTGTAATGGCACAATCACAGCTCACTGCAGCTTCAACCTCCTGGGCTCAAGAGATCCTCCCACCTCAGCCTTCCGAGGAGCTGGGACTAGAGGAGTGTGACACCACGCCCAGTTAATTTTTAATTTTTTTGTAGAGACAAAGTCTCCCTATGTTGCCCCAACTGGTTTCAAACTCCTGGGCTCAAGCAATACTTCTGCCTTAGTCTCCCAAAGAGCTGGGATTACAGGCATGAGCCACCCTACTAGATGTTTTCTTAGCACCCAGTAGATCACTTTCAATTACCTCAATCATAATTGAACAACTAATTGTGTAATTCATGGTTCAATTTTATACTGTCTGTCTCCACAAGAATAAAAAGTTGCTGGGTACGGTGGTTAATGTCTCTAATCCTAGCACTTTGGGAGGCCAAGGTGGGAGGATCACTTGAGCCCAAGAGTCCAAGACCAGCCTGGGCTACATAGTGAGACCTCGTCTCTACAAAAAAAAAAAAAAAAAAATTTAGCTGGGCATGGTGGAACATGCCTGTGGTCCCAGCTACTGAAGAGGCTGAAGTTGTTACCAGTGGTGAATCCATGTGGGTCTGCAGCAACCTCAATTCTTTCCTCCTCAGAAGAAAGAATTTGACTGAGGGCCATGAGGCAGAAGAGACGGAGGCAAGTTTTAGAGCAGGAGTGAAAGGAAGGAAAGTACACCTGGAAGAGGTCCAAGCAGGCAACTTGAAAACAAGTGTGAAGTTTGACCTTTTGACTTAGGGTTTTATATGCTGGCATACTTCTGGGGTCTTGCATCCCTTCTGCCCTGATTCTTCCCTTGGGGTGGGTTGTCCACATGTGCAATGGCCTGCTAGTGCCTGGGAGGGGAGCATGCAGAGTATGTTTACTGGAGCTGTACACATGCTCAATTGAGGCGTTCTTCCCATTCTGTTGGAATGCCCCTGGAAGGTCATATACCAGCTAAACTCTGCCATTTTGCCCTTTAATGCACATGCTGGAGCCCACTCACCCAATTCCTGAGATCTTATTGAGAAGCTGCCACCAGTTTCAGGTGTTTTTATCTATTGGGAAACTGCCTCTCCCTGGTGCTGTTTGCAACCAATTATTGTATTAGAGAGGCAGTGTGACAACTGCCTGGCCTGACATTCCTGGTGAGGTGTGGGGGAAGCCCTCTCCTGTCTCGCACATGCCTGGCTAGCCACCTACTGTAACAAGATGACAGGATCATTTGAGCCCAGGAGGTGGAGGCAACAGCGAGCTGTGATTGCACTACTGTACTCCAGCCTGGGTAACAGATTGAGAAGAAAGAAAAGAAGAAGAACAAATTGTCATTGTTAAATTATTGTCGAACAAACAAACAAAACAAACAACAAAACAAAATAAACAAAACAACAAAATAAACAAACAACAACAACAACAGATTTAAACAAAACAAACAGTTGTAAATGATGCATTAAACAAAACAAACATCGAATGATGACATAAAACAACAAAACATCAGCGATGACAAATGTTACCGAAAATGATGATAAATAAAACAATAGCACGATGATAAAATGATGATGATGATGATGATGACAAATGATGATGATGATGATCAGGACAAATGATGATGATGATGACAGTCGATGGATGATGAAGATGATGAGGAATGATGATGATGATGATGAGTTAAACATGATGATGATGATGATAATGATGATGATGATGATGATGAATGATGATGATGATGATGATACGATGAGAATGATGATGATGATTATTGTAACGATGGCGATGAGATGATGACAAATGATGATGATGATGATGATAGACGATGATAGAATGATGATGATGATGATGATGATGATGATGATGATCAGGACTCACGATGATGATGATGATGATAATGATGATGATGATGAATGATGATGATGATGATGATGATGATGATGATGAATGATGATGATGACAAATGATGATGATGATGATGATGACAACATTTATAAACAATGATGATGATGATGATGATGATGATGATGATGATGATGATGACATGCATATTTATTATTTATTATTTTATTAAGATGAAACATTAAACAAACATTTTAACATGCCTGATAAATGATGAAACAAATAAATAACAAATACCATTTAAACATTAGCTAAACAAACAAATATTTAAATAAACAAACAACAAAAATAAATGAAACAATAAAGATGAACAAATATGATGAACAACATTAAAAACAAATATACACTAAAATAAAATACCAAATATTTAAGAAATAAACAAACAAAACAACAACAAAATAAATAAACAAAACAAAACAAAATAAACAACAAATAAATGAAACAAAATAAACAAACAACAACAATGATGATGATGATGATGATGATGATGAGATGATGATGATTATTAAACATGAAAACAAATATTTAAAAACAATGATGAAACATTTAAACATTACAACATGAAATGATAAATGAGAAAATTATTAAATGGCTACAATGATGACAAAATGACAATGATGACAATGATGATGATGAAGAATGATACAATGACAAATGACAATGACAACAAATGACAATGATGATAAATGAGAAACACAAACAATGATAATGATAAAGAAGGAAGAAGGAGAAGGAGAAGAAGGAGAAGGAGAAGGAGAAGGAGGAGAAGGAGGAGGAGAAGGAGGGAGAAGGAGGAGGAGGAGGAGGAGGAGGGGAAGGAGGAGGAGGAGAAGGAGGAGAAGGAGAAGGAGGAGGAGAAGGAGGAGGAGAAGGAGAAGAAGAAGAATGAAAATTCCATAAACAATGGGCCCTGTGGATCTCACCTACAACTAAACCTTAGGTTCAACCACTGTATTTTATACATTGGAAACAAGACATAATTTTTGATTGAAAAACTATAAGGTAAACTCAGCAACCCCTTAAAAGAATTATTTGGCTGTTGTCACTACCTCACACCCATGAACCCCAAAAATCTGAAACAAGTCTCAGTTAATTTAGAAAGTTGATTTTGCCAAGGTTGAGGATGCACCTGTGACACAGCCTCAGGAGAGGTCCTGATCACATGTGCCCAAGGTCATCAGACCACAGTTTGGTTTTATACATTTTAGGGAGACATGAAACATCAAACAACATATGTATGATGAACATTGGTTCGGTCTGGAAAGGCAGGACAACTCGAAGCAGGGAGAGGGCTTCCAGGTCATAGGTAGATAAGAGACAAATTGTTGCATTCTTTTAAGTTTCTGATTAGTCTCTTCACAGGAGGCAATCAGATATGCATTTATCTCAGTGAGCAGAGGGGTGACTTTGAATAGAATGGGAGGCAGGTTTGCCCTAAGCAGTTCCCAGCTTGACTTTTCCCTTTAGCTAAGTGATTTGGGGGGCCCAAGATATTTTCCTTTCACACACCCAATCTAAGTAAAATCTATTTTATGTATATTTTCAACTAGAAATTCAGGCTCCCGTAGGGCATAGTCTTACTCAGGTGGCAGAAAAACTGTAATTACTGCAAATGCCAGGTTTACCATAAACACATTTCTAAATGGAGTTCTCTAGTTCTTGACATAAATAAAAAGGGTTGATTCACACTGAACTTCTCCACTTTAAAAAGAAGCAGAGTAGCAGAAGCACAAACCAGATTGCAGTGGGTTGGGGAGTGAACCACAGATTTACAGAAATAGGAGGGACTGCTCTTATGCTAGACAGGAGTTTTAAAATCAGTCTTTGGTTAGCAGCATTTTTAGTAACATTTTTATATCATATAGTAACATTTTCATACCTATACTATGAATTATAAATATAATTCATATTACAGAAAAAATAAAAGTCACTTTGAAGGTATCTTTTACAATAAGCATTTCATAGAAGGGAAATCTGAATACCACTTTCACATATGAAAAATGTTTGAACAGTGATGAGAGAAATAAACATCTAAACCACAGTGAATTACCATTTTATACCCATCCAATTGGCAAAAACAAATTTAAATTTGGAAAACACCAACTGTGATGATAATATAGACCAACTAAAACCCTCAAACACTTGTAATGGAGAGACAACACAGCACCGTAACTGAAAGCACAGACTCTAGAGCCATTGTGTATTGTTTTAAGTTCTTGCTCTACTTCATAACTAGCTGTGTGACTTTGGGCAACTTACATAACACCTTGGTGCCATCTGTGAGACAGGAATAATAATAGATCCTACCTCGAGAGGACTAGTGTAAGTAAAGACAAGTTACTATAACATGCTACATAAGTATTTGCTAGTATTATTATTATTGAAATAGAATAATGACTTTAGAGAGCAATTTGACTAGTGCTAATACAGTTGAAGCTGTGCATAGCAAACAACCCAGCAATTTTGCTTCTGCATGCACACACCAAAGAAACACTCACAGGTGTACACAAGGCGGTATATGCAAGAATTTACATTGTAGCACTGTTTGTAATAGAGAAAACTGGAAATAGTCAAAATCTGCAGAAAAAACATTTTTTAAAATCTATGGTATATTCATATAATACTATATAGCAGTGAAAATAAATAAATTAGTGCAGTAGTTCCCAAACTTTACCGTGCACTATAATCACCTGGAGAACTTGCTACAACACAGATTCTGGGGCCCACCTTCAGTTTTTGATTCAATAGGTCTGTAATGGGACTCAAGGGTTGGCATTTTCCAAACGATGTTGATGTTGCTGGTCCAGGACCGCCCTTTGAGAATCACCGAATTGTACCTTCATTGATCAACATGGACAAATCTTACAAACAGAATGTTGAGTGGAAAATGGAAGTTGTGAAAGAATACATATGCTTTGATACAATTTATTTAAAGTTTTAAAATGTGGAAAAGAAATCATTTTGCTGCATCTGTATATATATCACATATACACGTGCAGTAAAAATTTCGAATAAGATCACAAAGCTAGTCAGTTACAGGTCTAGGATTTATACCTATGTGTATCTGTGAAATCGCCTTTGCAAACTGAAACCCCCTTTGCAAAAATTCTATCAGTGAGAAAATTATAGCAGTGGAGGAGATCTGATCTAGCCAAACCCCATCTTGCCTTTAGCTTTCAGCCCGTCCTTAATTATTCCTGGGCTTAAGCCAAGATAACTTTGGGAGACATTTAGTTTAATAGTTTAAATAATTATAGTCCTTCACCAAAACTCAACTGCCTTTGTAAAGCTAATGAGAAACCACCAGACTAGAGGGATAGATGAGCCTGAATTCTGTTAAGTGTAGACATAAGTGATCGCCAGCCATTATTCCAGAGGTCATAAGATATGCAATTTCCCCAATTACTCCTGCAGAAAACATCACTATTGTAGAATCTAGGATTGGCTTTTTGGGGTATATTTTTAAGTTTTTTGCATGTTTGACTACTGATGGCTCCACCTGGACCCATCAACTGTTCCTGTGGCTCCACCCAGCAACGACTCAGTAGGCAGGAGGACCATCTCCCATACCCCTATGACTGCACCCCCAACCAGTCAGCAGCAAGCACCCATTCCCTAGCCATCCCTACCCCTTTCCCCAAACCACTTTTGAAAAAAACCCTAGCCCCCAAATGTTCCAGGAGGCTGATTTGAGTAATAATATAACTGATTTGAATAACAATAAAACTTCTTCCATTTTTCCACTCAATGTTGTGTAAAACTCTTTCTCTATTGCAATCCCTATACCTTGATAAATCATCTGTATCCGGGCAGCAGGCAAGAAGAATCCACTGGGCCACTATATCTGGATCTAAAGGCCATGCATTTTCCACTACAAGCTAATTAACAAGAGGTATCCTTTCCCCTCAGAAACAACTAGACAAACCCGTGTAGATCCTACATAAAGAACAGTTAAAGAAAATCTAGTTAATACTTAGCCAAGTATACTTATCAGGAAATCATCAACAGTCTTTCTCTGACATTCCTGAAATAGTAATCCCCACCTTAAACTTGTATCACTTGTTTTCTAAATATTAATATACAGTAAAATTCAGGTGACTGTGTGCTATGGGAAAATCTGGAGGAAAAGATAACTTGAAAAATATACTTTTTTGGCTCTGCTTGCTACTGAAAAAAAATTTTTTTAAGAAAATATACTCTTCCCTCCCTAACATTAAAGTGAATCCACAGAAGATGCGTTTGGTGAAGTGTCTGGTGGTGAATACTAAGTAGAAAGGGCAAACTAACACAGCCTTAGAGCCTGGATAAAATCCTGGTGTCTTGAAAGTTCGACTGTGGGAAATCTGGAGAGTAAGGGCTATCTCTGATCTGTCTACGTAACTTCTGCACCTTGCACATAGTAGAGGCCTGACAGATACACGCCAACCCATGTGTGCATGCAATAATCCAATCCACAATTAGGAACATTGTGCCAAAAGGAGACCCACCAACTAAAAAGAGATAAAAATTCTTAGCTTTCTGTGACTACCCTTTGACTACTGCCTTTGCTGATGAAAACAAAGAAGAGGAGGCTTCAGTATTCAAACACTGCCAGTTCCGTAGTGAACTCTAAAAATGGTTACTCTTGGGAGACAAACAACCCCCACGAGGATAAACACCTTTTGAGGTTACCCGAATGCCCCAGCAAAGGGCACGACTACTTCCGGAGCCGCACCGGAACCCCTTGGCGGAGTATGTGGCTTCCTGCGGGAACGATTTAAGAATAGGACTACTTCCTGCTTCTGGACATGGGCGGGTGAAGGGAAAGGAAATAGCTTTAAGAGCGGCATCCTGCCTGAGCTAGCAGCGGTGGAGGAGGAGGCAGAGAGGAGTGGAGGGCGGAGTAGACGGAGGAGGCTGCGGCAGAGAAGAAAGTGTCAGAGCCGGTAAGTGAGCCAGCCGCCTTAGAGCAGGGGACAGCGGACAGCGCCCCAGGGCTCGCTTCGCAAATATGTGGTGCCAAGTTGCTGAGCTGCCCCATGGGGTCAGTCAGGGTTGTGCTTCGTCGGTCGCCTGTCTGTCGGCGCCGAGAAGAGACTGTTGCGGCGCTGGGGCCGGGCCTCGCGGAGCGCCAGAGTGCGCTCTCGCTGGCTGACAGCCTATCTCGGAAGCCAGAGGAGGCCCTGGGCTGTGTCCTGCTTGGTAGTGCTGGGGTTCCGCACCCTGGACAGCTTCCCCAGACAGTGTTTGGAATTCAGGGAAGGAAGAAAGTACTGTGCGCCCCCATTTAACCCTCGGGACCTGGCGAAATCCTGCTACGTGGGTAGTGAACATTGTTTCGGGAACTGAAGGAAATGCATGTAAAGAGTGTTAGTCTGGAGCCATACTTTCCCTGCCCTGTTCAAGCTCCCTGGGCTGTCGGAAGCGGAGTTGTTTGTAAAGGCAAATGCCGACGCCTCCTCCTCCTCCTGTCACTTCGGGACAAGTTAACAACCTTCAGATTCGTTGTTAAAGCAGCGTGTTCTCTATGTGATCTATCAGGTTAGTACTGCTGTGGGTATCTGGTGATTGCTCTGTAAATATACTTGTTGGCGAGATCACAGTTAAATATCTCCAAGCACTTTTTGAAGAGGAACAAGACTGACCTAACAGTCGGGACTATTTAGCATACTTTACCTCCCCTTTAGTTTAATCGTTTTAGCATGCAGAGTAAGGATGGTAATCTTAAATGTACTAGGTTAAGTTATTGTGCATCTGCAAAAGGCCTGTGATATAGAATATGAAACTCTTGATAACTGACGAAATGAGTGAAATGATTAGATAAAGATTGTTACTGTAAAGATCAGAAATAGCTTTTATTAAGTTCCTGCTTTTCTGTTGTCTTAGGTTCGGCTTTAGAGTGTGGTGAAGGGTACTTTTCATGGTGCATGGAAGGAAAGCCAATGCGCAGGTAGGCATTCAGGAAGAAAACCTTTGGTTTCACTGATTAAAATTCAGCATGTAATAATTAAAATTTTTAAAAAAGAGTTTCAATCTTACTAAATTCTGCTTGGAACTAATGAGCCTTGTTCTACAATAAATCAAAAGTAATATTAAGAATTAATCGCTTTTTAATAGAATAAAATACAGAAGTTAAATTTCTGAAAAGTGCCGTGGATTGTATGTAAACACTTAATTTTCCTTTTTCATGTTTTTTTTTTTAAAGGAAATAATCATTAAGTTCATTATGATACTATGTGGATTTATTATCTTCAATTCCCTATAAAATGTAGAGGATTCTGTTCCCATGTAAGAATCATAATTATTTACAATACACTGTACTGCATGCCTAATTATGGTTTTGGTTATTTCCTTGATGTTCAATAATACATGTGTTCTGTTAATTAAAATAGCTGCATTGCAGGGAAGATTGTATAAGGACTAAAATAGGTTTTAGACATAATAACTTAGTCCATAGAAAAATAGAACAATGTCTGGGAAAATACAATTAAATAGGCCCTCCCAACCCTAGAATTTAATAATGCTTTTTCTCATTCTGTTCTAACAAATGAGACTAGAACCTTTATTGATACAAAATCAGCCCAGTTCTATTTCTTTGGTTTTTACATTTGTTTTCTATTTATTGAACTCTATTTAATCATTTGTTATTTAACATCAACGGTAAACAACTTTTGCAGTTCTTTTAAGAGAAGAAACATTTTATAATGGGAATATGACTTATAACTCAGAACTTGGAGCAAGAACCAGAATGTATATCTTTTTCCAAATCTTTTATTGATTTATCAATTGACCTTGAGCTGTTCACCTTCTCTGTACCCCAGCTTACTTCTTTAATGTATCTAATCAGGATATTGGGGATTAATGGATATTTGCAAATGCTTTAAATGTGGGAATGTTTTTGGTTTATCAGTAGTCTATATAAAATACTTACTTAATCACTCATACCTGCTCCTTTTTTTCCAGATGAAAAGATGTTATCAAGGTGAAAAATACTATTATCTTATTTATATTTTATTCTGTGGCAGGAATAATATTTTACCACAATGTACATGAAAAAATTAACAACATATATTAAATGCTTCATCACTTCATTCTAACTTTATTGCAAAACCCACTGATTGTGTCTCATCTCCAGCTACCATAAAATGTCATGTCTTATGTAATTGCTAAAATAAGAGCTTATTATTTTTTAAAAGAATAGCAGAGCGTGGGAATGTTTTTGGGTTATCAGTAGTCTATATAAAATATTTGCTTAATCACTCATACCTGCTCCTTTTTTCTTGCTTTATTACATAATACTGTCAGCTATTCAAAATCATGTTGGATAATTCTAGTGCCGTTAATTGTTAAGTTACAGCTCCTTCTTCATCACTGTCACTTGGCCAGAGCCTAGCCTACTCACATTGGTCTCTGGTCTTACTTCTACCTGCTTCCTACTTTCAATCATGGTCACACTTCCCTATCCTTTTCTTTTTTTTTTTTTTTGAGACGGAGTCTTGCTCTGCCGCCCAGGCTGGAGTACAGTGGCCGGATCGCAGCTCACTGCAAGCTCCGCCTCCCAGGTTCACGCCATTCTCCTGCCTCAGCCTCCCGAGTAGCTGGGACTACAGGCGCCTGCCACCTCGCCCGGCTAGTTTTTTGTATTTTTAGTAGAGACGGGGTTTCACCGTGTTAGCCAGGATGGTCTCGATCTCCTGACCTCGTGATCCGCCCATCTCGGCCTCCCAAAGTGCTGGGATTACAGGCTTGAGCCACCGCACCCGGCCCCCTATCCTTTTCTTGTTGGGCTGTCATTTTTGCTGATTTAACCCAGAAGGCAGTCTCTGTAATGCTGGGTTTATACTCAGCTGCTATTAAAGAAGCTTTGAGAAGTAACTTTTTATGTTGAGACTGTTTGAATACATGTTCATTCTGCCTACTAGATTGCGAGCTCTTTTAGTCTCATGTCTTCCTATATTTGCATCACTAGCACCTAATGATTACTGAATAATTGTTTAAATAGGACTGAACAGTTTCTGCAGACTTTGCCCCTCCAAAAAACAAAAAAAAATCTATGAACAAGAAAAGACTGAAAATTATTGTTAAAGGTGTTCTAATTTTTGATTATAAAGTTTTATGAAATCAATTGGCATTTTATTATTAAAGTTTCATTGCATCATTTATGTACCATCATTTGCATACACAGTGCAAAATTTAAAAGATACAATAGGATATTCAGTGAAAAGTTAACTCTCCCATTGCTGACCCCAGTTCCCAGTTCTTCTCTCCAGAGGCAACCACTGTAAGCAGTTTCTTATGCATTCTTTTAGAGTGATTGTAGTTCATACACAAATATATATAAGATGTCTTATCTTTTCATTTTTTTTAATTTTTATTTTGTAGAGACAGGGTTTTGCCATGTTGCCCAGGCTGGTCTCAAATTCCTAGGCTCAAGGAATCTGCCTGCCTATGCCTCCCAAAGTGTTGGGATTACAGGCGTGAGCCACCGCACCTGGCCAACATTAGTAGCTTTTAAAAAGAGAAGATGGCTGGGCACAGTGGCTCACGCCTATAATCCCAGTACTTTGGGAGGCTGAGGCAGGCAGATCCCTTGAGCCCAAAAGTTCAAGACCAGACTGGGCAACATGACAAAACCCCATCTCTACAAAAAGGAAACAAAAAAAATTTAGCCAAGTGTTGTGGCAGATGCCTGAAGTTCTAGCTACTCAGGAGGCTGAGGTAAGAGGATCACTTGAGTCTGGGAGGCAGAGGCTGCAGTAAGCCGTGATCACACCATTGAACCCCAACCTGGGCAACAGAGCAAGACACTGTCTCAAAAAAAAAAAAAAAAAAGACACAAATGTTGCAGGACATAGTGGTTCATACTTGTAATCCCAGCTACATAGGAGGCTGAAGCAGGAGGATTACTTGAGCCCAGGAGTTCGAGGCTGTGGTGATCACACCACTGCACTCCTGCCTGGGTAACAGAGAGAGACCCCCATCTCTTAAATAAATAAATAAATAAAAATAAGAAAATAAAATGCATTTGAAAAGACACTAATGTCAGCATATCATGCACATTCTTCTGTATCTTTATTCACTTGAAAAATTGTTTTGTAAATTGTAACAAATGCATATAGACTTACCTTATTCCTTTTAATAGTTATGTGGTATTCCATTGTCTATATGCACCTTTGTTTTCCAGTCCCATTTGAGAGAGATTTATTTCAACTGTTTTGCTGTTACAACCAGTTCTGTCTGCAATGAATATCCTTGTAGGTGGTTTTTGCCCAAATGTGTAAGTATAGAATAAGTTCTGGCTGGGCACAGTGGCTCATGTCTGTAATCGAAGTACTTTGGGAGGCCGAGGTGGGCGAATCACAAAGTCAAGAGATCAAGACCATCCTGGCCAACGTGGTGAAACCCCTTCTCTACTAAAAATACAAAAATTAGCTGGGTGTGGTGGCATGTGCCTCTAGTCCCAGCTACAGTCCCAGTTGGGAGGCTGAGGCAGGAGAATCACTTGAACCCGGCAGGCGGAGGTTGCAGTGAGCCAAAATCACACCACTGCACTCCAGCCTGACGAAAGCATAAGACTCCGTCTCAAAAAAATAGAATAAGTTCTTAGGTTTAGAATTGCCTAAAGAGTATGTACATTTTTTAATTTTGGTGGACATTGACAAATTTTTGCCCTTAGAGTTATACCAATCCATAGTCTTTACTAACAATGTGTTTGTTTCCCAAGGTATTATTTTTTAATCATTCATTTATTTAGAGATACCAAATATTTTGTAATGTAATTTTTCCAAGTTTCCTTGAATATATTAGTAGAAAACTGAGCCTGATTGTAGAAATTGGTTTATTCATATGTCAAACCTTTATATAATACCACTCTATACCTGTATATTGTGTGATACAGATCAAGTGATGAAAACAGATATCATGATACAATATTGGCCTGGTGCAGTGACTCATACCTGTAATCCCAGCACTTTGGGAGATGGAGGAGGCAGGAAGATCACTTGAGCCTAGGTGTTCGAGGTTGCAGTGAGCTATGATTGCACCACTGCACTCCAGCCCAGATGACAGGGCGAGACTTCATCTCTAAAATGTAATTAGTTAATTAACTAACAAACATTAACAGAATTTTAATAGAGATGTAAACTTAGAGGAGGGAACTGCTCTGTGGAGATGAGGAAGCATCACAGAAATGGCAATATTTGAGCTGGATCTTCTAGGAAGAATAAGAATTTACTTCTAAAGAAGGGAGTTAATTAAGGACACCATAAAAGGAAGGAACAACTTGTGCAAAAAAAAAAAAAAAGAAAGAAAGAAAGAAAGAAAAGAGAGAGCACCAAGACCCAGAATTGTCTGACATGCATGGAACAGTGAGTATATGTGGAGTATAGGGTATTTTGGGGAAGAAGGGGAAGTAGAAAATATGGAAATTGAGGCTGCAACCATGGGAAAGAATTCAAACTTTAGGTATTTAAGAGCCAATGGACATTATTATATACATCGTTTGTTCTTTGAGCTGATTTCTAGGCACATGGGGGATGGATTGGAAAGAGAGAAGAAATTATGGCAAGGAAATGAATTTAAACTAGTTGTGGTAGTTCAGATGAAAGAAGATGAGAACCTGAAGTAGATCTATGGCAGTGAGGGTTGAGAGAAGAGGATGGAATTGAGAGCTTGTATAATAGTAAAATCAAAAAGATTTGGTGAACATGGAGTGAGAAAAAGGTAGTGTTATAAATGACTCCAAACTTAGGAAACTAGGTGCTGCCATGATAAGATTAAAAAGAAAAATACAGGAAGAGGAACAGGTTTCAGCAAGCCAAGAATAGATTCTGTTTCATATACTTTTAATACTATTGTGTTTGGGAAACAGCCAGGTGGAGGTATCCAGCATGTGATTGGAATATGAGTCGGGGGCAGAAGAGAGATTTGGGCTAGAAATTTTTAAAAAATGTGAGTCATCAGTACTAAGAAGGTTCTTCAAGCTGTAGGCATAAGTGATGGTAGAACAGAAAAGGAGAATGCTGAGGACAGAACTGTAGTGAGTACCAGGGGTGTTTACAGTGGGGCCTAGCAGGAAGACCCCATAAAGTCTCTAAAATGAGTAAGAAGCTTTACATGCTTCGGGTCTTATTTTATTTAACAGTATCTAGAGTTTTTATTGATAGTTTTTTACTCACATTGAAGGATAGCTGAGCTACTCGAGTTTAATTTCAGAAGACGAAATTTCCAATCTCATATCTTTGAAATTTTCAATTTGTTCTAGTCAGTCTAAAGTGTATGCTTAAAAATAGTGGTAAAACATATACTTGCTTGATTTGACTATTCCCTAGTGTGGCATGCACTGTAGGTTAGCTTGCACATCTCTTCCTTTCTTCCACCTACTATAGACACTAGAAAATTAAATACTCTCCTTGATTTCTTAGTTGTCTCTGCATATGGGAAGAGCTGTGTGACACCGTGCTACCAATGAGATGTCAACAGTAGTTGTTGAGAGGTATTCTAGGAAGGCTTTTGCTATCCTGATATAAAGGGAAACTAGCATGCTTGCATGAGGATTTACCCTTCCTGCTCCATCTTGGTCTCGATCACTGGACCAAGGCTCCCAAGGCTTATGCTCATTTTATCCAATAAGCAGTGATGAGATACCTTGGGACTAAAACATTCACAACCAATTTTCAAATGAAGAGGTTAATAGCTTGGCTTTCTGGTGTGGAATCAAGTATAGAATATAGTGCCTATTGGGACCCCTTCTAGTAAGCAGCACTGGCACTTTGAGATATTTCTGTTTTGAGGGTTTATATACCCAAATCTCTAGCTCTCTCTGTTCAAGTATATTTAGGACTATAAATGAGGATCAGTACAACTGAATCTTTTTTAAGGTCAAGTTGTTAATTTTCAAAGTAAAACAAAATTTTTGAAGTAGGAAAGGTGAAATGTTCATTTAGATAGTGTATTAGTCCATTTTGCATTGCAGTAAAGAAGTACCTGAAACTGGGTAATTTATTTAAAAAAAAAAAAAAGGTTTATCTTGGCTTATGGTTCTGCAAGCTATACAAGAAGCACCTGTCACACATGTCACCACACCTGGCTAATTTTTAAATTTTTTTTAGAGATGGAATCTCATTTTATTGCCCAGGCTGGTCTCAAACTCCTAAGCTCAAACGATCCTCCTGCCTCAACCTCCCAAAGTGCTTGGATTACAGCTGTGAGCCACCATGCCCAGCTAGTCTTTACATTGTTAAATGGTTGAGAAAAAAAGACAAAAGATGAATGATATTTCCTGAAGTGAAAATTATATGGATGGACACCAATGGCTGGGGGCATGGTGGCCTACACCTGTGATCCCAGCACTTTGGGAGGCTGAGGCAGGAGGATCACTTGAGGCCAGGAGTTCTAGACCAGCCTGGGAAACAGAGAGAGACTTTGTCTCTACAAAAAAATTAAAATTTAGCCAGGCGTGGTATTATGCACCTGAGGGCCTAACTACTCAGGAGGCTGAGTTGAGAGGATCGCTTCAACCAGGAGCTTGAGGCTGCAGTGAGCTATGAGCACACCACTGCACTTCATCATCAGTGACAGAGCAACACCTTATTTCTAAAAAAACAAAAAGAAAAAAAGATTCTACTATACTAATGCAGTAATAAGAGCTTTTTTTTCTTTTTTTTTTTTGACACGGAGTTTTGCTTTTGTTGCCCAGGCTAGAGTAGTGCAGTGGCGCAATCTGGGTTCACTGCAACCTCTGCCTCCAGGATTCAAACGATTCTCTTGCCTCAGCCTCCCAGGTAGCTGGGATTACAGGCATGTGCCACCATGTCCAGCTAATTTTTGTATTTTTAGTACAGATGGGGCCTCACCAGGTTGGCCAGGCTGGTCTTGAACTTCTGACCTCAGGTGATCCAGACACCTCTGCCTCCCAAAGTGTGGGATTACAGGTGTGAGCCACCGCGCCTGGCACTATGGTATATTTAAAGGAAAAACGGAGACATTAGCTTAGTTTACCCACATTGTACGTAGGTGAAATAAAAAATTGTTCATATCTCAGTTCAACAGTAGCATCTTTATGTACATAACTAAGGTTGTGACAGTAACACTTTACTTTCAGCATTCAGTGTCAGTATTCCAGGAATTTTTGAGTTGGTCTTTTGTCTTTGTTACTTTTTTAAAAAAGAAGCTTGATTTTACCACTGTTAATCATGTGATTCTTTCAGCAGCTACTATGTACAAGGCACCATTTTAGCTCTGTGGTTAAAAGCATTCTTGATTGTTTATGTGGATGATAAAAATTATTCTTTAACGGCTCAGCTTTATGTTTTAGTCTTTAAAATTGCCAAGCACAAACAGTGATGTTTTTACCAGATGTATAAGTATTTTGGAAAAATTGCTTCTTGTTGAAGAAAAGAAGAACCATGTTTTTTGTTTTCGTGTTATATCTTTGCAATGCACAAGCAATTTCTTCTTCCTAGAACGTCCTTATGGATTTTTCTGTCCTTCTCAGGAGACTCCTTTTACACCTTTGTGTTTTATTACACTGTAGTTCCTGTCCGTGCTACAGCTTTGGAAGTCGAAGACTGATAGGGATGCTGTCCTTTGCAGGCTAGATATTAGACTCTCTCAGTAGTGGTAGATGACTAGTATCTGAGAGAGACTCACATGAGGCTGACCTAGAACTCAGTGATCAGAATGCTTGAGTCATCCCCCTTTTAAGTAGCATGGTACTTTTGGAAGAATTTTCCATCAGAGGACTGCTTAATAAGAATCAGAAACAGAAATATACCGATCTGGAGCATGGATGTGAGACACTTCCCTTAAGCTCTGGGAAAACCCAGTGTAATATTCCTACTTCACAACAAAAGACACACCCTTGTGGTAACCTGATAGACAACACCTGTCAGATCTGGAATCTTTCTGAATGATGTTAAACAAATACTTCATAGATTTTGCCTTTCTGAATGACTTTTAAGCTTTATTTAGGTATAATTGATATACAAAAAATTGTACATATTTTATGTATGCATTTTGATGAGTTTGGGCATATGTGTACACCCATGATATCATCACAATCGAGGTCCTAAACATATGTATCACCTCCAAAAATTCTTTTATATATATATATAAACATACACATACATTATATATATGTTTTTGGGTTTTTTTTTTTTGTTTTTTTTTTTTAGAGATGGGGCCTCACTATGTTGCCCAGGCATGTCTCAAACTCCTGGGTTTAAGGGATCCCCCCACCTCAACCTCCCAAAGTGCTGGGATTACAGGCATGAGCCACTAGGCTCAGCCTAGCTCCAAAAATTGCTACGTTTGAACCACATCTTTTGTCCTAGTTGCCCTCTTACTGGTTATTCATGTATCTCCTCCTCTAGAGATTGCTTCTTTATATTACTTTGAATTTCCCACAGTCTATAGCAGAATGCTTTGTACATTAAAAGCAATTAGTATTTGTTAAAAGAATAGTTATTTTAATTAAGGGTCATAGATTGTCTTTTCTCTGCATGTTTATGTAATGTGATGATTAAAAAAATCCAAATATCTTATTTCTAATTATTTGTCAGTAATTTGTGACTTTTACCTAGTAATTTCACACCTGAATTTCCACATATGAAATATGAATATAAGATACAAATTTTCAAGCCAGGCACGGTGACTCACACCCGTAGTCCCAGCTACTTGGGGGGCTGAGGTGGGAGGATCACTTGAGCCTGGGAGGTCGAGGCAGCAGTGAGCCATGATCAAACCACTGTATTCCAGCCTGGGTGATAAAGCAAGACCCTGTTGCAAAGAAAAGATACAAATTTGTATCTTATGTATTATCTGGAATGACTTTAAAGATAATAAAAGTATTTTAAGTATTTTATCAATACTTAAAAGTAATTCTGAAAATTTCTTAGACCATCCAGTTAATTTTAGTTAGAAAAGGGGTAACGTAAGTTCACTTTGTTATGCTTATTCCCTTAAATATGAAATGCATTTTATAGGCTTCTTTTACCAAATTATTTGACTCTTCTTGATATTTCACTGATGAAATTTTTCATGATGACTGAATCTAAAAAAAAAAAGTCTGTATTTGGTGTAGTTTCTTGGGCTTTTAAAAATAGTTGTACAGAAATTTGGATAATCCATGAGAAAAAACAAAACAAAACCTTATTTTGAATTGCTAAATCATCCTAGAAACTCTTTCCTCTCCTCTTCCCAGTACTCACATGAATTACAGTTATTAAATATTCACAGTACCTCAGGAGATGCGTGGTTTACCCTAAAGCATCCAGAGACTGAGAGCTTCATGATTTTGAGTAAGTCACGTAACCAAACTAGTTTCTTCATCTGTAAAAGGAGGGCATTATGCTAGATGATCCGATGATCCATTCCATTCCATATCTAGATCTCCACACAAGCAAGAAGGGGCAGTTTTCATATTTGAAGACTTGTGAAGAACACCAACTTGTAAGATTTATAGACACATACATATATACAGGCAGTGTTCATCAAATTTGAGCAATTTACAGATACTCCACCACCTTTTTGTCCAGAACCCATTTTAAAGGAAAATAATTATTGCAGCTTCTAAAAAATATGTCCTTTAACACAAGTTTAGGCAACACATACCTAAATGTACAGGAAATGCCCAACTTATAGACTTCTACAGTTTATGTATACTAGCTCGAGCCATCATGCTTCTCTAAAGTTTTTGTTTAAAAACCAAAAACGGCCAGGCGCAGTGGCTCATGCCTGTAATCCTAGCACTTTGGGAGGCTGAGGCAGGTGGATCACGAAGTCAGGAGATCGAGACCATCCTGGCTAACACGGTGAAACCCCGTATCTACTAAAAATACAAAAAATTAGCCAGGCATGGTGGCACGCACCTGTAGTCCCAGGTACTTGGGAGGCTGAGGCGGGAGAATCGCTTGAACCGGGGAGGCGGAAGTTGCAATGAGCCGAGATTGTGCCACTGCACTCCAGCCTTCGCGACAGAGCCAGACTCCGTCTCAAAAAAAAAAAAAAAAAACCAACCCAGCATGGTGGCATGTGCCTTTAATTCCAGCTACTCAGGAGGATTGCTTGAGCCTAGGAGTTCAAGACCAGCATGGGCAACATAGTGAGACCCTCATCTCAAAATTTTTTTAAAAATTAATAAATATAAAAACCAAGCAACAACAAATTGTAGAATAATCTGAAAAAGAGAGAGATTCTTTTCCTTCTCCCTTCTTGTACCTATTGTTCCTTGTGTCTTGGGACTTCAAAACTCAGGGCAGTGGCATTTAAACTTTTTTGATATAACCTGCAGTTTACAAAGGGAACCAGTGATGCATATCTATATGAATTTGTGTGTGTACATACACACAGTTGAACATACTTAATGAAATGTATGCTGTTACTTTCTATTTCATTTTTTAATGCTTCTTATGATGCACTGAATTTTACAACTAAACCTAGTCCCCATTTACAGCATGCTTACCATAGAAAAATACAAACCTTCAAATAAATAAACTTTTAGAATCAACTTTTAAATACTACTTACTTATAAATTGAAGAATGTCTGTTTATGAACTTATTCATTTATTTTATAATCATACCGAAACCTCAGTGATTCAGACCAATTTGACAGCAGTTTGACATATGTAGTACTTTTAATTGAGGCTTATCATATTTAATATCTCTAATAGGAAATTAGACCCAAATTAGTCTAACAAAATCGACCTGGAGGCTCTTTGGAGTCCTGCTAAATCATCATTTAGCTTGCTATTTTCTTTACTATTTTAATATCAATAAACTTTGAGGAAAAGATTCTATGTAAAGATAAATTTCAATCCAGCCTTTTTTTTTTTTTTTTTTTTTTTTTGAGACAGGGTCTCTCTCTGTCACCCAGACTGGAGTGCGGTGATGCAATCTCGGCTTACTGCAGCCTCTGCCTCCAGGGTTCAAGTGATTCTTGTGCTTCAGCCACCCAAGCAGCTGGGATTACAGGCATGTGCCACCACACATGGCTAATTTTTCTGTAATTTTAGTAGAGACAGGATTTTGCCACATTCACCAGGCTGGTTTCAAACTCCTGGCCTCAAGTGATCAGCTTACCTTGGTCTCCCAGGGGTTACAGACATGAGCCACCACACCTGGCCGTCAATCCAAACTTTTTAGATTGTCTTTAATTCAAAATTGAACTATTAATTGAAGCATGTTAACTTGGGCTTAATTTTTAAAATGGATAAGCATAACCACCTTATCTAAAAGTTTTATTACCATAGTAGCTGGAATTTAAATGGTTTATGTAGACCAGGCATGTTGGCTTATGGGAGGTGGAGGCAACAGGATCACTTGAGCCCAGGAGTTTGAGACCAATCTGGGCAACACAGGGAGACATCATCTCTACAAAAAAATTAAAAAAAAAAAAAATCACCAAGCTAATTACGTTTCCTTATCACTTGAATTACAAACATTTAAGGGGAGAAAAGAGTTTATAATAATACTGCCATCTTCTTTCTCTCCCCCATCATTCCTATAGGTGTACCAACATTCGACCAGGAGAGACTGGAATGGATGTAACAAGCCGCTGCACCCTTGGAGACCCCAACAAACTACCAGAAGGGGTTCCCCAACCTGCCCGCATGCCCTATATCTCAGACAAGCACCCTCGACAAACCTTGGAAGTGATTAACCTTCTGAGAAAGCACCGGGAGCTATGTGATGTGGTGCTAGTTGTGGGCGCCAAGAAGATATATGCCCATCGAGTCATTTTGTCAGCCTGTAGTCCCTACTTCCGAGCTATGTTTACAGGAGAATTGGCAGAGAGCCGTCAGACAGAAGTAGTGATCCGCGACATCGACGAGAGGGCTATGGAATTACTGATTGACTTTGCATATACCTCCCAGATAACAGTAGAAGAGGGCAATGTTCAGACTCTTCTGCCAGCTGCTTGCCTCCTCCAGCTGGCAGAAATACAGGAAGCCTGCTGTGAATTCTTAAAGAGACAATTAGATCCTTCTAACTGCCTGGGCATTCGGGCTTTTGCTGACACACATTCATGTCGTGAGTTGCTAAGGATAGCAGACAAGTTCACCCAACATAACTTTCAAGAGGTGAGTTGCACTTGGTGTTCCAATGCACTTATGACCTATTTGTCAGAGAGCAATATAGGTTCACATTCTGTTAAATTGCCTGGGTATTTCCTGCTGATTCTAACTCATAATAGCAAAGAAATAAGTTATTATAAATCCTAAACCTAGCTTTTATTTTAGAGGCCAATTTTGTGTTCTACCAGCAAAAGTTAAGATTTAGGGATTGATTCTCCGTAACTACTCATAAAAGTATAAGCAAAAAAAAAAAAGGAAAAAAAAGAAGATTTAAAAAAAAAAGATTATAAGCCAAAATAGAGTTTAATTCCTAAGAGGATCTATGCCTGATAGGATACCTGGTATCATCATTTATATAAGATATTTCCTTCCTGATTATGTGGATTATTCAGAATAAATTATAGATTATAGCTTATTTGGTAAACTAATAATCTGAAAAGATGAGTTTAGATGTTATCAAAAGACTTTTCATTAAACCTGCTATCTTTCCCTTATTTATTTAACAAATAATTGTAAGGCTACTATGTTTCAGCCACTGTGCTTGGGAACATAGGCTACAATAGTGAACTAGAAATCTAGAGTCTCTGTATTCGTGGAGTTTATAATCTAGCAGGGAAGATAATCATTAAACGCTTAATTATACAAATAATTAACTACAGTTAATGGGTGTTACAAAGCAGCAGCCCTGGATGATTTAAGAGTGTATTACAGAGAAATTTAACTTTGGTTCTGGAACAACTTGTGCAAAATCCTGAGACGTTAAAAAGCATACTAGTTTGAAGACCTAAAAAAAAAAAACCAGTGAGACCCAGAGACCAAGGGGGTTAGAGGATGTTACATAGTGATTACACAGAAGAGGGCTAAATAACACTGAGGTTCATAGACTACATTAAGAATTTGAGATTGGCCTGGCACAATGGCACATGCCTGTAATCCCAGCACTTTGGGAGGCTGAGGCGGGCAGATTGCATGAGCTCAGGAGTTCAAGACTAGCCTGGGCAACATGGCGAAACCCTATCTCTACAAAAAATACAAAAATTAGTCGGGCATGGTGGCGTGCGCCCCTAGTCCCAGCTACTTAGGAGGCTGGGGTGGGAGGATGGCTTAAGCCCAGGAGGTAGAGGTTGCAGTGAGCCAAGATCGTGCCACTGCACTCCAGCCTGGGTGAGAGAGCCAGACGCTATCTCAAAAAAAAAAAAAAAAAAGAATTTGAGATTGATCCTAAGAGTGCTAGAAAACCATTAAAGGGTTTTAAGCAAAGGAAAAACATTGTCTGTTTTACAACTTCTTTAAAAATCGTATTTTTATTTATTTTGCAGTAAAGTGATCAGCTCAGGACCATACTTTTTTTTCCCCCAATCATTTTTTGGAGAACAGGTGGTGTTTGATTATATGAATAAGTTCTTCAGTGGTGATTTCTGAGATTTTGGTGCACCCACCACTGGAGCAGTGTACAGTATACCCAGTGTATAGTCTTTTATCCCTCACACACCTCCCATGCTTCCCCCTGAATCCCCAAAGTCCATCGTGTCATTCTTATGACTTTGCATCCTCATAGCTTAGCTCCCACTTATAAGGGAGAACATAGGATTTTTAGTTTTCCATTCCTGAGTTACATCACTTAGAATAAAGGTCTCCAGCCAACTCCATCCAGATTGCTACAAATGCCATTATATCTTTGTTTTTTCTTTTCCTTTTTTTTTTTTTGAGACAGAATCTCACTGTTGCCCAGGATGGAGTGCAGCAGGGCTCAGTCTCAGCTCCCTGCAACTTCTGCCTCCTGGGTTCAAGTGATTCTCCTGCCTCAGCCTCCCAAGTAGCTGGGACTATACATACACGCCACCATGTCCAGCTAATTTTTGTATTTTTATTAGAGATGGAGTTTCACCATGTTGGCCAAGCTGGTCTCAAATTCCTGGCCTCAAATGATCTGCTTGCCTCAGCCTCCCAAAGTACTGGGATTACAGGTGTGAGTCACCGTTCCTGACCAATATATCGTTCCTTTTTATGGCTCAGTAGTATTCTGTGGTATATGTACATACCACATTTTCTTTATCTACTCATTGATTGATGGGCATTTGGGCTGGTTCCATATTTTTGCAGTTGCGAATTGTGCTGCTATAAACATGCGTATACAAGTGTCTTTTTCATATAATGACTTCTTTTCCTCTGGGCAGGTAACCAGTAGTGGGATTGCTGGATAAAATGGTAGATATACTTTTAGTTCTTTAAGGAATCTCCATACTGTTTTCCATAGTGGTTGTACTAGTTCACATTCCAACTAGCAATATAAAAGTGTTCCCTTTTCACCACATCCATGCCAACATCTTTTTTTTTTTTTTTTTAATTTTGAGACAGAGTCTCACTGTGTTGCCCAGGCTGGAGTGCAGTGGCATGATCTCGGCTCACTGCAACCTCCGCCTCCCAGGTTCAAGCGATTCTCCCACTTCAGCCTCCTGAGTAGCTGGGATGACAGGCATTTGCCACCACACCAAGCTAATTTTCGTATTTTTAGTAGAGATGGGGTTTCAAAATGTTGGCCAGGCTGGTCTCAAACTCCTGACCTTAGGTGATCCACCCACCTTGGCCTCCCAAAGTGCTGGGATTACAGGCGTGAGCCACTGTACCTGGCCCATTTTTTAATTTTTAAAATTATGGCCGGTCGGGCGCGGTGGCTCAAGCCTGTAATCCCAGCACTTTGGGAGGCCGAGACGGGCGGATCACAAGGTCAGGAGATCGAGACCATCCTGGCTAACCCCGTGAAACCCCGTCTCTACTAAAAAATACAAAAAACTAGCCGGGCGAGGTGGCGGGCGCCTGTAGTCCCAGCTACTCGGGAGGCTGAGGCAGGAGAATGGCGTAAACCTGGGAGGCGGAGCTTGCAGTGAGCTGAGATCCGGCCACTGCACTCCAGCCTGGGTGACAGAGCGAGACTCCGTCTCAAAAAAAAAAAAAAAAAATTATGGCCATTCTTGCAGGAGTAAAGTGGTATCACACTGTGGCTTTGATTTGCTGATCATTAGTGATGTTGAGCAGTTTTTCATACGTTTGTTGGCCATTTGTATATCTTCTTTTGAGAATTGTCTATTGGTCTTTAGCCCACTTTTTGATGGAATTGTTTTTTTTTCTTGGTGATTTGTTTGAATTCCTTGTAGATTCTGTATATTAGCCTGTTGTTGGATCCGTAGTTTGCAAACATTCTCTCCCACTTCGTGGGTTATCTGTTTACTCTGCTGATTATTTCTTTTGCTGTGCAGAAGCTTTTTAGTTTAAGTTCCATCTATTTATCTTTGTTTTTGTTGCATTTGCTTTTGGTTCTTGATCATGAACTCATTGCCTACACCAATGTCTAGAAGGGTTTTTTCCAATGTTGTCTTCTAGAATTTTTATGGTTTCATGTCTTAGATTTAAGTCTTTGATCCATCTTGAGTTGATTTATGTATAAGGTGAGAGATGAAGATTCAGTTTCATTCTTCTACACGTAGCTTGCCAATTATCCCAGTACCATTTGCTGAATAGGATGTCCTTTCCCCACATTATGTTTTTGTTTGCTTTGTCAAAGATCAGTTGGCTTTAACTATTTGGCTTTATTTCTGGGTCCTCTATTCTTTCTGTTGGTCTGTGTACCTATTTTTATACCAGTACCATGCTGTTTTGGTGACTATAGCCTTGTAAAATAGTTTGAAGTCAGGTTATGTGATGCCTCCAGATTTGCTTAGCCTTCCTTTGGGTATGTGGGCTCATTTTTGGTTCCATATGAATTTTAGAATTGTTTTTTCTATTTCTGTGAAGAATGATGGTGGTATTTTGATGGGAATTGCATTGAATTTATAGATTCTCCTGGCAGTATAGTCATTTTCACAATATTGATTCTACCCATTTGTGAGCATGTGATGTGTTTCCATTTGTTTGTGTCACCTGTGATTTCTTTCAGCAGTGTTTTTGTAGAGACTTTCACTTCTGTAGTGAGATATATTCCTCAGTGTTTTATCTTTTTTTTTTTTTTTTTGCAGTTACTATAAAAGGGGTTGGGTTCTTGATTTGATTCTCAGCTTGGTCGCTCTTCGTGTATAGCAGTGCTACTGGTTTGTGTACATTAATTTTGTACCCTGAAACTTTACTGAATTCATTTACCAGTTATAGGAGCTTTTTGGATGAGTCTTTAGGGTTTTCTAGGTATACAATCATATCGTCGGCAAACAGCGACAGTTTGACTTTCTCTTTAATGATCTGGATGCCCTTTATTTCATTTGTTTGTTTGTTCTAAGAGATGGGGTCTTGCTCTGTCCCCTAGGCTGGAGTGTTTTGGTGCAAACACAGCTCACTACAGCTTTGACCTCCTAGGCACAAGCGATCCTCCCGCCTCAGCCCCCTACATAGTTGGGACTACAGGTGAACACCATCATGCCCAGCTAATTTTTGTATTTTTTTGTAGAGACAGGGTTTTGCCATGTTGCCCAGGCTGCTCCCAAACTCCTGAGCTCAGGCAATCCACCTGCTTCGGCGTCCCAAAGTGTTGGGAGTACAGGCGTGAGCTGCTGCACCGGGTCCTGGATGCCCTTTATTTCTTTCTCTTGTGTGATTACTTTGGCTAGGACTTAAAGTACTATGTTGAATAGAAGTGGTGAAAGTGTGCATCTTTGTTTTGTTCCAGTTCTCAGGGGGATGCTTTCAACTTTTCCTGTTCAGTATAATATTGGCTGCAGGTTTGTCATAGATGGTTTTTATTACCTTAAGGTATATCCCTTCTATGCCGATTTTCCTGAGGGTTTTAATCATAAATGATGCTAGATTTTGTCAAATGCTTTTTCTGTATCTATTGAGATGATCATATGATTTTTGTTTTTAATTCTGTTTATGTGGTATATCACAGTTATTGACCTGCATATGTTAAACTATCCCTTCATCCCTGGTATGAAACCCACTTGATGATGCTGGATTATCTTTTTGATATGCTGTTGGATTCAGTTAGCTATTATTTTGTTGAGGATTTTTGCATCTATGTTCATCAGGGATATTGGTCTGTAGTTTTCTTTGTTATGTTCTTTCCTGGTTTCGGTATTAGGGTGATACTGGCTTCATAGAATGATTTAGGGAGGATTCCCTCTTTCTCTGTCTTTTGGAATAGTGTCCGTAGGATTGGGACCAATTCTTTTTTTTTTGGAGACAGAGTCTCGCTCTGTCACCCAGGCTGGAGTACAGTAGCACGATCTCAGCTCACTGCAACCTCCACCTCCTGGGTTCAGGCGATTCTCCTGCCTTAGTCTCCTGAGTATCCGGAACTACAGGTACCCACCACCACACCCAGCTAATTTTTTGTATTTTAGTGGAGACGGGGTTTCACCATTTTGCCCAGACTGGTCTCAAACTCCTGAGTTCAGGCAATCCGCCACCTCAGCCTCCCAAAGTGCTGGGATTACAGGCATGAACCATCGCGCCTGGCCCAATTCTTCTTTAAATGTCTGATAGAATTCAACTGTGAATCCATCTGGTCCTGGACTTTTTTTGTTGGCAATTTTTTTAATTGTCATTTCAATCTCACTGTTGTTATTGCTCTGTTCAGGGTTTCTGTTTCTTCCTCGTTTAACTTAGGAGGGCTGTATATTTTCAGGACCTTATTAATCTCCTCTAGGTTTTCTAGTTTGTGCACATATCGGTTGTAATGTCTCCCTTTTTTTCTCTATCTTTTTGATATGGGGTTTCACACTTGTCGCCCAGGCTGGAGTGCAGTGGCACAGTCTCGGCTCACAGCAACCTCCACCTCCCGGGTTCAAACAATTCTTCTGCCTCAGCCTCCCGAGTAGCTGGGATTACAGGCACCTGCCACCACGCCCAGCTAATTTTTTTATTTTTAGTAGAGACAGGGTTTCGCCATGTTGGGCAGGCTGGTCTCGAACTCCTGACCTCAGGTGATCTGCCCACCTTGGCCTCCCAAAGTGTTAGGATTACAGGTGTGAGCCACCGCGCCAGGCCCCATTTTGTTTCTAATTGAGCTTATTTGGATCTTCTCTCTCTTCTCGGTTAATCTTGATAATGGTTTATGCATTTTGTATATCTTTTCAAAGAACCGGCTCTTTCATTTCTCTTTTGTACTGTTTTTTCTGTTTCAATTTCATTTAGTTCTGCTTTGATCTTTATCATTTCTTTTCTTCTGCTGGGTTTGAGTTTGTTCTTGTTTATCTAGTTCCTTGAGGTTTGACCTTAGATTGTCTATTTGTACTCTCTCAGAATTTTGATGTAGGCATTTAATGCTGTGAACTTTCCTCTTAGCACCACTTTTGCTGTATCCCACAGGTTTTGATAAGTTGTATCACTATTATTGTCAGTTTACAGAATTTTTAAATTTTCATCTTGATTTCATTGTTGACCCACAGATCAATCAGGAGCAGATTATGTAATTTCCATGTATTTACATGGTTTTGAGATTCCTTCTGGAGTTGATTTCTCCCTGCTGAGAAGGCAGGCAGGGCTTTCAGGCCTTGCCCCTCCCTGCCTGCCATGGCTTCAGCTTCCATGTTGTATCTGCACTTCTCGTTTGCTCCCCCACCCCGGATTCTGCCCAGGAAAATTTGCACTCAGTCAAAATTATTACACAGTTTACCTGGAAGTCTCCTTTCTGTGGCCCTTCCCCGGTTCCACTGGCTGTTCTCCCTAAGGACCCTTGTGAGATAAAGTCAGAAATGGCTTCCTGGGGACCAGGACTGCCTACAGGGCTCTTCCTACTGCTGCTTTTACTTTCATATATCACTAAATTCATTTCAGTTCTAGGTAAGATTAAATCCTTCTCCCATAATCTGAATTTTCAGGTTCTCCAGTGAGGATGTGTGTTCGGAGGTGGGCTTTGCCCCTCTCATACTTTGGGCACTCACAGTTTTTTGGCTCAGATTTTGCAGCTGCAAGCCACTTCTGTCAAAGGATCTGTGAATTCTTTTCAGTTTTCCTGGTGTGTTCCTCTGGTGGTTCTTGGAGTAAAAGTTCACAATGTGAATCTCCACACACTGTTCTGTCTGTCCAATTGGAAGGTGCAAGTTAGTCCTGCCTCCTATCTGCCATTTTTTACATATTTTCTATTTTGTGCTTTAATACCACCCTCTGTCCACCAGGATAACCTCCAATGGATCAAACATTTAAACATACAAAATAAAACCATGAAAATATTACAAGATGACATGGAGCAATTTCTTTACAATCTTGAAGTGAAAAAGGTCTTTCTAATTGACTAACCCAGAAAAGACAGAAGAGGAAATTGATAGATTTGACTACATAAAATTCAAAATTTTCTTCATGGTAAAACAAAGCAAAACAACAATTACAAGACGAAAGTCAAAGGCAAGCTGGGGAAAAATATTTGTAAATCATCCTTTCTGGTGGTGGTGACCTTCCCACGAGAACATGCCTCTTACAAAGGTTCTCCTTCATCCCTCTCCGGAAGAGGAGAAGAGGAAACACAAGAAGAAACGCCTGGTGCAGAGCCCCAGTTCCTACTTCATGGATGTGAAATGCCCAGGATGCTATAAAATCACCATGGTCTTTAGCCATGCACAAACCGTAGTTTTGTGTGTTGGCTGCTCCACTGTCCTTTGCCAGCCTACAGGAGGAAAGGCTTACAGAAGGATGTTCCTTCATATGAAAGCAGCACTAAAAGCACTCTGAACCACGATGAGTGGGAAACCATCTCAATAAACACATGTTGGATTAAACAACAATTGTAACTTGTATCATGGACGACGTTAATCTCCTTATGTCAAGAGTTCCTGTTGGTCGATAACACAAACTGATGACCTAACAGAAAAATGGGCCATAAACAGAAAAGAAATTGAGATTCCCCTTAAACATATGAAATCTGCTTGTTTAAAATAACTAAAACACAAAACTACATGAAAGTAACATTTTTTATCTATCAGATTACAAATATCCAGAAGTTTTATGCACCCTGTTGGCAAGGCTGTGGGGAAATAAGATCATTGCTAGTGTGAGTATAAGTTAGTACAACCCTTTTGAGAGGAACTACAGTGGTATCTGTCAAAGTTACACACTTTTTACACGCACTATTTTGACTCAGCTTCCTACTTCTGGAAATTTGTACTACAGGTGTACTGGAGAATGGAACAGTTTGCCACCATAAACAAGGTCAACAAATCAATACCAATGAGATCACCTGAGAGGGGAGAGAGAAGAAAAAAGCCCTAAAATGTTTCCAATATTGAGGGATAAGTGACTGGCAATGGTAACAGGGAATATTTAGAGAGGATAGAAGAAAAGAGCAAGCATGGGTTGTGAGATGCAAAGGAAGGGATTATTTTAAGAAGGATATATATGTGTATATATATGCGCATATATATACGTATATACACACATATATACACATGTATATATACACACATGTATATATACACACATATCGCAGCATATATATATGCTGAAATAAAAGTTATTAATAGTATTAGGTCCATTGGCCTTAAGAAACATTAAAACATTACAAACATTTTGGTACTACAGAAGAATGTAAGCAGGATACAATTCAGACACCATAAAAAGATTAATTTGATTGCATAAAAGTTAAAATTTTTTGTTCTTTCCAACATAAAAAGCATCATGAACTAAAAAATTGATGTCAAACTCAGAAAATCTATTTGGAACATACACGACAGAAAAATGCTAATTCCCATGAGCTCATCCAAGTTTAATCAGAAAAAAAAAACATGAAAAACACAGTGGAAAAATAAGCAAAGGGTATATAATAAGGAATGTGTAAAAAAAAAAAAAAAAAAAAAGATGGTCAAATGGAAAATAAACATGAAAGGATGCTCAGCCTCACCTATAATTGAAGAAATGTATTTCAAACCAAATACCACTTTTTTAGCCTTATCAGACTGGAAAAATACTATTTAAACTTTATTTGAAAAATATTCAAATTTATAGGAAATCACAGGAGTAAGACAAAACTTTTATGTACCCTTTGTCCAAATTCACCAATTGTTAACATTTTGCCTCATTTACCTTATCATTCTCTCCTTGCTCTGTAAATATTTTTGTCTGGGTAATTGGGGGTATATTGCCAATAGCGTATTCCTTTACTCCTGAATACTCCTATACTCCTTTTATATTCCTTTACTCCTTTACTTTCATATTCCTTTATTCCTGAACACTTACTATGATGGTTGCAAAGTGGTGATTTTTTTTTTTAAAAAAAACTACAGTTTCTGTCTACATTCTGCTATAGGATAGAATTTTTCTTAACCCGTATTGATTGATTAGTACTGTGGACTTATGGGCTTATTCTATTCAGTAGATTATAGTCCTTTGTTGCTATTTATTATTTTGATGCATGGTAGGTTCTGGTTTATCCTTCTTTTGTTTCCTTTTGCAAAATTAAATACGTGTATGTTTTCCTATTTCCATTTCTTTTCTGCATGCTATATATTTTGTTGCACCTTGCATTTTAATATTTTCTGGAATTCATTCCATATTAGTTGATTTAGATCGTCCTTGTTTTTCATAGCTGCATTGTACTCCTTGTACAATGGATGTACCACTGTTTGTTCAATCAGTCTCCACTGTTTGAGCATTTAGGCAGCTTTAAATATTTTGCCATCACAAATAATGCTGCAATGAATAACATTTTGTATGAATATATCAATATTGTTGGAAGTTTATCTTTAGAATAAATTCCTAGAAATAGGATTGCAGGGCCTAACTTTAACTTCATTTAAGTATCACCAATTTCCCTTCCATAGGGATTGAATCATTCTAACCAGTAGTATATGAGGCTAACTGTCCACAGCCTCACCAACAGATTGTATTGCCAGCTTTTGGAATTTTTGCTAATTTAACAGATGAGAAGGGAATTTCAGTATCATTTTAATTTATACTTCTCTTAAAATAAGTTGAACATCTTTTCTATTTTTAAGCACCATATGTATAATTCTTGTGAATTGTATTTTAATCTATTTTGCCCATTTTGCTATTAGATTTTTGTTTTTTCTTCAATTTTTTAAAGTTCTCCATATATTAACAGTGATAGCCTTTTATCCATGATACATGTCACAAATATTTTTTCCAGTTTGCATTTGTCCTTCAAGTTTGCTTATTGTATTTTTGATCATGCACAACTTTTTGGTTTTTTTAATGTCAAATGTATCAGTCTTTTCTTTTATTGTATCTGGATTTTGAGGCAGAGTTTGAAAGGTGTCCCCAAACCCAGGTTACAGAGAAATTTACAAATATTTTTTCCAGTATGTAAATGGTCTTAGTTCATCTTTGTGTATGGTGTGAAATATGGACCTAAGTTTATCTTTTTCTGAATGGCCATCTAGTCTAAATACCGTTTATTTAAAAGCCTTTCTTTGCCTCAGTGATTTCAGATAGCATCCTTATTAAACACTAAATTTCCGTATGTAATTGGTTTTCGACCCTCTGTTCTAGGCCATATACCAGTATGATACTGTTTTCTATTTATTATGGCTTAATTACTAAAGTTTTATAATGAATTTTAATATGTATGCGGTAGGGCTAGTAACCCCCTCCCCACCATGTAACTCTTGTTTTTCAGTGTTTTCCAAGCTTTCTTGCTATTTATTTTTCCAGATGAACTTTAGTGTCGCCTTATCTAGTTCCGATAAAATAATTTATTGGTATATTTATTGGGATCATATTAATTTATAAGTAAACTTAAGAACAGTCATTTTATGATGTCGAGTTGTCCTATCAAGTAACAAGATTTTATTTCTTCAATTGTATTTTTGTATCTCTTGGGAATGTTTTATAGTTTTATTCATCTAAGTTTTATACATTTCTTTTTTCTTTTCTTTTTTTTCTTTTTTTTTTTTTTAAGAAAGAGTCGGGCTGTGTCACCCAGTGGGGAGTGCAATGACACAACCTCCACTCACCACAACCTCCGTTCAAGCAATTCTTCCACCTCAGCTTCCCGAGAAGCTGAGGTTACAGGCATGCACCACCATGCCTGGCTAATTTTTGCATTTTTAGTAGAGACAGGGTTTCACCATGTTGACCAGCCTGGTCTCGAATGCCTGACCTCAAATGATGTGCCCTCTTTGGCCTCCCAAAGCACTGGGATTACAGGTGTGAGCCACCCCACCCAGCCTACATTTCCTTTTAAGTTTACTTCTTAGTATTTTTTGTTGCTATCAAAAACAGGTTTTTCTCCTCCATTATATCTTCTAACTGGTGATCATTAATGTGTATGAAAGCTGCCTCACTGAATTTTTTTATTCTTTGAGTTACTTTTACCATTGATTCTTTAGAGATTTTTTGGAATCCTATTATATCACTTGCATATTAGTAGTTTTATTTCTTCCTTTCCAATTGTTAATGCTTCTAATTGTTTTCTTTTGTCTAGTTGCTTGATAACTCTAGTAAATTGTTAAATAGTAATGGAAATATTGTACATACTTCCTGTGTTGCTGACGTTAGTAGGAATGCCTCTGGTGTTTTCCCATTAAGTACTATATTGGCTTTAGGATTGAGGTATAGATATTTTATCATGTTTAGAAAGTATTCGCTTGAACCCAGGAGCTGGAGGTTGCATTGAGCCGAGATTGCGCCGCTGCACTCCAGCTTGGGCAACAGAGCGAGACTTTGCCTCCAAAAAAAAAAAAGTATTCATGTCCAACAATTCCTATTCTCTTGAATACTTTTTATTAGGAGCAGTGTTGAATTGTGTCAAAGACTTTTTCAGTTTTTATGGAGATAATCCTATGAACTTTCTCCTTAAACCCATTAATGTAACTTACATTAATGGAATCCTACAAGTGAAACATCTTTGAATTATTAGCATACACCTCTTTATTATGGTGGTGTTAGAATCTACTCACTAATATTTAGTATTTTTACATCAATATTCATAAATGATATTAATCTTTAATTTCCTTGTACTGTCTTTGTCAAGTTAAGTATAAATGTTACACTTCATGAAAATGAGTTGGAAGTTTTCTTCATGTTCTGTGCTCTGAAACAATAAATATACTATGGAGACTATGGTCTGTAGAAGTTTGATAGAATTTCCCTCTGAAATCATCTAGGTTTAGTGCTTTTCTGTAAAGTAATTTGTTGATAAGTTTTTCTATTTCTTCTATGAAATTTTCTTTCTTTACAGAGATCAGTTTGGGTAAACTGTATTTCCCTAGAAAATTACCAATTTCATCTAGGTTTTCAAATTTATCTGTATAGAGGTACACAAAGTAATCTCTTTAATTTTTAAATTTCTGTATCAGTGGTTATTTACCCTTAATACTTTGATTTTGTATGTGTGTTTTTAATGTTTCTTTCCTTGTACAAGTTAACTAGTAATCTGTTTTAACTTTTTTTCAAACAGAGGATTTTTTACTTATTAATTAGATCTACTACCTTTTTGCTTGATTGTATTTCATTCTGGTTTTACCTTTATTATCTTCTTTCTTGTACTTTATTTTCGCTTATTCTTTTTCTAGCTGTTTGAGTTGAGAATTAATTTATTTTCATTCTTTCATATTAACTACTGTAAGTATTTAAAGCTATTCTCAGATCACTGTTTTGAATATATTTAATTGATTCTGCTCTTTAGTGCTTCATTATCATTGTTTTATAGAAATTCTGTTTATATTTCTCTTTAACTCAAAAACTATTAATAAATTTTTCCAATTTCTAGATGGAAAGATTTTTTGTGTTTTTTAAATTTCATTTTTAATTGCTAGTTTTAGTGCACTTTGATAAGTGTAATAATTCTACTCTATGAAATTTGCTTTCTTGGTAACCTAATATATGATCAATTTTCCTATTTTATGTGTGCTTGAGAAAAATGTGTATTTTCTAGTTTCTATTCTCATAGTATTGGATGTGTATGCATAAGATCTACCTTATTGATTATGTTGCTTAGCTCTTCTGTATTCCTTTTTTGTCCTTGAACCTGTGTGTTAAAGTCTCTTATTACTAGTGTGTCTATTTCTCTTTATATCATCTATAGGTAGTTACTGTGTTGCCTTATGCATAATCATAACTTTATGTCTTGATTATAAATTGTGACTTTGAGCTTCGTAAAGTGTTCCCCTTGTCAGATTTAATTCATTTGTTGTCTAAGTTCTAGTTTGTGTGATAATCTGGATTTCAACTCATTTTCTTATTGTTTCCATTTGGCTGGTATTTGTCCTTCCCATTACTTTTAGCCTGTTCAAATTACGATGTTTTAAGTATTTTTATTAAATTAGTGTGGAACTGAGTTTTGCTTTATGAGCGGATTTGAAATATTTTTCTTTAAATAGGCAGTTTAAACCCATTTGCATTGATTGCTCTGACTGATACATTTGTTTTCAACTCTGTCATATTTTTATCAATAATAGCTGATTCAGTTATATTTACTGTATTTCTTTTTCTATGTGGAATCTTTGCTTTTTATTTTACTTTCTTTTAGTATATAGGAAAGTTTGTATTTTTGTTGCACTGGTTACTTTTACAAACTAGAAAAAGAAGAGCAAATTAAACCCACAGTAGAAGGACGAAAATAATAAAAATTAGAATAAAAACCAAGAGCTCTTTAAAAAAAAATGATGAACCTGCATCTCCATACTGATCAAGAAAAGAAGGAAAGAAGATACAAGTTACCAGTAACAGGAATGAAAGAGAAGATATCACTACAAATCCTTTATACATAAGAAGGATGATAAGGAAATATTATGAACAACATTTTACCTATAAATTCACTGAGATGAAATAGGCAAATTCTCTGAAGAAAATACGAATTACAAAAACTAACTTAAGAAGAAACAGAAAACAGAATAACCCTATATCTATGAAATAAATTGAATTAATAATTTAAAAACCTTCTCACAAAGAAAATGCCAGTCCCAGATGGTGAATTTATCAAACATGTAAAGAAGAAATAACACTAATCCTATGCAAAGTCTTTCAGAAAAGGAGAATGAAGTTACCAACTCATTTTATAAGGCCAGAATTGCCCTGATTGAAACCACAGACACTAAAAGAAAACTACAGATCAGTATCTCTCATGATCTTAGATACAAAAATTCTTAACAAACTATTAGTAAATTAGTTCCAGTAAAGTATAAAAGGGGAAATTCTATGACTTAAATGGGGTTTATATTATTAATTAATGTTGATAGAATCATTATTTTATAGTCACATTTAATTTTTCATTGAAAATAATCTAACTTCTTTAGATGCCTTCATAACAGACTTGTCTCTTCATTTCTTCCCACTGTTTTCAAATACAAATCCACTTTCCAAAAATAAAGATTTGCCATCACTGAGGAGCTCCAAAACAATATGCTAAAGGCTTTGGACCCCACATTAAGAATTCTCTGCTTCAGAACGTTTTTGGGTTATGGTAATGTTCTGTATCTTGATTGTGGTCTTATTTACATGAGTATATAATTTATCAGAACTCATCGAGCTGTACACTTAAAGTTTTTTATTTTTTAATGTCCTGCTCTAAGTTGTGTTTTAGACCTCAGGTATTCACAAATATCTGAAGAATATTCTTGACAGTAGAGAAAGTTCTGAAATCCCTTTTAGTTCTAATCCTGCCTCTGAAGTGAACCTGATCCATACCATATTGAAATTCCAGTGAGGAAATCTTACCCTTGTTTATTGGACTAGCATGGCTCCATGTAGGTGCAAAAAAAGTCATTTGGAGCTTAACATTTGTGACTCATTTAAATTATTTTTGAACTTAATCAAATCTGTATTTAATTTTCTCCTACTTCATTAGACCTAGCTTAATTCATACAGTGTTACTCTGCTCATAATACATTTTTAAATTGTCTTTGAACTCAACAACTAAGTTCACCAGATGTTTGTTAGAACAATTCCAGATGACTTTGCTTATTCATTCATGCTTGTTTTCAGCTGTATTCATTCTTCAAATAGCATCTACATTCATCTGAAGAAACTAAAAGTAAGCTGATTACCATAATAGTGTGGGGCTTACAGTTCAGATCTCCTCTAAACTCTTACTTAAGAGTAGATACTGTGAAGCATTATTTTCTTAACTTGGTTATTTGATTCAAGGATAGACTTTAGTGCTAGATCATTAATATCCTTTTACTGGTTGTGGGAAAAAGGTGACATTTTAGTCAGGCATGTCTATCAAAAGTATTATTTTTACTCTCTGCTCTTAGTGCCAAATATTTTCTCACACAAATTTTCAAATCTTCCTGTCATCTTGCATTTCCATTAAATGAGTTAACACCGGCCGGGCGCGGTGGCTCACGCCTGTAATCCCAGCACTTTGGGAGGCTGAGACAGGCGGATCACGAGGTCAGGTGATCCAGACCATCCTGGCTAACACGGGGAAACCCCGTCTCTACTAAAAAATACAAAAAAACTAGCCAGGCGTGGTGGCGGACGCCTGTAGTCCCAGCTACTCGGGAGGCTGAGGCAGGAGAACGGCGTGAACCCGGGAGGCGGAGCTTGCAGTGAGCCGAGATGGCGCCACTGCACTCCAGCCTGGGACACAGAGGGAGACTCCCTCTCAAAAAAAAAAAAAAAAAAAAAAAAAAAAAATGAGTTAACACCTTAGTAGATTATTCATAAACTTCAAACTTGGTGATCATTGATATTTTTATAACATTTGGTTTATACTCTGATGAAATATAAAAAGAAATGTTTAGGCACTTCACAAAGATATACAATACCATACTTAAGTGAAGAAATCAGAGAGAAAAGGAAGAGGAAAGCAAGATGCAGCCATGACTAAAGTTTTGCATGCTGTGAAGACCAACACACACTTACTAGAGCTAGGCGCCAAATTTAGCCCTGGAGTTTGTAGTCCCTCAACACAAGGTTAACAGATAAAATACAGGGCACCCAATTAAATTTAAATTCCAGATAAACAAGTAATTTATAGTATAAGTATGTCTTGTATTTTTGTTTGCCAAACTAAGCAGCCCTACCACAGATAAAAAAATGCAACTATTCTAATTACTAAATTACGTAAGCAACCTCAGCTAAAATTTAAAGGTTAACTCTTTAATTTCCTGAACCTCAGAAAGTCACTCAGATCATTTGAAGACTTAAGCCATAAAAATTGAAGTGCTTGTTATTATTTCTGCTATAAATATAACGGGCCTTATGGCCCTTTATTGTTTTATTTTAAGATTTGCATTTTTTTTCCTAATGCACTCGAGATTTTTTTTTTTTTTTTGGTGATAGGGCCTCGCCTGTCTCTCAGGCCGGAGTGCTGTGATGCTGGTACAACTACGGCTTACTGCAGCCTCAACCTCCTGGGCCCAAGTGATCCATTCACTTCAGCCCCTGGGATAGAAGGGACTACAGGCACGCGCCACCATGTCCGGCTAATTTTTTTTTTTTTTTTTTGAAGCGGAGCCTCACTCTGTCGCCCAGGCTGGAGTGAAATGGTGTAATCTTGGCTTACTGCAACCTCCCTCTCCCGCGTTCAAGTGATTCTCCTGCCTCAAGGTTTCACCATGTTGGCCAGGCGGGTCTCAAACTCCTGACCTCAAGTGATTCACCCGCCTCAGCCTCCCAAAGTGCTGGGGTTATAGGCATGAGCCACCACACCGAGCCTTAGCTAATTTTTTTATTTTTTATTTTTGTAGAAATGAGGTCTCACTATGTTGCCCAGGCTGGTCTCGAATTCCTGAGCTCAAATATTTTCTCCTGCCTCAGCCTCCCAAATTGTTTGGATTGCAGGCATGAGCCACCACACTTGGCTAAGCAAAACATTCTTAATAAAATATTTAGGCCGGGCGCGGTGGCTCAAGCCTGTAATCCCAGCACTTTGGGAGGCCGAGACAGGCGGATCACGAGGTCAGGAGATCGAGACCATCCTGGCTAACACGGTGAAACCCCGTCTCTATTAAGAAATACAAAAAACTAGCCGGGCGAGGTGGCGGGCGCCTGTAGTCCCAGCTACTCGGGAGGCTGAGGCCGGAGAATGGCGTGAACCCGGGAGGCAGAGCTTGCAGTGAGCTGAGATCCGGCCACTGCACTCCAGCCTGGGCGACAGAGCGAGACTCCGTCTCAAAAAAAAAAAATAAAATAAAATAAAATAAAATAAAATATTTAAAGTATTTTTGTGGCCTATTGCATATTCTGCTAAATATTCTGACTTTTTGATAGTGTGAATATAACCCTGTCCCAAGAGAATCCATCAACGTCATTAGAGGTACTGCCTGCACTAATAGACATCACATGTAGTATAGTCTCCTGAGTAATAATATAACAAACCACGTGAAGGGTATGAAGGGTAGCAGTGACTGTTTCTTTCCTCTGCGTTGCACCCTGTCCCTTTTATTCTACGTCCTGATGAATGGAATTACAAGGCCTTGGAATAGGTGGCTGGCCTTCTCAACAAGGTAATATCTTGTTGCCGTTTTGTCTCCATTCTGACAGTTGCCTAGCCTTAGGTAAAGACAAATTATTGGTGTTTGTAGATTCTCACTAGCATATATATTAGAGAGTTTGGTCCTCAGAGTTTTTTCACTGGTCTAATACTCTCCTCATTATATTCATTCTTGTTTACAGAACTGCTAACATTCTTATTCTTTTTTTAAACTGACCCCTTGGTTTTTCTGCCCTAGACACTGCCTATTCAGCAACTAATCTTCTTTTGAAAGCTTTTCCTGACTTTTTATATGCCTCATATATCTGGAGTTATAGTTTGGTATAGTTAATTTAGCTTATTTTGAATATAAATTTTTATTTTGATCATTTATTTTTTAAGTCATTTTTCCTAATTTGCTTGAATCACAAATGATTATTTTTACTAAACTTTAATGGTGTCTTCTGTACCTTCCTTTGTTCTCTTTATAAGTTTTTCTTTTTTTTTTTTTTTTTTGAGACGGAGTCTGGCTCTGTCGGCCGGGCTGGAGTGCAGTGGCCGGATCTCAGCTCACTGCAAGCTCCGCCTCCCGGGTTTACGCCATTCTCCTGCCTCAGCCTCCCGAGTAGCTGGGACTACAGGCGCCCGCCACCTTGCCCGGCTAGATTTTTGTATTTTTTAGTAGAGACGGGGTTTCACCGTGTTAGCCAGGATGGTCTTGATCTTCTGACCTCGTGATCCGCCCGTCTCGGCCTCCCAAAGTGCTAGGATTACAGGCTTGAGCCACCGCGCCCGGCCATAAGTTTTTCTTTTCCTCTGGTATCGTTTTAAACTTCAGTGCATTGTGGAATACAGCTTTGTCCCATAACCCTGAAGAAAAACATTGAGACAATAAATGTGATCACAGGATTTTTTTTTTCTTCTTACCTAACTTTGAACAGGTAATGGAGAGTGAAGAGTTCATGTTGCTTCCAGCCAATCAACTCATTGATATAATATCCAGTGATGAACTAAACGTTCGCAGTGAAGAACAAGTGTTCAATGCAGTGATGGCCTGGGTCAAATACAGTATTCAGGAAAGACGTCCTCAGTTACCCCAGGTAATGATAAAAATGCTTCTCTAAGAAACTACTGGCCAGGCACGGTGGCTTATGCCTGTAATCCCATCACTTTGGGAGGCCGAGGCGGGTGAATCACAAGGTCAAGAGATCAAGACCATCCTGGCCAACATGGTGAAACCCCGTCTCTACTAAAAATACAAAAATTAGCTGGGCGTGGTGGTGGGCGCCTGTAGTCCCAGCTACTTGGGAGCCTGAGGCAGGAGAATCGCTTGAAACCAGGAGGCGGGGATTGCAGTGAGCCGAGATTACACCCCACTGCACTCCAGCCTGGCGACAGAGCGAGACTCCGTCTCAAAAAAAAAAAAAAAAAAAGAAACCACTTAGTACTAGATGAGATAATATGTATTGTCATGCAAACATAAAACAGTTATCACTCTACATTTGTCTGTAAGAAAGTCCATCTGTTTCCAAATAATCAAGGAAATAAGTATTTAGAAGCATTTTGGTTGCTTATTAATGTGGGCTTTTTGCTCCTTTGCTTTCTCCATATTTCTGCTTTTCAATGATAGCACAATTCGAAACTTAAATTGTATAAAATGAACAAAAGAAAGCAAGGATGCTTCTTTTCCATAGCTTGAAAATCCTACCACAGTTTTCCTTCAATATAACTTGGAAATAGTACCACACTTTCAAGAGTAAAGAGATGATGCATCAGTCGTCACTGAGCGATCAGTAGTTCACTTTAGACCCATTCTCGTTATTGTGATTATAGTCTTTAGCAATTCAACAAGATATTCTTCTGGATTGTGAATTAATTTGAGTCCAGCTTATAATGTATTGCTGAACATTTTTAGTAGTTACGCCTTCCCGCCTTCCTTATTTATGGTATTCAGTGAGATCCCAAAACAATTGGAAGCACAGTAGGGTGCCATGGGTCATGTATTCTCTTAAATATCTTATAGATGAGAGCTCATGCCTTTAATAGTGTTTATTGGTTGGGTGCAGTGGTGCAAGCCCATTATCCCAGCACTTGGGAGGATAAGGCAGGCAGATTGCTTAAGCTCAGGTGTTTGAGACCAGCCTGGGTGGCATGGTGATTCCCCGTTTCTACAAAAAAAAAAAAATACAAAAATTCACTGGGCATGGTGGCATGTACCTGTAGTTGCAGCTACTCTGGAGGCTGAGGTAGGCAGATCACTTGAGCCCAGGAGGTTGAGGCTGCAGTGACCCATGATCACACCACTACACTCCAGCCTGGGCAACAAAGTAAGACCTATCTCAAAATTAATTAATTAAAATAATGGTGTTTATTTTCTCATAGGTGCTGCAGCATGTTCGTTTGCCTTTGCTTAGTCCCAAGTTCCTCGTGGGCACAGTAGGCTCTGATCCCCTCATCAAAAGTGATGAAGAATGCAGGTATGAGTGACCCTGGATGGGAAAAATCAACAACTAAGCATTCCTATTTCTTCCTAATTTCTTTATTTATATTGCTTCCTAAATGTTGTATTTTGTAGAGCTGAAATCAGGGCATTAATTTAACAAGACTTTCTTCTGAGCTAGGGTCAAGAGGAGGAAAAGGAAGAAGAGAGAACTAAACTTCCAGTGTTCCATTCCGTTAGTTTTTTATGTGTGGTGCTTATTGGTGTAGAAGTGGCAATAAAGAGGTAGATTTCCAAGATTCTGATGCAGGCTTGAATTTGAAGAGTCAATTCTCTGCTAATATTTTTTTTTTCCTTGAGATAATTGAAAATGTTGACTATGTCAGTGAACATTTTTTCCTTCCATCACATATGTCTGGTTGGGGAATAGAATCAGCCTTGCTTTCTAAATTGTGGACAGAGTTAAAGATCTGCCACCTTCTAAAATAGCTGTAGAAAGATTTTCACTAGAACTCGGTGAAGCAGTTTCCAGAATTTTTTTGACAAAAGAAACTCCAACTACTTTTACAAAGGGGGGGAAAAAAGGCAACCTGTTTTACTAGGCTGTCTCTAAAGTATATACAAAATGTAATAAATTACATTCCCAATTTGACAGATTTTAAGATTTAGGTTCAAATCTGAAATCTGCGATTTTTAACCATTTTTCCCAGCATGTCCCAAATATAAAAGTGAAAGAGAAAATCCATACTCAGAACTTTTTAAACTACACTGACCTTTGGACCTCCCTTGGTGATTAAAGACATTTAGAATGATCCCTGATTTTAGAATGGTGGTAGGACATGTAGATTCACTTGCATTTCTTCTATAAACTAAAGCCTGTTCTTTTAACAGGAGAGGCTGGAGGGGATTTTAGATGTTTCTATTTTATTTTATTATATCTTTTTTATATTAATCATTGTTTTTCCCTTTACCGTGGACTAGAGTTAAACTAGATATTTGTCTTTTATATTTAAAACACAGACAAATGGTAATTAATTCTCCCTAAATATTTGCAGTAGCAAAAAGGAAAACCATATACATTATACATGCTGAAATCTGAAGAAATAATACATAGATGCCCTCCTCCATTAAACGTAAATCAGATTGTACTGATTCTGATGCAGAAAGTAAAGGTACTTATGAAGTCACATTTAAAAGAAGACCCTTCCTGATATCCTAACTTCTTTGTGCTGCAGTTTCTTCCTCTATAAAGTGAGGATGATAATAGTGCCTATTCCATAAGGCTGTTTTGAAGATTAAATGAGTTTATATATATTAAGCACTTAAAACCATGACTAGCGTATAGCTGTAAGTCTTGTTGCTACCATTAATTTTGTGTTGGTTTGCTCAATATTATAACTCTATAGTATTATTTCTAGGAACCCTCAAATGACCTAACAAACTATTAGGAAGTCAAAGTCTTTTTTTTTTTTTTTTTTTTTGAGACGGAGTCTCACTCCGTTGCCAGGCTGGAGTGCAGTGGCACAATCTCGGCTCACTGCAACCTCCGCCTCCCAAGATCAAGCTATTCTCCTGCCTCAGCCTCCCAAGTAGCTGGGACTACAGGTGTGCGCTACCATGCCTGGCTACTTTTTGTATTTTACTTTTTGTATTTTAGACAGGGTTTCACCATATTGGCCAGGATGGTCTTGATCTCTTGACCTCGTGATCCACCCGCCCCTCAGCTTCCGAAAGTGTTGGGATTACAGGCATGAGCCATGGCAAAGTAATTACAAGTGTAATTACTAGATTCTTCTCTTAAAGTATCTTAACAAGACAGGAAATTTGTCTCAGTAGACTTGTTGAGAGTAAACCATTCATATGTTACCAGATAGTGAATTTGTGACAGTACAGTGTTTCTTTTTAGCAATCTGATTTTTGACCCCATTTTATTACTTTAACTAATTTAGCAAATAACTCTTGCCCTGGCTGATGTGCTACCTTGCTAATATCTTGCAGAATCTAATAAAATTTATTAAAAAGTAGTAACTCTGCAGTGTGGTAATCAAATTGTGATTTTTACTTTTCTATAAGTTATCGTTGGCTGTAAGCATGTTGAGCTTTAGGCTAAATTTGCAGTGAGATATGAGTCATGATGGAAATAACAATCAATTCACAACTCAGTTTGACTGGCATTATTGCTTTCATGTTTGTGCCAGTTTTAATATTGGCTGGCATTCATGATTTGGTTTGATTTATGCTTGCTTCCCTTTGCCAACCTATATATTCCTAAACTACATTGGGACTTAACTAACAATGTAATTTAGATATTTGGAATAAAGGGAGAATTTTTTCTACAGAGACTTGGTAGATGAGGCTAAAAACTACCTCCTGTTGCCGCAAGAACGACCACTAATGCAAGGACCAAGGACGAGACCACGGAAACCTATCCGATGTGGGGAAGTACTCTTTGCAGGTTTGGATGTTATACTGTTAGTAAATTGAGTATTTTCCCATGTGAGAAATTATCATTTGAATAATCCTTTGGACAATTGTGATATTTACTGTCATAAGAAACAAATAATAAGTCAGCATGTAGCTTGACTCTTAACCCATGATTCAACACTGATATACTCCAAAAGAGTGCTCTATTTTTTTTCTCATTCAACACCTTTAATATCTATTTTTATATAAATTGAAAAATGTTGGCTGGGCACAGTGGCTCATGCCTATAATCCCAGCATTTTGGGAGGCCAGGCGTTTGAGACCAGCCTGGGCAATATAGGGAGGCCCCATCTTTACAAAAAAATAAGAAAAACAATTAGCTGAATGTGATAGTACATGCCTGTAGTCCCAGCTACTTGGGAGGCTGAGACAGGAGGATGGCTTGAGCCTAGGAGGTCAAGGCTGCAGTGAGCTGTGATTGTACCACTGTACTCCAGCCTTGGGAACAGAACAAGATCCTGTCTCAAAAAATAAAAAATAAAAATGTCATGCAGTAGATGTTTTGTTGAAATGAGTCACATGCATGAATTTATATATCAATGTGCAGCTCATCTCATAATTACATGGAATTGTGAAAAACATATTAAACAACTATAATTTATTTCTCCTTTCTATGCATATCCATCTATAATTTCTCCATTCTATCCATATATACATATTATGTCGTAATCCTATTTGAATTGGTATCATTGCCCTCCTTTGTAAAATAGATGTAATACTAACTTATTTACAGAATTAATTAAAGATTATAACAATCCCAGGGGAATGAGTTAAAGTCATAACTTGCATTTTGGCTTACTGCTAGAGACATTTGGTGAGTCTAAGCATTAGGTCACAGTGAAGTTCATAGTGAGTGTTACATTCTATGCTTCAGGATAGGATTCTCTTGACCATTTCTGTTACTTCCCCAGTTGGTGGTTGGTGCAGTGGAGATGCCATTTCCAGTGTTGAACGATATGATCCACAGACCAATGAATGGAGAATGGTGGCTTCAATGAGCAAAAGGAGATGCGGAGTTGGGGTCAGTGTTCTTGATGATCTGTTATATGCAGTAGGAGGCCATGATGGATCCTCTTATCTCAACAGTGTTGAAAGGTGAGTAAGGTCAATCTGTAATTTTCTCTCTACTATTCATATAGTTTTATTTGAGATTTTAATTAGGAATCAAATGTGACTTAATGCTTTAGTATTGCATCTGTGGCACTAGTTGGCAACCTAAACAAGTTAGTATGATACACAAATTCTTTATGATTTGGTCTCCACCTATTTCTCTAGTCTGTCTCCCATGACATACTACCCCTCCCTAAGCATGCTACTGCAGACACATCAAATTGCCTGCAGTTCCTTGGACATGCTGTCTTCCTTCATACCTCTCTCCTTACATATGCATGCTGTTCTTTTTTCCCTGGGATACTTCTGCCATTTTAAGACTTACATTTCCTTTGGCTGGGCGCGGTGGCTCACGCTTGTAATCCCAGCTACTCAGGAGGTTGAGGCAGGAGAATGGCCAGAACCCGGGAGGCAGAGCTTGCAGTGAGCTGTGATCGTGCCACTGCATGCCAGCCTGGGCAAAAGAGCGAGACTCCTTCTCAAAAAAAAAAAAAAAAAAAGACTTAACATTTCCTTCAAGACACAAATGTTACTTATTACATACAACTTTCTGTGATACCATATAGATGAGTTAGTTACTACTTACTTGTTCCTTTGCCTTCCATAAGTATTTTGAACATGTTTGTACATATCCATCACATTGTACTGTACGTGTTGAAATGTATTTCACTATAATATCTATCGTAGTTAATGGGCACATTGGGAATCTATAGTAACTCATGTTTCCATAGCTTTTTGCTCTCAAGAAGTTGTGTTGATTAACAGTGACTCTTAATTTCCATAACACATCTATGAAACGCTGCAGTTTTAAGGGTATAGATTGTGCAGCTGGGAAAAAAAATCTTAAAAAGTAGAGGGATCAATCCCATAGAAGTAAAAAACTGCAACATGGAGAAACCTCATCTCTACAAAAAGTACAAAAAAATTACCAGTTGTAGTGGTGCATGCCTGTAGTCGCAGCCACTCAGGAGACTGAGGCATGGGGCCTGCTTGAGCTTGGGAAGTAAAGGTTGCCATGAGATGAGATTGCGCCATTGCACTCTAGTCTGGGTGACAAAGCAAGACTCTCTCAAAAATAAAATAAAATAAAACAACACACACACTTAAAAATAAATTGATGACATCACAGAAGGGAAAAATAAATTGATGGCATCGCAGAAGGGATCATGGCGGATGGGAGGCAGGACTAGATTGAAGCTCCGGCTTGACTGTAAATTTTAGCTCCAGATTGACTGCAAGAAAAAATCAGCAATATCAAGAGGACCCACAGACCCTCTGAAGAAAGCAGACTGTTCCTTCAGGACCCGGGAGAAACCCCACATACTGTGAGTGCCCCAACTGCAGAAGTGGGAAAGGGAGACCCTCCTCTTCCAAACACACACCCCCACTGGAGAAGCTGAAGGTCTGTTCACAGGAGAAATTTCCAACTTTACCTGGAGCTGAGTCAAGTTAGAGAGCCAAGCGAAACACAGGGGTAGAGGAAGCAGCAGAAAGGCCCTGGGAGTTCGCTGGGTCCAAATGGTGGCCAAGCAGGCCTAGCACCACTGGGATCCATCGGGAGGGTGGCCAGAGGAGCAGGGGATAAAACTCCCCAGGGAGAAGGAATTCTCTAGCTGACCTTTGTAACAATTTGAACAGGGAGAGAAGCCTCCTGGCCAGAACGCAAGGGAGGGTGCAAATCCTGCGTACAGACTTCACTGGCAGGGAGAGAACTAAAACCCTTTTCTCTTGCAGCTGGGAGGTAGATAGCCTCGGGCAAGTTTTCAAGCCTGTCGCCCGTGGCCGGGGAACAGACTCAGAGTTGTGAGGCAGGTATGGTGGGAGTGAGACCGGCCCTTCAGTTTGTGTGGGAGCTGAGTGAGGCCTGTGACTACTGGCTTTCCCCCACTTTCCTGACAACCTGCATGACTCAGCAGAGGCAGTCATAATCTTCCTAGCTACACAACTCAAGTGACCTGGGAATCTCTTCCCCCATCCCCAACAGCAGTCGCAGCAAGACCTGCCCAAATAGAGTCTGAGCTCAGACATGCCTAATCCCGCCCCCACCTGATGGTCCTTCCCTGTCCACCCTGGTAGTGGAAGACAAAGGGCATATAATCTTGGGAGTTCTAGGACCCCACCTACCACCAGTTCCTCTCCATATTACTACAGCTGATGCTTTCTGGAAAGCACCACCTCCTGGCAGGAGGCCAACCAACACAAAAATAAAGCATTAAACCACCAAAACTAAGGACCCTCACAGAGTCCACTGCACCCTCCACCAGAACAGGCACTGGTATCCAGAGCTGAGAGACCCATAGATGGTTCACACCACAGGACTCTGCAGACATCCCCTACTACCAGCCCAGAGCCGAGTAGACTCACTGGGTGGCTAGACCCAGAAGACAGACAACAATCACTGCAATTTGGGTCACAGGAAGCCACATCCATAGGAAAAGAGGGAGAATACTATATCAGGGGAACACTTCGTGGAACAGAAGAATCTGAACAACAGCCTTCATCCCTAGACCTTCCCTCTGACAGAGGCTACCCGAATGAGAAGGCACCAGAAAACCAACCCTGGTAACATGACAAAACAAGGCTCTTCAACACCCCCCAAAAAAATCATACTAATTCACCAGCAATGGATCCAAATCAAGAAGATTCCCTGATTTACCTGAAAAAGAATTTAGGAGGTCAGTTATTAAGCTAATCAGGGAGGGACCAGAGAAAGGTGAAGCCCAATGCAAGGAAATCCAAAAATGATACAAGAAGTGAAGGGAGAAACACTCAAGGAAATAGATAGCTTAATGAGAAAACAAAAAGTCAGGAAACTTGGGACACACTTTTAGAAATGCAAAATGCTCTAGAAAGTCTCAGTAATAGAATTGAACAAGTAGAAGAAAGAAATTCAGAGCTCAAAGACAGGGTCTTTGAATTAACCCAATCCTACAAAGACAAAGAAAAAAGAATAAGAAAATATGAACAAGCCTCCAAAAAGTCTGGAATTATGTTAAACAACCAAAATAAGAATAACCAGTATACCCAAGGAAGAAGAGAATTCTAAAAGCCTGGAAAACATACTCGGGGGAGTAATCAAGGAAAATTTCCCCAGCCTTGTGAGAGACCTAAACATCCAAATATAGGAAGCACAAAGAACACCTGTGAAATTCATCACAAAAAGATCTTTCCTTAGTCACGTTGTCATCAGGTTATCCAAACTCAAGATGAAGGAAAGAATCAAGAGCTGTGAGACAGAAACACTGGGTAACTTATGAAGGAAAACCTATCATTAACAGCAGATTTCTCAGCGGAAACCCTGCAAGCTAGAAGGGATTGGGGACCTATCTTCATCCTCCTCAAACAAAACAATTATCAGCCAAGAATTTTGTATCCAGTAAAACTAAGCCTTATATATGAAGGAAAGATAAGCCGTTTTCAGATAAACAAGTGCTGAGATAATTTGTCATTACCAAATCACCACTACAAGAACTTCTAAAAGGAGTTCTAAATCTTGAAACAAATCCTAGAAACACATCAAAACAGAACCTCTTTAAAACATAAATCACAAAGAACCTATAATGCAAAAATACAAGTTAAAAAGCAAAAACAAAAAACAAAACCAAAGTACACAGGCAACAAAGAGCACAATGAAAGTAATGGTACCTCACATTTAAATCCTAACATTGAATGTAAATGACCTAAATGCTCCACTTAAAAGGTACAGAACCGCAGAATGGATAAGAACTCACCAACCAACTATCTGCTGCCTTCAGGAGACTCACCTAACACCTAAGAACACACATAAACTTAAAGCAGTGGAAAAAGGCATTTCATTCAAATAGACACCAAAAGCGAGCAGGGGTAGCTGTTCTTATATCAGACAAAACAAACTTTAAAGCAACAGTGGTTAAAAGAGACAAAGAGGGACAGTATATAATGGTAAAAGGCCTTGTCCAACAGGAAAATATCATAGTCCTAAACATATATGCACCTAATGAGCTCCTAAACTTATAAAACAATTACTAATAGACCCAAGAAATGAGATAGACAGCAACACAACAATAGTGGGAGACTTCAGTACTCCACTGACAGCACTAGACAGGTCAAGACAGAAATTCAACAAAGAAACAATGAATTTAAACTATACTTTGGAAAAAATGGATTTAACAGATATATACAGAACATTTCATCCAAAAACCACAGGATACACATTCTATTTAACAGCTCATGGAACTTTCTCCAAGATAGACCATAAGATAGGCCATAAAATGAGCCTCAATAAACTTAAGAAAATTGAAATTATATCAAGCACTCAGACCACAGTGGAATAAAACTGGAAGTCAGCTCCAAAAGGAACCTTCAAAACCATGCAAAAACATGGAAATTAAATAACCTGCTCCTGAATGAGCATTGGGTCAAAAATGAAATCAAGATGGAAATTTAAAAATTCTTTGAACTTAATGACAATAATGACACAACCTGTCAAAACCTCTGGGAGACACAACAAAGGCGGTGCTAAGAGGAAAGTTCATAACCCTAAATGCCTACATCATCAAGAAGTCTGAAAGAGCAAAGACAATCTAAGGTCACACCTCAAGGAACTAGGGAAACAAGAACAAACCAAACCCAAAGGAAATAACCGAGATCAAAGCAGAACTACATGAAATTGAAACAAACAAACAAAAAAATACAAAAGATAAATGAAGCAAAAAGCTAGTTATTTGAAAAGATAAATAAAATTGATAGACCATTGGCAAGATTAACCAAGAAAAGAAGAGAAAATCCAAATAACCTCACTAGAAAACGAAACAGGAGCTATTACAACTGACACGACTGAAATACCAAAGATCATTCAAGGCTACTATAAACAAGTTTACACATATAAACTAGAAAACCTAGAAGAGATGAATAAATTCCTGGAAAAATGCAACCCTCCTATCTTAGGAAGAATTAGATACCCTGAACACACCAATAACAAGCAGCAAGATTGAAGTGGTAATTTAAAAATTACAACAAAAAAAAAGTCCAGGACCAGACAGATTCACAGCAGAATTCTACCAGACATTCAAAGAAGAATTGGTAGCAATCCTTTTGACACTATTCCACAAGATAGAGAAAGAAGGAACCCTCCCTAATAATTCATAATTCATTCTGTGAAGCTAGTCACCCTAATACCAAAACCAGGAAAGGACATAACCAAAAAAGAAAACTAAAAACTGGTATCGATGAGCATAGATGCTAAAATCCTTAACAAAATACTAGCTAACCGAATCCAACATCATATCAAAAAGATAATCCACCATGATCAAGTGTGTTTCATGCCAGGGATGCAGGGATGGTTTAACATACGCAAGTCAATAAATGTGATATACCACATAAACAGAATTAAAAACAAAAATCACATGATCATGTCAATAGATGCAAAAAAAGCATTTGACAAAACTCAGCGTTCCTTTATGATTAAAACTCTCAACAAAATTGGCATACAAGGGACATACTTTAATGCAATAAAAGCCATCTATAACAAACCCACAGAAAACATACTGAATGGGGGAAAAGTTGAAAGCATTTCCTGTGAGCATGGGGAAAAGACAAGGATGCCCACTTTCACCACTCCTCTTCAACATAGTACTAGAAGGCCTGGCCAGAGCAATCAGACAAGAGAAAGAAATAAAGGGCATCCAGATCAGTAAAGAGGAAGTCACGTTGTCACTGTTCGCTGATGATAGGATCGTTTACCATGAAAATCCTAAGGACTCCTCTAGAAAGCTCCTATAACTGATAAAATAATTCAGCGAAGTTCCCAGATATAAGATTAATGTACAAAAATCAGTAGCTCTTCTATACACCAACAGCAACCAAGCGGAGAATGAAATCAAGAACTTAACTTTTTTTACAATAGCTGCAAAAATAAATAAATAAAATACTCAAGAATATACCTAACAAAGGAGTCAAAAGACCTCTACAAGAAAAACTACAAAACAGTGCAGAAAGAAATCATAGATGCCACAAACAAATGGAAACACATCCCATGCACATGGATGGGTAGAATCAATATTGTGAAAATATTGCCAAAGCAATCTACAAATTCAATGCAGTCACCATCAGAATACCACCATCATTCTTCACAGAATTAAAAAAAAAAAAAATTATAAAGATCATATGGAACCAAAAAAGAGCCTGCATAGCCAAAGCAATACTAAGCAAAAAGAACAAATCTGGAGGCATCACACTACCTAATTTCAAACTATACTGTAGAGTCATAGTCACCAAAACAGTGTGGTACTGGTATAAAAATAGGCATATAGACCAATGGAACAGAATAGAGAACCCAGAAATAAACCCAAATACTTACAGCCAACTGATCTTCGACAAAGCAAAGAAAAACATAAAGAGGGGCAAGAACACTCTTTTCAACAAATGGTGCTGGGATAATTAGCTAGCCACATGTAAGGAAACGAAACTGGATCCTCATCTCTCACATTATACAAAAATCAACTCAAGATGGATTAAGGACTTAAACCCTAAGACCTGAAACTGTAAAAATTCTAGAAGATAACATTGGAAAAACCCTTCTTGATATTGGCTTAGGCAAGGATTTCATGACCAGGGACCCAAAAGCAAATGCAATAAAAACAAAAGATAAATAGCTGGAACCTAATTAAACTGAAGAGCTGTTGCATGGCAAAAGGAACAGTCAGCAGAGTAAACAGACAACCCACAGAGTGTGAAAAAATCTTCGCAATCTATACATCTGAAAAACAACTAATATCCGGAATCTACAACGAACTCAAGTCAGTGAGAAAAAAAATCCTATCAGAAAGTGGGCTTAGGACATGAATAAACAGTTCTCAAAAGAAAATATACAGATTGCCAACAAACATGAAAAAATGCTCAACATCACAATGATCAGGGAAATGCAAATGAGAACCACAATGTGATAACACCTTACTCCTGCAAGGATGGCCATAATAAAAAAATCAAAAATCAGTAGATGTTGGCGTGGACGCTGTGAACAGGGAACACTTCTACACTGTTGGTGGCAATGTAAACTAGTACAGCCACTATGGAAAACAGTGCAGAGATTCCTTAAAGAACTAAAAGTAGAACTACCATTTGATCCAGTAATCCCACTACTGGGTATCTACCCAGAGGAAAAGAAGTCATTAATCAAAAAAGATACTTGTACACGCACGTTTCTAGCAGCCCAGTTCACAATTGCAAAATCGTGGAAGCAAACCAAATGCCCATCAATCAATGAGTGGATAAAGAAACTGTGGTGTATATAGACGATAGAATACTATGCATCCATAAAAAGGAATGAATTAACAGCATTTGCAGTGACCTGGATGAGATTAGAGACTATTATTCTAAGCAATGCAACTCAGAATGGAAAACCAAACATCATATGTTCTCACTGATATGTGGGAGCTAAGCTATGAGGACTCAAAGGCATAAGAATGATACAATGTACTTTGGGGACTTGGGGGGAAGAGTGAGAGGGGGTCGAGGGATAAAAGATTACAAATATGGTGCCATGTATACTGATGCATGCACTAAAATCTCATAAATCACCACTAAAGAACTTACTCATGTAACTAAATACCATGTGTACCCCAATACCCCAATAACTTATGGGGAAAAACAAAAGAACACATCCCAGTTAAAAAAAATTGATGGGTTAAAGAAATAAGAGTAGAAATAGCTAAATGTTTATACTTTAACAATTTAGCCTATGTATATCAAAGTGGATAGAATGCAACTAAGGTGGTACCCAGAGGCAAATTTACATGAATTTTAGCTTAGATACATTAGTATAACTTACATGCATTTGAAAATAAGAAAGATACAAAATAAATGAATCATGCTTTTAAATCATCACTAAACAATAAAACCCAACAAATAAAAGAAATCAGTGAAATTGAAAAAAGAAGATATAACTACAAAAAGAGCAATTTGATAGTATTTTTAAAAATTAAGCATACTCGGCCGGGCACAGTGGCTTGCACTTGTAATCTCAGCTCTTTGGGAGGCCAAGGTGGGTGGATCACGAGGTCAGGAGATCAAGACAATCCTGGCTAACACGGTGAAACCCCGTCTCTACTAAACATACAAAAAAATGAGCCGGGTGTTGTGGCAGGCGCCTATAGTCCCAGCTACTCAGGAGGCTGAGGCAGGAGAATGGCATGAACCCAGGAGGCGGAGCGTGCAGTGAGCCAAGATTGTGCCACTGTACCCCAGCCTGTGCAACAGAGCCAGACTCCATCTCAAAAAAAAAAAAAATTAAGCATACTATTTGCTACAGTAATTCTACCTATCACCCATTCACACAAAGAGAAATGTACAAGGATGAACATCGTTTTTAATTGCAAAATATTAGAAACAGCCTAAGGGGTATATCAGTAGGAATATAATTAAATAATGTATAGCAAATATAATAGTACAATAATTAAAAAGAAAAATCTGGAGCTATATTAGCATAAATAGATTTCAAAAAATGTTGAGGGAAAAAGCAGTGCCTACTGTGTGGTATTATTTATGTGAAGAAAACATGCTTGCATATAAAGAAATATATATATGTGGATACATATATACCTATATATAGTTTACTGAAAAGTCTTGAAGGATATATGCCAAATCAGAATGGGAAGAGACCAGAATTCAGGTGGAACTCAAGGAGGGATTTAGCTTTATCAATAATATTCTGATTTTTTAAAAGAAAATATATTCATACATAAATTTCAAAAAATAAAAACACAAACCAGATTTTCAAATGTTTTAGTTGTTATTAATCAGCTCATACTTAGGGAGAAGAATATATATCGTATAAATCCATGGATTTAGAATATGTAAACATAGCCAAGCATCCTTTGTGTAATACAGACTCTCCTCTTGGTATGTTCTTTTCAGGTATGACCCCAAAACAAACCAGTGGAGCAGTGATGTGGCCCCTACAAGCACCTGCAGGACAAGTGTTGGTGTAGCAGTACTTGGAGGCTTTCTCTATGCTGTGGGTGGCCAGGATGGCGTGTCTTGCCTCAACATTGTTGAGAGGTGATTTTTTTTTAAGTCATTTTCTGTGTTTTTATTTTAAAGAACATAGAGCTCTTTAAAAGAAACAAGTACAGGCCGGGCATGGTGGCTCACACCTGTAATCCTAGCACTTTGGAAGGCCAAGGCAGGTGGATTGCTTGAGCTCAGGAGTTCAAGACCAGCCTAGGCAACATGGTGAGATTAAAAAAAACACAAAAAAATTAGCCGGACATGGCGGTGCATGCCTGTAGTCCCAGCTACTTGTGGGGCTGAGGCGAGAGGATCACTTGAGCCCAGGAAGTTGAGGCTGCAGTGAGCTGAGATCATGCCACTGCACTCCAGCCTGGGTACAAAATGAGACCCTATATCAAGGAAAAAAAAAGAAAAGAAACAAGTGCAGCTGAATTTAGTACATTGGAGGATCCACTATTCAGTGGCTTTCCCATAGGCTTTCAGGAAAAAGTCTTCAGTTGATCTTAAAGTCTAGGAAAATGAAAGATCTAAAAAAAGATTTTTTTTAATTAACAAAAATTGTATATATTCTTTTTTTTTTTTTTTTTTTTTTTTTTTTTTTGAGGCGGAGTCTTCACTCTGTCGCCCAGGCTGGAGTGCAGTGGCACCATCTCGGCTCACTGCAAGCTCCGTCTCCCGGGTTCGCGCCATTCTCCTGCCTCAGCCTCCCGAGTAGCTGGGACTACAGGCACCCGCCACCGCGCCCGGCTGATTTTTTGTATTTTAGTAGAGACGGGGTTTCACCGTGTTAGCCAGGATGGTCTCGATCTCCTGACCTCGTGATCCGCCCGCCTCGGCCTCCCAAAGTGCAGGGATTACAGGCGTGAGCCACCGCGCCCAGCCAAAAATTGTATATATTCATAGTGTACAGCATGATGTTTTGAAATATGTATAGCTGGTGGAATGGCTAAATCAAGTTAATTAACATATTTATTACCTCACATACTCATGATTTATTTGTGGTGAGAACACTTAAAATCTACTCTCAAGTGTATAATACATTGTTATTAACTATAGTTACTATGTTGTACATTAGAGTCCTTGAATTTATTCCTTCTCTCTAACTGAAATTTTGTATTCATTTACCAAGATTTCCTCACTGCCCCTCACCTTGCCGGCCCCTGGTAATCACCATTCTACTCTCTACTTCCATGAGTTCAACTTTTTTAGATGCTTTATATAAGTGAGATCATGCAATATTTGTCTCTGTTTAGCTTGTTTCACTTAATGTCCTCCAGGTTTATCCATGCCATCACAAATGCCAGGATTTCCTTCTTTTTTAAGACTGAATAGTATTCTATTCATATATGCCATATTTTCTGTATCCATTCATCTGTTGAAGTACATTTAGCTTAACTTCATATCTTGTCTATTGTAAATAATGCTGCAATGAATATGAAAGTACAGGTATCTCTTCAACATACTTATTTCCATTGAATATATACTTAGTAGTGGGATTACTGGATCATATGATAGTTGTATCTTTAATTTTTCGAGGAACCTCTATACTGTTTTCTGTAATGGCTATACTAGTTTACATTCTCATCAATAGAGTGCAAGGGTTTCCTTTTCTCCATATTCTTGCCAATATTTATCTTTCTTTTTTTATATAGTAGCCATTCTAACAGGTGTGACATGATATTTCGTTGTGATTTTAATTTGCATTTCCCTGATGATCAGTGATATTGAGCATTTTCTCATATACTTAGCCATTTGTATGTGTTTCTTTTGAAAAATATCTGTTCAGGTCCTTTGTCCATTTTTAAATCAGATTATTTGTTTTCTTGCTGTTGAGTTGTTAAGTTCCTTATATATTTTCAGTATTAACCTTTTATGAGATGTATGGTTTGCAAATATGTTCTCCCACTCTGTAGATTGTCTCTTCACTCTGTTGATTGTTTCCTTTGCCATGCAGAAGCCTTTTAGTTTGACATAATCTTACTTTTTTTGCTTTTGTTGCCTATGCTTTGGGGCACATAACCTGAGTTTTTCAACTGTCACGTTGATTGTACCTAACACTGAAATGTTAGAAAAGTATTTCAGATTACGTTCTATATATATCAAGCATACCACTTGTGAAATCTGTTCTGATTTTTTTCCCGAATCTACCTGGAGTGTACTTAATGCATGACTCTACTCAGACTTCCCTCAGAGAAATGATTAAGTAATAATACTTTGTATAGGACATCTGATAAAAAGCTTAAAGTATTTTGTATATAGACTCTCATTAATCATTGAAGTATGCTTAGGGAAATCTAGGTGGGCTGCCATAGTCACTTTATACTAGTGTACAAATAGTTAATTTTGGTGGAACAGATTTTGTTCTTAATTTCTTCTGTCAGCTTTTCGTCATTAGATTTTAGAGTCTCATGTGGTATGATTACTGATAACAACATATATTTCATCCTTCTTAAAAAGAAATGCGTCATGACTAAAATTTTTGAGGTAGCATTTGCTAGTTTACCATGTATATGTTGAAAAGTTTAACTGTTGTCAGTACAGATAAAATAGAAGGTAACTCTTGAAAGCTATGCCAGTTGCCTTTTATCTCTCTGTCAAGATTTTTTCACTTTCAAAACTCAGTACAGGAGGTTAGCAGCAGTGATGGCATAGTTTTTTAATATCTCCAAATGCCCACGTAAAAACAGATAGAGTAATAGATAGCAAAGCTAAAAACCTATGTACTAGTTCTGGAGATTGGAGTTACACAACAATGTGAATATACTTAACACTACTAAACAGTTAAAACATGGTTAAGATGGTAAATTTTATGTTATATTATGTGTATTTTACCACAATTTAAAAATCAGAACCTGTGAACAAAATTAAAGACAAAACTAAAGGAAAGGATATCTTCACAAACTCCAAAACACAAACGGGCAAAGACAAACTACCTTTAGCCACAAGACCTGCATGGTATTAGTATCTTCAGGAGAAATCAGAAAGAAGCAACTGGATGTCTGACAGATCTAAGAACAAAAGAACCTCAAACTAGCTAATACATAGTCACTAGAAATCACAAGGGGAAAATTTATCAGCAACTGAAACTAGGACCAGTTTTGTCCACTGCCAGAGAGTGTAAGTGTAAGACCTCAATAAGACCTGAAGGATTTAGAAGAGCGTTTCTCAACCTCAGCACTACTGGCGTTTTGGGTCAGACAATTATTTGTTGTGGGGGACTGTCCTGTGCATTGTAGGATGTTTAACAGCATCCATAGCCTCTACCAACTAAGTGCCAGAAGCACATGCCTGGTTGTGATAACCAAAAATGTCTCCAAACATTGCCAGATGTTACCTAGGGGATGAGAAAGGGGAGATGAAGGGGAAAAAAATAACACCTGGTTGGGAACCAGCTGGGTTAGAACCATCTAGTCCCTGGGAACTCTCAAAACTGAGCAGCCAGGATAACCTTCCAGGTCAGGACTCTACACTGAGGAGAAACTTCTGGGAGTAGAATCAAAATTAAGCAGGATGAGGGCAACAGATGCCCTTGTTTTCCTTGAAAAGAGAAAGCCAAGACAAAAGTAAGGCAGTGAATAGTCAGTAAATCACTGGACTAGGCGCTGTGGCTCACACCCATAATCCCAACACTTTGGGAGGCCTAGGTGGGAGGGTTGCTTGAGTCCAGGATTTCAAAACTAGCCTGGGCAACATAGTGAGACCTTGTCTCTCCAAAAAATAAAAAAATTAGCCAGGCGTAGTGGCACACGCCTGTGGTCCCAGTTACTCAGGAGGCTGAGGTGAGAGGATTGCTGGGAGGTCAAGGCTGCGGTGAGCCATGATCGCTCCACTGCACTCCAGCCAGGGTAATAGAGTGAAACCCTGTCTCAAAAAAAAAAAAAAAAAAAAAAAAAAAAAATTTAAGGATACCTAATTCTTTTTGATGTGATTATTTCACATTGTATGCATGTATCAAAACATCTCATATACCCCATAAATATATACACAAAAATTAAAAATAAAAAAATTTAAGTAATAATCTCTGAAGGCAAGGCACTATATTTTTTAATACTACATTAAAAAAAGGAGGAGCTCCACAAAGTTAGAAAAACGATCACAAACCAAACCACTCACTCCTATTTCTAAAAGTTCAGGAAAACTCACTTCATGTAAAAATGAAATAGCAAAGTATTGAGATTAGATTCCATACAAAGTGAATATAAGAAGAGAGAATAAGCAGCAGAATAACATCTCTACAGAAAATAAAAGCACACTAGAAAGACACACCTACACATCAAAACCTTAACTGTTTCAAAATGTGATAAAAGACATTAAGGAAATGATACAAGATATGAAACTACATAAATCAGAAGTAGAAAAATTCAGAAGTGAAGTGACAGAACTCAGAAAAGTATTAGAAATGAAAGGAAAAATCATTTCAGAATGAAGATTAAAGGAGAATAAGCAAAACAGATAATGCCATAAGACAAATAGAAGTCAAAAAGAGGAAATATTTTAAGGTCAAAAAGAAATCAAGGGCGGGCACAGTGGCTTATGCCTGTAATCCCAGCACTTCGGGAGGCTGAAGGGGGGGGGTGGAGCACCTGAGGTCAGGAGTTCAAGACCAGCCTGACTAACATGGTGAAACCCCATCTCTACTAAAAATACAGAATTAGCCAGATGTGGTGGCAGGCACCTGTAATCCCAGCTGCTTGGGAGGCTTGAACCCAGGAGGTGGAGGTTGCAGTGAGCCAAGATCGTGCCATTGAGCTCCACCGTGGTCATCAAGAGCAGAATTCTCTCTCAAAAAATAAATAAATAGAAAAAAATCAAGAGAGCATTTGAGAGATAGCAACAAATATTGAAAATAGGTAAAAATCTATTATACAGATCATAGCAGTCCTTAAAGAAGAAAACCAAAGTGACGAAACAGAACGAATACTAAGAACTGTAATTCAAAATTACTTTCCTGTAATTAAAAAAAATTGAAACTTTTTTGAAAGAATACACTATATCCTTCAAATATTGACCCAGAACACCAAGACATATGCAATAATATGACTGTACCTTAAAGAAAAAATTATTTAGGTATCTACAAAAAAGTACATGTTACTTATAAGGAAAAGAAACTTAGATTATCATCTGGCTTTTTAAAAGTACTACTTCATGCCAGAAGAAAATAGAATGGCATGTTTTAGATATTCAAGAAAAATGTGAGCCAAGGATTTTATACCTTGAGAAACCGACTTTGAAGTACAAAGGGCACAGACAACTGTTATCAACATGTAAGAGATTAGGGAATCTTGTTCTCTTGAGCCCTGTAGGAGAACAAACTTCGGACAAAATTACTAGAAAGACATTGACAGAAAGGCTGGACCACATGGTTCACACCTGTAATCCCAGCACTTTGGTAAGCCAAGGTGGGAGGATCGCTTGAGACTAGGAGTTCAAGGCTGCAGTGAGCCATGATCATATCACTGCACTTTAGCCTGAGTGACAGAGCAAGACCCTGCCTCAAATAAATAAATACAGTTAATTGTAGAACTATGACTAAATGAAGATTAAAAGGGAGGGCTGGGTGCTTGGATTATAGGCTCTGACCTATAATTCCAGCACTTTGGGAGCCCAAGGTAGAAGTATCACTTGAGGCCAGGAGTTTGAGACCAACCTAGGCAACATAGTAAGACCCTATATCTTAAAAATGTATATATGTATATTTTTTAATTAGCCATTCATGGTGGTGCGCACTTGTAGTCTCAGCTACTCAGAAGGCTAAGACAGGAGATTGCTTGAGCCCAGGAGTTCAAGATTATAGTGAGCTGTGATTGCACCACTGTACCCCAGCCTGGGTGACAGACTGACCCTGTCTCTAAAAATAAAAATAAAAGGGAGAGAGTGTAGCATGCTCTAGCTATGTACTCGATCCATGTAAATGTAGTACAAAGAAGAGGTATGCAAAAAGGAATTTTAATTGTTCTAAGGGATATTAGTGATAATATTGCTATTCTCCTATGTGTATAAATTTAGAATAAAGGAAATGAGTGTGGATTATTCTAATTCTGTTCTCTCCTTTGTCCTTGAAAACCAGAGTGTGGAGGTAGAAGAAGATAAGGTTGTAAAATAGAAGTTAAATAAAGTATCTCGTAGTCCTGAGTATGAATTTGAACTAAATTCTTCTTTTGAAAAAATTTCTATATATTCTAGCTTGTCAACTGAGAAAGCCTAGAAATAAAGTGTCAGTGAACATCTCTGCGCCCAGATTGTATCTTGAAATATTATTTCCCACTTAAACCAGAGCCTTATTGGAAAAATGTCTGATTCTAGGTTGAGAACAGGAAATGTGCAGATGAGTCTGTACCCTCTTGTCATACCAAATAGCAAGCAAGCTGTCAGAGACTGCTAAGAGTCGAAAAGACTCAGCCAACTTGAAGATGTTCCCACTGACCAAAGATAAGATAATTTCAGCTTTAAAAGGGATAATTGCAATAGATTTAAATCCAATAAATACACTTAAATCTATGAGTTCTTAATGTTAAATTTTTTAAGACTAATTGGTTGCCTTTGAAGATCATAGGGAACAAATTTATTATCTCAAAACATGTAAATAAAGTGAAAGGAGAGAGCATATATCCTGCCTTTCTTATATGAACTGTATTATTATATCAATTGAGTAACCAAATAGTAGATAAAAGGATTGTTTCTTTATAAAATTATCCCAATAAAATAAAATAAGTGATAGAATACTATCATTTTGAAACACTCAGTAAATTAGTGTATCCAGACATTGATAAACAGCTGCTAACATACCACCTTCTGTAGTCTTGTTTAAGGAATCAAACATGGTCTGATCAAAGTTCTAGATCCAACTACCAATTTGCCCAACATAAAAAGGACAGAGCAACAGATTGAACTGCACAATGAATGTACGGTCAACCAAATCCAAATTATGGGGAAAACTGTCATACACTCTAGGTTCTAAAACAGATGAATTGCAGGGAGGAAAAGGAATGGAGGGAAAACCTGTAGACAATAAGAGACTCTTTAATTTTTTTAGAGACAGGGTCTCACTCTGTCGCCCAGGCTAGAGTGCAGTGGTGCGATAATAGCTCACAACTGTCTCAAGCAATCCCTGCCTCAGCCTCCCAAGCAACTGGGACTGCAGGTGAACACCACCATGACTGGCTAATTTTTTTTTCCAATTTTTTTATAGAGATAAGGTCTCTCTGTGTTGACCAGGCAGGTCTTGAACTCGAACTCGTGGCCTCAAGCAGTCCTCCAGCCTTGGCCTTCCAAAGTGCTGGGATTACAGGTATGAGCCACCACACTCAGCCTTTTTTTTAATTTAATATTTATTTATTTATTTATTTATTTATTTATTTATTTATTTATTTAAGTCTCAGCCAGGCACAGTGACTCACCTGTAATCCCAGTGCTTTGGGGGGCTGAGGTGAGAGGATTGCTTGAGGCCAGGAGTTTGAGACTAGCCTGGTCAACACAGCAAGACCCCTATTTTTAAATAAATATTAATGAAAATTTTTCTAAATGTAATGTTAAGTAATACTGAAGTGTCTAGGGATGACACTTGAGTGATAAAACAATAAACACAAGGAAGTGATAACTGTTAAAAGTCAGGATAATGGTTATTTGTGGAGAGGAGAAGATAAGAGACTGGAAAAGGACACATTGCAGGGCTTCCAGAGTGGCATGCAAAGTTCTTTTTCTTGGCTTGGGTGGTGTTTACAAGGGGGCTTTCCTGATAATAACTCTTAAACTATACATTTATCTTGTGTGGCTCTCTGTATTTGAGCTTTATTTTATAATAAAAAGGTTGTTTCAAAGAACTATGCAAAAGACTTCTACTTCCAAATAGGATATAGTAGAGAGTAACAGCCATCACCCCCACTACAACAACTAGGAAAAAAAGACAAATTACAAAAATCATTTTAAAATACATCAGAGGCATTTCAAAGATGACCAGATGGACTAAAATTCCATTGAAGAAAGAGCCTGTATTGCCGGCCGGGCGCGGTGTCTCATGCCTGTAATCCCAACACTTTGGGAGGCCCAGGCGGGCAGATCACGAGGTCAGGAGATCGAGAGCATTCTAGCTAACACGGTGAAACTCCATCTCTACTAAAAATACAAAAAATTAGCCAGGCGTGGTGGCAGGCACCTGTAGTCCCCACTGCTCGGGAGGCTGAGGCAGGAGAATGGCGTGAACCCGGAAGGTGGAGCTTGCAGTGAACCAAGATCGTGCCACCGCACTCCAGCCTGGGCGACAGAACAAGACTCCATCTCAAAAAAAAAAAAAAAAGAAAGAAAGAGCCTGTGTTATGTGAACTGAGGTCATAGGTTGTTTTCTTCTTTCCTTGGGACATTTTCCAAGTCTGAGTGTAGAAAATAGCTTAATAGCTGACACAGATATAAATTCTAAGATGTTTTTCTAATGACTAAGTAAAATGTTAGATTTTCATTGCGCATTTGACTATAGCAAGTCTGTGTACTCAGTATATCTTTAGTGTGATTTCAGAGCTTATGAAAAAGGCTTCACTTAATAAGAACAAGCATACAGTCTGGTTTCCCTCACTACAGGTATGATCCGAAGGAGAACAAGTGGACTCGGGTAGCTTCTATGAGTACCAGAAGACTAGGTGTGGCTGTGGCTGTGTTAGGAGGGTTCTTATATGCTGTAGGTGGCTCTGACGGGACATCTCCACTCAACACAGGTTAGTCCCTCCCAAAGGCAATCATGTTACCCAAAAGCAGAACGTTTTCCTGGAGAGTCCTCCTACAAAAAGTGTAGAAACTCCAGGTTATCCTGTAATTTACTAGGAAAATGCTTGATTTTCCCTCCAGCAGAGTGCAGCTCTCAGCTCTTCCTCAGCTCCTACTATAGTCATATTCTGAGTACATTCCCCAAATATTTGTTTCTTCCCCTGCTTTACAAGCTGCTGGAAATGTATAATGAATTTTAAAAACTACTTTCTTATATACTTTCTCATATAAGTAGTTCCTTTTCCTCCATCACAACTTCTCCTCAAAAAAACCCACAACATACTCTATATTATAATCTAAGAATAAATAAAAGCTTAGAACTACAAATTCGTTTGTTTGGGTTTTGTTTTTGTTTTTGTTTTTGTTTTTATGATAGGGTCTCGCTCTGTCACCCAGGCTAGAGTCCAGTGGCATGATCTTGGCTCACTGCAACCTCTACCTCCGGGGCTCAAGCAGTCCTCCCACTTCAGCCTCCCGAGTGGCTGGGATTATAGGTGTGTGCCACCAGGCCTGGCTGATTTTTGTATTTTTAGTAGAAGTGGAGTTTCGCCATGTTGCCCAGGCTGGTCTCAAACTCCTGAGCTCAAGTGATCCACCCACCTCAGCCTCCTAAAGTGGTGGAATTATAAGCGTGAGCCACTGCACCTGGCCTGGTTTGTTATTCCTTTCTATTTAGATATTATGGGTATTTTTGCCTAAGGATATTGTTGATATGACAGTCACACCAGATTCATTGTCACATGTCTTCTCTTCAGAAGTTTAAAATGCACTATGCTATAGGGAAGGGAATATAGGAGTACAGAAGTTGTCTGATTATGATAATAAATTATTAGTACTGAATGATGCTTATTGATCATGTAGTCAGGCTCCCCATTGAATGATAAGGAGAGTGAGGCTGAGAGTCATGTAGCTAATTAGTCATTTAGATAAAACTAGAACCAGAGTATCTGGATCCCAACACATGCCCTTTCCACTGTACCATACCTAGAAGAAACCAGCCCCTGATGAGAGTATATGTGGTATTGTCCAGAGGTATACAAATCCTTCTCAGAAGCAAAAATCAGATCATGTGTTGAAAATATGTTATCACAAAATATCAGTGGCTATAAAGAAAACTGGAGGTGAGAGGAAATGGTTGAATGCTCACTTACTGGTTTTTCTTTTCCCTACAGTGGAACGTTACAATCCTCAGGAAAACAGATGGCACACTATAGCCCCTATGGGGACCCGGAGGAAACACCTAGGCTGTGCAGTGTATCAGGACATGATCTATGCTGTAGGAGGTAGAGATGACACTACAGAGCTGAGCAGTGCTGAGAGATACAACCCCAGAACCAACCAGTGGTCTCCGGTGGTGGCCATGACATCACGCCGTAGTGGAGTAAGTGGAGTTATGGACACTTAGGTTGCTTCCAAATCTTGGCTATTAATAGTGCTGCAATAAACATGGGAGTGCAGATATCTCTTCAATATACTGATTTCCTTTCTTTGGGGTATATACCTAGCAATTAGATTGCTGGATCATATGATATTTCTATTCTTAGCTTTTTGAGGAACCTCCAAACTGTTGTACTAATTTACATTTCCACCAGCAGTGTAGGAGGGTTCCCTTTTCTCTGCATCTTTATCAGCAATCATTATGGCCTGACTTTTGGTTAAAAACCATTTTAACTGGGGTGAGATGACATCTCATTGTAATTTTCATTTCCATTTCTCTAGTGATCAGATGTTGAGCACCTTTTCATATACCTGTCTGCTATTTTTATGCCTTCTTTGGAGAAAGGTCTATTCAGATCTTTTTGCCCACTTTTTAATTGGATTATTTGATTTTTTTCTGTTGAGTTGTTTGAGCCCTTATATATTCTAGTTATTAATCCCTTGTCAGATGGGTAGTTTTCTCCCATTCAGTGGGTTGTCTTTTCATATTGTTGGTTGTTTCCTTTGCTGTGCAGAAACTTTTTGACTTAATGTGATCCCATTTGTCTATTTTTTCTTTGGTTGCCTGTGCTTGTGGAGTATTACTGAAAAAAATCTTTGCCCAGACCAATGTCCTGGAGAGTTTCCCCAGTGTTTTCTTTTAGCAGTTTCATTGTTTGAGGCCTTAGATTTAAGGCTTTACTTCATTTTAATTTGATTTTTGTATATGGCAAAAAATGGAGTCTAGTTTGATTCTGCATATAGATACCCAGTTTTCCCAGCACCATTAATTGAAGAGATTGTCCTTTCCCCAATGTACATTCCTGGCACCTTTGTCAAAAAAACAGTTTGCTGGAAATGTATAGGTTTATTTCTGGGTTCTCCATTCTTTTCCATTGGTCTATGTGTCTGTTTTTATGCTAGTCTCATACTGTTTTGGTTACTGTAGCTCTTTAGTATAATTTGAAGTTAGATATAATTTGAAGTCAGATTCCTCCAGTTTTGGTCTTGTTGCTCAAGATAGCTTTGGCTATTCTGGGTCTTTGTGGTTGCATATAAATTTTAGGATTTTTTTTTCTATTTCTGTGAAGACTGTCATTGGTATTTTGGTAGGGATTGCATTGAATCTGTAGATTGTTTTGGATAGTATGGACATTTTAACAATATTGATTCTTCCAATCCTTGAACATGGAATGTCTTTTCATTTTTGTGTGTCCTCTTCAATTTCTTGCATCAGTGTTTTCTAGTTTTCATCATATTTTTCACTTCTTTGGTTCAGTTTATTCCTAGGTATTTTATTTTATTTATAGTTATTGTAAATAGGATTACTTTCTTGATTTCTTTTTCAGATTGTTTGCTGTTGGCATATAGAAATGCTGATTTTTGTATCTTGATTTTGTATCCTGCAGCTTTGCTGAATTTATCAGTTCTAATAGTTTTTTGGTGGAGTCTTTTAGGTTTTTCCAAATATAAGATCATATTGTCTGCAAAGAAGAATAACTTGACTTCTTCCTTTCCAATTTGAATGCCCTTTATTTCTTTCTTTTGTCCTATTGCTCTAGCTAGGACTTCCAGTACTATACTGAATAACAGTGGTGAAAGTGCGCATGCCTGTCTTGTTCCAGATCTTAGAGGAAAGGCTTTCCGTTTTTCTCCATTCTAAATGATGCTACTGTGGGTCTGTCATATATGGTTTTTATTGTGTTGAGGTATGTTCTATACCCAGTTTTTTAAAGGTTTTTATCATGAAGGGATGCTTACTTTTATCAAATGCTTTTTCAGCATCAATTGAAATGATTGTTTGGTTTTTGTCCTTCATTCTGTTGATATGATGTACCACACTGATTGATTTGCATATGTTGAACCATTCTTGCATCCCTGGGATAATTTCTTCCTGGTCATGATGAATGATCTTTCTAATGTGTCATTGAATTCAGTTTGCTAGGATTTTGTTGAAGATTTTTGCATCATTGTTGATGGAGGATATTGGACTGTAGTTTTCTTTTTTTGATGTGTCTTTGTCTGGTTTGGGTATCAGGGTAATACTGGCCTCCTAAAGTGAGTTTGGAAGTGTTCCCTCTTCCTCTATGTTTGGAGTAGTTTGATAGGATTGGTATTAGTTCTTCTTTAAATATTTGATAAGATTCAGCAGTGAGGCCATTGGGTCCTGGGCTTTTCTTTGTTGGGAGATTATTTTTTTTTCTTTTCTTTTCTTTCATTATACTTTAAGTTCTAGGGTACATGTGCACAGTGTGCAGGTTTGATACATAGGTCTACATGTGCCATGTTGGTTTGCTGCACCCATCAACTCGTCATTTACATTAGGTATTTTTCTTAGTGCTATCACTCCCCCAGCCCCCCACTCCCCGACAGGTCCTGGTATGTGATGTCCCCCGCCCTGTGTTTAGTGATATCATTGTTCAATTCTGCTGGGAGATTTTTTATTACAGCTTTGATCTCATTACTTTTTTGTTTTGTTTTGAGATAGGGTCTGGGTCTGTCGCCAAGGTTGGAGTGCAATGATACAGTGTCGGCTCACTGAATCCTCCACCTCCCAGGCTCAAACCATCCTTCCACCTCAGTCTACCCATTAGCTGGGACTACAGGTGCACACCACCACGCCCAGCTAATTTTTGTTTTTTGTTTTTTTGTTTTTTGGTAGAGTTGGGGTTTTGCCATGTTGCCCAGGCTGGTCTCAAACTCCTGGGCTCAAGCGATCTATTCACCTCAGCCTCCCAAAGTGCTGAGATTACAGGCATGAGCCACCACACTCAGCCTCATTACTTGTTATTGGTCTGTTCAAGTTTTGGATTTCTTCATGGGTCAATCTTGGTAGGTTGTATGTGTCTAGGAATTTATCTGTTTCTTCTAGATTTTCCAATTTATTGGCATATATTTGTTCATAATAGCCTCTAATTATCCTTTGAATTTCTGTGGTATCAGTTGTAATGTCTCCTTTTTCTTCTCTGATTTTATTTATTTGGGCCTTTTCTCTTTTTTCTTAGTCTGCCTAAAGGTTTGTTGATTTTGTTTATCCTTTCAAAAGTCAACTTTTCATTTCATTGATCTTTTGTGTTTTTTTCACTTGAATTTCATTAATTTCTGCTCTGATCTTTATTGTTTCTTCTCATTTTGGATTTGGTTCTTTTCTAGTTCTTTAAGATGCATTGTTAGGTTATTTGAAGTTTTTGTACTTTTTTGATGTAGGCTCTTATTGCTATAAACTTTCCTTTTACTTTCACTTTATGTCCAAAACCACTTTATAGGTTTTGGTATGTTGTTTTTCCATTTTCATTTGTTTCAAGAAATTTTTAATTTCTTCATTTCTTCATTGACCCACTGGTCATTCAGGATGCTTTTAGGTAAATCAAGCCCTGCTAATTTGACACTAGAAAATAATGAATTTCTTTTGATTATTTTTATCTCGTGTAGTTTAAAAATTTTGTGTCCAGTCATATCTTTAATTAGAGAATAATTTTTTAGGATTTCTCTTTTTTTTTTTTTGAGAAGGAGTCTCACTCTGTCACCCAGGCTGGAGTGCAGTAGCACAATCTCAGCTCACTGCAACTTCCACCTCCCAGGTTCAAGCAGTTCTCCTGCCTCAGCCTCCCAAGTAGCTGGGACTATAGGCACGTGCCACCATGTCCAGCTAACTTTTGTATTTTTAGTAGAGATGGGGTTTCGCCATGTTAGCCAGGCTGGTCTCGAACTCCTGACCTCAGGTGATCCAACCCCCGCAGCCTCCCAAAGTGCCGGGATTACAGGCATAAGCCACTGTGCCTGACTTTTATGATTTATCCTGTATCCATTGCTTTTCTGAAACAATCTCCCCAAATTATCTACTACCTTACCTAAATTAATATTAGATCTATATATTGCAACCTAATGTTTCTAGCTAATAGTCTAAGTAGTTGGCATACTAATACAAATGTTTAGGCAAAAATACATCTGGCCCCACCCCCAGTCTCCACAAACTAGTTTGAGTCTATCCTATGTATAGTATAGACCAGATCAGACTCCCCTGTGACATGTTCTAGACCATGGATGGCCTGTGACTACAAGAGACTTCTGGGTGAAGTATAGAAATCATCCATCTTGGAATGTTTGCTCAGAGCAAAATGTAACCCATTAACCACTGATCATGTCAGGAGTTTATCGAGGCATCCATAACAGGAAGGAGAAGCAAGCAGTAGCTAAGCACTCCACAATCTGAGGATAAAAGAGAGTGAATTCTGGTTGGCATAAATCAAGGAACACCACTGGAAGGTGTCAGCAAGTCAAAGCCTTCACATATCTATGGCTTTTTGTTACTGACAACTAACAGCATCTTAGTCATATTCCTGTTAAGTGTTTGCTATGTGTTGGGAAAGCAAAAATGAGTATGACATGATTCCTCTCCTTTAGTAGCTCCCAATTTAGTGAAGGAAATTGAAATGTTTACAGCTAACTATAATAAATAAACCCTACAGTGGTGTTACGTATTTTATGGAAGAACATAGGAGAATGGCACTTACTGCTTTGGGGAAGTAAGAATGAGTTGGGGCAGTGAAGAGACTACCAAAGACCATCACATGTAAGCTAGCTCATGAAGAATAAGCTTTTCTAAAAGACAGAAAACAGTAGCCAGGGCCAGGTGCGGTGGCTCATGCCTGTAATCCCAGCACTTTGAAAGGCAGAGACAGGATTACTTGAGCCCAGGAATTTGAGACCAGTCCGGGCAACATGAGACCCCATCTATACAAAAAATTTAAAAATTAGCCAGATGTAGTGGTGCATCCCTGTAGTCCCAGCAGCTTAAGAAGCTGAGGTGGGAGGATCACTTGAGCCTAGGAGGTGGACGCTATCGTGAACTGTTTTTTTGTTTTATTTTTTGAGCCTGTCACCCAGGCTGTAGTGCAGTGGTGCGATCTTGGCTCACTGCAACCTCCACCTCCCAGGCTCAAGTGATTCTCCTGCCTCAGCCTCCTGAGTAGCTAGGACTACAGGACTACAGGTGCGTGCCACCATGCCCGGCTATTTCTTTGTATTTTTAGTAAAGACGGTTTCACTATGGTGATCTGTGATCCTGCTACTGCACTGCAGCTTGAGTGACAGAGTGAGACCCTGTAAGTGAGACAGAGAGGGAAAAAGAGAGAGAGAGGGAGAGAGAGAGAGAAGGGGGCGAGGAGAAAACACCAGCCAGGGAACATGTGCAAAAGTGTGGAGGTGTGAAAAATGTATGTTATCTTCAGGGACTAGCAATTAATCCAGTTTTACTGCAGCATAGGATTCATTAGTAGGAGTAAAGGGAAACTATAGGCGGTGAGGCTCAAATAGTGGGCTAAGATAGATTTCTGGAGGGCCTGAGTAACATAATAAGGACTTTAGACTTTTCCTTAAGTAGTAGGGAGGCTTAGAAAGTTGTTTTGGTTTTAGGAGATTTTTTTGAGAGGGTCCCACTCTGCTGCCCAGACTGGAGTGCAGTGGCACAATCTCAGCTCACTGCAACTTCGACCTTTCAGGCTCAAGCCATCCTCAGCCTCCAGGTAGCTGGGACTATAGGTGTGCCTCACTACACCCAACTAATTTTTGTATTTTTTGTAAAGACAGTCTCACTATGTTGCCCCAGGCTGGTCTCGAACTCCTGGGCTCAAGCGATCCACCCACCTCAGCCTCCCAAAGTAAGAAAGTTTTTAAAGAGGAAAGTGACAATATGATTAGATTTCTATTTTTCTGTTTTACTTTAGTTTTGTAGAGATAGGGGTCTCACTGTGTTGCCCAAGCTGGTCTTGAACTCTAGGCTTCAAGTGATGCTCCCACCTGGGCCTTCCCAAAGTGCTGGGATTACAGGCATGAGGTACCATGCTTGGCCTAGATTTGTATTTTTAAAAGAGAATTTTAGTAGCAATTTAGAAAGATTAGAGCAGGCAAACACCAAAAGAAGTGAGAGCAGTTTGAAGGTTGTTTGCTCACTCCTAGTGAGCAGTTTTTTTTTAATTTAAGAAATACATGTTTTCGATTCTGTGTGAATATTCTAATTGAATATATAATTTTATAGTTCCCTTAATTTGATAGACTTTTGTTGTTACATCTTCCCTCTGTGTTTCAGTAAACCAGAATATAAGGCCATAAAGAATTATCTTTTGTAAACAGATTTATCTAGAAACCAGTCTATAATTTCCTTAATGATTGTCTAGTTTCTTCAGCAGCTTACTATATTTTGGTTTTGTAGGTTGGCCTGGCAGTGGTCAATGGACAGCTCATGGCAGTAGGAGGTTTTGATGGCACAACATACTTGAAGACCATAGAAGTTTTTGATCCTGATGCCAATACATGGAGGTAACTTTTAAGCTGTGTAGCAAATCACCTTACTACTGACTTGGAAATCATGAGCTTGAGATAGCCCATGACCATCAGAACTGGGATGGTCAGTACACTGGAGTACCTTGAAGAGGGCTGAAGTTACATATATTTATGGCTCATTTTGACTTGATTGCTCTAAAGTGGCTGATATATTACAAAATTCTCCTTTTCAGTAACTGTCCAGTTTTATCATTAGAGATGGGTAAAATAGGGGAAAAAATATCCTTCCTGGTCCGATCATGTTCAGCTGAGGAAACAAAAGCACTGAGAAATAAAATGACTTGCCTAAGTGACTTAGTGACAGAGTTAGAATTAGAACCTAGGTCTGGCTCCAAATCTGTCCATGCCATTTTTTGGTGTTCTTGTGGGAAACCTATGCTTAGGAAAAACAAATTGCAATTACTTTTGAAAAATTAATGTTTAAAAAAAGAATATTTCATTTTTAAACCCATTTTAACTTTTAGGGAGGAGTCTACATCTTATTTAAGAGAGTTTAACTTAAACTTCATTTCTAGGTTTAATTTTACTTTGCTTTTAAATCCTCAATTGTCTAATAAATCTTTCCTAAGTAGTTAAGTAGTTTTTATAATTTCACATAAATTAGGTGACTTTTGCACTTATTTTAAATATTCAAAACCTTTACAAACTTAGCAAAATTCTCTTAAACCTTTAAACTTAAAATAATTAAGTCTAAATCTTTACTCAATCATATTTTATACTGGAATCACAAGAGTAATCTTTTTTTTTTTTTTTTTTTTTTTTTTTTTTTTGAGACGGAGTCTCCCGCTGTGTCACCCAGGCTGGAGTGCAGTGGCACGATCTCGGCTCACTGCAAGCTCCGCCTCCCAGGTTCAGGCCATTCTCCTGCCTCAGCCTCCGAGTAGCTGGGACTACAGGCGCCGCCACCACGCCCGGCTAGTTTTTTGTATTTTTAGTAGAGACGGGGTTTCACCATGTTAGCCAGGATGGTCTCGATCTCCTGACCTCGTGATCCGCCCGCCTCGGCCTCCCAAAGTGCTGGGATTACAGGCTTGAGCCACCGCGCCCGGCCAGAGTAATCTTATAGATGCTCTAAAAAGCCAAATTCTCTTAAACCCTATAAGAACTTAAAATGCCAAACATACAGTTGATTCTCAAACTTTAAAAATAACGGTACTGTGGGTTTGATGTATGGCATATCTGTACTTAATTCTAAATACTAGTCTTCTAAGAAAACAGTTTTGCCTTCTAAGCAATTTGGGATTTCCTTCTCAATAAAATGGGCTTACTTGCCTAAGCAAGTTTAGGGTTACCATCTCAGTGGCTAAGGTTGCACATCAACCAGAAATATCAGGCTGGACATGTGAGCTGAGGAGCAGACATTCTGGGAAATTTTTCTTATGACCATGAAGGATAAGCTGAGCTCTGTTTTACTGTTACTGTTCTAAAAGAGGCAGTCTTGTAGTCCATTCTTACTGTGTTCTAATACATTTCCTAATTTTAAGCCTGCAACTATCCACCTGGGTTTTTTCATCACCCTATTAGATTCAACTATAGTCTATCTCTAGGAAAGCCACAACCTTCACAGAGATTTAAGTGACATGCTTTGGATCCTCCATATGTCTCACAGCTCCATATGACTCAGTGGTCACAAACTAAAGTCAAGCTAATAACAGCATAGTACTTTTTGCTCCTACATCACATTTTTACAGTCCTGTTCATTAAGTAAAGATTTACTAATGGCCGGGCATGGTGGCTCATGCCTGTAATCTCAGCACTTTGGGAGACCAAGGTGGGCAGATCACCTGAGGTCAGGAGTTAGAGACCCCCTGATCAACATGGTGAAACCTCGTCTCTACTAAAAATACAAAAATTAGCCAGGCATGGGTGGTGGACACCTGTAATCCCAGCTACTTGGGAGGCTGAGGCAGGAGAATCGCTTGAACCTGGGGGGCAGAGGTTGCAGTGAGTGGAGATTGGGCCATTGCACTGCAGCCTAGGTGACAGAGTGAGACTCCATATCAAAAAAAAAAAAAAAAATTTACTAAGTGCTCTGAGCCCTGGGGATACAAAACTAAACAACAACAACAAAAAATTCCTGCTGAGCGCACGCCTGTAATCCCAGCTACTAAGGAGGCTGAGGCACGAGAATCTCTTGAACCCAGGAGGTGGAGGTTGCAGTGAGCTGAGATCACACCAGTGTACTCTAGTCTGAGTGGCAGAGCAAGGCTCCATCTAAAAAAAAAATTTTTTGCCCTGCTGGAGCTAACCAATTGTATTGAGGGAGACTAACAGTACCATACCAGTAGATGGAAGTGCTATGGCAAATATCAAAGCAGGGGAGGAGGCTAGGGAGTACAGGGAGGGGAATCTGTTTTTAAAGGTGGCCAGGGAAGGCCTCATTGGAAAGGTAACATTTTAGCAAAACCTAATAACGGTAAAGGATAGGTAATGGCAGCTTTGGGCCTCTCACTGGCAGGATATTTTCTTCCATATACAGCTTTCTATTTTTACTAAGAATTTTGAGTAAGCATAATTTCTGAAGACAGCCAAATTTACTGTCACTTAATCACTATAATCTTATCTGAGGACTTGTTTCTTAGTAACTGTCACTAAATAGAATTAGTAATAGATGACAAAGTAATAGTCATGAAATTCTTGAGGATCATCTGTTGAAAGATTAATAACTAAATATTTGCAGTTACATATCCCAGACTTAAAAACCAACTCTACCTCATAGCTGATAAGGGTCTAGTATTCTACTCCATGGAAGGTCCTTAATTTTGAAGATGATCTTGTCACAAACTAGGTGCGACTTTACTCAAATCCAGTTTTGTTCTATAAAAGACTTGAGGAGGCTTACAGAGTACATATAAGACAAAGGGATAAAAATAAATATTTAAAGAATTTTAGGCAAAGGGAAAACATAGGTGGGACAATAATATAGCCAGGGGCAAAATTACAAAAATGTAGAATATATAATTCTGTGTAATTGTTAGAAGTCAGTGAGGTATAAAGTTGTAAAGTTCTGATGCAAAAAGTGAATATGATGCTCTCTTATTCTTCACACAGCCTCCTATGAGAGCATGTCAATCTCTGAAACAGTCCTGCTACTCAACAGTGCTCAACTGCAGCTTCTAATTTTTAGAATGAAGACAGTATTAGTGTGAAGCTGAAAATATTAGTTGTAATATAAAACATAGAAATGTGTTAATAACATCTTAGTTGTGGAAGAAATGGTGCTTTTTTTCCAGTTAGAAAATATGATTATGTTTCTCTCTTTGCAGGTTATATGGCGGGATGAATTACCGTCGGCTAGGGGGTGGTGTAGGAGTTATTAAAATGACACATTGTGAATCCCATATTTGGTGAACACAGAGAAGACAGAGTCTTGTACATATTCCTCTGTATTCTGGGGAGCTTTGACCTTGGAGCTTTGTACAGCTTGAGAAAACATTAGAACAAATTTTATTATTTGCCGGTGCCTCAACATATGGAAATACAAATGAAAGTAGTTCACCTACAAGATGCACAATAATTTTCAACTCTGTGCAGAAGAATATTTATTTTTGGTTTTAATTTATCATGGTTTTTTGTTGTTTTCGTTTTGAACTTATCCTTCCTCCCACAAAAAAAGAAAAGAAGAAAAAAATTCCAAGCAGCAAAACTTACTTTGTTTATAAGGTATTGACTTAGGTTTGAAAATACTATTTAATAAGGGCATAAGGGCTATATATGATTTGGCTGTTATTTCTAGACACTCCATTCACGTGATTCCACTAACAAGGATTACCAGGAATTAAGGTAGGTATGCAAAATGTATTAGCTAGCCATTATTCTTGCACTAACCACCAGAACACTTGAAAATCTAAAAAAAAAAAAAAAAAAAAAACCAAGAAAAGGCAACATCTCATTTTAAATAGTACAATTCAGAAGGGATACTAAATCAATAAAAACCAGGACTCAGACACTACAGTTTTCATCAGTGTAATTTTATGTCTTGTTTCTATATGAATTTGTTTATTTAGTCTTTTTTTCATAATATTCTCATAGAGTTTCTGCTAGATCTAGAGCTCTGCTCAGTGCCTCTTATAAAAACAATATATGTCTCATATGCTGTCTTGAGAATCCAAGAGAATCACATGCAGCTCTGCAACAGTTTTTGCTCAAAAATGTTACCAACTAAAGCAACTGTCGTTCCTGTTTCCTTATTGCTACCAAGGACCAGCAGGGAGAAATATCTTCTCCCAGCAGTGAATTCTGTTATGCAATTTATTCTTGATGCTCAGGCCTAGTTAAGCTGAGGCTTACCTTTAATAACAGCCTCCAAGGGAATGAATTATTCAGTTCATGTAATAGCACACATTAAAGAGTATAAAATCAATTGAGGCATTTTATTAATATCTTGGTTCTTTTATACAAACAATGTATCATTATCTTCATTCTATAAGACCATTGTTACTACTTCTCTCAAATTGCACTTTCTGGTAAAAAGTTAAAAATTTTTAGGAAAAAACATAATTTCAATGGTTAAAGTTTTTTTTTCCTCATTGTATTCATAGACAAATTTTTTTCAATATATTTTGCAAGAAAAATCTTTGAATAAGACTAACTGCATTTAAAAGGAATAACCTCCTTTCCCCAACTACAAAGATGTTTGGCAACTTTATGTTTACATTTAAAGATCATTTGCACCTTTTTCAAGGAAAAAAAAGTATTGAGTAAACAATTGTTTACATGTATCATTTATGCTTTTTTCTAGCATGTATAACTTTTTTAAATAAAGGTAGTATTTACCATTAAAAAATTTTTAGCTAATGCTTTTTATCCTTGTACTTTTGTTATTTAATTTGGAATTTCTGTTTCTATATAATTTATTTTACCTGTATGTAAACTTACAAGTGCTTTCAACTTGAAGGAATAAAAGGATTGCCAGCTAGAATTAATAGGAATTTTCATTATCTATTTTTATATGTTATATTACCTAACCTATAAACTTATTTTCTAGGTAGAACTTAGAATCATACAGTTTTGAGCTGGAAGGACTCTTTAACAATCATCTGGCCGGGCGCGGTGGCTCAAGCCTGTAATCCCAGCACTTTGGGAGGCCGAGACGGGCGGATCACGAGGTCAGGAGATCGAGACCATCCTGGCTAACACGGTGAAACCCCGTCTCTACTAAAAAATACAAAAAACTAGCCGGGCGAAGTGGCGGGCGCCTGTGGTCCCAGCTACTCGGGAGGCTGAGGCAGGAGAATGGCGTGAACCCGGGAGGCGGAGCTTGCAGTGAGCTGAGATCCGGCCACCGCACTCCAGCCTGGGCGACAGAGCCAGACTCAGTCTCAAAAAAAAAAAAAAAAAAAAAAAAACAATCATCTAGTCCAAACCTATTTATTACACTGATCCAAGTCTGAAAAACCACAGAAGTCTGCCTAAGAATAGTTAATGACAGAACCAACATTAGAAGTCAGTTTCCTCAATTCCCAGTCCATTCCTCCTTCTATGCCACACTGCCACTGCAGGTTTACCTGAAACTAAATATAATAAAAGACCTTAGGTATTTTAACTAAGTCTGGTATGAACATGTAAAAAGTATAAAAACTTTTATGAGATCCTTACTGTAGTACATCATTAACAATCAGTCTTCAAGGCAAAACCATGTATTTCCCAAGACTCTACTATTTCATACATATGAGGCAAAAGAGAGTGATAATAGCAAGAACAAAACTAGGGATTAGACTCTCCATTAGTCAGGAAGTCCCCAGTGAGAGCAATTCATACGGCACTGATTCAAGAGTAGAGACCCAGGAATTAACAGCACTGGCCAGAGTCTTCACTGGAGACTGTTAGGGGTTTGTTTTCTCCCTCCAGTGAAGGCACTCCACTTTTATTATTGATTGAAATGTATTCTGTTAAAGGTGTTGCTGTAAAATAGAATGTTTATTAATTTGTGTGCATAGTTTTTTCCACAACTCAAGTTTGGAATAGGGGTTGGGTTGGCAGTCATTTTCATTTCATAAGTAAGTCTACTGAAGCTTAGAAAAGTTGAAATGACATGGTAGGAGCTGAACCTTAAATCTGTAGCCCCTGATTGTAAATCCTTTGTGCTCTATACACATTCCCACATTCCTGTTTTTGATTGCTTCCCAGTTCTCTTCCATAATGTTTTACCTCTAGATACTCACACTGCAGATAATACTTCTTGACTACTGTGTAAAAGGGGTCTTTCCCGTACAAGATGTGAGGGAGTAGGGGACGAACCTTTCAAACTTTGTGTTAACTGGGGAAACAGATGGGCAAAGAAAAAATGCAAGAAGGAAAGAAATATAGAAAAGGAGAGAAAGCAGCAGCAGGAGGCAAAAATGACCCACTAAACCTGAGTGTGTCTGCCCAATTGTGAGAAATGGCTCTGTAAATTGCTTTGAGGGCCCTGCTGGAAGTGACGGAAAAGAATGGTCCCAAGAAATGACAAAACTCTTCAACTAAGTTGTCTTACATGTCCTTTATACTGATCTTTCAGTTATTTAGCTGTGTAAGGTTAGGAACTTAGATTATTTTAAATGTAAAAAAGAAAGGATGGTTATTCACTGAACTATCATAAAATATTTGGGGTTATTCCAGTAACAGTAACCTACTAATACCCCTATCCTAGAAAGACTGTTTAAGCCCGAATTCCTAGGAAAAGAGGACACATATCTTCAGTGTGAATTTAGATCAGTGAACCCTTGGACTTCTCCTAAACAGGAACAGCCCCTGCTTTCAAAAAGCTTAGTTTTAAGCCTTGGTTTCATCAAGCTTCTCGATCAGTGGTTCTCAAAGTATGGTCTGTGGACCCCTGAGGTCTCCCATATCTTTCTTTTTCTTCCTCTTGTTGCCCAGGCTGGAGTGCAATGTTGCAATCTCGGCTCACTGCAACCTCTGCCTCCCAGATTCAAGCGATTCTCCTGCCTCAGCCTCCTGAGTAGCTGGGATTACAGGCATGTGCCACCAGGCCCAGCTAATTTTTTTGTGTTTTTAGTAGAGACGGGGTTTTGCCATGTTGTTCAGGCTGGTCTCAAACTCCTGACCTCTGGTGATCCGCCCCCGTTGGCCTACCAAAGTGCTGGGATTACAGGCGTGAGCTGCTGCACCCAACTAAGTCCCCAATATCTTTCTTTTTTTTTTTTTTGAGATGGAGTCTCGCTCTGCCGCCCAGGCTGGAGTGCAGTGGCCGGATCTCAGCTCACTGCAAGCTCCACCTCCCGGGTTGACGCCATTCTCCTGCCTCAGCCTCCCAAGTAGCTGGGACTACAGGCGCCCGCCACCACGCCCGGCTAGTTTTTTGTATTTTTTAGTAGAGATGGGGTTTCACCGTGTTAGTCAGGATGTTCTCGATCTCCTGACCTCGTGATCCGCCCGTCTCGGCCTCCCAAAGTGCTGGGATTACAGGCTTGAGCCAAAGTATCCATGAGTCGAAACTTTTTTTTTTTTTTTTTGAGAGGGAGTCTCGCTCTGTCGCCCAGGCTGGAGTGCAGTGGCTCAATCTCAGCTCACTGCAAGCTCTGCCTCCCAGGTTCACGCCATTCTCCTGCCTCAGCCTCCTGAGCAGCTGGTGCCCGCCACCATGCCAGACTAACTTTTTTATATTTTTAGTAGAGATGGGGTTTCACCGTGTTGGCCAGGATGGGCTCGATCTCCTGACCTCTTGATCCGCCCACCTCAGCCTCCCAAAGTGCTGGGATTACAGGAATGAGCCACGGTGCCCGGCTGAAACTATTTTCTTAGTAAAACTAAGTTTTCTGCCTTTTTTACTGTAGTGGCATTTGTGTTAATGGTGCAAAAGCTATGGTGGGTAAAACTGCTGGTGTCTTAGCATAAATCAAGGCATAAATCAAAGCATAAATCAAACTGTACAACTAGACATAGTATTCACCACCATAGACTTGTAGGACCTTTTTTTTTTTTTTTTTTAAACATGTTTTTGTTTGAGACAGAGTCACGCTCTGTCACCCAGGCTGGAGTGTAGTGGTGAGATCTCTGCTCACTGCAGCCTCCACCTCCTGGGTTCAGGCAATTCTCCAACCTCAGCCTCCCAAGTAGCTGGGAATACAGGCACCCACTAGCACCCCTGGCTAATTTTTTTATTTATTTTTCGTAGAGACAAGGTTTCGCCATGCTGGCCATGCTGGTCTCGAACTCATAACCTCAAGCGATCCGCCCACCTCAGCCTCCCAAAGTGCTGGGATTACAGGCATGAGCCACTGTGCATGGCCTGGATTTTTAAAAATTTGCTTAAAAATGTCCTTGATGAAGCAACAAAAATTATTAATGTACTAAATCTCAACTTGTGGACATACATCTTTTTTCAATATTTTATGACAAAAGGGGAAGTATGCATAAAACACTGCTGCGAACCAAAATACAGTGGTTGTCCCAAGAAAATCTTTTGAGATTGTTTTAAGATGCAAGCTGAACTACCTACTTTTTGAAAGAATGACACACAAATTGAGGTCATTTAGACTTGGGTGTTGAGCAGGCATTTTCTCTCAAATGAACAAAGTGAGGCTATCATTTCAAGGAACACAACTGACAGTACTTATTGTCAACCATATTCAAGAGAAAAATTACAATTTTGAGAAGGCTATGTCAACTATGAACTTGACAGCTACTTAAAAACTTTTCTGATGAAACTGGTGATGACATCGATGAATGCCTTTTTAATTGTATAGTGAAGCGTGCCAACATGTGGAAGATCTGTATAACTCCTGGAATCAGTTTTTCTAAATGATTAATGCACAGGTTAAGATGTATCCAAAGCACAAGACAGACCAACAGATCTTATGGGAACAATATGAAAGGTCTATTGATATGGTTTTAGATTTCAGCAGTCACTTGTCAAGTTTTAATGTAATATCAAGAGTATCCATAATTATCAGAAAAGCTCTTAAAATCCTCCTCCCCCTTCCAATTTCATATTTGTGTAAGCCATATTTTCTTGACATACTTCAACCAAAATAACATTGCAAAAGATTGAATGCAGAAGCAGGTAAGAACTCAATTGAGTTCTAATAAGCCAGAAATTGAAGAGTCATACAAAAATGTAAAAGAAAACATCACTACTTTTTTTGCTTTTGAAATAAAAAAAATTGTTTTAAAAATGATAGCCTGGGCCAGGCATGGTGGCTGATGACTGTAATCCCAGCACTTTTGAAGGCCCAGGCGGCAGATACACTTAAGATCAGGAGTTTGAGACCAGCCAGGCAAAAATGGCAAAACCCTGTCTCTACTAAATATACAAAAATTAGCTGCGCATGGTGGTACATGCCTGTAATCTCAGCTCCTTGGGAGGCTGAGGCAGGAGAATCCCTCGAACCTGAGACACAGAGGCTGCAGTGGGCCGAAATCATGCCACTGCACTGCAACCTGGGTGACAGAGTAAGATTTCATCTCAAAAAAAAAAAAAAAAAAAAAAAAAGGCATGTAAATAGGTTTATTTTTGATGCACTATTTTTTTTAATTTCTCTATTTTAATTTCTAATATGGTAAATCACTAGATATAATGCATGTAAACAGAAGCTCTTTGTGTCCTCAAGTTTTTGAGGCTTTAAAGGGATCTCAAGGCAAAAATGTTTGAGAACTGCTGCTCTAAATCTTCTAGTTTACAGGAAATACAAAGGAACAGAGGAATGTGTTAACTTCATAGCAATTCAATGAGCAAAGTTCAAAAGTGCGAAACTTTACAAGACAAATAACTTCGCTTCTCCAAAAATTGAACTTCAAGAAAAGAAAGTGGAGAGGGAGAAACTGACAGAGTAAAAGGAATTTAAGACTCATATCATCAGCCTAGAGCGGTGGCTCATACCTATTAATAAAATCCCCCAGCACTTTGAGAGGGCAAGGTGGGAGAATCGATTTAACCCAGGAATTCAAGACCAATTTAGGCAAATAAGAGACCGTCTTTACAAAAAAATACATATATATATAATTTATATATAATTTTATGTATTATATATAATTTTTATATATTATATATAATTTATTTATATATACATTTATATTAGCTGTGTGTGTTGGCACATGCCTCTGGTCCCAGATACTTGGGAGATTGAGGTGGGAGGATTACTTGGGCCAGGGAGGTCCAGGCTGCAGTGAGCCATGATCACACCACTGCACTACAGCCTCCTTGACAGAGCAAGGCGCTGTCTCAAAAAACGTCAACCAGATATGAGGGCGATCTGACTGTGACATCTGTCACTCTATTGATTGCCAGGGTTGATTCGGCTGATCTGGCTAGCTAGGCAGGAGTGCCCTTCCTCCCTCACCACTCCATGTGCTTCCCTCTTGAAGCTGTGCACTCGGTGAAAGAGGATGCCATCTTCAGTCAAGGGTATACAAGTAGCTGCACTCCCCTGCTAGAACCTCCAAACAAGCTCTCAAGGTCCATTTGTAAAAGAACGTAGGGTAGTCAAGCTTCCAAGACTCCGGACACATCTGAATGAGTTGCTGCATGTGGCAGTCTGCCTTTCTTTAAAAACAAACAAACAAAACCACCAAACTTCAAGTAATAAGGCAGGTAATGTTTTACATAATGCATCTCAGTATAAAACATGCAATGATTGAATTATTTACATAGCCCAGCAGAAGTGATTCAATAGTCTGCCCTGATGTGGACTGTAAGAATGATTAGAAAAGAAGTTATGCCTGAGAAAAGTTTGAAAGACAGTAATAGTTTTGCTAAGTGGACAAGAGTCGAAAGGACAGTCCAGGCAGAGCAGCATATGTAAGCTATACAGAAGGAAGGCAGTGAGACAGTATGGGTTGTTCAGGGAAATCAAAGCAGTCTGCTTTCAGGAGAATAAAGTACAAAAAGCCTATGTCCAGAAATAAGACAGGAGAACCAGGTATCATAAGGGCCTCATATCCCAGTAGTTTTCTCTCTCAGCTTTCTTTTCTGATGCTTAATTCTAGTAAGTTCTGTGAGGGTGTGGTCAGGCTCTAAGAGGCCCCAGTGATCCCTGCATTCTGGTATTCACATGCTTGTGTAATCCTCTCCCAAAATGCACCAGGGTTGGTCTGGTCTGTGTGCCTAATAGCGATGCTAGGAGCTCTGGTGGGGAATGTTAATAATGGGTGAGGCTATGCATCAGTAGAGAAAAAGGATACATGGGAAATCTCTGTAAACATCCACTGAATTTTGTTGTGAACCTAAAACTACTCTAAAAAATAAACTCTATTAAAAAAAGTGTAGGGGGATGGTATGTCACTTCCAAAATTAGGCTTAAAAAGACTCTAGCTTTTTGTCTTGGGTGTTTTTCTCTCATCTTTCACACTCTGGGAAATGCAAATACATAAAAAAATATAAGAAACCCATGAACCTCCATATACCCACCACCCAGCTTCAAAAATTAACAGATTTTGCAAATTTTGTTTTATCTGTCTCCTCTCACTCTTACTTCACCTCTCCATCACCACTGAAGTATTTTAAAGCAGATCCCAGCCATCACCTTAAAGTCATGCACTTCATGCATAACAACGTTTTGGCCATTGACAGATCGCTGGTCTCATAAGATTATAATACTGTTTTTACAGTGCCTTTCGATGTTTAGATATGTTTAGATACAAATCCTTACCATTGTGTTGCCTACAGTATTCAGTACAGTAAGTAATATGCTGTACAAGTTTGTAGGCTAGGAGCAACAGGCTATCCCACATAGCCTAGGTATGTAGTAGGCTATACCGTCTAGATTTATGTAAGTACACTCCGTGATGTTTATGCAAAGATGAAATCACCTAAGGACATATTTCTCAGAACATACCCCTGTTGTTAAGTGAAGCATGACTGTATTTCACCCACATTTGAATATTTAACAGATAAGGTCTAACTATAACAACATTATCACACTTGATAAAATTAACATTCCTTAATATCATCTAATACCCAATGTTAAAATTCCCCTAGTTACCACTTAATTTGTTTACTATTACACTTTGAAGTTTTCTTTTTTTCCTGTCCCTTCATTTGCTCATGTGGTCAAATTTCTATTTTGTTCCTTTGCCCTTTAATTTTAGAAATTCTTCTATAGTTTCTATTCTATTTGTGTGTGTGTATCTGCACTACAACAGATATATTTAAACATATTTCTCTACGAAGATACTCACATTAAGAGGCTGTTATCCATCCTGGCTAACATGGTGAAATCCTGTCTCTACTAAAAATACAAAAAAAAAAAAAAAAAAATTAGCTGGGTAGAGTGGCGGGTGCCTATAGTCCCACTGCACTCCAGCCTGGGCGAGACAGGGAGACTCTGTCTCAAAAAATCAAAAAAAAAAAAAGAGGCTGTTAGAAATACTTCACAGGTGCTCTAAAGCATCAGTCATAACATACATGATACTTAGCCCATATTTGGAGATATAAGAGTGGGCAGTGGCTTCGGGTGTTATCAGCTAGCTCCATTATAAAATACTTCATCAATCTTTCACCTAAGGGGTTAAGCAGATACTAATAATCGATGCTTACATCTATTATTTCACTGAGAGTTATAAATGATGCCTTATCATTCCTTTGGATTTATCAGCTGAAATATATCTGAAAAACTTGCCTTGATCAGCTATCTGATTATCTTGAAATACAATTTATACTAGAAAGTAGAAAATGTTTGCTTCTCCCCTTTACCAATTTTCAGAACTTGATTCTGCAGCAACCTCCAAAAGTAACTCACCAATTTCTAAAATTTTGTTTAGTATTAGTACGAGCTCATAAATTATTTTTTACTTTAATATTCTGATGTAAATAAATGTTTACATATTCAGTCAGTTGCACTTTTTCCTTTTGATATTTGAATTGTCTCACCTTTGGCAAGTAGGGTCCCTCTTCATTTTGACTATCCTTTTGACACAACTTTCGATAGCTATCTTGCTTTTCTGATATATGAAAAATATTTTTATACATTTCTTGTCCCAAACCTGAAATCAGCCCTTCCTCAAGAAGTTCTAGCTCCTTTTAGTGGGAAATACTTACAGAACATAATCTGTGTCTTAGTAATGTTCATTGTTAATAGCTTTTTACTGCTTCCAGACCTCTCCAGTAAACAAAGCTATGTGTTTTTTGGCAAAAGAAAACCAAATCAAGAATAACCTCAATAGATGCAGGAAAAAAATGGTGACAAAGTACAACACCTATTCATAATAAAACCCCTGAACAAACTAGGAATAGAAAGGATCATTCTTAACTTGATAAAAGACATCTATGAAAAAACCTACAGCCAACATCATATTTAATTGTAAAAGACATGATGCTTTCCTACTAAAAACAAGACTAAAATGTACATTCTTACCAGTTCTATTCACCACTGTACTGGAGATTCTAGCCAAGGCAATTCAGCAAGAAAAAGAAACAAAAGATTAAAAATTAAGAAATAAAATTGTCTTTATTCACAGATGAGATGAATCTTATATGTAGAAACTCCTAAAGAATTCAGTGAAAAAAAACTAAGTTCAACAAAGTCACAGGGTACAAGAGCAATATACAAAATCACTTGTATTTCTATATGCTAGCAACAAACAATTTGAAAATGAAATTAAGACAACAATTCCATTCTCAATAGATCTAAAAGAATAAAATATTTGAAGAAGATTAAATAAATGGAAAAACATCTTGCTCATAGATTAGAAGATTTACTATCATTACGGCAACACTCCCCAAACTGCTCTATAGATTCAACACAATCATTATCAAAATCCCAGCAAATTTTTTTTTTTTTGCAACGATTGACAAGTTGATCCTAAAATTCTTATGGAAATGCAAAAGACTCAGCCAAATAACCTTGGGAAAAAACAAAGTTGAAGTTCTCACACTTCCTGATTTCAAAATTCACTACAAAGCTATAGTAATTGAGACAGTGTCATACTGGCATAGGAAGTGACAAGTACAATGAAATAGGAAGTCCAGAAATAAACCCAAACATCCATGAAATGCTGATTTTTGAAAAAAGTGACAAGACAATTCAATAAGAAAAAAAGTACTTTCAACAAATGGTGCTGAAGCAAGTGAATATCCACATGCAAAAGGATGAATTTGGAACCCTACCTCACACCATACACAAAATTTAACTCAAAATGACAGACCTAATTTTCTAATTAGAAAATCCTGAGAAGAAAACAAAAGTAAACCTTTAAGACCTGAGGTTAATCAATGATTTATTAGATTCAACACCAAAGTACAAGCAATAAAAGAACAAAAATTGATCAATTAGACTTCATGAAAATTAAAAACTTTTGCACTTTAAAAATAAGAATTAATTCTGATATTCCCAATTAAATGTAATATGATTTTTTACTTACTTTATTTTAAAATTGTGTATCTTTTACACTGATAATTTTTTTTTCTTTTTTTAATGTCACCCAGGCTGGATTGCAGTGGCACAATCTTGGTTCACTGCAATCTCCACCTCCCAGGCTCAAGTGATCCTCCCAACCCAGCCTCCTGAGTAGCTGGTACTACAGACACGTGCCACCGTGCCTGGCTAATTTTTTGTGTTTTTTGTAGAGACGGTGGTTCTGCCATGTTGCCCAGGCTGGTCTGAACCTCCGACCTCAGATGATCCACCTACCTGGGCCTCCCAAAGTGCTGGAATTACAGGCATGAGCCACCATGCCCAGCCTACACTGAAAATCTGAATAATTACATACATGTTACCATATTATAAATAGTGCCAAAACAATAATAGCCATATTATTAATAACAAGACAACTGAATGTGATTTAAAATTTATTTGCTGCTCTTCTTTTTCTAGGATGGAGCCTGCTAGAATATACAACCAGAATACCACAAATTTAAAGATACTAAAAATTTAAAGATACACAAATTTAATGATACTCCAGACCGGGTGCAGTGGCTCATACCTGCAATCCCAGCACTTTGGGAGGCCAAGAGGGGAGGATCACTTTAGCCCAGGAGTTCAAGACTAGCCTGGGCAACACAGCAAGACCTAAACTCTAAAAAAAAAAAAAGAAAAACGGCCAGACATAGTGGCACATACCTATAGTCCCCAGCTACTCAGGAAGCTGAGGCGAGAGGATCACTTGAGCCCAAGAGTTTGAGCCCAGCCTGAGCAATACAGCAAGATCCCATCTATAAAATAAAAATATAAAGAACAGGTGTGGTGGCTCATGCCCATAATCCTAGCATTTGGTGAGGCCAAGGAAGGAGGATTGTTTGAGCCTCGGCTGAGGTGGGAAGCGTTCAAGACCAGCCTGGGCAATACAGTGAAACCCCATCCCTACCAAAAATACAAAAAATTAGCTGGGCTTTATTGCATGCACCCGTAGTCCAAGCTACTTGGGAGGCTGAGGAGGGAAGATGGTTTGAGCCCAGGAGGCAGAGGCTGCAGTGAGCTGAGATCGTGCCACTGCACTCCAGCCTGGGCAACAGAGCCAGACCCTGTCTCTAAAATAAAAAATAAAATAAAATAAAGTAAAGTAAAATGAAATGAAATGAAATAAAATAAAAACAGATACTGAAAAAAATTTGTGTGAGCTGGGCACAGTGGCTCTTGCCTGTAATACCAGCACTTTGGGAGGCCATTGCAGGAGGATCGCTTGAGCCCAGGAGTTTAAGACCAGCCTGAACAACATAGGGAGACCCCATCTCTACAAAAATTAAAAAATTATCCAGGCGTGGTGGCAGTATGACTGTAGTCTCAGCTACTTGGAAGGCTGAAGTTGGAGGATTGCTTGGGCAAGGGAGGTCAAGGCTGCAGTGAACTGTGATTGTGCCACTGCACTCCAGCCTGGGCAACAAAGCAAGACTGTGTCTCAAAAAAGAACAAAAAAACTTGTGTGATTATGCCATGAACTTAATATAGCTAGGCTCATTTATTTTTAATTGCTAAGGATTGCTTTGTTTTTTCCTTTGATTCTAATTTTGTCTCCTAATTATACAAACATTTACATGGTTCTAAACTGTAAAAAAGGAACATTCACGTAAATCTTAACTCTCATTCCTGTCCCCTCTACTCTGTTCCTTCCTTCTCTCTATAAGTAAATACATTTATAAGTTTGTGGTTTATCCTTCCATTGTTTTTTGAAAGTAAGGAAATACACACTCATATCTCCCTCATTCCTTACCTAAAAAGTACAATACTCTACATTCTGTCCACATACATTGCTCTTTCACATAACAGTATATCCTGGAGATCACTCCATGGGACTAAAGAGATACCTTCCCCATTCCTTTTTATAGTTGCATAGTAGTAATTCATTTTGCAGCTATACCAGGCCTGATGAGCGTCTGAGTTGTTTTTAGTCCTGCTATTACAAATACTATTGTAATAAGTAACCGTGTACATGCTTCATTTCGTAATTTTTTGCCAGTGAATTTTTGGGACAGAATCCTAGAAGTGGAATTGTTAATCAAAGGGTGACTGCACATATAGTTTTGTTCAATGTTGCTAACTTCTTCTCCATTAGGGTTATATCATTTGCAATAACCTTTTAACTGTTTCCCTTCTTCCACTCTTGTCTACCTACACCCATTCTCCCTCCTATCTTATAAAATACTAATTCAGTCGTATTACTCTCTTACTTAAAATCTTTCAGTGGCTTCCCATTGCATTTATAATAAAATCCAATCTCTTCACACTATAAAAACTTAGGTGATATAGCTCCTCCCTCTGTATCAAGTTAGAATTAGGTCTATCAGCAAGAAAGACCCAAAATGACAACAGCTAAAACAAGACAGAAGTTTACTTCTCTGACAAGAAAATCTAGAGGAAGACTGCCCAAGGCCGGCACTGGAGTTCACCTTCAAGAAAACCTCAGGGCACAAGCTCCTCCCAGGCCATGCTCTCTCATCCCTAGGACTTGTTCCTCATCCCCATGACGTAAGAGAATAGCTATAGTACTAGTCATAATTTCAATGTTCCAGGCAGCAAAGTGGGAAGAAAGGAAAAGTAAGAAAAGGGGGATGCCAGCTGTTTTTTATTATAGGTAAGATTCCTGGAAGCTCTACATGACACTTCAGTTTGTATCTCAAATCAGAACATATTCATATGACTATACCTACCTACGAGGAAGGATGGAAAATATCATCTTTTTTCTGGGCAGCCAGCCAAAAATTGGGAGATATTATGCCATGGAAGAAGGCTCTGCTGCACAACCTGTTCAGTTTCAGCTCATAATAGGCCATACACCCTTATTCACTATGCTCTAGCCAAAAAACTTCCTTTGTTCTTCAAAGCTGCCAAACTCTTACCTATCTCAAGGTTTCTCCTGCCTAGCACACCCTTCCTCAGATCTTCACATGGCTTGTTCCATCTCATCATTCAGGACTCAGTTCAAAAGGTCACTTCCTCAGATAGATCTTTGACTACTGTATGAAAGGTAGGCCCCACCCCAGTCACCCTTTTTCATATTGCACTGCCTTATTTTCTTCATGGCATTTGTCTCTGAAATTATTTACTTTTTGCTTTATTTCACTAGAATATAATTTCCTCAGAACAAAGACCTTTTTTTCACTTCTTCACTGCTATATTCCTATTACACAATAAAATTCTAAGCATATGGTAGGAGTTTAATATTAGTTGAATGGATGAATGTCTCACTCCAAAGCCCATGCTTTTCCCATTACATCTGCTGCTCCTAGTATATCTGAAATAATATCCCATTCCAGTAGCTAATCTTTGTTTTTTTGAGAATGATAGCCTATTAATTTTCTTTCAATCAAGATTTTTAAAAAATTATTCTTAAAGTAAAAGAAAATCTTACGCTCAGTAAATAAAAAGAAGAGATTTGGATAAAACATCATGGGCAAGACTCTTAAATTGCTCGATCTCAGTTTTCATCTGTAAAAAGAAAGGGTTGATAAAAATTGATTTAGTCTACAGATATTTATCAAGCATTATGCTAAACTGGGACATGAAGGTTAAATAAGATAATTTCTGACCTCAAAAAGGGCTCGCATGTGCCTTTCAACTCTATAATTTGTATGATTCTATATAATTGTTAGTCCACACCCTCTGTGTTAATAGAAAAAGCCTACCAATTTCCACTACTGAGATGTTAATTAAAAGATGTCAAGACATTGATAAACACATTGGTTCACTTTAAAACGAACATTTAATTCAACATTGCAACAGGAGTTGAACTGTATTTAAAACAGAAGCATATTAGTGACTAAAAAAAATGTGTACATTAATCCTTAGTTCCCTTTTGAGGGGATTTTGATTGCCAGTTCTCTGCAGTGAAATGCTAGGAAAATGTCTTTAGAAGACAGAATTCTTTCTGAATGCAAGTCTAAAATGCTTAAAAGAGATTAAAGGTTTTAAAGACTCAAATCAGAAATATCCATTAGATATATCTCATTTGAATCCTAAGAGTTTAAACACAATAAACACTATATTTATTTACTTTATTTTTTTTATTTTTTGAGGCAGAGTCTCACTTTGTTGCCCAGGCTGGAGTGCAGTGGTGCAATCTTGGCTCACTGCAGCCTGTCTTCTGGGTTCAAACGATTCTCCTGCCTCAGCCTCCCCAGTAGCTGGGATTATAGGCATGCGCCACCACACCCAGCTAATTTTTGTATTTTCAGTAGAGCAGCGGTTTCACCATGTTGGCCAGGCTGGTCTAGAATTCCTGGCCTCAAATGATCCACCCACCTCAGCCTCCAAAAGTGCTAGAATTACAGGTGTGAGTCACCAAGCCCAGCCTATATATATATATATATTTTCAAAGATGACAAGAAATTAACAACTCAGCATTTTGAGATTGGCATGCCAGGTTATCATGATTAGTACATGGGCACCTGGCTGTGGCTCATCTACTACCATATTCTTTGTACTTCTAGATCCTTCTTGGCTTCCATCTTGGCAACTCCAAAGGCATGGTGGGGAAAACAGATGCAGAGATAGATGCCTATTTCTCCTGCAGTCTCTTTCAGCATAGCAATTAGGCAAGTCATCAATAAGAAAAAGAGTATATAATCTGTAACTTATAGTCCACATAAGGCTTCACTCAATTTGAAAAACTGCCAGTTCTGTCAAGTATGCTAACACTCCGATAAGATATTTATGACACAGAATCTGCAAAAAGAAAAAGAAGACATTTATAATTAGAATAGTATTAATTATAACAAAGCAGATTGATATTTGAGTAACCAATGTTATATTGGTCTAACTTCTGGATTTAATTCATGAAGTTTAACAAATGCAATACACTCATTTTTGGCCAGGCACAGTGGTTTATCCCTGTAATCCCAGCACTTTGAGAGGCTGACGCAGGAGGATCACTTGAGCCTAGGAGTTCAAGACCAGCCTGGGCAACAAAGGGAGACCTCATCGCTACAAAAAATTGTAAAATGTAAAAAACAGCCAGGTGTAGTGGTATACGCCTATAGTCCCAGCTGCTCACAAGGCTGAGGGAGGAGGATCACTTGAGCCCAGGAGTTAAAGGTTATAGTGAGCTATAATCACGCTACTGCATTCCAGCCTGGGTGAAAAAGTGAGACTCTGTCTCTAAAACAAAAAACAAACCTCTCATTTTTATATTTTCTATTTCTTTCCTTTTTTATTTCTTAATGCTGGTCTCTTCTCATCAAAATTATTTCCCAACCTACTGTTGCACTGTGACCTCCAGTGTGAAAAGCATGAATATAGTGCTTACAGAGTATTGACTTCTTGGATCTAAGAGATAAGAGTTCAAATCTTGATTCTTCCTCTTGATAAGCTATCTTCCTTGTCATTTAAACCTGTCTTGGTCTCAGTTTCCTTGTTTTAAAATAAAATATGGATAAAAACACCTAACTGTCCGGGCACGGTGGCTCATGCCTATAATCCCAGCACTTTGGGAGGCTGAGGCGGTTGGATCACAAGGTCAGCCTGGCCAACATGGCGAAACCCCATCTCTACTAAAAATACAAAAATTAGCCAGGCATGGCGGTGGGTGCCTGTAATCCCAGCTACTCAGGAGGCTGAGGCAGGAGAATTGCTTGAACCGAGGACGTGGAGACTGCAGTAAGCCAAGATCACACCACTGCACAGCAGCCTAGGAGACAGAGCAAGATTCCATCTCAAAGGAAAAAAAATAATAATAATAATAAAACCTAACTAGCCAGGCACAGTGGCTCACACCTGTAATCCCAACACTTCAGGAGGCCAAGGCAAGTGGATCATTTGAGGTCAGGAGTTCAAGACCAGCCTGGCCAACATGGTGAAACCCCAACTCTACTAAAAATACAAAAATTAGCTGGGCATGGTGGCAGGCACATGTAGTCTCAGCTACTCAGGAGGCTGAGGCAGGAGAATCACTTGAACCCAGGAAACAGAAGTTGCAGTGAGTTGAGATCACACCACTGCACTCCAGCCTGGGCAACAGAGCAAGACTCCATCTCAAAATAAATAAATAAAGGTAAAAATAGTAAAAAAAAAAAAAAAAAAAAAAAAAAAAAGTAAAATTACAAAAATTAGCCAGGTGTAGTGGCTTATGCTTGTAGTCCCAGCTACTCAGGAGGCTGAGGCCCAAGAATCGTTTAAGCCCAGAAGGCAGAGGTTGTAGTTAGCCGAGATCGCACCACTGCACTCCAGCCTGGGTGATGGAGTAAGATTCTGTCTCAAAAAAAACAAAAAGCAAACACACAAAAAACACCTAACTACAGGGTTGCTCTAAAGATTAGAATTTAAGGTCTATTAAACTCTTGGCACAGTAACAAGATCACAGGAAACATTTACTGAATGTATATTGTGGCTGTATATTTTAACACATTTTAGGAGCCAATTCTCAGTTTATTTCTGATACTTTTTTTTTTTTTTCTTGAGACAGAGTCTCACTCTGTTGCCCAGGCTGGAGTGCAGTGGCACAATGTCGGTTCACTGCAAGCTCCGCCTCCCGGGTTCACACCATTCTCCTGCCTCAGCCTCCCACGTAGCTGGGACTACAGGCGCCTGCCACCACACCTGGCTAATTTTTTGTATTTTTAGTAGAGACGGGGTTTCACTGTGTTAGCCAGGATGGTCTCGATCTCCTGACCTCGTGATCCGCCCGCCTCAGCCTCCCAAAGTGCTGGGATTACAGGCATGACCCACCACGCCTGCCCTATTTCTGATACTTCTTATCAGAAGCCACCGCGCCTGCCCTATTTCTGATACTTCTTATCAGAAATCACTCTGCAGAGAATAAAACAATGTCTGTATTATTTCTTTCCCAATAAGGATAGAAAAGCCTAGAATATAAAGATGACATCTTAGTCTTGTGTTTCTGGCTATAATTTTGTCTAACATACAAAATTCTCTATTACTCTGAAAATTAATTCAAAATTTCACAAGAAACAATTTTCAAAGTTTCAAAGTTACTACAAAATAATAATTCATATTATTACCAAAGGCTGAAGCACACAGCATATAGTGTCCTTCCATTATAAGGCTATATCTAGAAGGCTAAAGACTTTAGTAAACCATAAACCATAACATAAAAGCTCTCTGTTGTCTTGAATACATTCAAGTATGTTTCTTCAATGTGGACAATACACTCATCATACATTTTTAAAACCATAAAATGAGGAAAAATTACTTAACTAGATTGTTCAAACTAACCTTTATTTTTCCATCAGTATGTGCTGAAGCTACAGATGTTGAAACACGAACCAATCTTGTGGCTGATAAATGAATCTTGAAATGTCTATGGAAATGTGAATAAAGGCAGTCCATGAATAGGTCAACTTCTTCCTGGGTAACCTCCCCAGGTGTTTTGTGGATGCTGTCCCATAGAGCTTTTGCATCCTCTGGATGTATTGCGTAAGAAATGTCCAGACTTTGAGGGCTACAGGGTACAGACCAAAGAAATTCAGTAGTAGCCACATAATGGTCCACTTTGCATGCAGTCCACATGGCAGCCATCCAGGAAAGATTAAATGCATTGATTGTTAAAGGACTGAAATAACAGTCAAAGGTTTTCTGAAACCAAGTTCCAATTATGGCTGTGTTAGACTCTGCTCCATTTGCAAGGAATAAGGGCAGACAGGTGAAATCTTCTGAAACAGTCTCCAGAAGACTGTCTCCAAAAACACAGCAGAACCAGCCAGTCCACAACACTTTACCTTCTCTATTCTCAGATGGCAATTGAGATTTTGACAGAATCTACAAAGAAAGTAAACAGGTCCCTTAAATTCAAAAGTACATTTACTTCTAAATTCCATCTTCTCAAAATTAGTTCATTAAAAATAAGACGAGCCAATGTAATACCTGCAAAACAACATAGAGGGAATAGTCTCCCTAATGATTAACAGGACGTATAAAAATAATTGGCCTTTTTTTTTTTTTTTTTTTGAGACAGAGTCTCACTCTGTTGCCCAGGCTGGAGTGCAGTGGCGCGATCTCAGCTCACTGCAACCTCCACCTCCTGGGTTCAAGTGATTCTCCAGCCTCAGCCTCCCAAGTAGCTGGGATTATAGGCATGCACCACCATGCCCGGCTAATTTTTGTATTTTCAGTAGGGATGGGGTTTCACCATATTGGCTAGACTGGTCTCATACCTCTGACCTCAGGTGATCTGCCCACCTTGGCCTCCCAAAGTACTAGGATTATAGGCGTAAGCTACCATGCCTGGCCCCCAGTATTCTTATACAGTGGAAACACGATGTATGGCAAGACCTTGGTGTAACCAAAATGCAAAATAAGAGCTACCAATATGGCATAACTAGGTGTAGTACCCTGAAACAAACAAACAAACAAACAAACAAAAAAGCCCCTCAACTTTAGAAAGAACTGTGAAAGATCAAAAAATCCAACATGTTTGAATTCTTTCATTAAGGAAGACTTCAATATTTCCTAAGGCAGCACTATCAACTTAAAATGTTCTTTTATGGCCGGGCACGGTGGCTTACGCCTGTAATCCCAGCACTTTGGGAGGCCAAGACGGGCAGATCACGAGGTCAGGAGATCGAGACCACCCTGGCTAACACGGTGAAACCCCGTCTCTACTAAAAATAAAAAAAATTAGCCGGGCGCGGTGGCGGGCGCCTGTAGTCCCAGCTACACGGGAGGCTGAGGCAGGAGAATGGCGTGAACCCGGGAGGCGGAGCTTGCAGTGAGTTGAGATCGGCCACTGCACTCCAGCCTGGGCGACAGAGCGAGACTCCGTCTCAAAAAAAAAAAAAAAAAAAATGTTCTTTTATATGTGAGACCCTACATTTTCTACCCACTGGTCCTGCTTTCTTCCTTTTGGGCATGTAGAATATAATCATATCTAATCTCTCTTCTACAGGAAAAGTCCTTCAGATATTTGATGGTCCCCATCATACATAGTACTAAGTTCAACATTTCCAGTTTCTTCAGCCATTCACCTAAGACATGCATTCACATTCTCTCACTATTCTAGTCACTCTTCCCTGAAATTATTCTGCATAGGAATCATTCATAAGTGAACATAATTACTTTAAAAAGGTCTGATTCGGGGAAGGAGGGGGAAAAACATCTGACTGCAAGACTAACCACCACCTTTAACCTAGATTATACTATTAATGTAATCTCAGATTGCAGTTTTCTGGTTTTTAGTTGACAGCTTTATATAAACTAGCCCGGTATATTCATGTTTGCTTTATAGGTAAATCTCTCCCAACTTATACTGAGGCTGTAAATTTATTCCTACTAAAATTTTAATCTCTTCTGATTTGGCTCATTGGACAATCCATTCAGATAATTTAGGATCTTTTATTATATTTTTAGCTGATTGCCTAACCCCTCAAACTTTAAATTTTAAGTTACATGACAAACATGCCTTCCAGATACTCAAAGAACTCTGTTAAAGCATTAAGCAGACCAAGGTTAAGATCACAGCTTTGTATCACACCCCTTCAGAAATGATCATTTACACAGTCCTTTTAACATATTTCTCCTTCTTATTCAAGAAACTTTGAAACACTCTCAAATACCTGGAAGCTTACATATATTAAGTTTATCACACTTTCATGACCTAAGAGTCCTGTAATCCTATCAAGAAATGAGATTTAATTTGAAAACTATTAGAACACTATACCAGGAATTCAAGAGGTCATTTCTAATCCTCACAAGGGTAGATGCTTGCCTCATAATATGCAAGTCACAAAACTTCTCTGTGCATCAGGTGCTTCACTTGACAAAAACTGCTAGTTGTCTCTTGAGTATCCATTTTTCCTTCCACAATAAAATAGTCCCTTTATGGCCGGGCGAGATGGCTCATGCCTGCAATCCCAGAACTTGAGGAGGCCGAGGCGGGTGGATCACTTGAGCCCAGGAGTTTGAGACCAGCCTGGGCAACATGCTGAAACCCTGTCTCTACAAAAATATAAAATTAGCCTGGCATGGCGGCACATGCCTATAGTCCCAGCTACTTGGGGGGCTAAGGCGGGAGGACTACTTGAGCCCAGGAGGTAGAGGATGCAGTGAGCCGAGACAGTGCCACTGCACTCAACCTGGGTGACAGAGTGAGAACCTGTCTCAAAAAAAAAAAAAGTCTCTTTAGTTAAGTTGGCAGAGTACCCACTGAAAAAACATTCTTTTCTAGTCTCCCTTCCAACTAAGATGTAAACAGAAGTTGTTGGGTCTCAGCAAGATTTACTCTGCATCAGGTTCTGTTTGTCCTTCCCATCTTCTTCCTACTTCCTGCCTGGAACTTAAATATAAGGTTTAGAGCTGCTGGAGACATCTTATGTTAGACCATAAGGTAACTTTTAGGATGAAAGTCATGCACTAAGGAGAAGAAAGAGCCTAGATTATTAATTATTTCATCAAGCATCATACCAGCCTTGGACAGCTTACATCCATGCACTTAAAAAAAAAAAAAAAAAAGAAGACAGTATACCACTATCTTGTTTAATTCACTATTCTTTAGGCTAACCCTAATCCTAGAACATCTTGAGATCTTTGCCAATACCATGACCTATATCTGGGGTCACCAATTTTTTTCTGTAAAGGGCCAATTAGTAAGCATTTCAGACTTTGCTGGCAATATAGTCTCTGTTGCAACTTCTCAACTCTGCGGTTGCAGCACAAAAGCAGCCACAGACAACATATAAGCAAATAAAAGGGGCTATGTTCCAATAAAACCTTATTTACAAAAACAAGCAGCAGGTCAGATTTGGCCTATGATTTACTGACCTCTAATCCATACAAACAAAAAGTCAGTCCTTTTCAACTGCTTGAGAACTTAATTTCCTTATCCATTATTAAGATTAGTTAGCTCAAAAGAAACAGAAGCAGCAGGCATGAATAATAAACAAAATAAATCTGAGGCTGAGTGTGGTGGTTCATGCCTGTAATCCCAGCGCTTTGGGAAGCCAAGGTGGGTGGATCACTTGAGCCCAGGAGTTCGAGACCAACCTGGGCAACATGGCAAGACCCTGTCTACAAAAAATACAAAATTTACCCGAGTGTGGTGGCATGCACCTGTAGTCCCAGCTACTTGGAAGGCTAAGGTGGAAGGATCACTTGAGCCCAGGAGGCAGAGGTTGCAGTAAGCCAAGATTGTGCCACTGCACTCCAGCCTGGGTGACAAAATGAGACCCTATCTCAAAAAAAAAAAAAAAGAAATGCAACATTTTATATTCCTTCCTGTAAGTAGTATATAAGAGCAATAGAACTATCTTGATTGATTAAGAAACCAGATTTATTTATTGTATTTTTTGTAGAGATGGCATCTTATCATGTTGCCCAGGATGGTCTCGAACTCCTAGGCTCAGGTGATCTGCCCGTCGTAGCCTCCCAAAGTGCTGGGATTACAGGCGTGAGCCACTGCACCCGGCTTTAAAATGTTACATTTCTGAAAGTAACCTGGCATGAAGTATCACAATATTTAATGATATATATTTTTATACTAAAATTCTACTTATAGAAATTTAATCCCAGAAAAACTCACAAAAATATAGAATTCCTAATGACATGAGTAATTGTCTACAATATTAGTAAAAATATAATGTACAAGTATGGGCAATATGATCCCAATTTCAAGACTATATAGATACAGATAACCAAACATATATACCAAAATGTTAAAACTATAATTTTTAACTTTTTTTGTACTTTCATGTATTTCCTCAGTTTTCAAAAATAAATATGATTTTGTACACAAACTACCTACATAGGCAGGAAAAAAAATTTTTAAGTTGATTATATCTAATTATTATAGTTTAGTCAAACAAGACATAAAATACATTATAAATCACAAACTTAGAAATTTTTAAAACAGTTAAGAAAATATCACAACAATTTCCAAACAAAGAAAATGCAGATTCTTTTCCCCTAGGAAGCAAGTATTGTTTATGTACTATACCTGGACAAGAAATGCTTCTGGATCCCTTTGTGTTCCTTTCATTCCTAGGAGAGTAGAAAAAATCACTTTGATGTTGAAGTCTTCTCCCACTTCCACAGCAAGTCCTTTTTGCTTTTCAGCAACAATAAAAGCATTCAGAAGTCTAGAATATTCTTTGAGATTACTATAGGAGAATTTATATAAGGGAGTTAAACTATATAAAGTCCACTGTTTATGCAGAAGGAATGCAACCTTTTGAGGGTCAACATCTTCCTACAAAAAAAAAAAAATCAAGACAAAAGAAGTTTAAGAATGAGGAAACATTAATAAGAATTTAATCACAGCATTTAAAACATCTAATTCAAATATATTATAGGGTACCTGATTTTTGCACTCCAACCAAATAAATCTGCAGGACTCATTTTTGCAGATCCTTGAACAGACTTTTACCTTTGCTGTAACATCTCTTTAGAATGCTCTTCTCCCAAGTGTTCACACGGCAAGTTCCTTCACTTCATTCAGTTCTCTACCCAGATGTAATCCAAGAGGCCACTCGATCTAAAGTAGCACCTGCACGCACTCCAACTTTGTATCATCTCACCCAGATTTATTTTTCTTCACAGCACTTATTACTACTCAACATTATATTCTTGTCTGCAATTTTTTTGTGTTTTTATTATCTGTCTACTGGTGTATAAGCTTGATGACAGCAGTGATTTTGTCTATTTAGTTCTCTCTAGAACAAAGCTATCTAGAACAAGTGTCCAATAAATATTTAACATAAAATTTATGTTTCACTTTTAGAAACTTCAAATTATAGATTTCAAAAATAGTAACCATTCCTAAAGTATCTAATTTGATTAACCCTAATTTAAAAAAATTGTTTGGGCCAGGCGCGGTGGCTCATGCCTGTAATCCCAGCACTTTGGGAGGCTGAGGCAGGTGGATCACAAGGTCAGGAGTTCGAGACCAGCCTAGCCAACACGGTAAAACACCGTCTCTACTAAAAATACAAAAATAAATAAGCCGGGCATGGTGGTGTGGACCTGTGATCCCAGCTACTCAGGAGGTTGAGGCAGGAGAATTCCTTGAATCTGGAGGGCAAAGGTTGCAGTGAGCTGAGATCACGCCACTGCACTCCAGCCTGGGTGGCAGAGCGAGACTCTGTCTTTAAAAAAAAAAAAAAAAATTGTTTGGCAGCAAATCTACTCTATGACACCATGCCCAATTCAACAGATTAAATAAAAAGATACTTGGGAGCTTGTCCAAAGGTAATGAGTTATCTCAGTTGATTGTACACAATCAGTTATAGATCAAACTCCTTGTTTCCAACTCCTTGTTCTACTCTTCCCCACTTCCCCCTTCTCACTACTGTGCTAGACTAGCCTGAAAAAAAAAAAAAAAAAGATATTTGGGAATATTTTTTGCTATGGTCTATTAGAACCACAGGTACCATTAAAAACAAAAACACTTCATTTGTATTGGTCCCATGGCATTGTTCAGGGCCTTCATATATGCCGCCATATAGGCTCCTAGTTTCCTTCCAAACCGAATTTTTTTATAGAGTCCATACTTCCTGACATAGTCTCACAGTTCCAACAACCTTTTAGAACTTTCACTACAGTTGTCTACTTGACAAAAATGTTTGTTCTGACTAAAGCATTCATTGAAATGTTATAAGTTGTTTTATTATTATGACTAAAATACATAGAGATGAGGAAGCAATGAAGTGAACATTCCAATATTCAATTTATATAAAATTTATGTTTTCTGGTTAAGAATCAACACTTTCATTACCAGCAATTGAAATTTTTCTTTAAGAAAATTGTCACAAAGAAAGCCAGGCATGGTGGCTCACACCTGTAATCCCACCACTTTGGGAGGCAGAGGCAGGATTGCTTGAGCCCAGGAGTTCAAGAATAGCCTGGTCAACATAGTGAGACCCTCATCTCTATTTAAAAAAAAAAACAAAAACAAAAAACCTTTAAAAACTTAGCCAGGCATGGTGGCACGTGCCTGTTATTCCCAGCTATACTTTGGAGGATCACTTAAGCCCAGGAGTTAGAAGCTGCTGTGAGCTATGATTGTGCCACTGCACTCAAGCCTTGGTGACAGAGTGAGGCCCTGTACTAAGCAAGACCCTGTCTCTAAGAAGAAATTTTTTAAAAAAGAAAATTGTCACAAAGAAATAAAACTTGTTTCATATCCCCGGTACTACGTATACAACCATATCTTGGGATATGAGACTACTGACCAGAGAAAAAGCTACAATGAGAGTGACTGATCAGCCAGGCCCCTAGCTAAGTGATTCAAAACCACACACCAAACTTTTATTGAATAGGATTTTATTTCCTGCTTCAGTACAATTAGAAATTATTAATGCTATATATCTTCAGGGTTGTTTGTAAATGATCAAAACAGAGCATGTTGCCACCAGACAAATCTGGGACAATTTAAATACCAAAATAATTTACTAATAAATTAAAAATCCTTAAAAAAAGGAATTTATGAGCCCATGCCAATAATAAATAGATAAATAAATGAAGAAAAAAGGAGAAGGGTTACAATAGAATATCAAAGGCTGGTTGGTAAACATGAAGGGAGTGCTGGAGTTGGAAAACCATTAAGATGGGAACAGGAAAAAATGAAAAGATGGGAACAGAAAAAAAACCATTAAGATGGGAACAGGAAAAACCATAAAGATGGGAACAGGAAAAAACTCACCAGTGTAAACCAAGTCTAAGAAGAAATTTTGACAATTAACAGAATATCTGCCTTAAAGTTGTCTTTCCACAAACTGCTTACTAGTTGCAGAGAGGGAAAAAACAGTACATAAACAAAGTAAAGAAATTGGAGAACTCCTTGACAGGATGATCAAAATTAATGTCGCCTGTGTGCCTCAAGATGTGATTCACAAGGACACAATAGCACCTATGCAATATTCTAGCCAAAAATACTAATTTCAATCTAATCATGAGAAAACGCCAGACAGATGCAAAATGAGGAATATTCTACTTTAAAGAGGAAAAGAAGGCTGTACTGTATTCTTTAAAAATGTCAATGTCATTAAAGACAAATAAATACTATGGACAAACCTGACCAAAAAAAGCAATGGGGAAAGGACTCCCTATTCAATAAATGGTACTGGGATAACTGGCTAGCCATACGCAGAAAACTGAAACTGGACCCCTTCCTTATACCATATACAAAAATTAACTCAATGTGGATTAAAGACTTAAATGTAAAACGCAAAACTATAAAAACCCTGGAAGACAACCTAGGCAATACCATTCAGGACATAGGTACAGGCAAAGATTTCATGACAATGACGCCAAAAGCAATAGCAATGAAACCAAAAATTGACAAATGGGATCTAACTAAACTAAAGGGCTTCTGCATAGCAAAAGAAACTATCAACAGAGTAAACAGAAAACCCACAGAATGGGAGAAAAATTTTGCAAACCATGCATCTGACAAAGGTCTACTATCCAGCACCAATAAGAAACTTAAACAAATTTACAAGAAAAAAATGGGCCAGGCCGGGCGTGGCGGCTCATGCCTGTAATCCCAGCACTTTGGGAGGCCGAGGCAGGCAGATCACAAGGTTAGGAGTTCAGGACCATCCTGGCCAAAATGGTGAAACCCTGTCTCTACTAACAATACAAAAAAAGTAGCTGGGTGTGGTGGTGGGCACCTGTAGTGCCAGCTACTTGGGAGGCTGAGGCAGGAGAATCGCTTGAACCCAGGAGGCGGAGGTTGCAGTGAGCCAAGATCATACCATTGCACTCCAGCCTGGCTGATAGAGTAAGACTCCCAGCACTTTGAGAGGTCGGGGAGGGTGGATCACCTGAGGTCAAGAGTTCCAGACCAGCCTGGACAACATGGTGAACCCCCCGTCTCTACTAAAAATACAAAAAAATTAGCCGAGCATGGTGGTGGATGTCTGTAATCCCAGTTACTCGGGAGGCTGAGGCAGAAGAATTGCTTCAATCTAGGAGGCGGAGTCAGCCAAGATCATGCCACTGCATTCCAGCCTGGATGACAGAGCGAGACTCTCTCTCAAAAAAAAAAAAAGGAAAAAGCAACCCCATTAAAAAGTCAGCAAAGGACATAAGCAGATACTTCTCAAAAGAAGACATACATGAGGCCAACGATCATATGAAGGAAAGTTCAACATCACTGATCATTAGAGAAATGCAAATCAAAACCACAATGAGATATTTCATATCAGTCAGAATGGCTATTATTAAAAGGTCAAAAAACAACAGATGCTGGCGAGATTGTGGAGAAAAATAAAAAGTAAAAAAATAACAGATGCTGGTGAGGTTGTGGAGAAAAAGGAATGCTTATACATTGTTGGTGGGAGTGTGAATTAGTTCAACCACTGTGGAAGACTGTGTGGCAATTCCTCAAAGACCTAGAGACAGAAATATTATTTGATCCACCAATCCCCTTACTGAGGTACATACCCAAAGGAATATAAATCGGTCTACCATAAAGACACATGCATGCTATACTCACTGCAGCACTATTCACAATAGCAAAGACATGGAATCAACCTAAATGCCCATCAATGACAGACTGGATAAAGAAAATGTGGTACATATACACCATGGAACACTATGCAGCCATAAAAATGAACGAGATCATATCCTTTGCAGGGACATGGATGGAGCTGGAGGCCGTTATCCTTAGCCAACTAGCAAAAGAACAGAAAACCAAATACCACATGTTCTCACTTATAAGTGGGAGCTAAACAATGAGAACACATGGACGCATAGAGGGGAACAACACACACTGAGGCCTATCAGGGAGTGGAAGGGGGGAGGAGGGAGAGAAGCAGGAAAAATAACTAATGGGTATTAGGCTTAACACCTAGGTGATTAAATAATCTATATAACCAACCCCCATGACGCACGTTTACCTATGTAACAAACCTGCACATCCTGCACATATACCCTAAACTTAAAATAAAAGTTAAAAAAAATACTGTGGACATGATTCAGATTAAAGGAGGTTAGAATACATAAAAATTCCTGGTATATATATGGGTTGTATGTTTGAAAATTACTTTAAAAATAAACAAACAGGCGTGGTGGCTCACGCCTGTAATCCTAGTACTTTGGGAGGCCGAGGCAGGCGGATCACAAGGTCAGGAGATCGAGGCCATCCTGGCTAACATGGTGAAACCCCGTCTCTACTAAAAAATACAAAAAATTAGCCAGGCGTGGTGGCAGGTGCCTATAGTCCCAGCTACTGGGGAGGCTGAGGCAGAAGAATGGCATGAACCCAGGAGGCGGAATTTGCAGTGAGCAGAGATTGCACCACTGCACTCCAGCCTGGGCGACAGAGCGAGACTCTGTCTCTAAATAAATAAATAAATACAAATATAAAAAACAAAAGACATAAAAGAGGTAGCACTGGTCATTATGAAATTGTTTATTTGTTTTTCATTTATTTTATTAGTTGACGGGTTAAGAAGATACTAAGAATACTATAGTTACAAAAATTGAAATGTTTTGTTCACAGATATTCTCGATTATTGACTAACACAAAGGGATACAAAAAGCGTACCTGCAACTGTGAACACTGGGGAACTTTCCTCCGAGGTGGAGTCGGGATAAATGAAGTCTGTTTCCTGATTGATTCTAATCGTTTTTGCAGAGGAGTGGCACCTACAAAGTAATCTTCAGGTCTTGAGGATGCACTAGGAGTTGACTCTGGTACATTATAAGAATCCATGGTCTGTCTACATAAGAAGAAATAAAACCAGAATTCTAAGCACTAAAAAGTTAACTGATGCTCAGTTTCACTGATTCGTCTCCTCACGCTAAAGGAATCCTTTCTCTTTTTTTCTTTTCCCCTCCCTATTCCCAGTTTTAAACCAAGTCCTATATTCCTTATTGGCTATAGCCCACTTTTATGTATATCTTACAGACACCTCAAACACAGTGTATGTTCAAAACTAAATTCAACTTCTTTTCCTCCTTCAAAAAGCTAACTGATCCATTTTCAAATTCCTGTCAATTTGCTAAGTTAACTTAAATTCATGTAGTCTCCCACCTTCATTCTTTAACATACAGTCATTAAGCACATTCTACTGAGTTTTTCTTTCAAGAATCTGTCGAATCTGGTTCCAAGATGGCTGAATAGGAACAGCTCTGGTCTGCAGCTCCCACCGTGATCGACCCAGAAGACGGGTGATTTCTGCATTTCCAACTGAGGTACCTGATTCATCTCACTGGGACTGGTTGGACAGTGGGTACAGCCCATGGAGGGTGAGCCGAAGCAGGGCAGGGCATTGCCTCACCCAGGAAATGCAAGGGGTCCAGGGATTTCCCTTTCCTAGCCAAGGGAAGGCGTGACAGACTGTATCTGGAAAACCAGGACACTCCCACCCAAATATTGCGCTTTTCCTACAATATTGCGCTGGTCCTGGCAACCAGCAGACTAGGAGATTCTCTCCCGTGCCTGGCTTGGCAGGTCCCACACCCACGGAGCCTTGCTCACTGCTAGCCCAGCAGTCTGAGATTGACCTGCCAGGCAGCAGCCTGGTGGCGGAGAGGTGCATACACCATTGCTGAGGCTTGAGTAGGTAAACAAAGTGGCCAGGCAATTCAAACTGGGTGGAGCCCACCACAGCTCAGCAACGCCTACTGCCTCTATAGACTCCACCTCTGTGGACAGGGCATAGCTGAAAAAAAGGCAGCAGAAACGTCTGCAGACTTAAATGTCCCTGTCTGACAGCTCTGAAGACAGCATTCTCCCAGTATGGCGTTTGAGCGCTGAGAACAGACAGACTGCCTCCTCAAGTGGGTCCCTGACCCCTGTGTACTCTAACTGGGAGACACCTCCCAGTAGGGGCCAACTGACACCTCATACAGGCAAGTGTCCCTCTGGGATGAAGCTTCCAGAGGAAGGATCAGGCAACAATATTTGCTGTTCTGCAAAATGCTGTTCTGCAGCCTCCACTGGTGATATCCAGGCAAACAGGGTCTGGAGTGGACCTCCAGCAAACTCCAACAGACTGCAGCTGAGGAACCTGACTGGTAAAAGAAAAACTAACAAAAATAAAGGAATAGCATCTACATCAACAAAAAAGACATCCACACCAAAACCCCATCTGTAGGTCACCAACATCAAACACCAAAGGTAGATAAAACCACAAAGATGGGGAGAAACCAGAGTACAAAAGCTGATAATTCTAAAAACCAGAGCACCCCTTCTCCAAAGGATCACAGCCCCTCGCCAGCAACGGAACAAAGCTGGACGGAGAATGGCTTTGACAAGTTGACAGAAGTAGGCTTCAGAAGGTTGGTAATAACAAACTTCTCTGAGCTAAAGGAGCATGTTCTAACCCATCGCAAGGAAGCTAAAAACCTTGAAAAAAGGTTAGACGAGTGGCTAACTAGAATAAACAGTGTAGAGAAGACCTTAAATGACCTAATGGAGCTGCAAACCATGGCATAAGAACTTCATGATGCATGCACAAGCTTCAATAGCCAATTCAATCAAGTGGAAGAAAGGATATCAGTGACTGAAGATCAAATTAATGAAATAAAGCGAGAAGACAAAATTAGAGAAAAAAGAGTAAAAAGAGACAAACAAAGCCTCCAAGAAATAACGGACTATGTGAAAAGACTAAATCTACGTTTGATTGGTGTACCTGAAGGTGACGGTGAGAATGGAACCAAACTGGAAAACACTCTCTACGATATTATCCAGGAGAACTTCCCCAACCTAGCAAGGCAGGCCAACATTCAAATTCAGAAAATACACAGCAGAACACCACAAAGATACTCCTCGAGAAGAGCAACCCCAAGACACATAATTGTCAGATTCACCAAGGTTGAAATGAAGGAAAAAATGTTAAACACAGCCAGAGAGAAGGGTTGGGTTACCCACAAAGGGAAGCCCATCAGGTTAACAGCAGATCTCCTGGCAGAAACTCTACAAGCCAGAAGACAGTGGGGGCCAATATTCAACATTCTTAAAGAAAGGAATTTCAACCCAGAATTTCATATCCAGCCAAACTAAGCTTCATAAGTGAAGCAGAAATAAAATCCTTTACAGACAAGCAAATGCTGAGAGATTTTGTCACCACGAGGCCTGCCTTACAAGAGCTCCTGAAGGAAGCGCTAAACATGGAACGATCAGTACCAGCCACTGCAAAAACATGCCAAATTGTAAAGACCATCAATGCTAACAAGAAACTGCATCAACTAACGGGCAAAATAACCAGCTAACATCATAATGTCAGGATCAAATTCACACATAACAATATTAACTTGAAATGTAACTGGGCTAAATGCCCCAATTAAAAGACACAGCCTGGCAAATTGGATAAAGAGATAAGACCCATCAGTGTGCTGTATTCAGGAGACCCATCTCAAATGCAAAGACATACATAGGCTCAAACTAAAGAGATAGAGGAAGATCTACCAAGCAAATGGAAAGCAAAAAAAAGGGAGGGGTTGCAATCCTAGTCTCTGATAAAACAGACTTTAAACCAAGAAAGATCAAAAGAGACAAGGAAGGTCATTACATAATGGTAAAGGGATCAATTTAACAAGAAGAGCTAACTAACTTTAAATATATATGCACCCAATACAGAAGTACCCAGATTCATAAAGCAAGTCCTTAGAGACCTACAAAGACACTTAGAATCCCACACAATAATACTGGAAGACTTTAATACCCCAACATCAATATTAGACAGATCAATGAGACAGAAGGTTAACAAAGATATCCAGGACTTGAACTCAGTTCTGCACCAAGCGGACCTAACAGACATCTACAGAACTCTCCACCCCAAATCAACAGAATATACATTCTTCTCAGCACGTCACACTTATTCTAAAATTGACCACATAATTGGAAGTAAAGCACTCCTCAGCAAATGTAAAAGAACAGAAATCACAACAAACTGTCTCTCAGACCACAGTGCAATCAAAATTAGAACTCAGGATTAAAAAACTCATTCAAAACCACACAACTACATGGAAACTGAACAACCTGCTCCTGAATGACTACTGGTTAAATAACAAAATGAAGGCAAAAATAAAGATGTTCTTTGAAACCAATGAGAACAAAGATGCAATGTACCAGCATCTCTGGGACACATTTAAAGCAGGATGTAGAGGGAAATTTATAGCACTAAATGCCCACAAGAGAAAGCAGGAAAGATCTAAAATCAACACCCTAACATCACAATTAGAAGAACTAGAGAAGCAAGAGCAAACACATTCAAAAGCTAGCAGAAGGCAAGAAATAACTAAGAACAGAGCAGAACCGAAGGAGACAGACACACAAAAACACCGTTCCAAAAAATCAGTGAATCCAGGAGTTGGTTTTTTAAAAAGATCAACAAAATTGATAGACTGCTAGCAAGACTAAAAAAGAAGAAAAGAGAGAAGACTCAAAAAGATGCAATAAAAAATGAGAAAGGGGATATCACCACCAATCCCACAGAAATACAAACTACCATCAGAGAATACTATAAATACTTCTACGTAAATAAACTAGAAAATCTAGAAGAAATGGATAAATTCCCGGACACATACACCCTCCCAAGACTAAACCAGGGAGAAGTCAAAACTCTGAATAGACCAATAACAGGCTCTGAAATAGAGGCAATAATTAATAGCCTACCAACCAAAAAAGTCTAGGACCAAATGTATTCACAGCCAAATTCTACCAGATGTATAAAGGGGAGCTGGTACCATTCCTTCTGAAACTATTCCAATCAACAGAAAAAGAGGGAATCCTCCCTAACTCATTTTATGACACCAGCATCATCCTGATAGCAAAACCTGGCACAGGCACAACAAAAAAAAGAGAATTTTAGACCAATATCCCTGAGGAACATCAATGTGAAAATCCTCAATAAAATCCTGGCAAACTGAATCCAGCAGCACATCAAAAAGCTTATCCACCACGACCAAGTCAGCTTCACCCCTGGGATGCAAGCCTGGTTCAACATATGCAAATCAATAAATGTAATTCATCACATAAACAGAAACAACAAAAACCACATGATTATCTCAATAGATGCAAAAAAGGCATTTGACAAAATTCAACAGCCCTTCATGCTAAAAACTCTCAATAAACTAGATATTGATGGAACATATGTTAAAATAATAACAGCTATTTATGACAAACCCACAGCCAATATCATATAGAATGGGCAAAAACTGGAAGCGTTCCCTTTGAAAACCGGCACAAGACAAGGATGCCCTCTCTCACCACTCCTATTCAACATAGTGTTGGAAGTTCTGGCCAGGGCAATCAGGCAAGAGAGAGAAATAAAGGGTATTCAATTAGGAACAGAAGAAGTCAAATGACATGATTGTATATTTAGAAAATCCCATCATCTCAGCCCAAAATCTCCTTGAGCTGATAAGCAACTTCAGCAAAGTCTCAGGATACAAAATCAATGTGCAAAAATCACAAGCATTCTTATACACCAATAACAGAGAAACAGAGCAAAATCATGAGTGAACTCCCATTCACAATTGTTACGAAGAGAATAAAATACTGAGGAATCCAACTTACAAGGGATGTGAAGGACCTCTTCAAGGAGAACTACAAACCACTGCTCAACAAAACAAAAGAGGACACAAACAAATGGAAGAACATTCCATGCTCATGGACAGGAAGAATCAATATTGTGAAATGGCCATACTGCCCAAGGTAATTTATAGATTCAATGCCATCCCCATCAAGTTACCAATGACTTTCTTCACAGAATTGGAAAAAACTTTATAGTTCACATGGAAAAAAAGAGCCCACAATGCCAAGATAATCCTAAGCAAAAAGAACAAAGCTGGAGGCATCATGCCACCTCACTTCAAACTATACTACAAGGCCACAGTAACCAAAACAGCATAGTACTGGTACCAAAACAGATATATAGACCAAGGGAAAAGAACAGAGGCCTCAGAAATAACACCACACATCTACAACCATCTATATATCTGTTTTGGTACCAGTACCATGCTGTTTTGACAGTCTTTGACAAAACTGACAAAAACAAGAAATGGGAAAAAGATTCCCTGTTTAATAAATGGTGCTGGGAAAACTGGCTAGCTATACGCAGAAAGCTGAAACTGGATCCCTTCCTTATATCTTACACAAAAATTAATTCAAGATGGATTAAAGATGTAATTGTTAGACCTAAAACCATAAAAACCCTAGAAGAAAACCGAGGCAATACCAATCAGGACATAGGCATGGGCAAGGACTTCATGACTAAAACACCAAAAGCAATGGCAAAAAAAGCCAAAATAGACAAATGGGATCTAATTAAACTAAAGACCAGGCTGGGCGCAGTGGCTCATGCCTGTAATCCCAGCATTCTGGGAGGCCAAGGCAGGCGGATCACAAGGTCAGGAGCTCAAGACCAACCTTGCCAATATGGTGAAACCCCGTTTCTACTAAAAATACAAAAATTAGCCAGGCATGGTGACATGTGCCTGTAATCCCAGCCACTTGGGAGGCTGAGGCAAGAGAATCGCTGAACCCAGGGAGGTGGAGGTTGCAGGGAGCCGAAATTGTGCCACTGCACTCCAGCCTGGGTGACAGAGCAAGACTCCGTTTTGAAAAAAAAAAAAACAAAAAAAAAAAACTAAAGAGCTTCTGCACGGCAAAAGAAACTACCATCAGACTGAACAGGCAACCTACAGAATGGGAGAAAATTTTTGCAATCTACTCATCTGACAAAGGGCTAATATCCAGAATCTGCAAAGAACTTAAACAAATTTACAAGAAAAAAACAAACAACCCCATCAAAAAGTGGGCAGAGGATATGAACAGACACTTCTCAAAAGAAGACATTTATGAAGCCAAAAGACACATGAAAAAATGCTCATCATCACTGGCCATCAGAGAAATGCAAATCAAAACCACAATGAGATACCATCTTATCCCAGTTAGAATGGCGATCATTAAAACAACAGGAAACAACAGATGCTGGAGAGGATGTGGAGAAATAGGAATGCTTTTACACTGTTGGTGGGAGTGTAAATTAGTTCAACTTTTGTGGAAAACAGTGTGGTGATTCCTCAAGGATCTAGAACTAGAAATACCATTTGACCCAGCAATCCCGTTACTTGGTATATACCCAAAGGATTATAAATCATGTTATTATAAAGACACATGCACACGTATGTTTATTGCAGCACTATTCACAATAGCAAAGACTTGGAACCAACCCAAATGTCCATCAATAATAGACTGGATTAAGAAAATGTGGCATATATACACCATGGAAAGCTATGCAGCCATAAAAAAGAGTGAGTTCATGTCCTTTGCAGGGACATGGATGAAGCTGGAAACCACCATTCTCAGCATAACTATCACAAGGACAGACAACCAAACACTGCATGTTCTCACTCACAGGTGGGAACTGATCAATGAAAACACTTGGACACAGGGCAGGGAACATCACACACCAGGGCCTGTCAGGGGGTCGGGGGCTGGGGGAGGGATAGCATTAGGAGATATATCTGATGTAAATGACAAGTTGATGGCTGCAGCAAACCAACATGGCACATGTATACCTATGTAACAAACCTGCACATTGTGCACATGTACCCTAGAACTTAAAGTATAACAAAAAAATAAATTTTAAAAAAATGTTAAAAAAAAAAAAGAATCTGTCATCCCTTCACAAAGCTAATTCCTTAGCCACAACTAAGAGTTCTCCGTATCTAAGAGTAATCCATTCTTCCAGAAATAGACTTGATTTTTATCTGTGCAACAACCTTTACAGTAACAAGACAAATCCTAAACTCTTCTGCTGGGTTTAAGGTCTTTCTGATTCAGCTTCTCCTTATCTTCCTAATTCTCCTCTCCAACCTGGGACATAAACATATTCTTATCTTCATGTGGTTGCTTCTCAACTATATTCCCTACCTTAAGCATCCTTTTCCCATCTCACCTCCTTTAAGACCATGCTGGAAATTTGATCCCCTTTCAAAATAGGGTGTTTTTAACCTTTCGGTCCTGAAATACCTATGACATAGACTTTTATCTGTTATCTGTTATCAGTGGCTCATTCCTGGAAGCAGAGTATGCATGTGTGTGTATGCTATGTGAGCTCTCATCTCTAAGTCTGAAAAAATCCCTCAAGAATGTTCTACAACATCCTTGGAGATATATCAGCACACACAACTTTCCTCAATCACCCAGTCTGTACCACTCATTTTAGCCCCTGTTCATATACTTCCTTATACCATTTTTTAGTGTGTATTTCTTGTATCCCCAGTAATACTAAGCTACTGTCACTGAAACCATGCTTTATATTTCCCAATGTATGTATAATTACCCAAATACAATGCTGAGTGTCCTTTAATTGTTAAACAAGTATTGGTTCAATTAAATGGAAGTATTTCATAGAACTTTCAAATTAGGGCCAGGCATGGTAGCTCATGACTGTAATCCCAACATTTTGAGAGGCTGAAGCAGGTGGATCACTTGAGCCCAGATGTCTGAGACAAGCCTGGGCAACACTGTGAGACTCTATCTCTACAAAAAATAAAAATAACTAGCCAGGTGTGGTGGTGCAGGCCTGTGGTCCCAGCTAATCAGGAGGCTGAAGTAGGACTGCATGAGCCCAGGAGGTCAAGGCTACAGTGAGATGTGATCATGCCACTGAATTCCAGCCTGGGTGACAGAGCAAGACCCTCTCAAGAAAAAAAAAGACACACAAAATTAAAATACAATTTTCATTAAAAGGAATTATCATTTCAAAGTTATGATTAGTCTCGGCCGGGCGTAGTGGCTCACGTCTGTAATTCCAGCACTTTGGGAGGCCAAGGAAAAGTGGATCACCTGTGGTCAGAAGTTTGAGACCAGCCTGGCCAACATGGTGAAACCCTGTCTCTACTAAAAATACAAAAATTAGCTGGGTATGGTGGCACACACCTGTAGTCTCAGCTACTCAGGAGGCTGAGACAGGAGAATCTCTTGAACTTGGGAGGTGGAGGCTTCATTGAGCCGAGATCACGCCACTGTACTCCAGCCTAGGTGAGACAGAGCAAGACTCCATCTCAGCAACAACAACAACAACAAAGTTATGATTAGTCTCAACGACTACACAATTACCCCTTTGAAAAGTTTTTTATGAATAAAAAGTTATATTACTATATTTACTCATTTTATTTTATTTTATTTTTTGAGATGGAGTCTAACTGTTTTCTGGGCTGGAGTGCACCTGCACGATCCCGGCTCACTGCAACCTCTGCCTCCCAAGCTCCAGCAATACTCTTGCTTCAGCCTCCCAAGCAGCTGAGATTACAGGCGCCCACCACCACGCCTCACTGATTTTTTTTTTTTTTTTTTTTTTGTATTTTTAGTAGAGACAGGGTTTCACCACGTTGGCCAGGCTGGTCTTGAACTCCTGACCTCAGGTGATCCACCAGCCTCCCAAAGTGTTGGGATGACAGGCGTTAGCCACCGCACTCGGTCCATATTTAAATAGTATTATATTTAAAATAGTACAGGTTGAGCATCCCTTATCCAAAATGCTTAGGACCAAAAGTGTTTTTGGATTTCAGATTTTGTCAAATTTGGGAATATTTGTATCACACTGGTCAAGCATCCTTAATCCAAAAATCTGAAATCCAAAATGCTCCAGTGAACATTTCCTTCCAACATCACGTCAGTACTCAAAAAGATTCACATTATGGGACATTTCAGACTTCAGATTTTCTAATTAGGGATGCTCAACCTGTATCTTCAATTTCAATATGTTAGACTAGGATACCATTTATATCTTGCACAAAACTCCATAAATTAAACATGTAGTCCTAGCATGGATAACATAGCCAAGACCCCATCTCTCAAAAAAAAAAAGAAAAAAATTAGCCTAGCATGGTGGTAGTCCTAGCCACTTAAGAGGCTGAGGCAGGAGGACTGCTTGAGTCCAGGAGTTTAAGGCTGTAATGAGCGATGATCGCACCACTGCACTTTAGCCTGGGCAACAGAGTGAGATCCTCTCTAATTAATAAATAAATACATAAACTAAATATGTAGCATTATTTGTCCTTAAAGCTCAAATAATGTCCAGAGCAAGTTCATATACCACACAATTTATTTATTTATTTTTACAAATGTTCATATTAGCTTTATTCATAATAGCCAAAAATTGAAAATGACTCAGTGGGTGAATGATTAAATAAACTGTGGTACATCTACACCATGTAATAGTACTCTGCAATGAAAAGAAACAAATTATTGATACATGCAACAACTTGGATGTTAAAGCCAATCCAAAAAGGTCATATATAAAATTTCATACATTTAACATTTTTTAAATGACAAATTAAAGGAATGAAGAACAGATGAATGGCTGACAGAGATTAGGGAAAGGGAAGAGGGTGGGAGGGACATAAATGTGACTATAAAAAGGCAACACAAGAATTCCTTGTGGTGATGGAACTGTATCTTCACTGTGGTGAATACAGGACTCTACATTAGACACCACACAATTTAAATAGCAGCTACTCTAAAGCATCCTAGCTTTACATGCACATTGAATTACCTATTTCAAAGGGAATTTTAATCAGTACTACTTACACAGAATGTTTCCTTCAAATTTGTTACTTGGTGCAATAATTGCTAACACTTATTGAGCATTCATCACGTTTCAGGTACTCTTCTAAGCCCTTTATATTTTCTCATTTAATCTTCAAACAACCCCATGAAGTAGATCATGCTCCCAGCTGACAAACAGGAAATCAGACAAGTTAAGTAACTTACCAAAGTCAGCCAGTTAGAGTGGAAGAGTTAGGATTTGAATCCAGACAGTCTAACTCTGCAATGAGTGCACTTAGCTACTTCTTTCACGTTGCCTTTTAAACAGGGATCAATTATGAGGCAATATAAGCCCTGCTGAATTTGACTCCTTAAAAGAGAAATGCTATGAATTCCAAAAAGATTTTAAAGTCTACGTGACTTTAAAAAGTCTAGCAATAAATGAGATGAGAAAAACACTATCAGCACTAAGAGGGATGGTTTTGAAAAAATATGTCCGTTGAGTATTTAATGTTAAAGTAAAATAAAATAGCCCAATCTATGAATTAAAGATTAGCAAATGAGTTATATTTACTTTACCTTCTCATCTCACACTCAAGAATGTGTAATTTTGCCCAGCACAACAATCAAGATGTTATAAATATACCTTGAATCAATATATTACTGTCCCAATACTCTTCCTTCCAATCAGAAGCAAAAAGGTCCTCTTACTTGTATCTCCCCTGGACACCATCTCCTTTGTGTACTTCAATTTTTTTTTTTTTTTTGAGACAGGGTCTCACTCTGTTGTCCAGGCTGGAGTGCAGTGGCCCGATACCAGTGCAGCCTCAACCTCCTGGGCTCAAGCGATCCTCCTACCTCAGCCTCTTGAGTAGCTGGGACTACAGGCATGCACTGCCACACCAGGCTGTACTTCACTTCTCTATTATCTTTAATCACTCCTATACAGGATCCTTTTCTTTCATTGCCAAGTATATTCTAGTATTTCTAACATTAAAAATTTGTGTTTAAATCCAATTCCTCTCATTCCTTCTGAGACCAATCTCCTGGAAATGTGGTCTACACCTATTGCCTCCAGTTACTAATAAATACTTTACTAGAAATCTTCAGCAATCTCTTTTTTCCATCTATCACTATAAAGAAACTGCACTTTTGAAGATCATTATTTTTGCCAAAACCATGGCCAAATACTTTGTTCATTAAGTTTGTTCATCCTTCCTCCTCTAAACTTTCTGGGACCTTGTTTCCTGACACTCCATTTTTTAGGGGCTTTTCTCCTCCTTACTTTTTATAGTTCCAATTTCTTTACTGATTCTTTTTTCCCCTCATGTTCCAATAATAGGTGGTCCCAGACTCTGAAAATCATTCATTCTACATAGGAAAATAATCATTCTCTATGACTCCTAAATCTCTACCTTCAGACCATTACAGCTGCAACCCAGTCCTGCATTTCCAACTTCCTATAAGATGTTAAACTTTCATGTTGTCAGACTCATTAAGTTCAAAACTAATCATCACTTCACATCTCATTCAATCTTTCTTTGCCAACTACTGTACTCTGTTTTGCTCAGTAATAATTCCATTCTTCTGTTTTCTTTCCCCACTAAAAAAATACTTTCATCATCTTTTACTCTTCCTTCAACATCACCTTTACATCTAAAAAGTTAACTTTGTTACTTTGTTAACTTTATCATCAAATTCTGACATATTTCTTTTTTTTTTTTTTTTAAGACAGAGTCTCACTCTGTCTCCCAGGCTGCAGTGCAGTGGTGCGATCTTGGCTCACTGCAACCTCCAACTCCCAGGTTCAAGTGATTCTCCTGCCTCAGACTCCAAGTAGCTGGGACTACAGGCGTGCACCACCATGCCTGGCTAATTTTTGTATTTTTTGGTAGAGATGGGGTTTCACCATGTTAGCCAGGCTGGTCTTGAACTCCTGACCTCAGATGATCTGCCTGCCTTGGCCTCCCAAAGCGCTGGGATTACAGGCACAAGCCACCACACCTGGCCTCTGACATATTTCTTAAAAAGATATACACTTGTCCTCTTAGATGTGGGCTTCACTCTCATTCTCAGTTATAGCTACTTATCTTGTTCCCAATCTTAGCCCCTTTCCCTAATCCATCATGTCTTTCATTGTCACCACTTTTATCATTACCTTGCTTGAGATCCCATAACAGTTCCCATACAGCTATATGAAGTCGAATCAGAATTCCTGTCTGGTTTTCAAGGCACTACTGTATTTGATCTTATTATCTGATCCTATCCAGGTTCATTTTCTACTACTTCAGTTCTTACCCGAAGTAGCCTTTCCAAAATCCAACATTCTGCATACACTTCCTCTAAGGTTTTGTATACAACATTGGGGGATGAGGGGAGGTGGGAGTGAAGAAAGTTCCAGTAGACAATTCTTTAAAAGGTTAAATCACAGCCGTATAGCCACACATGCACCCCCTAGTCTAGACAGATGATCTCTCTACTATTCTCCCTGCCTTTTTATTCACCTTATCGACAATTAAAAATACTTCTCTACTCCCGTTTGTCTGAGCAAATCTTATCCATTTTCCATGTGCCATCTCCTCAGAAGTTTTCCAGAGCTTGGCAGAGCTAGTTCTCTTGACAATTCCACTTGCAGTTGTAGTTCACAGCACACAAGTAAAGCTTTGTTGTTTCTCTTGTGGTTAGTCCGTGAAGGGGGTCTGACTTGATCACTTTTCTACATTGCCACCAATACCTAAATCCAACCGCCCTAACGCCAATACTTAGTCGGGTATTATGCACGTAGTGCTTAAACACACCTCAACACACAAGTATTGTGAAGATAATGACCACACAGCAGGGCAAATACAAAGTTAAAGCAGGTCCGGAACCAATACAAAGCATTTTTACCAATAAAATGCCGTGATGACGCTGTCACCCATTCCGGATTCACCAATCATTCTTCAAAAGTCCGGCTCCAAAACTATGTCGAGACTGAAATCCCCTGAAGAAAAAAAGAAAGAAAGAAAAAAAAAAACCCGCCAAAATGACAGCTAAGAGAGAGGCCAGACTAACCCCTGGCCCTCCCAAATTCCCTCTCGCTCCACCACAAGTGGGTTCACAAGAGACACAAACGCACCCAGGAAGACCTCCACTCCCTCAGACGCGGGGCGGGCCCTGCGACTTCACTCTGGGAGGGACATTTCCGCTCACCCAGCTCTGCGACCCTCGCTCCTGCCGAGTCAGCTTCTGCTGGCGAAGGGGGAAGGGCAAAAGGACAGTGCGTCCCAACCCGTCCCTCTTCAGCTGAGCCTGCCAGAGACCAGCCCAGCTCTGAAATCACGCCGCTGTGAAAAGGCAATTCGGTCCTCCGCCGCCTCTTCAGTTTAAAATCGTTTCCCGACTCGCTCTGCGGCTCCACGCAGGAAGCCTCCTTAGCGCCTCGCCGATTCCGTATCAGTGAAGCAACTAAAATTGCCATTTTAACTGAGGGCAAGGCCGAGCCACTTAACCGCTATCGTCAACCTTTCCAACCGTGCTCGGTTGCTCGTCCGTTTCCCTACTGGTGGGAAGCTTTCTCTCAAATTTCCGCCCGTCGTAAGCATGGCGGCGGCACCTCACCACTGATTCGTTGAATTCCTTCCCCGTAATCTTGGGCACTAGAGGGCGGAGTTGAAGGGCGCTTGGACCCCCACGGCGATCTGTGTTTGGGTTCGGACTCTGGGAGGATTTTGGCTTTGCTCGCCTTCCTCTTTCAGAAGACTCGAGATCGGCCAGCAGGTCTGCGAGATTTGAAACGCGACTGTTACTCCTTGTTTTCCGGTTCTGGCCGCAGGAGCCTCTCGGGAAGCGTGGAAAGAAGGGTAGGGCGTATGCCTAGTGACCGCCTCTGGTTGTCGGGCTCGCGGCTGGCGCCGCTACGTGGAGTCGCTCTCTCTTCGTCACTTTTGGTTGCAGACTTGTTGAGTAGAAGTGCAGACTGATGCTTTAAGACTCGGGGAAAGGTCTTTCCCTTATCTCCACCCCATCAAGCACCCCAGAGACCTTGGAGATTTGTCTTGTTTCTAGACACGTGTACTCGAATGTTGTGCGGAGGACTTAAATATTCGAGAAGAGAGTGGGAACTCCTGGAATTTTAAGAGATTTCTGTGTATTTCCAAAGCTTTTAACTACCGGCAGCGTGGGATTCGTGATTGTTTTTCGCCATCGTGTGGCTCCAACATGTCCTTCCCTTCTTGGTTAAGTCAGCTGTACAGGGGTTTATCCAGACCCATCCGAAGGACCACCCAACCGATCTGGGGTTCTCTCTACAGAAGTCTGGTGCAGAGTTCACAGAGGAGAAATCCAGGTGAAAATAGCGAAGAGATCTGTCCTGTGAACAGTACTTCAACCTGTTATCTACGACCAGAGAGCTTTTATTCCATATTTTCCCCCATTCTTAACTGGATAGCCTTATGTGTAGAAGCAGATCATTCACTCTTTTCATTCATTATAAGGCAGATTTTTTCCCTGAGTTTTTAGAAAGACCACAAAAAGGTAACCACGTAATATATAGAATACTCTGCTTTTGGTTGATACCTTAAAAAATCCTTTTTCGGCCAGGCGCAGTGGCTCACGCCTGTAATCCCAGCACTTTGGGAGGCCGAGGCGGGCGGATCATGAGGTCAGGAGATCGAGACCATCCTGGCTAACACAGTGAAACCCGTCTCTACTAATAATACCAAAAAAAAAAAAAAAAAAAACCATTAGCCGGGCGTGGTGGCAGGCGCCTGTAGTCCCAGCTACTGGGGAGGCAGAGGCAGGAGAATGGCGTGAACCCGGGAGGCGGAGCTTGCAGTGAACTGAGATCGCGCCACTGCACTCCAGCCTGGGCGACAAAGCGAGACTCCGTCTCAAAAAAAAGGAAAAAAAAAATCATTTTTCACAGAATATAATAGTGTTTTCTAGTGTACAAGTGGCTGTTAAACAGTAGATTCATATTAAAACTAAATAGTTCGTGCACCATCCATTTCTACAGTTTCTAAAATCCTATTTCATTTGGGGAAGAAATGTGCAGTATTAAGAATTGGGTAATTAGGATTTTAGGTAAATGCAAATACTAGAAGATCAAAAAAATTTTGATTTCCTAACACAAGACAGAAATTTACGGTTATTCACTTGGCTTTTGACACATTTGCAGGTAAATTTACTAGTGAATGACCTGTTTCCCTGACATACCTTAGATGTATTTTGAGAATTTTTATTGTTAAGCAACCTGCAAGTGATGTATTTTTAATCTTGCCTTTTAAAGTTTCTTTTCTTTTTTTAAAAAAAAAAAACAGAATTCAGTAGCTTTGCTGTCCGGACCAACACATGTGGAGAGTTGCGTTCGTCTCACTTAGGCCAAGAAGTCACCTTGTGTGGATGGATTCAGTACCGAAGGTAAGTTGAGGAAGACAGTCTAAGAATGCATGGTGGTGGTTTTCCCAGGGCAATTCTAAACCTTTACTAATTTACAACCAGTCCGAAGAATAAAACGTTTTGCAACTCCTGCAGGTTTAAGAATTTACTGAATTTTCAACTTTGTTTTGAAAGGCCCAAGTGTCATTCTCAGTAGGTACCAGTAACATCTGTTGAAGGGTATAACAATGAAGCTTGATCCACCAAATGGACTGAAATGATACTGGGCTCACTAAGACTGAAGAGTTCCTATGACCAGTAATTAAAAATGGGCCAGCCTCCTATAAACCAGCTGTTAAATTCCAATAGCATGGGGGAGAAAGCTCGTTTTATTCCATTTAGGTAGAGAACAAGCCCAGAAACAGTGATTCTTTAAGATCAGAGCCCATTTTTTGTTGTTGTTCATCTCTCTATTCCAGAACATTCCTGAATAGTACATTAATTCACATGGAAGAGATCCAAAATACATAGGTTATATGACCTTCTTTTTTTTTTTTTTTTTTTTGAGATGGAGTCTAGCTCTGTCGCCCAGGCTGGAGTGCAGTGGCCGGATCTCAGCTCACTGCAAGCTCCGCCTCCCGGGTTTACGCCATTCTCCTGCCTCAGCCTCCCGAGTAGCTGGGACTACAGGCGCCCGCCACCTCGCCCGGCTAGTTTTTTGTATTTTTTAGTAGAGACGGGGTTTCACCGTGTTAGCCAGGATGGTCTCGATCTCCTGACCTCGTGATCCGCCCGTCTCGGCCTCCCAAAGTGCTGGGATTACAGGCTTGAGCCACCGCGCCCGGCCAATGACCTTCTTAAAGAATATGTCCCAGCCTGGCGCCTAAGCCTGTAATCCCAGCACTTTGGGAGGCCGAGGCGGGCGGATCACGGGGTTAGGAGTTCGAGACCAGCCCGGCCAACATGATGAAACCCCATCTCTACTAAAAACACAAAAAAATTAGCCAGGCGGGGTGGCGCACGTCTGTAATCCTAGCTACTCAGGAGGCTGAGGCAGGAGAATTGCTTGAACCCAGGAAGCAGAGGTTGCAGTGAGCTGAGATCGTGCCACTGCACTCCAGCCTGGGCGACAGAACAAGACTCCGTCTCAGGTTGAAAAAAAAAAAAAAAAAAAAGGAGTTTGTCCCAAGTAGGTGGATAGTTTTCCCGTAAGTGTAGTGACTTTGTTTCCTGAACCCAAATCTGAAGAGGGTTTCTGTACCTGTTTCTGGTGCTGAGGACACTATGAGAAATAGAGGTTGGCATTTCTAGGACCTTTTAATGATTCATAGAGGTATTAAATTAGTAGTTGGAACTCTTCCAGAAAATTTTAGATTGTATCTTTTTTTAGAAAAAGACTTTATATTGCCGTATTTCAAAAATGATCCATCAGATGTTTCCATTATGCTAAAATATTATCTTTGGATTTTACTATGTGCAAAGTTTCCAAATTTAATAAAATTTTCTTATAAGGGCTTAAGCCAATAAAAATTTTTTTAATTGTTCATCTATAATAATTTTTCATTAATAAGCCATCTGTATAAGATTAATTTTCAGATAAGTAAACAATAAAAATTGAAACTGAAATAAAAAATATTTTTTCATCAATGAGCTACATAGATAACTGTATGAATGTAAAGAAAATACATAATTATCATACAAAAGAAACATGAAAAATTGTAATTATCATAAAAAAGAAACATGAAAAATTGCATGGATTTTTGTTTCTTATTTTGTCTGCTTAAACTTTGGACTTAGAGATTTTATCTTAAAATGTTCCTTTTTCTTCCCCCTCCCATTAATCAGGCAAAACACATTCTTGGTCCTAAGAGATTTCCATGGGCTTGTTCAAGTTGTCATTCCCCAGGATGAGGTAATAGAAAATTTCCTGTTATTATCTAAAAGCCTCTTTGATGCTGTGGCTAGGGTAAGCTAAGTAGTTAGATGAATTTTTAAATTCAGAAGTTTATTGTTAATGAAAACTGAAAAATATCATAAGCAATGTTAAGACATGGCAAAAAGACCAGTGACCCAGTAGAATTATGAACCTAGGATATGAACAAAAACTTTAGAGGAAAAAAATATATAAATGGCTTGTAGACATAATGATATGCCCAGCCTCACTCATAGGTAGAGAAATGTGAATTAAAACTGCATGTAATTGTCATTTTTAACACATTAGATTGACAACACACTGTGTTTGGGAAAGCAGGTGCTCAATTCCTGGAGGGAATACAAATTGGCACTAGCTGAAGGGGGAGCAATTTGGCAATATCAAAACTATAAATGCATATATCCTTTGAGCCATTAATTTCACTTCTGGTAAATTATCTTATATCTAGACTTATACAGATACAAAATGGCATATGTACAAGGATATTCATTTCAGGATTCTTTTTAATAGAAAAAATTGGGAACCACCCAGATGTCCTCCAATGAGAGACTGGCTTAAAAAATAATGTATATTCTTACAATAAGATAGTCTGCTCAGCCATACAAAAAAGAATGAAGAAGTTCTATTCTAATAGCAAAAAAAAATCCAAGGAATACTGTTAAGTGAAGAACCGGTATTCTTGAGTACACAGAAGAGCAGCTATTAAACTCCAGCACTCTAGTGCTGTCTTCTGTATAAAAACCAGGGGAAGGAGGCAGAATATACACTCAGTTTGTGTGTGTGTGTGTGTGTGTGTGTGTGTGTGTGTGTATTTGCTTGTATATATGTTATGAAATGTCTCTGGAAGGATACCTAAGTATCTGGTAACACTGGGTGCTACTGGGGGAAGGAACTGAGGGCCTTGAAAACAAGGATGGGGGGAAACTTTTCACTGTATCTTTTTGTACCCTTTGAATTTGAAGCCATGTGAAGGTACTAACTGCTCAAAAAGTATTTAATTTAATTACCATTGAAATTAGATACAATATGACAGGGTGATATTATGAAAAAACAATTTTTTTAGTTAAAAAATTCAAGGCCGGGGTGGTGGCTCACACCTGTAATCTCAGCGCTCTGGGAGGCCGAGGCCAGCAGATTGAGTATAGGAGTTGAGACCAGCCTGGGCAACAGAGTAAAACCTCATCTCTACTAAAAATACAAAAAATTGGCCCGACGCGGTGGCTCATGCCTGTAATCCCAGCACTTTTGGGAGGCTGAGGCAGGTGTATGTCAAAGTCAGGAGTCCAAGACCAGCCTGACCAACATGGTGAAACCCTGTCTCTACTAAAAATACAAAAATTTAGCCAGGTGTGGTCGTGGACGCCTGTAACCCCAGCTACTCAGGAGGCTGAGGCAGGAGAATTACTTGAACCCAGGAGGCAGAGGTTGCAGTGGGCCAAGATTGCGGCCACTCTACTCCAGCGTGGGCGACAAAGCAAGACTCCATCTCAAAAACAATAATAATAATACAAAAAATTAGCTGGGCATGGTGGCGTGTGCCTATAATCCCAGCTACTTGGGAGGCTGAATTGGGAGAATCTCCTGAGCCCAGGAGGTTGAGGCTGAAGTGAGCCAAAATCACACCACTGCACTCCAGCCTCAGCAACCAGAGTGATACCCTGTGTCCAAAAAAAAAAAAAAATTAAAATTAAAGAATTAGATAAAATGGCCGGGCGCGGTGGCTCAAGCCTGTAATCCCAGCACTTTGGGAGGCCGAGGCGGGTGGATCGCGAGGTCAGGAGATCGAGACCATCCGGGCTAACATGGTGAAACCCCGTCTCTACTAAAAATACAAAAAACTAGCCGGGCGTGGTGGCGGGCGCCTGTAGTCCCAGCTACTCGGAGGCTGAGGCAGGAGAATGGCGTGAACCTGGGAGGCGGAGCTTGCAGTGAGCCGAGATCGCGCCACTGCACTCCAGCCTGGGTGACACAGCGCGAGACTCCGTCTCAAAAAAAAAAAAAAAAAAAAAAAAAAGAATTAGATAAAATAAGGAACTTCTATCACACTTACTGGGCAAAGTTGGTTTCTATTGTAATTTTTACTAATGCTTGTATGCCTAAGAAAAATATTAATTATTCAGCTCTTAAGTTTTGAAATAAATAAAGAGCAGTGAATTATCTTTTAGGGATCAACATCCAGAGATGAGTATAGCTAACCCTGGAGAACTCCTCTGACTTTGACTCATTATTGCTTTGGATTTCACTGTCCCTAAGACTAACCCTGGAGACAATTGCTTTTCAAGTATCTGGGACTTGTTTACACTAATAATAGTCACTCTTATCCTTATTTTCCTTTAAGGAAAGTTTTTTTAAAGCTCTTAACTAGTAGCTTTACTTGCTGTATTATATAGAGTCAAAATGGGGATGCAATTTTTACTAAATTTGGTAATAAAGTCATTAAGGAGCAGTCCCAGCCTGTATGGTAATTAAGCTGTGACTATTAACGTTTTTAAAACCATAGACTTACAATTACTGAAGATTCCTGTAAGTTCATTTGTTTCTCAGAACTCTTTTCCCCCTTGTTCTGTAGTCGGCAGCCTCTGTGAGGAAGATTTTATGTGAAGCCCCTGTGGAATCTGTGGTGCAAGTGTCTGGTACAGTCATTTCCCGTCCTGCAGGACAGGAGAATCCAGTAAGTAGTTTCGAAGATAACTGTGTAATTTTTGTTGTATGCATTTGCACTGTCTGTGTACGCATTCTGGCAACACATGACTGGACGTTAGGCACTAAAGTTGAATAAATTCTACAAATGAACTGACAAATTTCAAAATCTTGACTATAAACACACACATCTATGTAAATATGCATGCTAAGTCTTGCTCTGTCGCCAGACTGGAGTACAGTGGCACAGTCTCGGCTCACTGCAACCTCTGCCTCCTGGGTTCAAGCGATTCTCCTGCCTCAGCCTCCCCAGTAGCTGGGACTACAGGTGCGTGCCACCATGCCCAGCTAATTTTTGTATTTTTAGTAAAGAGAGGCTTTCACCATGTTGGCCAGGATGGTCTCCATCTCTTGACCTCATGATCTGCCCATCTCAGCCTCCCAAAGTGCCAGGATTACAGGCATGAGCCATCATGCCCCACCCTTTTTTTCTTTGGAGACAGGGGTCTTGCAGTATTGCCCAGGCTGCTCTTGAACTCCTGGGCTTAAGTGATCCTCCTGTCTCAGCCTCCCAAGTATCAAACTGCAAGGATATGCCATGACATTTGTTGATGTCTGAACACATCAGCCACAGATATGCATAAGAATGTCAAAATCATGCACAGACACGTATGCTTTATACTATACACTATACACTAGAAGGACTTTGCACATTTTCCATATGTAAATAAATGCATATGTTCTACAAATGTGTATTTTGTATATATCCTAATGAGTAATTTTTAAAACACTTCCTTTCTCACTCTCCAAGAAAATGCCAACAGGTGAGATTGAAATCAAAGTTAAAACAGCTGAACTTCTGAATGCCTGCAAGAAGCTGCCCTTTGAAATTAAGGACTTCATGAAGGTACCATCCTCTGTTATTAATAAAATAGAGTATCTAGAAAATGTTGATGACTAGACAAGTATTTTCAGAGTTTTTTTAAAGAAAACTTGAACTTGTACAAAATTAAACATTTTATTGTAGACACATCATGAAGTGTTCACTTAGTTGTACAACCTCTTGACAAACTGTTCTGAAATAGTGACAGTTCAATAAACTGTTGCAGTCCCTAAATACCTAGACTGTTTTTTCCGACAGATTAAAATGTGATTCTCTCTTTAAAACTTGAGGTGTTATATTATTCAGGTTTTTTGTTGCTATTGTTTAACATTTGAAAGGAAATTATGTCTAGCTTAGAAATGGCCAAATGGGACAGGGGATCCTGTACCTATTAAGTGATAAAATGTGTGCTTAGAGCAACTCTTGACTTCCCAAGCATATAAATATAAGTAGGATTACTATAATTTAGAGTGTTCTTTGTCAAAGTTTAAGGGGTTGATGGAGCTACTTTTTAGTCAAGTAGGCAAATTCCAGTCAGTGAAGAGTGATATTAATAATAATGAATAGTAAAAAAATGTAAAATCTGCACTACTGACAAACTTAGAAGTTGTAGGAATTAACAGCATACAGTGGGCTACTTGATGATAGAAACTAAAGACAGAGCTAAAGTTTTTGAAAATTCAAACTCTATTTCTAAAGATAATACCTTTCTAATATTGAAAAATATTTAAATATAAAAACCTTTCAATTTCTTTAGAAAACAGAGGCTCTTCGGTTGCAGTATCGCTACTTAGATTTGCGTAGTTTCCAAATGCAATATAACCTGCGACTGAGGTCCCAGATGGTCATGAAGATGCGGGAATATCTCTGCAATCTGCATGGTAAGAGAAATGCCTGGACGCTCTTTGGAGCTTTTTAGCATCTCTTCTATTTTATTCAGCAGTTTTGTTGTATATTTTCCTTAGCATCAGGTCAGATGTTGCCAGAAGTCTGGAATTCACTCAATGTGTTATATAGTTTTTGAAGAAAAGTTAACATTATTTTAAAGATGATAGTGGCTATTACATTGATTAATGTATGATAGTATTTCCCATCATTATCAAAGGCAGGACAGCCCTTTGGCTTTTTCTATAATATTTCTTTTCTTTTTTTCTTTTGAGACAGAGTTTTGCTCTGTCTAAAGGGCAGTGGCATGACCACAACTCACTGCAACCTCAACCTTTTAGGCTCAAGTGATCCTCCCGCCACACCTTCCCAAGTAGCTAGGACCACAGACAAGCATCACCATACCCAGCCAATTTTTTTTTTTTTTTTTTTTTTTGAGACGGAGTCTTGGTCTGTCACCCAGGCTGGAGTGCAGTCGCATGGTCTCGGCTCACTGCAAGCTCCGCCTCCCAGGTTCACGCCATTCTCCTGCCTCAGCCTCCCAAGTAGCTGGGACTACAGGCACCTGCCACCATGCCTGGCTAATTTTTTATATTTTTAGTAGAGATGGGGTTTCACCGTGTTAGCCAGGAGGGTCTCCATCTCCTGTCCCTCGTGATCCACCTCCCAAAGTGCTGGAATTACAGGTGTGAGCCACCGCACCCGGCCTCCAGCCAACTTTTAAAAATTTTTTGTAGAGACAGGATCTCATTATGTTGCCCAGGCTGGTCTCAAACTTCTGAGTTTAAGCAATCCTCCCACTAGCCATCCCAAAGTGCTGAGATTACAGGCATGAATCACGATACCCAGCCAGTTTTCTTAATTCTTTATCATGTGCATACATCATTTATTGGGAGCTCAAAATGTCATGTGAATTAAACTAGACATCTCATTCAGTCCTGGACTTTTTCTGCTACATTTGTATTATTTCTACACTAATAGAACATTTTAAAAATCAGAATAGTTCAGTAGACAAGAATCCATTAAATATTTAGAATTATTTTATGTGGACAGTATGCTTTATGAACAGAATAGTATTTATGAAAATCTTCAGCTTCCTTCTTAGATTTGTAGAAACCAGCACCAGTAGACTTGGTAGCTTATTTCAGCTAAAATTCTTAATTAAAGGGAAGCCTCAGATTTGTTGTACTATATTGTGGACATCATATATGACAAATTTCACATTCCTATCTACTAAGTGATAATGTTTCTCTCTTTTTAGGGTTTGTGGATATAGAAACCCCTACATTGTTTAAGAGGACCCCAGGGGTATGTATATTCCTTCAATCAGTCTATTAAATATGTCCTATTAGTTATAAAGCTAGACCACTTTGCCTTTATATTCACTTGGTCCACTTTTATTTTATTTACTGCCTCAGGATGGTCATATTAACTAGGTTTTTCTGAAGAATTGAGAAAATTATTTGGGTATTTTGAGTCAGAATCATTTTATTCCACGTAAGTATTCTTTCCTTTGAATTTTTTTGTTTGTTTGTTTTTTGGTTTGTTTTGGGGTTTGTTTTTTTGGTTTTTTTTTTTGAGACAGAGTCTCACTCCATCATCCAGGCTGGAGTGCAGTGGCATGATCTCAGCTCACTGCAACCTCTGCCTACTGGATTCAAGCGATTCTCATGGCTCAGCCTCCTGAGTAGCTGGGATTACAGGCAGGCACCACCATGCCCGGCTAACTTTTGTGTTTTTAGTAGAGACAGAGTTTCACCATGTTAGCCAGGCTGGTCTCAAACACCTGACCTGAAATGATCCACCCACCTCGGCCTCCCAAAGTGCTGGGTTTACAGGTGTGAGCCACCTTGCCCGGTCTTGTTTGAGGTTTAAAGATGTAAATCATTAACAAATTGTTTGTTTGTTTGTTTGTTTTAAGACAGAGTCTCGTTCTGTCAGCATTCTGTCAGGCCGGGCGCAGTGGCTCACGCCTGTAATCCCAGCACTTTGGGAGGCTGAGGCGGGAGGATCACGAGGTCAGGAGATCGAGACCACCCTGGCTAACACGGTGAAACCCCGTCTCGACTAAAAAATACAAAAAATTAGCCGGGTGTGGTGGCGGGCGCCTGTAGTCCCAGCTACTCAGGAGGCTGAGGCAGGAGAATGGCGTGAACCCAGGAGGCGGAGCTTGCAGTGAGCCGAGACTGTGCCTCTGCACTCCAGTCTGGGTGACAGAGCAAGACTCCGTCCCCCCTCCCCCCAAAAAAAGCATTCTGTCACTTGAATCCGCCTACTAGATTCAAGCGATTCTCCTGCCTCAGCCTCCAAGGAGCTGGGACTACAGGTGTGTGCCACCATGCCCTGTTAATTTTTGTATTTTTTCTTTTTTTTTTTTTTTAGACAGAGTCTCGCTCTGTTGCCCAGGCTGGAGCGCAGTGGCGCGATCTCAGCTCACTGCAAGCTGTGCCTCCCAGGTTCATGCCATTCTCTTGCCTCAGCCTCCTGTGTAGCTGGGACTACAGGTGCCCACCACCATGCCCGGCTAATTTTTTGTATTTTTTAGTAGAGATGGGGTTTCACCATGTTAGCCAGGATGGTTTCAATCTCCTGACCTCATGATCCATCCGCCTCGGCCTCCCAAAATGCTGAGATTACAGGCATGAGCCATCGTGCCTGGCCAATTTTTGTATTTTTTTAGTAGAGACAGGGTTTCGCCATGTTGGCCAGGCTGGTCTCAAAATCCTGACCTCAGGTGATCCACCTGCCTCGGCCTCCCAAAGTGCTGGGATTACAGGTGTGTGCCACCACGCCCAGCCAATGAATTGGTTCTTTAAGAACAAATCTCGGCCGGGCGCGGTGGCTCAAGCCTGTAATCCCAGCACTTTGGGAGGCCGAGACGGGCGGATCACGAGGTCAGGAGATCGAGACCATCCTGGCTAACACAGTGAAACCTCGTCTCTACTAAAAATACAAAAAATTAGCCGGGCGTGGTGGCGGCGCCTGTAGTCCCAGCTACTCGGGAGGCTGAGGCAGGAGAATGGCGTAAACCCGGGAGGCGGAGCTTGCAGTGAGCCGAGATCGCGCCACTGCACTCCAGCCTGGGCGACAGAGCGAGACTCCGCCTCAAAAAAAAAAAAAAAAAAAAAAAAGAACAAATCTCTTGGCCAGACGCAGTGGCTCATACATGTAGTCTTAGTACTTTGGGAGGCTGAAGCAAGAAGGATGACTTGATTCTAGGAGTCCAAGACCAGCTTGGGCAACAAGACCCTTTCTCTTTAAAGAAAAAAAAAAAATGGAAGAGGAAAAAAAATTACAGAATAAGTCTCTCATATATTAAAAATTGACATTTTTCGGCCAGGCGCAGTGGCTCACACCTATAATCTCAGCACTCTGGGAGGCCGAGGCGGGCAGATCCTGAGGTCAGGAATTAGAGACCAGCCTGGCCAACCATGGCCAACATGGTGAAACCTCGTCTCTACTAAAAGTACAAAAATTAGGCCGGGCACTGTGGCTCATGCCTGTAATCCCAGTACTTTGGGAGGCTGAAGTGGGTGGATCACCTGAGATCAGGAGTTCAAGACCTGCCTGACCAACATGGTGAAACCCCGTCTCTACTGAAAGTACAAAAAAAAATTTAGCCAGGCGTGGTGGCAGGCACCTGTAGTCCCAAATACTTAGGAGGCCGAGATAGGAGAATCGCTTGAACCCAGGAAGTGGAGGTTGCAATGAGCCAAGATCATGCCATTGCACTCCAGCCTGGGAGACAGAGTGAGACAACAATTCAAAAAAAAAAAAGCCAGGTGCAGTGGCAGGAACCTGTAATCCCAGCTACTCGAGAGGCCGAGGCAGGAGAATCACTTGAATCCAGAAGGCGGAGTTTGCAGTGAGCCCAGATTGTACCACTGCACTCCAACCTAGGTGACAGAGCAAGACTCTCTCTCAAAAAGAAATTCTTTTTAATAAATAAAAATGGACATTTCTGGCCAGGGGCAGTGGCTCACACCTGTAATCCCAGCACTTTGGGAGGCCAAGGTGGGCAGATCACGAGGTCAGGAGTTCAAGACCAGTCTGGCCAACATGGCAAAACCCTGTCTCTACTAAAAATACAAAAATTAGCGGGGTGTGGTGGTGGCAGATGCCTGTAATCACAGCTACTTGGGAGGCTGAGGCAGGAGAATCACTTCAACCCGGGAGGCGGAGGTTGCAGCGAGCCAAGATTGTGCCATTGCACTCCAGCCTGGGCGACAAGAGCAAGACTCTGTCTCAAAAAAAATGACATTTCTAAACATTAATATTTACTCGATTTATACAGTCTATGAAATTATAAAGCTACAGTTTAATTTGGAAATGCAATTAGGAATTACTTGGATAGGAAATGATACACAAAATTCATTCATCTAGTAACAGAATTGGAAATTCAATTCCACAAGTATAAACTTAACACCTACAATATATAATGGTGTTTAAAGCCTATTATGTGCAAGTCTTTTTAGGGACTCAAAGATAAGTGGGAAATTATCTCTGTCATTGTAGGAACTTTGTTCTTTAGTCATTCAATGATAAACTGAAGTAACAGCTTCTACTAGTCAGTTATACCTTGGGTTTGTTTTTGTTTTTTAATAATCTGTCTTCTCTCTCTCTCTCTCTCTCTCTGAAAGGGTGCCAAAGAGTTTTTAGTACCATCCAGGGAACCTGGAAAGTTTTATTCTCTCCCTCAGAGTCCTCAACAGTTTAAGCAACTTTTGATGGTTGGCGGTTTAGACAGGTGAGCTTTTTTTAATGGTAGCAGTTGTCAGAGAAGGAAAAGAGAAAAACAAAGGGAAAAAAGGAAACACAAAATCCTCTCTGTTCTCAAGAGAAGGATAGAAAATTTTTGAGAGTTTGGAGAATACTTATAAAATACCCTCATAATTCGTAATAATCCTTTATTAAAGGTTTATTGGGTGGCTACCACATACAAAGCTCTGTGCTAGTAGATGTGAGAGGGGATTTAAACAACAACAACAAAAAGAATAGGTTCTGCTCTCAAGGTGTTAAGGCTAGTAAGCCAGAATAGGATAATGAATAAAACCAACTGTGATATAAACCAAATGTAAATGTATTGAGATTTGCAAATTAGGTATTAGGAGCTTTAAAATTATATTGTTTGAGGAAATTTAGAAAACTTTGTGAGCTAGACCTTTGAGGACAGAGCTACATTTCAGCAGTTGAAGATGAGAGTTGGAATGGCATAGCACAGAAAGTCTCATGTGTATCCATGGTACAGTAAGTATTTCACTTTGGTCAAAGCAAAAGAGTATATATGAAGAAGCATGGACTAAAAAAAATGTTTTAATAAAAAGAACTGGCATGGACTGATTTGCATGCCAGTCTAATGTTCGAACATCCAGAGATGCCAGTGTTTATTTTGAAAACAATATATAGAACAACTTCTCATAGGTCAGCTGTATATCTAATTCTATTAAAGTGTCATAAAAAATAAAAGTATTTCTTACTTTTTTTTTTTTTTTTGAGACAGAGTCTTGCTCTGTCACCCAAGCTGGAGCGCAATGGCGCGATCTTGGCTCACTGCAACCTCTGCCTCCCAGGTTGAAGTGATTCTCCTGCCTTCGCCTCCCGAGTATCTAAGATTACAGGTGCACACCACCGCGCCCGGCTAATTTTTGTATTTTTAGTAGAGACAGCGTTTCACCATGTTGGCCAGGCTGGTTGTGAATGCCTGACATTGCAGTCTGCCCGCCTCGGCCTCCCAAAGTGCTGGGATTACAGGCATGAGCCACCATGGCCGGCCCTTCTTACATTTTTTAAGTATCATTGTTTTATAACTTGCATTGCCTTAAACTTTTGGGAAAAAGTGTATATGTCTTCCTAGAATCATGACTCAATTAATGCTATTTCTTAATTGTAGATATTTTCAGGTTGCCCGATGTTATCGAGATGAAGGTTCAAGACCAGACAGACAGCCTGAATTTACTCAGGTACAAAGTTATATTCACTTGTTTCTTAAAAGTCAGGCTTACTATTTTGAAAATAGGTTTTTTTGTTGTTTTGTTTGTTTGTTTGTTTGTTTTGAGACAGAGTCTTGCTCTGTCACCTAGGCTGGAGTGCAGTTGCGTAATCTCAGCCCACTGCAAGCTCTGCCTCCTGGGTTCATACCATCCTCCTGCCTCAGCCTCCTGAGTAGCTGGGATTACAGGCGCACACCGCCATGCCTGGCTAATTTTTTATATTTTTAGTAGAGACGGGGTTTCACCATATTCACCAGGATGATGTCTATCTCCTGACCTTGTGATCCACCCTCCTTGGCCTCCCAAAGTGCTGGAATTACAGGCGTGAGCCACCGCGCCCAGCCTAAAATAGTATTTTCAAGACCAGTGCAGTATTAATACTTTACTTCTCATTACATTTTATCCATCAGATAGTTAATTAAACTCACCTGCAGTTGAGAAACTATTCAGTTTTTTTATCCATTGCATGTGTCCTTTTTAAAATTTTTTTTCTTTCCTTGGATAGCACAGGGGCCACACTGTCATTCCAATTTTAGTATATGTGCTGCCAAAGCGAGCATATGTCCTTTTCATAAAGAATGTGGTCAGCAACTAAGGAATGCCAGAAATTCCTAAAGTGTTCTAATGTTCATGATAAAGTCCTTAAGTCATGTTCTAGTGTTCATGATAAAATCCTTAAAACAAATCTCTTATATATTAAGAACGAATAATTTTATATATTGATATTTTAATCTAATATGTGGACTTACCAAAGCTATTATGATTGGCTTTCTGTATAATAGCATTTTATTTTATTTTATTTTATTTTATTTTATTTTATTTTTTTTTATTTTTTTTGAGACAGAGTCTTGCTCTGTCTCCCAGGCTGGAGTGCAGTGGCACAATCTTGGCTCACTTCAGCCTCTACCTCCCGGGTTCAAGCAATTCAACTGCCTCAGCCTCCCAAGTAGCTGGGACTACAGGTGTGTGCCACCATGTCCGGCTAATTTTTTGTGTTTTTATTAGAGACAGGGTTTCACCATGTTGGCCAGGATGGTCTCGATCTCCTGACCTCGTGATCCGCCTGCCTCGGCCTCCCAAAGTGCTGGGTTTACAGGCGTGAGCCACCATACCTGGCCAATAGCATTTTAATCATGTGTTGAAGTGAAAAAATTATGAGCTTTGGAGTTGGACAGACCTGGGATCAGATGTAGCTTTGCTGCTTACTAATCGCACATACGCAAATAAGTAACTTAGTTCTCTGAGGCTTCAGCCATGCAATAGTTGTGAGAACTAAACAAGTTAATGTATGTAAGGCCATTAGCACAGTGTCTGACATAAAAGAGATGTACAATAATATTTATACTCTCTGCATGTATTATTTATGTGCAAAATTCTATAGTAACTTGAAAGCAGAAAAATACATAAACGTGTATATACTGTGGCTAAATTAGTTTCCATATGTTACTTTGGTTTCAGATTGACATAGAGATGTCTTTTGTAGACCAGACTGGGATCCAGAGTTTAATTGAGGGTTTGCTCCAATATTCCTGGCCCAATGACAAAGATCCTGTGGTTGTTCCTTTTCCCACTGTGACTTTTACTGAGGCGCTGGCCACCTATGGAACTGATAAACCCGACACTCGCTTTGGAATGAAGGTACTTATCTTCACTTTTCTAGGACTCTGTCCCCAAATAATCCTGCAGTCTTTTTAAACCACTTTGAAATTGACAAGTGTTACACACTGTTAGAGGATATTTTTGTGACCTTGTTACCTTTGTTGTTACAGAGCTAGAGCAAGAGAGAATAATAGCATGTTAGCAATACAGTGCTTTCTATCTATCATGTTCCAAGATCCATTTCCAAGAGCAACATTCTTGCTATAAAGTTTTTATTACTTGCAAGTTACTGATTATATGGATATGAATGGTAACTTGAAAGAAAAAATAACTATTCTTTCCTTTTCCGTTTTTTTTAAAGCCAAGGAGTTACTAAGTTTCCTTGGTCCATAAAAATCTCAAACATATGACAATGTTTATTCAAATTATTAATATCTGTAAGTATTTAAGGCAGGGGTAGAATTTATATAGAACAGTTTCATTACCAGACCTCTACTTGTTTGCTCTTAAAGAGCAATATCCCTTGATCCCCATAATGCCGGTGACATTTCTATATCTCAGTTCTCAGTGCACGTTCTTTAGAAATTGAGTCCTGCCTGGTCTGTGAATAGTCAGTGCTCAATTCTTAGAATGAAAAAAATACAATACACAAAAAGTCATAACTACCAACTTATAGCTGCCAACTCAACTACTTCTTGTTCCTTCGTTTGTAATATGGAATAGTGGTTCTTTTTTTATTATTTTTGAGATGGAGTCTCGCGCTGTTGCCCAGGCTGGAGTGCAGTGGTGAGATCTTGGCTCACTGCAACTTCCACCTCCTGGGTTCAAGTGATTCTCCTGCCTCAGCCTCCCAAGTAGCTGGGACTACAGGTGCGTACCACCACACTGGCTAATTTTTGTATTTTTAGTAGAGATGGGGTTTTGCCATGTTGGCCAGACTGACCTCCTGACCTCAGGTGATCTGCCCACCTCAGCCTCCCAAAGTGCTGAGATTATAGCGTGAGCCTCTGCACCAAGCCTGGAATCTTAATCTGGTTCTTAAATCAGACTGCTTGGGTTAAATTCTGACTCTGCCACTTACTAGCTATGCCATCTTGGGCAAGTTCCTTATTTCTGTGTCTTGGTTTCATCTATGAAATAGGGATAATAAAGAGTGCTAACCTCATAGTTTTATGCAGATTAAATGAATGAGTATATGTAAAACACTGGTCATATTGCTTAACCCATGGTAAACACTCTTTGAATGTAGTCTATAAATGTTAAATTATCAAGATCTATTCTCTTCTTTAAAATCTTGTTTGTAAAATGTTTTCAGATAAAAATTACTTCCTATTTAGTTATCTCTTTTTGTTACCCATTTTCCAGATTATAGATATCAGTGATGTGTTCAGAAACACAGAGATTGGATTTCTTCAAGATGTACTTAGTAAGCCCCATGGAACTGTGAAAGCCATATGTATCCCTGAAGGAGCAGTAAGTGAAGTTCTGTGTTTCTCTAGAATGTATGCTTTGGAAGTAACTTTGCTCAATACTGTCATATTTAAACTTCAGAAAGAACAATTCTTTTCAAATAAAAATAGGTATTTTTGCTGGGCGTGGTGATTCACGCCTGTAATCCTAGCACTTTGGGAGGCCGAGGTGGGTGGATCACTTGAGGTCAGGAGTTCAAGACCAGCCTGGCCAACATGGTGAAACCCCATCTCTACTAAAAAATTAGTCAGGCGTGGTGGCAGGTGCCTGTAATCCCAGCTACTTGGGAGGCTGAGGCAGGAGAGTTGCTTGAACCTGGGAATCGGAGGTTGCAGTGAGCTGAGATCACACCATTGCACTCCAGCCTGGGCAACAAGAGCAAAACTCTGGGAAAAAAAAAAAAAATGGGTATTTTTATACAGAGTCAAAAAGCGTTTCTAAAACTATAAGTAGAGAACAATAAAATCTTATGAATGTGAGTTTACATTCCAGATCCCAGGGTGTTTTTCTTCCCCCCTCCCCCGCTTAAACGGTGCTATCAGCCAGGCATAGTAGCTCATGCCTATAATGCCAACACTGTGGGAGGCCAAGGCAGGAGAATTGCTTAAGCTCAGGAGTTCAAGACCAGCCTGGGGTGTTGGGGTCCATGCCGGGGGTGGTGGAGAATGAAAGAACACACAAAAGACAAAGACACACAGAGAACATGGCGGCCGCACTCAGAGCCTCTGCCTCACTTTATTTATACCCCATAAACCCCACGTCAGCAGAAAGAATGCAATGCAAAACAAACTTTCTTTTCCCAGATGTAACCTTCTACTCAGTTCCTTGTTTCTATGCTCTTCCTTATCTGCCCGCCTTCTTGGCGCCTACGGGAGTTCATTAAAAGTTCAATTGGAGATACTGTCCTTGAGCCCTATCTATTCTCAGCATACTGTTTTCAAAGGCCCCTGTACTGGGGAACATAGACCTCGTCTCTACAAAAATTACCTGGCATGGTGGCTCACACCTGTAGTCCCAGCTATTCGGGAGGCTGAGGTTGAAGGATCACTTGAGGCAAACAGTTCAAGGCTGCAGTGAGCCATGATTGTGCCACTGAATTCTAACCTGGATAACAGAGCAAGACCCTGTCTCAAAAATAATAGGCCGGGCGTGGTGGCTCACGCCTGTAATCCCAGCACTTTGGGAGGCCGAGACGGGTGGATCACGAGGTCGGGAGATCGAGACCACCCTGGCTAACATGGTGAAACCCCGCTCTAGTAGAAATACCAAAAATAGCTGGGGGCGGTGGCGGGCACCTGTAGTCCCAGCTATTCGGGAGGCTGAGGCAGGAGAATGGCGTGAACCCGGAGGCAGAGCTTGCAGTGAGTGGAGATCGCGCCACTGCACTCCAGCCTGGGCGACAGAGAGAGACTCTGTCTCAAAAAAAAAATTAAAATAAGTAATAAACGATGCTATGTAGTACTCCTGTACTTCATTGTGGATACTGTGTGAGCATAAAATAATACGTAGTATTCTGTCTGCAGCCTCAGTTGTCTGTCTATCTCTTAGCCCTGTATCAGTGCCAGCATGGCCATTCCATGTTGATTCTTGATCTTCTGAGAGTTCTCATCTCAATTGCATTAATAACAGGGAAATAAAAGGAGATGGAGCTAAAAAAGCAAAAAGGAAGGGGAAGAGGGGGTAGAAGGGAGAGAGAGAATGGTTGGGCTGAGCAAGCATTGACTAAAGCAATGGTACACACCTCTTTTCTGTAGGTAGTACATCTGCTTTAAAAGTAATTTCATAAGAAGCATTCCAGTTATATTTTAAATAAGATTGTGATTTTGAAAGTCTATACTCATTTGGATACGTAAGCAGTATATTCAGAACGGAGTAAGAACTCAGTCTCATTACTTTCTTTTTTTTTTTAGACGGAGTCTTGCTCTGTCGCCCAGGCTGGAGTGCAGCGCTGCGATCTTGGCTCACTGCAACCTCCGCCTCCCGGGTTCAAGCGATTCTCCTGCCTTAGCCTCCTGAATAGCTGGGACTACAGGCACATGCCACCACGCCTGGCTAAGTTTTCTTTGTATTTTTAGTAGAGATGGAGTTTCACCATGTTAGCCACGATGGTCTCGAACTCCTGACCTGAGGTAATCCACCCGTCTCAGACTCCCAAAGTGCTGGGATTACAGGTGTGAGCCACCATGCCTGGCCTCTCATTACTTTTTATTTACTTCACATATCCAGTAAAATGTAATTTATTGTCATGCTGGGCACGGTGGCCCACGCCTGTAATCCCAGCACTTTGGGAGGCCAAGGCAAAACCCTGTCTCTACTAAAAATAAAAAAATTAGCTGGGCATTGTGGTGGGTGCCTGTAATCTCAGCTACCTGGGAGGCTGAGGCAGTAGAATCACTTGAGCCCAGTAGGCAGAGGTTGCAGTGAGCACGAGATCACACCACTGCACTCCAGCCTGGGTGACAGAGCAAGACTCTGTCTCAAAAATAAAAAGAGTAATTTATTGTGCATACTATAGTCCAGGCATAAGAAATATGTTCAGGTAAGCTCAGTATATTTTGCCTATTATTATGTATACCATTTCAAGTTTGTCTGTTCTTTCTCAAGTACGTATAAGAACTGCAGGAGTGTGGATCATGTTTTCATCTTCTTATACCTCCCATACCTAGTTAAATGCCGCATGAATATAGTTAATGATGCATGGCTTATGGTAGAAATAAGACGATTAAAATATGATTTTACAAATCACATGGTTTATTGCCATACAAAGAAAATATTTTCTTAGGTTCACAATACTTAAAAGAGAGAGAATAAGAGCCAGGCACGGTGGCTCACGCCTGTAATCCTAGCACTTTGGGAAGCCGAGACAGGTGGATCACGAGGTCAGGAGATCAAGAGCAGCCTGGCCAATATGATGAAACCCCGTCTGTACTAAAAATATAAAAACAGCCAGGTGTGGTGGCGGGCACCTGTAGTCCCAGCTACTCGGGATGCTGAGGCAGGAGAATCGCTTGACCCCTGGAGGCAGAGGTTGCAGTGATCCTAGATCACGCCACTGCACTCCAGCCTGGCGACAGAGTGAGACTCCGTCTCAAAAAAAAAAAAAAAGAGAGAGAATAACATGAACAATCCTCACAGGGAAAACAGTAGCTGAGGGGCATTAATCACATAGCGAGTGAGTTCCAAAATTATTAAAGTCCACTTGCTCTATTAGGATGGAAGTAGTCCTCTGGGGAAAGTAAAGTCTAATTAAAGTTTGAGGTATACTCTTATATGAGCAGTTCTTGGGAGAAGCTGGTTTGACCACCACAGTATAGACTACGCCTAAGGTCCCTCGATGCTAGAGGGCAGTGCCAGTGTGGGTGGGTGAGGCTTCAGAGATTAGCTCCAAGGCTAACGGTGTCATCCATCTCTTGGCTGTAGGAGAAGCAGTTGACAGAGTATATCCCGTCACAGCATGTGCTATCAAAGTGTCTGTGGAACTCTTAAGTTTATATGTATTTTTGAAGTCCAGTAGTTGAGGTCAGTAATTCACACATGGGTATTATGATAAGGTTTGAGGTAACATTCCTGGGGGGAAGAGGGAGTTGACTCCAAGTTCTCACATAGGGGATCTGATAAGACATCATGCTCTCGAAGGGAGGGGGAATACACCCCAAAACATCAAACTGTGTAAGTGTTTGGATCGCTTCCAAGTTATGTAACATGATAACCATAATGTCTCATTTGAAAGACACTGAGATAATTTCAAAAAAGATAGAATTTTAAGAAACCTCAAATAATCAAATTCTGAATCCTTTTATTGATCTGAAAGTTTTCTTTCACAATTCAGTTGTAGACATTCATGTTGAACATTTATCCTGCATATTAGATATAAAGGGTCTTCTGTGGAATACATTCACAGCTATTTGCAATAAGAGCTGCACGCCCAGGGCAGTGGCTCACACCTGTAATCCCAGCACTTTGGGAGGCCAAGGCGGGCAGATCACATGACGTCAGGAGTTCAAGACCAGCCTGGTCAACATGGTGAAACCCCATCTCTACTAAAAATACAAAAATTAGCTGGGCGTGGTGGTGGGCACCTGTAATCCCAGCTACTTGGGAGGCTGAGGCAGAAGAATCGCTTGAACCTGGGAGGTGAAGTTTTCGGTGAGCCGAGATCACGCCACTGTACTCCAGCCTGGGTGACAGAGCTAGACTCTATCACAAAAAAAAAAAAAAAAAAAAAAAGTTGCATAACTGGAAAAAATAAGCACTGTAACAAGCTTTAAAAATGTGTCATTTGGTAGCAGAAATTGATTTTTTTTTTTTTTTTTTTTGAGGCAGAATCTCACTTTGTTACCCAGGCTGGAGTGCAATGGCACAGTCTCGGCTCACTGCAGCCTCTGCCTCCTGCATTCAAGTGGTTCTCCTGCCTCAACCTCCCAAGTAGCTGGGATTACAGGCATCTGCCACCACACCCAACTAATTTTGGTATTTTTAGTAGAGACGGGGTTTCACCATGTTGGTCAGGCTGGTTTTGAACTCCCAACTTTCAAGCAATCCACCCATCTTGGCCTCCCAAAGTGCTGGGATTACAGGCATGAGCCACCGTGCCCAGCCCAGACATTGAATTTTTATTAAATCTTACTATTGTAATAGGAAGACACAAAATATATTTGTCATTTGATCGCATAACTATGTTTATGAAGCTAAGTGTCATAATGACAAGTTTACTTTGATTTTTCTTTCATCAGAAATACTTAAAAAGGAAAGACATTGAATCCATCAGAAAATTTGCAGCTGACCATTTTAATCAGGTAAGGAGTTAATTAGAGCGGTTTTTTTCCTCATAGAGATTCAATATTTTTAACTATTGTTAACTAAACTATCATTATCATTAGTTTTGAGCATCTTGTTATTTCAGATCATTCTTCTGCCTTTATTTATTTTTTATTTTATTTATATATTTATTTTGGAGATGTGGTCTTATTCTGTTGCCCAGGCTGGAGTGCAGTGGTGCCATAATAGCTCACTGCTGCCTTGATTTCTTAGGCTCAAGCAATGCTCCTGCCTCTCTCTCAAGCAGCTAGGACTACAGGCTCAGGCCACCATGCTGCCCTGTTGCACCCCTAGTACCAGCTACTTAGGAGGCTGAGGTGGGAGAATCACCTGAGCCTGGTGTTTGAGGCTACAGTGAGCTAAGATTGTGCCACTGCACTCTAACCTGGGCATCAGAGCAAGATTCCATCTTGGAAAAAAAAAAATTGGCCAGGCGCAGTGGCTCATGCCTGTAATCCCAGCACTTTGGGAGGCCGAAGCAGACAGATCAGAAGGTCAGGAGATCGAGACCATCCTGGCTAACACGGTGAAACCCCATCTCTACCAAAAATACAAAACAATTAGCCAGACATGGTGGCAGGGGCCTATAGTCCCAGCTACTTAGGAGGCTGAGGCAGGAGAATGGCGTGAACCCGGAAGGCAGAGTTTACAGTGAGCTGAGATTGGGCCACTGCACTCCAGCCTGGGCAACAGAGCGAGACTCTGTCTCAAAAAAAAAAAAAAAAAAAAAGCAAAAAATTAGCCAGGTGTGGTGGTGCACACTTGTAATCCCAGCTACTTTGAGAAGCTGATGCAGGAGAATCGCTTGAACACAGGAGGTGGAGGTTGCAGTGAGCTGAGGTCACACCACTGTACTCCAGCCTGGGCCACAGTCTCTAAATAAATAAATAAATATTAGCTGGGCATAGTAGCACATGTCTGTCTGTAGTCCCAGCTACTTGGGAGACTGAGGCAGGAGACTCACAAGCCCAGGAGTTCAAGGTTGCAGTGAGCTATGATCATGCCACTGCATTCTAGCCTGGGTGACAGAGTGAGACCCTGTCTCTTAAAAAAAAAAAAAAAAAAAGGATCCGGCCATGCTTGGGAGCACATACCTGTAATCCCAGCACTTTGGGAGCCCAAAGTGGGAGTATCACTGGAGCCCAGAAGTCTGAGACCAGCCTGGGCAACATAGTGAGACCTCATCTCTACAAAAAACAGAAAACAAATTAGCTGGGCGTGGTGGCACACACCTATCATCCCAACTACTTGAGAGGCTGAGCTGGGAGGATTTGAGCCCATCACTTGAGCCCAGGAGATGGAGGCTGCAGTAAGCTGTGTTCATTCCACTGCACTCCAGCCTGGGTGACACAGTGAGACCCTGTCTCAAAAAAAAAGGAAAGAATCTTAGGTATGATAACAGGAATAAAATGAAACCATATGGGAGTAATTAAATAAAGTATGATATAATCAAAGGAATTAATATTAAAGTTCCTTTTTAAAATCTTGTTTTCTAAGACTTAATAGAGGAAAAATGCTCTTATAATGATATGTAAGAAAAGGAGGCTATAGAATTATATTTATACTGATTATAACCATGTAAAAACATTATATTTGTATATTGAAAATGGACTACCTACCTCTACCACCATTTCCCAAGCCTCATACTTCAAGCACAAAGAACAATAAGTAGATTTTTATATAAGAAAAAAAGATTGGGATAGTGGTTTCCAAAATGGGTTGAGACAAAATCAGAAAAGTCAGGGCAATATAACAAGCTTTTCATAAAGTTAAACAAATTTAAAGAACTATCCTTTATCTCTCTGTTGGTGGTGGGGGGAGCGGGGGGATGAAATATGCCGTTTCTTTATAAAATTAAAAATTGGCAACCCTTTATCTTCCAATTTTTATTTTATTAGTGTATAAAATCTGCATCTAAGAACCACAGGACCAGGAAATAAGCCTGAAGGTTAACTTTGGCAGCCTTCAGTTGATGGGACTATTATTACATTTTCTTCTTTCATTGTTCTCTTTCTTCTTTTTCCTTCCTAATTTCCTGAACTTTTAAGTAAGAAATGGGTACTACCACTACTATTTTTATTAATGTTTTAACTTGATTTGGCTTCTGATTGCTTTTAGAAGATCTTACGTGTTTTTAGCAACATATGGCATAGACATGGTTCAAAAAATAAAGAAGCATTAATGATGAAATGCAATAATCATTTGCTCTAGCCTGCCATATCCGTCCTAGTATTCTGCCAGAGTATCTCTGTTTTTGGAAATATCTCTACATACTTTCTTCTTTTTACTTAATTCATTTAAACCTTGTTAACTTCCTGTGATGAGAGATAAGGCTCACATAAACAGACTTCACCTAGTTACTCTGTACCTTCTGCTCAGCTGTCTTTCTGAACCTTTTCTTCATTCTTTTGAGTTGAAGTAACTCATCCTGGATCCCAGGTTTTCCTCTTTCTTTTTTGTGTTGGAGTATGTAGTCAAGTAACTTCCTAAGAAAGCATGTGAGAGATCAACTTACTGAGTTCTTACAAAATGTCTTTATGTTTAAAACCTCACACTTGATTAATAATTTGGCTTAGTACAAAATTTTGAATTGACAGCCATATCATCTTAGAAGAGTGCTGTCCAATACAACTTTCTGTAATGATGGAAACGTTTTATGTCTGCATTGTTCAGTATAGTTGTTGCTAGCTAATGTAGCTAGTGAGCACTTGAAATAGGATAGTACAACTAAAGGGCTGAACTTTTTACTTTATTTCATTTTAATTAATTTAAATGTACATAGCCACAGTGCATCACTAGACAGCACAGCTTTAGAACATTTAAGGCATTGCTTTACTCTCTTCTCCCATGTATTGCTACTGATGAGAAGTCTGATGCTCTGATGCTTGTGTGAATTTACTCTATTATAGCAGACCTGATTTTTTCTCTTTGGAAGATTTTGCCTTCTGATTCTTTATGTTCTGAAATTTCAGAGTTCGTTTGCCTTTTGATCATTTTTCATTCAATGTGTTATACACTTGAAGAGCCCTTTCAGTATGAAGGTTTATGTCTTTTTATGTGTAGAAAATTCTTTTATTATGTGTAGAAAATTCTTTTATTATCTATTTTGACCTCATCATTTTTTCTAGCCTCTTTTTGGAATTTCTACTAGTTGTATGTTGAACCAATTTAACCTCTTTTCTTTGGCATGTCATTTTTCACCATTTTCTTTGTCTTGTTCTATTTTCCTGGAGATTTCAACTCTTCTGTTGAATTTCCCCCCCCCCCCCCCCCCCCCGCAGGAGCTTTTTTCACTGCATCTTATTCTGGTTTTATTCATAAAATATCTTTTTGAGTACCTTTGAGGATTCAAGTTCTCTTTTGGTCCCTAACTTATGTTTTCTCTGGGACTAATTTTTTGGGTTTATCTTGGTCTTTTTTTTTTTTTAATGCTGCAGAGTTTCTTCAATGTGCAGTGATTGTTGGTTATCTGTACATATTCAAGAATGGGGCATTTTAAAAGCTGGTTGGGGCCATGTGCAGTGACTCACGCCTGTAATCCCAGCACTTTGGGAGGCCAAGGCAAGCAGATCGCTTGAAGTCAGGAGTTTGAGACCAGCCTAGCCAACATAGTGAAACCCCGTCTCTACTAAAAATGCAAAAATTAGCCGCGCATGGTGGCACACATCTGTAATCCCAGCAACTAGGGAGGCTGAGGCAGGAGAATTGCTTGAACCTGGGAGGCAGACTGCAGTGAGCCAAGATCAGGCCACTGCGCTCCAGCATGGGTGACAGAGCGAGACTCCATCTCAAAAAGAATAAAAAGCTGGTTGGAAGCGCGAGATCCTTACAGAGACTTTGTAAATGGTTAGGTTTAGTTTAGCATGAGCAGCAAGGCCGCTGTCTGTTATCCTAGGCACTCAAGGCTTAAGAGTCCTGAGCCTCTCCAGAATTCTGCAGGGTAAAATCAGTTCGCTGAGGCCGCCTCCATTGTTCTTTATGCGAGACCTTCCTGCACCTTGCTTCTTTAATCATTCCTACTCAGTTCACTTGCAATCTGCCAAAAATTCGCAGAAATCCATCATGTGCTATTACTCTCCATTCTTCATCCCCTCCCCCCTTTTTTTCATTATGTTGAAATGACTTTTTTTTTTTTTTTTTTGAGTCTCACTCTGTCACCCAGGCTGGAGTGCAATGGCCCAATCTCAGCTCACTGCAGCCTCTACCTTCCAGGCTCAAGTGATTCTCATGCCTCAGCCTCCTGAGTAGATAGGATTACAGACGCATACAACTGGCACAGCTAATTTTTGTATTTTTAGTAGAGACAGGGTTTCACCATGTTGGCCAAGCTGGTGTTGAACTCCTGGCCTCAAGTGATCCACCCACCTCAGCCTCCCAAAGTGCTGAGATTGCAGGCATCAGCCACTGTGCACTTTATAAAATTCCCTTAGTATCATTTTGAATGGGTTCAGGGAGATAATCTCTTTTAAATTCTCTTCTATTGGGAACCAGAAATCTTTGTACTATAAGAAGATAAATTAATCCCACTGTTTAAAGAAAAAAAAAAAAACACAAATATGTCTCTTTCTTTTACACAGGAAATCTTACCTGTATTCCTTAATGCCAATAGAAACTGGAATTCTCCAGTTGCTAGCTTCATAATGGAATCACAAAGATTGGAATTAATAAGACTAATGGACACCCAAGAGGAAGATGTGGTCCTACTAACTGCTGGAGAGCACAATAAAGCAGTAAGAAAAATTACTTCCAACCATCAGTGCTGTTGATGCTGAACAATGCCTTACTCTCCTATGTATATAGTATATGTTTGAACTATAGACTGTTAATTCATAAAATGAAGCCGCTCTGCATAAATCTTTTTTTTTTTTTTTTTTTAAGACACAGAGGTTTGCTCTGTTGTCCAGGCTGGAGTGCAGTGGTGGGATCTTGGCTTACCGCAACCTCCATCTCCCGGGTTCTAGAGATTCTCCTGCTTCAGCCTCCTGAGTAGCTGGGATTACAGGCGCACACTGCCACACCTAATTTTTTGTATTTTGGTAGAGACGGGGTTTCACTGTGTTGCCCAGACTGGTCTCGAACTCCTCAGCTTAGGCAATCCACCCGCCTTAGCCTCCCAAAGTGCTAGGATTACAGGCGTGAGCCACCGCGCCCAGCCTGCATAAATCTTATAGTACTTTATAATGCGCTGTATAAAAACTAAGGGTTGCCTGGGCATGGTGGCTCACACCTATGATCCCAGCACTTTGGGAGACCGAGGTGGGCTGATCACCTGAAGTCAGGAGGTCGAGACCAGCCTGGTCAACGTGGTGAAACCTCATCTCTACTAAAAATACAAAAATTAGCCAGGCATGGTGGTGGGCTAATTTTTGTATTTTGTAGTCCCAGCTACTCGGGAGACTGAGGCAGGAGAATGACCTGAACCTGGGAGGCGGAGGTTGCAGTGAGTCGAGATCGTGCCACTGCATTCCAGCCTGGCCGACAGAGCCAGACTCTGTCTCAAAAAAAAAAAAAAACTAAGGATTTTTTTCATTAGCTGCCAGCCTCCATTGGCATTACTTTATTAAATAGATTAGACCTGACTCTAATTAGAAAAGCCACTTAGATTAAGGGGTAGTGAAATTAGTCATATAATCATGAAAAAATATTTTCAGAGTCAAGATTTCACAAATGAAGAAAATTAGGAGTCTCAAACTTTTGTACATAATACATTCCTAAATTGTGGAAGGACAGATCAGACCACTGGAGAGCTGGTGGGCTGGCAGACACCCCGGACCAACTTGGTCAAAGTGGGCCCCTTTTTCCTCAAGAACAGCAGCTGTAGGTGGTGAGTGCTATCATGCACTGGCTGAGTCATGAGTCTTCAGGGGATATGGAAGACTGAATTAGCTTTAGGAATCTTTGTAAAATATAGAAAAGTATAGCACAAAGTCAAACGTGAATATTAAAAAAGTACTGTAAAGATCAAGCATGATATAAATTTATTTTTTCACTTTAGTATATAGTTTTTTCCAAATGATAGTGTGTCTAACTAGTACTTCATCAAGTTCTTTCTTCTAATCTATATTTTCATTTATCATTGTTTCTTGCAAAGAAAAAGTTTCAGAGTTCATCTTCAAAGCTAAATGTAATCCCCGTCTCCCCTTCCCCTACAATAGTAAAATGAAGAAAGCTATTTATTTCCAAATTTTATTATGAATGCATTTCTTAAAAAAGAACATGAGATTTTGTTCTAAACTGATTTGATTATTAAACATTCTCTTGGTATGAACTAAACAAGCTGGTGTTTCATTCTCAGGAAGTTATAGGTCTGATTCCTACAAGGCTCTCCTTGAAAGAGAGCTAGAAACCAGACTTTTGAGGAATAACATTAACGTTCTGAAAATGTCACAATGAGGGTCCCTTATGTAGACATAAATGTAAGATAGAATGGGCTGCAAGATAACACCCTATCATGTCTCTAGGCATATGTCACTGTTCTAACCAGCTGTCCTTTCTCAGGGAAGTCCTGCACCGCATAGGTAGCACTTATTAAGCACTTAGTATTTGCCAAGCCCTGTTCTAAGCACTTCGTATATATTAACTCATTTAATCCTCATGCCAACCCTATGAAAGAAGTTCTGATACTGTTGCTATTTTAAAAATAAGAAAAGTGAAGCACAGAGCTTAAAATTTTGCTTACAGTCACATAGCTAGGAAGTGGAGGAGCCGGATTTCTAACCCATGAATACAGTGGCACAATCTAGGCTCACTGCAACCTCCGCCTCCTCCCAGGTTCAAGCGATTTTCCTGCCTCAGCCTCCCGAGTAGCTGGCATTACAGGTGCACGCCACCACGCCTGGCTAATTTTTGTATTTTTAGTAGAGACGGGGTTTCACCATGTTGATCAGGCTGATCTCGAACTCCTGACCTTGTGATCCGCCCACTTCGGCCTCCCAAAGTGCTGGGACTACAGGTGTCAGCCACTGCACCCAGCCACACTCTTAAATGGACCTCTAATCCGCATTACCTGTAGTGATAGCCAGCCTTCACTGAACATTAACAGTGTGCCAGACACTTACCAACTCCTTCAAGAGAAGTGAGGAATAATCAGAACGACTACCACTCACATACTTTGTCAGGTCCTGCACCTTATGTACATTATCTCACTTAAGCTTCACAGCAGTCATTTGGAGTTGATATTTTTATCCCCATTTTACAATGAAAAAGGGTACAGAGAAGTTCGTAATCAGCCACACTGAGATTCAGACCCAGGTCTATGAAGTGCTGTTCCCTGTGCTCTTAATCACCGAGTTATTCGGTACTCACCCAATTAGTTGCGTCTGATGATTGTTCTCAACCTTGTTGCAATCAGACTCATCCTCAGATCATTGTGTCCTGAGAGGCAAAGGGCATCCTGTTAATTGGCTAATCCTTTCCTAGAGAATGGCCTGGCTTCAGAATCCAGGCTGTGTCTTTTCCTGCCTGCTCTGTAAAGAAGTTAACTCAATGTTTATGTCTTCTGTTTGCAGTGCTCTTTGTTGGGAAAATTACGACTGGAATGTGCTGACCTTCTAGAAACAAGAGGAATGGTGCTCCGTGACCCCACTCTGTTCTCTTTTCTTTGGGTGGTAGATTTCCCACTCTTCCTCCCCAAGGAGGAAAATCCCAGAGAGCTGGAATCAGCCCACCACCCATTTACTGCTCCCCACCCCAGTGACATACACCTCCTGTACACTGAGCCCAAAAAGGTATATCTATACTTCCAAATTAAAAGGAAATGTGTATATAAAGGCAAAGATCTTCAGTCTTCAAGGTCTGATGAAAGATAGGACCTAGTTTTGGAAGCCCCAGAAGAAATTGTGGAGTTGAGTTAGTAGTTAATACATTGTCTTTAAGAATCTACAGGGTCTTTAACCTGTACAACAAAAAACCAGACATTTTCTCTAACATAAAGTCTCTGTGAATCTTCTAGGCCCGTAGCCAACACTATGACTTGGTTTTAAATGGCAATGAAATAGGAGGTGGTTCGATTCGAATTCACAATGCAGAGCTACAGCGTTATATCCTGGCAACTTTACTAAAGGTAACAAACATCATCTGCTGTCCTGGGCTTCTTTTTTTACCAGAATATTTTTCAGTTTTGAGTTGTTGTTGTTGTTTGCTTGTTTGTTTTTGTTTTTGAGACATTCTGTCACCCAGGCAGGTGTCCACTGGTGCATTCATAGCTCACTGCAATCTCAATCTCCTGCGCTTAAGCCATCCTCCCACCTCAGCCTCCCAAGTAGCTGTGACTACAGGCACATGCCACCATGCCTGGCTGATTTTTTAAATTTTTTGAAGAGGTAAGTTTTCCCTATGTTGCTCACACTGCTCTCAAACTTCTGCCCTCAAGCAGTCCTCCTAGCTCGGCCTCCCAAAGTGCTGGGATTATAGGCATGAACCACTGCATCTGACTTAAATCGGCCTATTTTATTAAACATTTGTTATGAATGGAGGATTCACAAGATACAAAAAGCATCAGCTCTCTCTACCGTAAATGTAGGACTTGGAAAAGTAAATAATATTAAAAGTAAGTAATAATATTAAATGCTTAAATAGTATCTGGCACATAGCACTATTAAACAGCACTATTTAAGTACTAATTAATAGTGCATATTAAATACCCTTATTATAATAGAACACATAAATATCCTTCTTCTGCCCACTCTAAAGATGAGATTTACTGAGGCAACTTACTTAACTTGCCAAAGCGACAGTACAAAAGTAAGCAGAGTCAGGATTTGAATCCAGGCGGGGTGGCTCTTAAGCCCATGCTCCTAACCACTACCCTGCTTTAAAAAAACCATGCAGCTTAAAAAAAATAAAAATCAAATCAAATGAAAACCATGCAGTCTGAAGTAACTAAAAATGTTGATAATGTTAGAGAAAGAGACGTTTGAAAAGATTTTATATCACTTAATTAGATACTACTTTAGCTATATTTAAGGCAGGGATATATTTTAGTGATAATGGAGTAATCCGGATTTTTAAAAGAAAAAGAAGAGTCTGTACAGGGGAAGACCTAAGAATTTGAAGTTTGTTGGTGATGCTGTAGAAGACTTGGGTAGGTTTCAGAAAGGGAAAGGTCTGAGAGAGTCTGGTCCTGAAAGATCATTTTGTGGGATTAACTGACAAGTGTGAGGTAGGATAGAACTTCACATGTAAGAGCAGGATTGGGGAACTCAGACCATGAGATGACTCCTTTAGCTTTAAGCCTTCAGTGTCCTTAAAGTTGATGTGCATTGTGAAATCTGTTACTTTTTTTTTTTTTTTTTTTGAGACAGAGTCTTGCTCTGTCGCCCAGGCTGGAGTGCAGTGGCGCAATCTTGGCTCACTGCAACCTCCGCCTCCTGGGTTCAAGCGATTCTTCTGCTTCAGCCTCCTGAGTAGCTGAGATTACAGGTGCACACTACCGTGCCCGGCTATTTTGTATTTTTAGTAGAGACGGGGTTTCACTATGTTGGCCAGGCTGGTCTCGAACTCCTGACCTCAAGAGATCCACCCGCCTTGGCCTCCCAAAGTGCTGGGATTACAGGTGTGAGCCACCTCACCCAGCCGAAATCTGTTAACTTTTCTCCTGCCAAGTCAAAGCCTCCAATCACCCGTTGGGTTTTGTGTGTTTGTTTGTTTTTAAAAAGATGGAGTCTTACTCTGTCACCCAGGCTAGAGTGCAATGGCATGATCATAACTCAGTGCAGCCTCAAACTCCTGGGATCAAGCGTTCCTCCTGCCCAGCCCAGCTTCCAGTCAGCAGTTTTCAGCCTATCTTTTTCATTCCTCTCATTGTCAAACTTTTCAAGAGTCAGTAAGATTGCTTTTTTTTTTTGAGACGGTCTCACTTTGTCACCCAGACTGGAGTGCAGTGGCATGATCTTGATTCACTGCAACCTCCGCCTCCCAGGTTCAAGTGATTCTCCTGCCTTAGCCTCCCGAGTGGCTGGGACTACAAGCACACACCATCATGCCCAGCTTTTTTTTTTTTTTTTTTTTTGGTATTTTTAGTAGAGACAGGGTTTTGCATGTTGGCCAGGCTAGTCTTGAACCCCCAATCTCAGGTGATCTGCCTGTATCGGCCTCCCAAAGTGCTGAGATTGCAGGTGTGAGCCACTGCACCTGGCCTAGAATACATTACTTCTGTTGCTTCCCTAAACAGTGGTTCTCAACCCTGCTGCGCCTTACAATCAAATCACCTGGAAAGCATTAAAAAAAACCACTGGTGCCTTGGCTACACATCAGACCAACTGAATAAAAAAGTTCTAAGCATGAGGCTTTGGCCTCTGTTTGTTTGAAGCTTCCCACTTGATCCTGATTTCTAGCCTGGTTGGAGAACCATTTCCAAACACACTTTCAACATTTCCACACATACTGCCCCACAAAAGTTACTCACAAAATCACCAAATCCAGTGTCCTGTTCTTGGCCCTTAAGCTCTCCTTCCTCCCAGCAGCATTTCACAATGTTGCCCACTTAGTAATGCTCTCTTCCCTTGGTCTCTGTGACAGGAGAGTTTCCTGCTTTTCATCTCCACGTCCTCGTTTGGTCTCACTCTGTTCGCATTGTGAATACAGTAAAAGCTGCATTTACTGAACACCAGGCATTTTTGTACATGTTATAATCATCTATGACTTGTCTTTTTCCCTTGCTAACCTGTAAATCACTTAAGGTAATTTTTTTCTTTACACTTTTCCAGTAAGTTTTTATTACTGGTTAAGTCAGGTTTAGGTGTTTTAAAACTCAACTTTGTTTCCCCTTTATCATCTAAGCCTGGATGGTGGCACTTAGTGGACCTTCAAAATATATTTACACTGAATTATCTTCTGACTTTCAGGAGGATGTGAAAATGCTCTCCCATCTGCTCCAGGCTTTAGATTACGGGGCACCCCCTCATGGAGGAATTGCCTTAGGTAAACAACTTTTCCTCTTATAAGCTAAACTGAATTCCATTGCACTGTCTCAAATTCAGGTTCTCAGTTTGTGTTGGTAGAGGTGGAGGGATGAGTCCAAGAGTTCTATGAGAATGTAAGTTTCTGTTGAAATTTCAGTAATATATTTTTAAAATATATCTTAACAGTTATAAAGATATAATTTAAGTGATAATTTGCATTTGAAAGATCATTAATAGCTTAAAACTGCAGATCTTAAGTCAATATTGTTCAAATCCCATGGCCTCACAGACGCACTCATTCGAGTCTGGAAAGCACTGCTCCATAATGTTCAGCTTGTATGAAAACAGGAATATGCCAGTGTCCTTCTGATTGCCACGGTTACTCACTTTGCTTGTTTTGTCAAAGCAAGGAAGAGTAAGAAATTCTAGAAAGCTCACCTAGATTGTAGGCCCCAACAATAGGGACTTCCTTCTGTGTTTATGGAGTTCCCTGCCAAGCACCAAATATATTGTTGAATCTGTTTTAGGGCCCTTAGTTAGGAACCTTTAGGGCCTTTGCTAGGAACACTAATTGCTGTGACAATCCAAGTAGCATGTGAACATTAGTCCTGAATACTTTTCCAGAATGAGATAGAAAAGAACCTCTCAAACAAACAAAAGGTCTCTAAAAAGGTAGGGAACTATGGTTGACTACAGTTTGTTAAATATTCTTATTTAAAAGTTCTCTACAACTTTTACAGAAAACTAAGTTATTTCCAACATTAGATTACATTTCTCATCTGTTATCTTTGTATTTTACTTACAGGGTTAGACAGACTGATATGCCTTGTCACTGGATCTCCAAGCATCAGAGATGTCATAGCCTTCCCAAAGTCCTTTCGGGGACATGACCTCATGAGTAATGCCCCAGATTCTATCCCTTCTGAGGAACTGAAGCCCTATCATATCCGAGTCTCCTGGCCAACAGACTCCAAAGCAGAAAGAGCTCATTGAGTCATGCATACCATCCAAAAAGTTGAGCTTTTAGGTTTTGTATACCACGCAGGAAGTTGAGCTTTTAGGTTTTGTCCTCTTTGCTTCCCCAAGGCTAAAATCAGATCTAGAGTTCTGCCACAGGTCTGACAATCAAGTCTTTAGATGGAAGGAATCCAGGCAACATTCTTCGCCACAATGAAGAAACAGAAGATACCCAATTTTGACTCGATCTCATGCATCATTCGGATTTTTTTTTGGTTAGGACTTTTTTTTGAAGTTGCTTTTTACTTAGGTGTGAAAGATGGTTCTTTGTTGGAATAATATAGTGGTTTAGTGTTTTCAAATCATGTTTTTCATACCCAGATAGTAGATTATTCACTTACGACAGAGGTAATCAGATCATGTGTGAAATGTGGGAAAATGCTTGCCCCTGTAAACTAGTGAGTTGATAGTTTGCTTCATAATCCTCATCAAGAGAATCATATAAATTAAGCTTTATAATGACATTTCAACCATCAACATAATGTAATAAGTAGCATATTTTATAATAATGCAGAAAACATCACTGAAATGAGAGTCACAAATTTTTTTTCAGCCTGAGCAAGTTACATAAACCTCTCTTAGCCTCTCTTCCTGCTAATGTGTAAAATACATACTTGCCCTGGCTACCTCACAGGGCTTTTATTGCTGGAATCAGAAGAGATAACATATATGGAAGATAAGTGAATAAAAGTACTCTGAAAAACTATAAAGCATTCCAGAAATGTGAGATGATCTTATCCATCCATAAATAGGTAGATATATCTCTATATATTTAGTTTCAGATTAAACAAAACTGACATCAATAGTAAAAGTCATTTTACTTACCAATTTTCTGTTTACATTTTTAGTTTTAAAGATATTATTGGCCGGGAGTGGTGGCTCACACCTGTAATCCCAGCACTTTGGGAGACCGAGGTGGGTGGATCACTTGAGGTCAGGAGTTCAACACCAGCCTGGCCAACATAGTGAAACCCTGTCTCTACTAAAAACACAAAAATTAGTGGGGCATGGTGGCGCATGCCTGTAATCCCAGCTACTCGGGAGGCTGAGGCGTGAGGTTTGTTTGAACCTGGGAGATGGAGGTTGCAATGAGCCAAGATGGTGCCATTGCACTCCAGCCTGGGTGACAGAGCAAGACTCCATCTCAAAAAAAAAGATAACAAAGATATTATTAATCACTGAACACTATTTTCTCTCAATTATAAGTAATTGAAAATTCTAATCCACCTTAGATTAACCTCAAATGTGCAAAAAAGTGAACACCAAAACTCAGTGATTTTAAGTTCTAATCATACACGTAAAAGTTTTAATAATAATTATAAAATGAGGCTGAGTGCAGTGGCTCATGCCTGTAATCCCAGCACTTTGGGAGACTGAGGCGCATGGATCACAAGGTCAAGAGATTGAGACTATCCTGGCCAACATGGTGAAACCCATCTCTACTAAAAATACAAAAATTAGCCAGGCATGGTGGCGCATGCCTGTAGTCCCAGCAACTCAGGAGGCTGAGGCAGGAGACTCATTTGAACCCAGGAGGCAGAGGTTGCAGTGAGCCAAGGTCACGCCACTGCACTCCAGGCTGGCGACAGAATAAGATTCCATTTCAAAAAAATATATAAAATGAGAACAAGGTCTTGATCAGTGATTTTGAAATTGTTCTCTTCTACTCAGTCTTCACTTCTGCCTAGAAATTCTTTTAATTTATAACTTTTTTCTTTTTTTTTGAGACGGAGTCTCACTCTGTTGCCCAGGTTAGAGTGCAGTGGCGCCATCTTGGCTCACTGCAACCTCCGCCTCCCGGGTTCAAGTGATTCTTCTGCCTCAGCCTATTTAATTAGTTAATTATTGATTTAATGATTTTTAAAAGTTTAATTCATTTTAAAATAACCCATTACATGTTAACACAAATAGCAAGTTTTTATTTTATTTTGAGACAGAGTCTCACTCTGTTCCCCAGGCTGGAGTGCGGTGTTGCGATCTCGGCTCACTTCAACCTCCACCTCCCAGGTTCAGGCAGTTTTCCTGCCTCAGCCTCCTGAGTAGTTGGGACCACAGGTGGCCACCACCACGCCTGGCTAATTTTTGTATTTTTAGTAGAGATGGGGTTTTGCCATGTTGGCCAGGCTGGTCTCAAGCTCCTGGCCTCAGGTGATCTGCCTGCCTCAGCCTCCCAAAGTGCTAGGATTACAAAGGCGTGAGCCACCATACTCAGCCATGTTTTTGTTTTAAAAGTAAGTATTTTCAAAAAAAAAAAAAAAAAAATAGAAGAGTAACGTTGTTTTGTATTTCTGCAAATATTTTTTTTCTGGCTTAATAGAAGACACTAGATTCTGATATCTGCTTCTGTATCCCATCTGTTATATGCTGTTTTGGTTGAAGTATATGAAGAAAATCTCGCCCCACTCAAATATAAAGTTGGAAAAGGGAGGAGTATTTTAATAGCTTTCTCTGATAATTATGGATATTCTCTTTGATACCACACCAAAATATGACAAGTAGTAGAGTTCCTTAAAGGTTAGTTGCAATGTGGATTCTGAAATCATACTGATGAGCTTTTCTAAAGCCCATTGGTGTACCTTATATTTAAATATAATTTTTACCTATGTGTGATGATATTTGTAACACCAGTCCAGTCATTGATCATTTGGAAAATAATTGGTTCACTGAGTTATGCAAATCTTCCAAATGTTGACACATTTGGATATACAATGTCTAAAATAAAATACCATTAATTAATATTATCATCAATCTCATTACAAAAATCTTTTAAGTCTGAGGAAGCTATAAGGGCACAGAGGTGTATACAAGCCTTCCAAAATTTTAAGTTTCATTTGGAAGCTTGAGTTTTATCATTGGCAACAAATACCATCAGTTTTTTCCAAGCTTACTTGTTCTTTTTTGAGCAAGTCTCTGCCAAAATTACCCCTAAAATATGAGTAATTTGTCAGATTTTTTTCAACTAAAAATGTTCTGTGAAAAAAGCAGCTGGTTCAGCTTGTATCTCAAACAATTGTAACTACTTTTTCTAGGGGAAAAAATATCTAGAAATCCATACTTTGTGGCAGACGTGCTTCATGCATACTTCCCATTTTGTCACACAGCATATCAAAATAACGTGTACTCAAGGTCTACTAACAACTAAAATTCCAAAACTACTAAACAACTGCTGAATAAGGTAATCCAATTCTTAAATATTTTATTTGAGACATCTCACCCTGTCACTCAGGCTGGAGTCCAGTGGTGTGAACACAGCTCACTGCAGCCTCAACCTCCTGGGCTCAAGCAATCGTCTCACCTCAGTCTCATGAGTGGCTGGGACTACAGGCATGCACCATCATGCCCGGCTCACTTTTTTTTTTTTTTTTTTTTTTTTTAATTGTAGAGACAGAGTTTCATTATGTTGCCCAGGCCGGTCTTGAACTCCTGGACTCAAGCAATCCCCCCCGCCTTGGTTTCCCAAAGCGCTGGGATTACAGGCGTGAGCCACTACATACAACTTAAATCCTTTAATATGCCTGTCAAAGTTTTCTGATTCAGAAAATCACACTTATATATAAAAGGGAGAACAAGAGTCTGGAAGTGGTGGCTCACGCCTGTAATCCCAGCACTTTGGGAGGCTAGGTGGGCAGATCACAAGGTCAGGAGTTTGAGACCAGCCTGGCCAACATGGTGAAACCCCCTCTCTACTAAAAATACAAAAATAACCAGGCATGGTGGCGCACGCCTGTAATCCCCAGCTACTCGGGAGGCTGAGACAGGAGAATCGCTTGAACCTGGGTGGCGGAGGTTGCAGTGAGCCAAGATTGTGCCACTACATTTCAGCCTGGGCAACAAGAGCAAAACTCCATCTCAAAAAAAAAAAAAGAGGGAACAAAAATAGAACTTGGCTGGACGCAATGGCTCATACCTGTAACCCCAGCACTTTGGGATGGTGGGGTGGTTGGATCACTTGAGGCCAGGAGTTCAAGACGAGCCTGGCTGACGTGGTGAAACCCCATCTCTACTAAAAATACAAAAAAAAAAAAAAGCTAGGTGTGGTGGCACATACCTGTCATCCCAGCTACTCAGGTAGCTGAGGCACGAGAATCACTTGAGCCTAGGAGGCCCAGGCTGGAGTGAGGTGGCACGATCTTGGTTCACTGCAACCTCCACCTCCAGGGTTCAGAGTAGCTGGGACTACAGGCCCACACCACCACACCCGGCTAATTTTCATTTTTTTCCAGTAGAGACTGGGTTTTGCCATGTTGGCCAGGCTAGTATCGAAGCCTGAGCCATCACACCTGGTGAAAAGATACTTTGAAATGTAACATCGTTTTTCACTTCTAAATCAAGGTATTTTACCAATTTCAGTCTTTGGTACCTCCCCAAAAACTGATCTACCACATTGCAGTTTCATTCATTTTTTTCAACATTAAGGAATAAACTTGAAGCTCTTACATTCTTGTGGGGGAAATAAGAAAAAAACACAGATAATGGTGGTCGCATGAAGAGTAAAGGGTAACCATTTGTGGTAGGTGGTGCTAGTTTTTTGTTTTGTTTTGTTTTTTTTTGAGACAGTCTTGCTCTGTCACCTAGGCTGGAGCAGTGGCATGATCTCAGCTCACCGCAACCTCCACCTCCCAGGTTCAAGCGATTCTCCTGCCTCAGCCTCCCGAGTAGCTGGGATCACAGGTGCACACCACCACACCTGGCTAATTTTTGTATTTTTAGTAGAGATGGGGCTTTCACCATGTTGGTCAGGCTGGTCTCAAACTCCTGACCATGTGATCCACCCGCCTCGGCCTCCCAAAGTGCTGGGATTATAGGCATAAGCCACCACGCCCAGCCTTTTTCTTTTCTTTTTTGAGACGGAGTCTCACCCTGTCACCCAGGCTGGAGTGCAGTGACACGATCTCAGGTCACTGCAACCTCAGCCTCCGGAGTAGCTGGGATTACAGGAGGCCACCACTACACCCGGCTAGATTTTTGTAATTTTTTTTAGTAGAGATGGGGTTTCACCATGTTGGCCAGGTTGGTCCTGAAATCCTGACCTCAGGTGATCCGCTCACCTCAGCACCCAGCCAGGTGTTAGTTTTTTTACAACCTGTGTGAAACATTTGGGTGGGCCCCAGGAAATGAAAGAATATTTGGGGAAGGGGGAGGCCTTTTTTCTTAGACAAAATTTACATGTATTCCCCATCTACAAAAATTATATGCATTTAGTGCATAAGCTGACATTTCAATGAGATTGTGAAATGACCACAATGGGGAGAGTCCTGAAGAAAATATCAAGTATAAAAAGCCAGAAGAGGCCAGGCACACTGGCTCAGGCCTGCAATCCCAGCACTTTGGGAGGACGGGGTTTCGTCTCTACTAAAAATACCAAAATGAGCCTGTTGCAATGGCAGAGGCTGAGGAGAATCGCTTGAACCCAAGGACGTGGAGGTTGCAGTGAGCAGTGGTTGAGATCACGCCATTGCACTCCAGCCTGGACAACAGGGATTCAGTCTCAAAAAAAAGGAATTCAGAGGGTAAGTGGAAACAAGTTTTATTATCATTAATGGGACTAAAGCGCTTTAGTCCAGAAACTCAGATTTGTAAAACCATTACTGGTAACATCATTATAACCACAGCTGTACTGACACTCAAAAATCCACCCACCTTGGAATTTTGGCCCCTTGGTCCTACATTTCCCTGAGGCAGATTGCTTTAAACACCAGTTGTGCCCCTTATACCCACTTTTGGCATCCCTAAACACTTGCTTGCCAAAAACCTATCACCATGGCTATGGATTGTAGATTTTCCCAATTCCATTAATTCCTATCACTAGTTGGGCATTTCTATAGCTTATTTTCCCAGCCTCAGACTTACCATGACTTTCTCAAAAGTAGCTCCATCAATACTTTAAGCTGAAAACCAATTAGCACAGAGGCCTATGAAACCTGACAATTTGCTCATATGGGGAATTAGGAAATACTGCACTTTAACGCGTAAGACACCTTGTAAAACACCCATATGAAGGGTTGGCCTGCCCCTCCACACCCCTGGGCATTTCTCATCAGGTGGAACAAGAGACTTGAGAAGAGAGGCACAGAGACAAAGTATAAAGAAAAGTGGGCCTAGGGGACCAGCGCTCAGCATATGGAGGACCCGCGGGGATCCCTCAGTATTTATTGATCATTATCTTTACCATCTCAGAGAGCGGGAAGTGGCAGGACAATAGGGTCATAGTAGAGAGATCAGCAAGACGTATGAATAAAGATCTGTGTCATGAGTAAGGAAAAGTGCTGTGCTTTGATGTGCATATATACAAACATCTCCATAAACATTTTCAGTGCATAAAGAGCAGCATTGCTGCTAGCACGTCCCACCTCCAGGTGGTTTACAACATACGATTGGGTTTTACATTCCATTGCCCAGGGACGGGCAGGAGACAGAGGCCTGCCTTCCTTTCACTAATCCTCCTCAGCACAGGCACAGACCTTTTATGGGTGTCGGGCTGGGGGATGATCAGGTCTTTCCCTTCCTAATGAGGCCGTATTTCAGACTGTATTTCAGACTATCACATGGGGAGAAACCTTGGACAATACCTAGCTTGCCTAGGCAGAGGTCCCTGCGGCCTTCTGCAGTGTTTGTGTCCCTGGGTACTTGAGATTAGAGTATGGTGATGACTGTAGCAAGCATACTGCCTTCAGGCACTTGTTTCACAAAGCACATCCTGCACAGCCCCAAATCCATTAAACCTTGAGTTGACACAGCAAGTCTCCGCAAGGACAGGGTTGGGGGTACGGTTACAGATTAACAGCATGTCAAGGCAGAAGAATTTTTCTTAGAACAAAACAAAATGGAGTCTCTGTCCACTTCTTTCTACATAGACACAGTAACAGTCTGATCTCTTTTCCCCACACCCATAAATTTTTTACTGGCTGCAGTGTTAAATGCCATGGAGTATTATAATGAATGTGATTTATGCTTACAACGAATGAACAGATGAAAAGCACTGTGCTTTTTAAAGTAAATACTATACACTCCAAATGGATTGCAAAAATTTATTAAAATTGGAGACACTGTTTTAATCTTCTTGTGCCATGAGACTCCATCAGGCTGTCTACAAAGACCATTGGGAGGCTGAGGATCACTTAAGCCCAGAAGTCTGAGGCTGTAGTAAGCCTCAAAGGGCCACTGCACTCCAGCTTGGGTGAGGCAAGACCCTGTCTCAAAAAATAAGACAGACTTTTAGCCACATTTCCAGACTTCAATTAAAATGCTACATGGGAATGCAGAATATCAGATCTTTTATTGTCATCAGGTAATCAGTGAGAGAGTTCAAGCTGGACTGAGATCATCATGTATTCTGCAATTGTAATAGTTCCGATATTTCCAATCCTCACCTTTCAAGCGGTAAGCTACATGCTTGCTTGCTGTGGTCATTAAAAACCCTGAAAGCAAAGACAACATATTAATCATGGCAAAAAACAAACGTGTGATGCTTGTTAGTAGAGTAACCTCAGAATCAAAATGGAACGGTTTTATAGTGATATCATTATATTTCATTTGGCAGAATCATTACATCATTGGTTACGTTGAAAATTATCACATGTACCAAAAGCTGACTCACCTAGTTTAGGATAACAGGTCTGCCTGTTTGAAGATGAAAAATAATCCCATTTAAAATTTCTCTACTCAATTTCCTTTTCAGTCACATTTCAACTTTCAAACAGCTAATCACTCCCATCTACAGATTAAGGTGTATATGCCACTAAAACCTTTTGCCACCTTAAAAATTTCCTTAAAAGTTTAAACTAACCTGCATTTCTTCAAGCATGAATTCTGAGTCCTGAAATTAAGGGACAATACACAGTAAGACAACTTGCATACAATTAAGGGTAACCCAAAATCTCCAAACACTGTAGAATGACTATATTCCCCTTTTCAAGGCATAAACTAGAATGTTACAGCCAGATACATCAGATAGGAGCGAAAGACTTAATATTGCTCATCAGCGTTAGTCTGCTGAACTATGTTATCATCATTGTATCGGCTTTACAACACTTTAAAAACTAGACTTGAGGTGGGACCCGGTGGCTCACCCCTGTAATCCCAGCACTTTGGGAGGTCAATGTGCACAGATCACTTGAGGTGAAGAGTTGGAGACCAGCCTGAACAACATGGCGGTACAAAAATTAGCCAGGCGTGGTGGCACATGGCTGTAATCCCAGCTACTCAGGAGGATGAGGCAGGAGAATCCCTAGAACCCGGGAGGCAGAGGTTGCAGTGAGCTGATAGTGCCACTGCACTCCATTCCGGGCAAGAGCTAGACTCTGGCCTCAATTAAAAAAAAAACAACAGCAACTTGGGACTGCTATACCTTTGCTTCTTTAAAACTTGCTCCACACGGTGTAGTCAAGTCGACTCCCCATACCTGCAGAAATTTAATCTCCTTTACCAACAGGTAGAAGTAATAGGTGGATTTCTAAAAGATTTCCCAACTACTGTTTCAGTTTAAGATTAATCTCCATTTTCTTTCAGAGAGATTCCCATCTGCTTTAATTTTAAAATCATCACTAACAGTAGCTCACTCAATAAACATGTTAACATCAATAAAACATACCTTTAAAAGGTCTCCAAACATCGGCACCTGAAAAAGTTTCACACCATTTCCTACACTGAATATCATTTACTTTTCAAAGTAAACAATATTCAAATATTTACTTTCAAATACCTTATCTAATGCTTTTAAATAACTGCTTTAAAATACTTTCATACTGCCTACTTTTCAAAATTTTCTAACAAAACGACTCTGTAACAGTCATCAATTAGTAAGACCACATTTCAGAAACAAACAAGCTAGAGGAACTATCTTCATGTCCTTACCCAAGCAAGCCATCCACGGATAAAAATGTTACCGGGAGGTGGAATACAAATGAGGCCTTCTATTAAAATGCTAAACATCATTAAATTCTTTTCAAAGTTGTCTGTCACAGGGTTCTTCAGTGTTACCTTCTGTCTACACGCTCATTTCAGGTCAGACATTTGATCAACATCATTACACAAACCCCGTTCCAAACATGCTCAAGGAAAATACACACTGTTCCAAACATGTTCAAGGAAAACAGTCACTATTCATCAGCCAAGCCTTAAACCATTAGCTCAGCAGTAAGCATATCACTATCAGCATTTTCATTAATACTTACCAGAAACATAAAGCTGGTCCAGACAAGTTGGACTCCACCTAAAAATTAAGAGTGGTCTTAGAATAGCCACAGATGAGTTTCCCCCCACCTGCCAAAACTAACAAATGCCTTTAATCAGTTAGAGCTAATTAAGACCTTCATGTTCAGTCAGTATTTGCTTATCATCATCTAGGCTGCATTTACAAACTTTTTTATAATCATTAACAGGACAAGAACCCGCCATTTAATGCATTTAGCACTGGTAGGAGGTAACTCTAAAAAGCCATTTGTGCCGTAGGCAGTTTGCCCAGTTACCTGTTTACTTGGATATAATTTTACTTACCATTTCAACTTCTAGTTTTCTGTCTAATGCCTGTAATTTTAATACAAAATTGTCAGTAAAGAATATTTTAATGGTAGATTGGTGGTACACTGCTTAACTAGTAACAGCAAACCGCAACCACCCCAGACACATCAGACACAAAGTACATTTCTTCATGATTCAATCTGCTGAACTATGCAACCATCATAGTATCTGGTTTCACGTTTTCCTCAGTATTAAATTTAGTATCAATATGACAGCAAAACTCTCATTTGAAAAGTGGGGAGAAAAACACTAATATATATAAAATCATTCATTTGGCTATTTTCTAATCCCTCAAAAAGTGAGAAGTACAATATAGAGGTTTCTCACCTGTATGCCAATGGCTTGAGTTAGGCTTGCTCTTTAGGACCTGGGAAGAAACAACTTCATGTGAACTTAGGTGTACTCTCTATGTTCCCCAAATCACCATTTTGGGTGCCTCAGTTAAGATAATGGTGGTTAAGCTCCTCATCATTCTAGCAGTCAAGAGTAGCAAATAAACTGTCATCATTGTGGCACATCCAGTGACTTTAAATCTTTTTGAAGGAATTTTCAACTTACTTCAGTAGCTATTGTCATCCCTCCTTTGGGAGGCAACTAGAAAACAAAAAGATGCAAGCAGAACAGTGAGAATGAACCTTACTGCAGTCACGCTAAATATCAATGCTGTTAATATTAAAGCCTCAGAATAGAATTTCAGAAATCCCTTCTGTCCACTACTCTTAAAAGCATCACAGGCTAAGACCATCTCTTAGATTTCATTCTTCCCACCGTACTTCCCCCGATTCTTACCTGTCCATAAGGTGCTATCGAGAGCCACATTGCATCTGCACCCAGCACCATACCTAAAGAGATCGGGTACAGATTTTAATTCATTGTTCCACGCTTCTTTATGTCGTGTTTTTAAATCAATGATGCAGGTAACATATCATTATCTAGCGACAGGTAAAGAATACACTTAATGTTACAAAGGAGCACTGCACCCGCAGTTAAGAACCACTAACGGCCAGGCGCAGTGGCTCACGCCTAGTAATTCCAGCACTTTGGGAGACCACGGCTGGTGGATCACTCCAAGTCAGGAGTTCAAGACCAGTCTGGCCAACATGATGAGACCTACTAAAAATATAAAAGCCTACCCTGGGGGCGCGCGCCTGTAGTCCTAGTTACTTGGGAGGCTGGGGCAGAACTACTTGAACTAGGACGCGGAGGTTGCTATGAACCGAGATGGCGCCACTGCATTCCCGCCTGGGTGACAGAATGAGGCTCGGTCTCAAAAAAAAAAAAAAAAAAGGAAAAAGAAACACTAATGGAAATATTGGTGGCAGTGCGGAATGCAGGCACTTAGAGAAGCACGTGGACGGCATCTCGGAATGCAGGCACTTAGAGAAGCACGTGGACTCCCACCGCCAGCCTTTCCTGAGGGCGGACGGCTGATGGGAGGCTCGGGTCACGGCCCTTAACAATAGCTTACTAGGGTGACTCGGCATGTGCCACCATCAGAGCGGTTGGCATTCATCATTACTCTCAGATGTCCCTACCAACACAGGCTTCATCACAGGCAGGGCACAAGAGCCGAGGCTTCTCCGTAGTTCTACCCGAACAAGATAGTCGCAGCTTAGGTCACGGATGCACCAAACGTGCAATCCCCCACCATCCTCAACTTGTACGCCCTGCAAAGGCGTACGACTGGCTTAGAAGGCCCAATCAGTTCAGGGTGACCTTAGCTGACAAAGGATGGAGGGCCCCAAAACCCGCAACATTCGCAAAGATAAAACATACCTCACCACAGTCGGCTCCCACCTCGAAAAGACAATATGGTGCCTGGGCTCCCGCATATAAGAGTTCTTGTGATGACGTCACGACGCACGCTCCCGGCGGCGTCCGCTTCGGCTCCTCCCCCTGACCCCCCTCAATCTTTCTCTTCTCCAGCACCACCTTCTTCCCGCCCCCTAAGCCCGCCCCTTTTCCCCGCCCTTCCTCGCCATTTTGGGCGGAGACATGACCGCCCACGTGACGCCGTGCTCCCGTCCTCCTCCCGACTGAGGAGGAAGAGCAGAGAGGGGAGGGGGCGCGAGGCAAGGAAAGCTCTGGGGGTGGGGGAAGGGGGGCGGTGTAAGGCTGAGTGATTTCCTTCCGGCACGTCGCCCGCTCCGTGGGAGGGGGTGGGGGGTTTCACTTCCGGGACGGTGTTCCGGCCCATTCCGGCCCATTTCCACCCCCGGAGGTAGGTGCTGCTCCTTGACTGGACTCGGGCCCCACACCCCAGTGCCACTTCCCTGCACCGGGGTCACCTCGCCCGCCTTCCGCCGCAGCGCGCTCCTGGGGCGCTCAGCTACTTTCCTTCATCCCGCCTCCAGGCACCGGGCGACCTTCCACCCCCTTGGTCCCCGGCCGGGCTGATTTGCCGGACCCGCCCCCTCGCGGGGCCCCTCCCTCAGGACCCCGGGATGGGTGGCCCCCTCCCCCACCGCAGACGGGACACACCCAGATACGCACACCCACCTCGCGGCGGCTCCCCGCCCGCCGCCGCCTGGAGCCGGTCCCCGGGCGCCGCCCCCTTCTTAGTTCTCACCTGAGCGCTGGCTCCCCCGCCCGACGTCTTGTCCCCCTCTTCTCCAAAGTTCCTCAGTGACATTTTACCCTTTAGTTAGTTCCCCTCTCCCCATGCTTCCTAACGCAGAAGAAAACTGCTCAAGTGCTGGAGTGGCCAACCCCATGCGGTTCCCAATTCTCCCTCTTACAGCTCTCACCCCTCCAGTGCCGACGGTAGCGAAAGACTTTACTCCAGGGGCTTCCTCACTGGGGAATTGCCGGAAAGAGCAAACAAAAAAGGCGCTGGTGTAGGCTCCAAAATAAACACATCTGAATTCATGATGGCATCGACAGAGGCTCTTATTGGATTAAAAGTTTCAAAACAAACAATAACGCTTTGGAAAAAGGTCAGATTGGCTAAAGTTGATTGTTGAAAACAGTGTATACACTTCCCTATTTAATAAGTGTGTTGTTAATGCGGGGCAGTACTGTGAACTTGGCAGAATAAGTTCCTGAAATTTCAGGTGTGGTGTGACTATGTAATATATAGATAAGTGGATGCACATTGGGCTCAAGTAAATGTCTTCCTATTCGGATTTATACAAACTACTTTCAGTAGTTGAAACTGTACTTTCAGCTCTCTTGTGTACAGCTTTAGGTTTAGTGTTTCAACCATTCTTAAAAAATATTTTAATGGAAAAATGTTGGGCATACTTGGTAAATGCTGTATTTTTTCATCGGATCTGGAGAACTAAGTTTCAGGATGGAAGTATCATCACCACCTTGAAATTGTCAACTTCGATTTTGGCAGATACCCAGCTTTGCTAATTTTGACAACTGAACTTCACATTCTCTGCATCGTGGTTGAATCCTGGCACAACTGTGGGATTTTTTCTAACCTAGAGTTTGCCTCACAGCCCTATAACCAAAGTCTTTTTGTGGCGGGCTCTGACTCTTAAGCTTATAAATATTAGCCTACATTCATGTGTAATATTAGTCCCTTTATAAAATAGTAATTCTTGCAGCAGGTAGTAGGATACTAAGAGGGATATCAAGCCATCTGTGTAGAATTGCATTTATTCAGAAAGCTTTCCTCCTCCAGAGAAAAGTAAAGTTGTTATGAGATTTTATGTTCAGTCTGCAAGTACCTTATAGTTAACACTTAGTCCTTCCCACTACCTTCTGTTGAACTTTATTTTGATGTTACATACCTTATTAGTAAGGAAAGCATGGTCATAACATGAATTTTTAGGAGTCTGCAGATCACTTTTTAGTTTTAACTGTATAATCCTGTGAAACTTAAACTAAAAACCTGTTGATAGTTTTGTTTCCACATCTAAACATAAGGAAGGTATTTCTTTTACCTGAAAATTTTGAAATTTTACCAGATAACTATATTTAAATACTTTTGAAATTGAAAACGTCCCGGAAGTAAAATTGTAATTATTAATGAGAATATGGTTTTTTTCAGCAGGGTTGAATGTACCCTCAGGCACGATCATGGAGAAAGGTGGGAACATACAATTGGAGATTCCTGACTTCAGCAACTCTGTCTTGAGCCATCTAAACCAGTTGCGCATGCAGGGCCGTCTCTGTGATATTGTGGTCAATGTGCAAGGACAAGCTTTTCGGGCTCACAAAGTGGTGCTGGCTGCCAGCTCCCCCTATTTCCGGGATCACATGTCCTTGAATGAGATGAGTACAGTCTCCATTTCAGTCATCAAGAACCCTACTGTTTTTGAACAGCTCCTTTCTTTCTGTTACACAGGGCGGATATGCCTGCAACTGGCAGATATCATCAGCTACCTAACAGCTGCCAGTTTTCTGCAGATGCAGCATATTATAGACAAATGTACACAGATCCTGGAGGGCATTCATTTCAAAATTAATGTATCTGAGGTTGAAGCAGAATTAAGTCAAACAAGGACAAAGCATCAAGAGAGACCTCCAGAGTCTCACAGGGTTACACCAAATCTCAACCGCTCCCTTAGCCCACGACATAATACCCCAAAGGGAAACCGGCGAGGTCAGGTTAGTGCTGTGCTGGATATCAGAGAGCTAAGTCCTCCTGAGGAGTCCACCAGCCCTCAGATCATTGAACCAAGTTCTGATGTAGAGAGCCGGGAGCCCATTCTTCGGATCAACCGAGCAGGACAGTGGTATGTGGAGACAGGAGTGGCAGACCGTGGGGGTCGGAGTGATGATGAAGTTAGAGTTCTTGGAGCAGTACACATCAAAACTGAAAATCTGGAGGAGTGGCTTGGGCCTGAGAATCAGCCTTCTGGAGAAGATGGGAGTAGTGCAGAGGAAGTAACAGCCATGGTAATTGATACCACAGGCCATGGTTCTGTAGGACAGGAAAATTACACTTTAGGATCTTCAGGAGCCAAGGTGGCTCGGCCAACAAGCAGTGAAGTTGACAGGTAGGTTTGGTTTGATTTTGTTTTCCCATGTAATGGCTATTGTGTAGACATCACTAAAATGGGTCCTGTGTAGTACAGAGAGCATTTTCCTTACCTGATTTTCTTGGTCAAAATAAGTTGATGTTGGGGAAACTGGAGGTGTGCCAAAAGACTTGCATTCTTGTTTTTTTAAAGCAGGAAGCTCCATTCCTGAAGCATTCACAGTGTTGTGAGAACTGTGGTAAAGTTAGACACTTCCATGAATCAGAATAGCATCTGCAGCCACACTAGGATAGGATCAGTAATTGCCAGGGCTTCCTCGGGATTCCAGGCAGGGAGCCGATCATCAGCTGGGAGCCTGGCAGCATTGCCCTTCCTTGGTGTGTTATCACACAGGTAGGTGGCCTCCGGAAGCCTCACTTTCCTTTGTGGCAAGGCTTCCTTTTCTTTGCCCCCAACTACCAAATTAGAGGAAGTATGGTACCAGCAGTAATTGTTCTTTTCAAGTTAGTAAAATAGTAATTCTGAAGAAAATCATTACTGATGTTTCTCATCTCTTTTTTTCCCTTGTTATGTGATGGTATCTTCCCTGTTGTCTTTCATGGATGACTGCTGCTACCACAGGCCTGACAATCTCCCTTTTTTCACCTCACTTTTCTCTTTTAATATGTTGTATTTATTAGAACATTTCTTTTTGGTAGAAATACCATGAGTTTCAGTCAACTGAGAGAAAGTCTCAATTGAAAGAAAGAAATATTACTAATTTAGATTGGTAATATTTGTTCTTTTTCTCTCTTAAAAATAAATTTAAATTGACTGTATGAGCAGAGAAAACTAAAGAACTGTTATTTTGGTTTGGTCTTGAGAAACAAATGTATCACAGAGATTCAGTTAGTGTATACTGTATCCATTTCAGGTGGTCTTTTTATGTTATGTTATGTTATGTTATGTTATGTTATGTTATGTTATTTTTGAGAGGAAGTCTCACTCTGTTGCCCAGGTTGGAGTGCAGTAGTGTGATCTCGGCTCACTGCAGCCTCCACCTCCAGGGTTCAGGTGATTCTCCTGCCACTGTGCCTGGCCTCAGGTGATCTTGATTTGAGTATTGTCTTCCTGTGTCCTTATTAAAATAATCTTGAGCATAGAACTTGTCCTCCTATGTTAGAACTGTATCAGAAGTTCTTGGGTGATGGGTGCACCAAAATCTCACAAATCACGGAAGAACTCACTTATGTAACGAGATACCACCTGTTCCCTGATAACTTACGGAAATAAAAAAAATTAAAAAAACAAAACTATCAGAAGTAATATCAGAACCAGGTGTGGTGGCTCACACCTGTGATCCCAGCACTTTGGGAGGCTGAGGCGGGTGGATTACTTGAGGCCAGGAGTTCGAGACCATCCTGGCCAACATGGTGAAACTCCATCTCTACTAAAAATACAAAAATTAGCTGAGCGTGGTGGCCACGCGCCTGTAATCTCAGCTATTTGGGCAGCTGAGGCAGGAGAATCGCTTGAACCCAGGAGGTGGAGGTTGCAGTTAGCTGAGATTGCGCCACTGTACTCCAGCCTGGGCAACAGAGCGAGACTCTGTCTCAAAAAAAAAAAAAAAAAAGTAATATCAACTTTATTTATTTATTTTTTTTTTTTTTTTTTTTTTTTGAGACGGAGTCTGGCTCTGTTGCCCAGGCTGGAGTGCAGTGGCCAGATCTCAGCTCACTGCAAGCCCCGCCTCCCGGGTTCACGCCATTCTCCTGCCTCAGCCTCCCGAATAGCTGGGAGTACAGACGCCCGCCACCTCGCCCGGCTAATTTTTTTTGTATTTTAGTAGAGACGGGGTTTCACCGTGTTAGCCAGGATGGTCTCGATCTCCTGAACTCATGGTCCACCCGTCTCGGCCTCCCAAAGTGCTGGGATTACAGGCGTGAGCCACCACGCCCGGCCGTAATATCAACTTTAAATGCAAAGATTTTTTAATCTCCATGATCTGTATCAGTAGTCTAAAATACAGGTTATTATGGGACCTTGGAGAAGAAACAGCCAAAAACCTGGCAATTACATAGAAGAAACAAAATTATAGGCCCTGTTTTAATTTATTCCTTTATGGTCTCCCAGTATTTATTTAAGGAAGAAAGCTTATATTTAGCTTTAGCTTCACCAGCTCATATGGTCTGTTATGTCATTTTGTGTTTATTAAATTTACTAGGGCTAACCTATTATTTCAAATCAGATTATGTATTAACTCTATGAAAGTATTTCTCAGTTATTTGTTGCATGGTTTGTTCCCCCTTCTTTAGCCATAGAATAAAGAGGGGCGACATCACCATTTTTCAGGTTCTTTGATGCTGCTTTTCTATTAGTCCCCTTTATGTTCCTCTTCCAACAGATTTAGCCCCTCCGGCAGTGTTGTTCCCTTGACAGAGAGACACAGAGCCAGAAGTGAGTCTCCTGGGAGAATGGATGAGCCTAAGCAACCCAGCTCCCAGGTATGGAGTTGTGGATTTAGAATTGCTGTGGTGTTGAAGGAATTGCTACTGTGTATGAATAGAAAATAATGAAAAAGGAAAGATGTAGGAGAGGTAACAATGGCCCTGTTAAAGAAATACTGTATTTTTTTTTTCCCTGAGGGTAGCAGAAGTTTAATATTAAAATTATACAGAGACATCACCAGAAAGGAAAATTGCAGACTGGTATTTCTCCCAAGCGTAGATGCAAATATCTTGAAAAGAACATTAACAAATTAACAGTGATAGCTGGTTTAACATTTTAAAATTAATCATTGTAATCTTTCATTAATAAGGAAAAAGTGATAAATTACATATGGCGATTTTGATAGATACAGAAAAGAGCAATTCAGAAAAGAGCAATTGGCTAAAACTCTTAGCAAACAAGAAATACAAGGGAACTGGCCAGGCACGGTGGCTCACGCCTGTAATCCCAGCACTTTGGGAGGCCAAGGCAGGCGGATCACCTGAGGTCCGGAGTTCGAGACCAGCCTGACCAACATGGAGAAACTCCATCTCTACTAAAAATACAAAATTAGCCGAGCGTGGTGGCGCACGCCTGTAATCCCAGCTACTCCGGAGGCTGAGGCAGGAGAATAGCTTGAACCCAGGAGGCGGAGGTTGCTGTGACCCAAGATCGCGCCATTGCACTCCAGCCTAGGCAGCAAGAGCGAAACTCCATGGCAAAAAAAAAAAAAGAAATACAAGGGAACTTTCCTAATCTGATTGAAAGTATCTGTCTAAAAAATCTGGAGAAAATATTTTAATAGTAAGTTATTGAAAGCTTCCCTTGTGTGATTGGGAATGAGACAGAATGTCTGCTACCACTACTTCTACCCAGCTTTTTATTTGTAGTCCTAATCAGTGCAATAAAGCAAGAAATAAAAATTTATAGCATAAGGATAACAAAGAAAGAAATAGAACTTTTGTTATTAGTAGACAGCCTGACTTGTTATGTAAAAAATGCAAAGTGGAATACTGTATTTGATTATTTTTTTTTTTTCTTGCTTATGGGCGTGCAGGAAAATACACTTTTGGTGTCAGCAGAGTTTGGGAAGTATAAAAAAATAAGATTGTGGAACCCTTTCCTGATTATAATAACCACACTGTACAACTGATAATAATAAAAAATAACCCCAGAAAACTACATGCAGGTAATTTGCAGGTAATTTAGGACCTGGAATGGAAAGTCTGATTTTATACGTGTGTGTGTGTGCACGCGCATGTGTACTATGTATATGTAGTATACACACACTACATATACTATGTGTAGTATACACACACACATTTGCCAAGTTACTAATTTATAGCATTTTATTTATGTGTGTGTATATATATTCTTTTTTTTTTTTTGAGACAGAGTCTCACTCTGTCACCCAGGCTGGAGTGCAGTGGTGCGATCTTGGCTCACTGCAACCTCTGCCTCCTGGGTTCAAACGATTCTCCTGCCTCAGCCTCCTGAGTAGCTGGGATTACAGGCGCCCGCCACCACACCTAGCTAATTTTTGTATTTTTAGTAGAGACAGGGTTTCACCATGTGGGCCAGGCTGGTTTTGAATGCCTGACCTTGCCATCTGCCCGCCTTGGCCTCCCAAAGTGCTGGGATTACAGATGTGAGCCATCGCGCCCAGCCTGCATTATATATTTGTAAACAAATTGCTTATTGCTTATGCTTTTTTTTTTTTTCTATTTTGAGACAGGGTCTCACTCTGGTTGGCCAGGCTGCATTGCACTGGTACAATCTTAGCTCACTTTAGCCTCAACCTCCTAGGTTCAGGTGATTCTCCACCTCAGCCTTCTGAGTAGCTGGAACTACAGGTGCACACTACCATGCCCCGCTAATTTTTTTTTTTTGTATTTTTAGTGGAAATGGCATTTCACCAGTTTGTCCAGGCTGGTCTCAAACTCGTGGACTCAAGCAATCTGCCCGCCTCAGCCTCCCAATTTGATGGGATTACAGGCGTGAGCCACTGTGCCCACTTGCTTACACATTTTTATTTGTGTTTGCTATTTCATGTACTGTATCTTGTCATTTATTTTCTTCCTGAATATTTTGTTAGACTAGCACATTCTAGAAAGGATAGGAATGATGAATATTTTCTTTACAACTCTCCTTAGCAGCTAGTATGAGTAGTTGGTTGATATTTTTGTTTTTTTCTCACAGGTCTGATTGAATGATTTTTTTTAAAGCTCGTGAACTCACAAAGTAGAAGACAATAAATTGTGAACATTTTTGTCTTTAAAAAATAAACACTGTTGAATTAAGACTACATAGCTCATGTTTTTAGCCTCTGCATTACACTGATAGTATCTTGTCTAATTTTTAACTAAACCACTGATTTTTTTTTTTTTTTTTTTTAGACAGAGTCTCGCCGTCTCCCCCAGGCTGGAGTGCAGTGGCATAATCTTGGCTTACTGCAACCTCCACCTGCCTGGTTCAAGCAATTCTCTTGTGTCCGTTTCCCAAGCAGCTGGGACTACAGGCGCATGCCACCACACCCAGCTAATTTTTGTATTTGTAGTAGAGACGGGGTTTCACCATATTGGTCAGGTTGGTCTCGAACTCCTGGCCTCAGGTAATCCAACTGCCTCGGCCTCCCAAAGTGCTGAGATTACAGTCATGAGCCACCACGCCCAGCCTAAACCACTGAATATTTATTGTGTGCATGGTGTAGTAATAGCAGTAAGACATTGTTACAAACTGTGTTTTTTAGTTTTGATAAGATGTTAGATAAAATATTAGGAGCTTGGAGGAAAAGTAATTTCACTCATATTATTAGGGCCCTTTTTCTCCTCGTCTCTCAAATATGGTATGATAACAATGCAGAGGAGGCTGTTATGCAGATACAGACGTGTCACTAATTGACAGTATGTTCTGAGAAATGCTAGACCATTTTGTCATTGTGCAAACATAGAGTTTACTTACACAAATCTAGATGGTATAACCTACTACACACCTAGGTTATATGATATATCCTGTGCCTCTTAGGCTACAAACCTGTATAGCATGTTACTGTACTGAATTCTGTAGGCAGTTATAAAGTCATAGTAAAATATTTGTGTATCTAAACATAGAAACGATAGTGTAAAAATATTGCATTATAGTCTTATGGAAGCACAGTTACATATGTGGTCCATCATTGACCAGAATGATGTTATGTGGTACATAACTGTAAATTCAGTAATGAGACAGACATTACAACTCAATGAGGGCATAAGACAGACTAACAAATACACACAAAAAAATGTAAGACTATACAGTATAAACTTCAGTGACAGTGTTGTGGGACTAGGATTGCTTAAAAGGCAATGGAATCAGTGTCTACTTAAGGAAAGTGTTATCAAGATTTTCTTTCTTTTTTTTTTTTTTTGGAGACGGGATCTTGCTTTGTCCCCCAGGCTGGAGTGCAGTGGTACGATCATGGCTCACTGCAGCCTTGCCCTCCCTGGCTCAAACAGTCCTGTCACCTCAGCTCCTGAGTAGTGGGGACCACAGGCATGTGCCACCACACCCAGTTAATTTTTTTGTTTTTTATAGACACAGGGTTTCACTGTATTGCCCAGGCTGATCTCAAATTCCTGAGTTCCAATGGTGACTCACACCTTGTAATCCCAGCACTTAGAAGACCAAGGTGCAGTCCTCACAGATGTGAGCCACCACGTCCAGCCTCAAGGATATTTTAAATGCAGTTTTTAAATAAGTTAGGAAGGGATAATTTATTCCGTTTATAGATAAAATAGGGATAAGAATTAGAATTCTGTAAGAATATTTACCTTCTTGAAGCAAAAGGTAAAGACAGGCTATAATGAAATAGGAGATAAGTAAGATTAGGTGGAGATGATATTAAGGGTGATATATATGCCTTAATGGATATGAAAGTTTAATATGGTAAGTCTACTCACCCGTTTTTTTCCGCTACTACAGGGAACTAAAACAGGGCAAGGACTTACAGTAAGAATGAATATTGATAGACTTGAAGAACTTCCTGATTATGGGGTTGATTAAACTGGAACACACTAATAAAGTTACTCCTTTACTTAAAAACATTCTGTAACTTTTTCTGTGACATGAAGGTTAATATACTTGGTCTAATTTTCCAAGTGACTTACAGTCTTTTTTTTTTTTTTTTTTTTTTTTTTGAGACTGAGTCTGGCTCTGTCGCCCAGGCTGGAGTGCGGTGGCCGGATCTCAGCTCACTGCAAGCTCCGCCTCCCGGGTTCACGCCATTCTCCTGCCTCAGCCTCCCGAGTAGCTGGGACCACAGGCGCCCGCCACTTCGCCCGGCTAGTTTTTTGTATTTTTTAGTAGAGACGGGGTTTCACCGTGTTAGCCAGGATGGTCTCGATCTCCTGACCTCGTGATCCGCCCGTCTCGGCCTCCCAAAGTGCTGGGATTACAGGCTTGAGCCACCGCGCCCGGCCGACTTACAGTCTTTTTAACCCAACTTTTCCCACTGCTCATCAGCATTCACTATCTCAAACAACCAGACTCTCCCTGTGTCAGAACCACATTAAACTTATTTCCCTCTCTGCATCTAAATTCTGAATGCCTCATTGTTTTCAGGTGTCTGGGTTCGGCCAAGGCCCAACTCCTAGTTTTATCTGTCCTAACTGCTCCAGTCCTCTTTGATTTTTCCTTTTTATGATACTATTATAGCATGGTACAGTACAATTTTTCCTGATTCTCTAGATTCATATATATTGTTCCTTTTTTATTTGCATTAGTTTTGTGTCTCCTATTAAACTGAAATTTCCTTGAGAGCAGAGACCACATTTTCTTTCCTCTTTTTGTTTTTGTCTTTTGACAGTTTTAGTACCAATAAGTGTTTATTCATTGTATTTTTCCAGGGAAAGGAGAAGGGAAGGGGAAAGAGTCAGCATGTGTTACAGAATGATTAGAAAATGGGCAAGGAAGTACCCAGTACAGCAAAATCAACCATCAAATAAACACACCCCAGTGATGGGGTCACCAATGCCCAAAGAGACTCTGTCTCCTGCAGTTCAGGAATGAGGGGAAGGGACCAGGAAAAGAACAGACAGGTACAGACTTTCCTACCTTCCCTCCCTCTCATAAATTCAAGATTTCACATAAAGCTTTAGTTTCTAGTGGTAAACATGAAGTTACATTTGTTCATCTCCTATTAAGCAATCTTGTGGCCACTTTGACATAAATTTCTTGCGCCTGTATAAAAGTTCTTGAGTTACTTGGATATAAATTCACCATTTAGGCCAGGTGCAGTGGCTCACAACTGTAATCCCAGCACTTTGGGAGGCTGAGACGGGCTGATTGCTTGACATCAGGAGTTCAAGACCAGCCTGGCCAACATGGTGAAACACCTTCTCTAGTAAAAATACAAAAACATTAGCCAGGCATGGTGGCAGGTACCTGTAATCCCGGATACTTGGGACTGAGACAGGAGAATCGCTTGAACCTGGGAGGCGGAGGTTTCTGTGAGCCAAGATCATGCCATTGCCCTCCAGCCTGGGCAGGAAGAGCAAAACTTCATCTCAAAAAAAAAAATTCAGCACTTTTTCTCTTTCTTGGCTTCCTGACCCCACTTTCTACATGAAAAGCCCCCCATTGCTTCTCTGTACTTTAGGATTAAAGATTAAGTAGGTTTAATGCATCCAAAATCCAGCAGTGTCTTAAGGGTTTAGCATGAATCACATCAAGAAAAGTGGTCTTGACTCAGGAGATTGCAAACAAGGGATGGAAAGTTCCTAGCTTCTTCAGGATTTTTGCATAAATCATTTCAGAGTTGTGGAGATGCCCTAAAAATTAAATATGTATATGCATGGGTGTGTAGGTTTTCTTTTGGGGGTCAATGGAATAGAGGGAGAAGGGTAGGGGACAAGTTTTTAGGACAGAAGATCTGGCCCAATAGGTAATAGGGAAAGGAGAACACAAGAGAAAGGATGGTTCAAGATCCCCACTTTTAAGAAGAGAGCTCCCCAATCTAATGTTTCAGATTTTTTACCAGGTACAGAAGCTTCTGTCAAAGATGCTTTGCCAGTTTTTCTCTCAATACAAGAAGAAGTTTGTAAACCCCAAAAGAACATGGAGAAATAATTTCCAACTATCGGCTGGGTGAGGTGGCTCACACTTGTAATCCCAGCACTTTGGGAGGCTCAGGTCAGTGGATCACCTGAGGTCAGGAGTTTGAGACCAACCTGGCAAACATGGTGAAACCCCATCTCTACTAAAAGTAAAACATTAGCCGGGCATGGTGGTGGGCACCTGTAATCTCAGCTACTCGGGAGGCTGCAGCAGGAGAATCACTTGAACCTGGGAGGCAGAGGTTGCAGTGAGCCGAGATCGTGCCACTGTACTCCAGCCTGGGCAACAAAACAAGACTGTCTCAAAAAAGAACATGAAGAAAGACCAGCACATTATATTTACACAAACTAGGCCACTTAGCAATGACCAACTCAGTGAAGTCCTCCAAAGCCCAGACAAATACAATGACTAACGGGGTGTAGGGGAAAGCATTTAGAGGAAACAAGAACACGGGATCAGACACACACAACCCAAGTGCGTTTTATTGCATTTGAGAGACCATGTTTTCTTACCTTCTTTGTATCTCTGACATTATCTTCTTAGGTGCCTAATTAATAAGGGTTTTATCTCTAAGTAATTCTTTTTTTTTTTTTTTGAGATGGAGTCTCGCTGTGTCGCCCAGGCTGGAGTGCAGTGGCCGGATCTCAGCTCACTGCAAGCTCTGCCTCCCGGGTTTACACCATTCTCCTGCCTCAGCCTCCCAAGTAGCTGGGACTACAGGCGCCCGCCACCTCACCCGGCTAGTTTTTTGTATTTTTTAGTGGAGACGGGGTTTCACCATGTTAGCCAGGATGGTCTCGATATCCTGACCTCGTGATCCGCCCGTCTCGGCCTCCCAAAGTGCTGGGATTACAGGCTTGAGCCACCGTGCCCGGCTATCTCTAAGTAATCCTAAGTAACTAAGTTTACTTAGTAGTTGCCCAATAAATTGGCACCTACTAAATAGGGAGTTATTTAGTTACTTGTAAAATCCTTAATTTTGGAGATCCTTCAAAAATACTAATACACCAAATCAGGTGACTTTTTAAGGCCCTTCAGTTAACTTTGGGTATGTGGTTAGTAACTGAAAATTAGAATGGTAGAAGGCTTTGAAGTCCATGTAAGCAATCTAGACTGATGTTTGTTTTAGAAAATTTGGAAACCTTCCGTGTATATGGAGGTCTCATATAAATTATATGGAATAATTCATTAAGAAATAGCTATTGAGCCAGGCACTGATCAAATTCCTAGATATTTGGCAGTGCAGAATGTCCCTGTGCTTACAGCAGAGTTTACAATCGAATAGGTAATTGCCAAGTGAGAGGAATGAAATAATCCACCTCTTGGCAACAGAGAGAACCAGGAGGAAGCGACTTTTGCCTTTGCTTCTTTTTAAAGTTTAAAACAATAAAACTACAAAAAGTATATTGCTACCATTAACAAGGACCCAATCTACATTTTGTGGTGTTCGTTCTTCTATTGGAACTTCACTGTAATAATTTTTTGGATGAGGCTGGTCATAATATGTGATGTTTGTGCTTACAGTTTATCACTGATTACTAAAATGCATTTACTTTCTGCATGTGGACAATACTGATACAACATTACCTTCCTTAGAGTTGGGGAGATATTTTTTCTTTTTTTCTTTTTTTTTTTTAATTATACTTTAAGTTCTAGGGTACATATGTACAACGTACAGGTTTGTTGCATATGTATACATGTGCCATGTTGGTGTGCTGCACCCGTTAACTCGTCATTTACATTAGGTATATCTCCTAATGCTATCCCTCCCCCATCCTCCCACCCCACGACAGGCCCCGGTGTGTGATGTTCCCCACCCTGTGTCCAAGTGTTCTCATTGTTCAATTCCCACCTATGAGTGAGAACACGCGGTGTTTGGTTTTCTGTCTTTGTGACAGTTTGGTCAGAATGATGGTTTTCAGCTTCATCCATGTTTCTACAACAGACGTGAACTCATCATTTTTTATGGCTGCATAGTATTCCATGGTGTATATGTGCCACATTTTCTTAATCCAGTCTATCATTGATGGACATTTGGGTTGGTTCCAAGTCTTTGCTATTATGAATAGTGCTGCAGTAAACATACGTGTGCATGTGTCTTTATTGCAGCATGATTTATAATCCTTTGGATATATACCCAATAATGGAATGGCTGGGTCAAATGGTATTTCTAGTTATAGATCCTTGAGGAATCGCCACACTGTTTTCCACAATGGTTGAACTAGTTTGCAGTCCCACCAACAGTGTAAAAGTGTTCCTGTTTCTCCATATCCTCTCCAGCACCTGTTGTTCCTGACTTTTTAATAATTGCCATTCTAACTAGTGTGAGATGGTATCTCATTGTGGTTTTGATTTGCATTTCTCTGATGACCAGTGATGATGAGCATTTTTTTCATGTGTCTTTTGGCTTCATAAATGTCTTCTTTTGAGAAGTGTCTGTTCATATCCTTCATCCACTTTTTGATGGGGTTGTTTGATTTTTTCTTGTAAATGTGTTTAAGTTCTTTGTAGGTTCTGGATATTAGCCCTTTGTCAGATGGGTAAATTGTAAAAATTTTTCCCATTCTATAGGTTGCCTGTTTACTCTGATGGTAGTTTCTTTTGCTGTGCAGAAGCTCTTTAGTTTAATTAGATCCCATTTGTCTATTTTGGCTTTTGTTGCCATTGCTTTTGGTGTTTTAGTCATGAAGTCCTTGCCCATGCCTATGTCCTGAATGGTATTACCTAGGTTTTCTTCTAGGATTTTTATGGTTTTAGGTCTAATATTTAAGTCTTTAATCCATCTTGAATTAATTTTTGTATAAGGTGTAAGGAAGGGATCCAGTTTCAGCTTGCTACATATGGCTGGCCAGTTTTCCCAGCCCCACTTATTAAATAGGCAATCCTTTCAGAGTTGGGGGGATTTCTTAGGGTATTTTTACCCTCAAGGTTATAAATAATATGAGTTTGTAATGTTTAATAATAGCTAACATTTATTCAGCACTTTAGTGTATTAACTCATTCAATGCTCAGAGCAACTAGTGAGGGAAATTCTGTTACTATATTCACTTTACAGGTGAGGAAACTGAGGAATAGAAGTGTTAACTAACTTGCTCCAAGTCACACAATAAATGGAACTCACATTTGAACACAGGTTCCAGCATCCTTAATTGCTATGTAATATTATGCATTCATTGCATAATATTTTAGGACCATTGAAGGTCCTAAAAGTTACCATTGTGTTTAGAAAAAAGAGTACTGTTTGGCCGGGTGCGGTGGCTCAAGCCTGTAATCCCAGCACTTTGGGAGGCCGAGACAGGCGGATCACGAGGTCAGGAGATCGAGACCATCCTGGCTAACACAGTGAAACCCCGTCTCTACTAAAAAATACAAAAAACTAGCCGGGCAACGTGGCAGGTGCCTGTAGTCCCAGCTACTCGGGAGGCTGGGAGGCTGAGGCAGGAGAATGGCGTAAACCCAGGAGGCAGAGCTTGCAGTGAGCTGAGATCCGGCCACTGCACTCCAGCCTGGGCGGCAGAGCGAGACTCCATCTCAAAAAAAAAAAAAAGGGTACTGTTATCATGTTCATTTCTCATGAGAATCCTCTAAAGCTGGCAAATCATATGATAACCTTTGTACCTTATGGATGAGAAGACAGCCTTAGATGTTTTGTCCTTGGTCACCCAAGACCTTTAGTGGGAAGATTCCTCATTCTTTATTTGAATTCAGTTTTTATTATCCAGGGAAATGAAACAGAAAGAAATATTGATATAAAACAAATAAAATAATCTTAAAACCTCAGTCTTAGTATTCAGCACTCGACTTTACATACTGCCTCCCAAACCTGTTGAGAACTGCCTGTATTGGAAATGCTGAATAGCACCGTCAGCATAGGAGGGGACAAAACATCTTTAGAAATTAAAAGAGCAAAAGATCTTCTATAGTGTCTATCTTAGGAGGAAAAGCACAGGCAACAAAATTAATTGCTAACTAGATGAATCTTGCTCCAGTTACTCCAGAGTCAACTTTGACATTTTCTTCTCTCCGGTACTTGATCTTTTGTTAAACGTGTAATTCCCTCCTACATATTTAAAAAGGTTTTTATCCCCCTAATATAATGACTTCAGAAGTCAGTCATTATTAAGTCAGGGTAAAAAAACAATTTCCAATTGATTTTTTAAAATATAGAATTTTGAACAAAAAGCATTTCTAAAGCCAAAGATTTTTTTGTTTGTTTTTTTGAGATGGGGTCTCGCTTTGTCACACAGCCTGGAGTGCAGTGGCATGATTACAGCTCACTGCAGCCATGATTTCCCAGGCTCAAGTGATGCTCACACCTCAGCCTTCCCAAGGATCTGGGACTACAGGTGCGCACCATCACACCCAGCTAATTTTTTTATTTTTATTTTTTGTACAGATGGGGTCTTGCTGTATTGCCCAGGCTGGTCTCAAACTCCTAGGCTCAGGTTATTCTCCCACCTCAGCCTCCCAAAGTGCTGGGATTATAGGCATGAGCCACCACACCTGGCCTTAAATCCAAGATTTTTAAGTAATTTATTGAAAGGAATATGTTCATACTGCCTCCCAGTTTTCAGATAAAAGACACCCATGCCCTCAAACAGTTTACTCTAAAGTCAGTTAAACTTTCAGTAGTCTTCAGAGTGAAAATAATATGTTCATATGATACTGAAATATTTTACATAAAAAGGAATACTGTCACTTACAAATTGTATACATTTTTATAAAGCTACCTACTGCTAGATTAAAATGTGGTATTAATGAGAACGTCATAATTTATAATATGTTGCCATTATATATTCTATACTATCTGATACAGTAAATGGTAGCCGTTAGCCACTTGTCACATGTGGCTATTTAAATGTAAATTGTAATTAATTGAAAGCACTTAAAATTGTAAAAGTTACTCGGTTGTATTAGCCATATTACAAATACTCAGTAGCCACAGGTGGCTAGTGGCTACTGTAATGAATGGGGTAGGTTATAGAGCATTTTCATCATCCTAGATAGTTCTGGCTGGGCGTCATGGCTTACACCTGTAATCTCGGCACTTTGGGAGACTGAGGTGGGTAGATTGCTTGAGTCCAGGAATTCAGAACCAACCTGGGCAACATGGCAAAGCCCCATCTCTGCAAAAAGTACAAAAATTATCTCGGAGTGGTGGTGCGTGCCTGTGGTCCCAGCTACTCAGGAGACTGAGATGGGAGGATCATCTCAGCCTGGGGAGGTCTAGGCTATAGTGAGCCGTGATGACACCACTGCACTCCAGCCTGAGTGAGAGACCCTGTCTCAAAACAAAACAAAAACATAGTTCTTTTAGACCAGCACTGCCTAAGTACTTGATTGTCTGGAATATAATTTTAAGATTAGGATCCAGGGTGTGGTGTAAGTGGGCTCAGTTTCTCCTCAGATTACTGTAAAGTAGTACATTCAGCAGGGGTTTAATAAGCATCCAGTTTGTTAGCCAGACATTAACTTTACTGTGTTGTTCTTTTATAGTAATGGAATAGAGTATTCTCAATTTTTAAAAAATTATTATGGTAATATCTTTACTTTTTGGTAATAATTTTCTGTTTAGTTCTCCACTGAAAATATATCCTAGTAACAAGTAAAAATAGATTTGATTGCTTTTAATATGTATGCTTAATAATATTTGTTCTTTCTTGGTTATTTTCCTTACCTGGTACAGGTAGAAGAATCAGCAATGATGGGAGTAAGTGGCTATGTGGAGTATCTCCGAGAGCAGGAAGTATCTGAGCGGTGGTTCCGGTACAACCCTCGTCTCACCTGCATCTATTGCGCCAAATCTTTCAACCAGAAGGGAAGCCTGGACCGCCACATGCGCCTACACATGGGGATCACACCTTTCGTCTGCCGCATGTGTGGCAAGAAGTATACCCGGAAAGATCAGCTGGAGTATCATATCCGCAAGCACACAGGCAACAAGCCCTTTCACTGTCATGTTTGTGGCAAAAGTTTCCCCTTCCAGGCCATCTTGAATCAGCACTTTCGCAAAAACCACCCTGGCTGTATACCTCTGGAGGGGCCTCACAGCATCTCCCCGGAAACAACTGTCACATCTCGAGGACAAGCCGAGGAAGAGTCACCTTCACAGGAAGAGACACTTGCTCCTGGGGAAGCTGCCCAGGGCTCTGTGTCCACCACTGGGCCAGATTGAAACATCCGGGGGAGGGGGCTGACCCTCTTCCCCTTTGAGCCATAAGCAGCCAGCATCAGAGCCATGGGCTGATATTTAGATTCACAAAATGCCACATCACTAGGCCAGAAGACGCTCCCAAGATGTTGCCAAACTGGAGGATCAGCAACATACACAAAAGCACTAAAGGCTCTTCCCTTCTTATTGCCCGCCTCACACTTTGGAAAATAATCAAGCAAATCAACTTTCTAATTCAGGGATCAACAGCCTTGGTTTGTTAACTTTATAAGAAAAAAGGTTTTTTAACAAAATGATGATACGTGGTCATTTATCCACCAGTCATGTTTGAACACTGTACTTTGGTCTATATCATCTTGGTGGCTATAATTGCCCAGATCTAAAAAATGCAGCAGGAGCCTTGACCATCCGAAGCAGCCAGCCACAAGACAGAAGGAGGTAGTCATGATGGTGATGAAAAGGAGAAATTTCTCCTCTTCCTTCCCTGCCATAACATGCATTTTTGTGTTTCAAGAAAAAACAAATGAATACTGGTGGTTCTTATTTTGAAAGGTTAGACTTTATCTTTCCCCTGGCTAGGCATCTAATACTTTGCCTGATTATTTCATATAATCAGCCATCTTGAAGCAGTATTCTAGTAGACAGCATCACCTGAAGCACTTGGCAACTGGAAGTAAAATGAGCAGCAAAGTGTATGCAATAGGTACTGCTACATTTGGGGGCTTGAGTGTTGTGTTGAGGAAGAGAAGAGCAGGGAGGGAAGTGTTTTTATGTTTTGCAAATATCAAACAGCACAGAGCCGTACTGCAACTTCCTGACTGGTATTTGTAAACCATAGTGCTACACATCCTTGGGTAATGGCTCTCGTTCAGGTGAATTAACGTGTTAGGCTGACTACCAAAGTTTCATCCAGTCTCTTTGGCTCCTGTTTTCACATTCAGCAATATTGTGCATCAGAAATGTCACTTTCCAGTGAAATGAGCCTGCATTGTATTTTTAAATCCACAGGTCATATTTGATAACTTTTATATGAAGTTTTAAACATGTTTTTTCTGCAGTATTGTGGTTGAAGAAATTCAACACTATGGTTCTTACTGCAACCACAATTTCATTTCCTTATACATATGTAATAGTTTATATTTTCAGGCATATAGAAGAACCTCACTTAAACCTATGTCTCGGGTCTGCAAACCTGGTAATTCATAAACCAACCATCAGCAACTAGCTGGTGACTCCAAGAGCTTTGCTTTTTAATAATATACTACAGGGCACTTATCAGAAAACATCATGCAGAATCATGTTGCAATAAATGATCAAAGGATCAGTTTTGATCAGGTTTGGTTACTTAGTCATTCCTAAGATTTTTAAAACTTCAAGGGACCCTTTTAGTCGTTCGGGGTATTTCTAAGATTCTTAATCCAGCACTGAGAGAAAGAACTTACCAAACATGTAGAGATTTAGATACCCTGTCTTTTCATGCAGTGAGAGAAGGAGGAATATTAAGGGTTGTGGGCAAATAGATGCTTATAACTTACAGTGCAAGTTGAAAAATCCCTAGCTTCTCTTGATGGAGCACTAGTTGTTGGGGTTCTTTTAAGTATTTAAGTACGTAATGGTTTAAGAAATTGTTTCAGTGCAGAGGCATAGATGATTGTAAAAGAGATTTGGGAGAGGGGCAGGTTGTACCTGTACTGGTGAACCATTTGTGAGAATGTTAGTCATGTGCTCCTTTCCTGAGATTGCTCTGTGGTATGTGAAAAGGTGGGTAGAAAAGAATGAAATTTCTTTGAGATAAGAAATTAGAATGCAAAGGGTAGATCCTAAGCAATCTGAGAATTGTACATGTGCATAAAGTTGCACCCTCTCACAAGAGAAAGGTTATTTTCTCTTCTGAAAAAGCATAGAAATGCATCTTTTATGGGAAGATAATGTTGCTGCCATTTAATAAGAGCCTACCCTTAAAGGCAGCATTGAAACTATTTTGTCTTTAGAAGACATAGACTGGTGCATCCTCCTTTTTAGTTGGGCAACAGCATGATAGGGAAAAAAAACTGTCTTCTAAAGCCGTCTTTAGGGACTGGCTATGGTCTGTGGCATAGAAAAGGTAAAGTTGAATTACACTAAAATCCTTAGGGAAACAACTGGTAATAAGGTTTTCAGTGGACAGATTTTACCATTACTAAATAGGCAGTGAGGTGAGAAGTACAGATTATGCTGCTTTGGATGGAGCTTTTAAGCCTACCAAAAAACGTTAAGTCCATCCTACTTTTGAAAATAGTATGCTAGAAAGTTATTTGTTTCTTTTTCTTCTTTTTTGTATTTTTTAGAGATGGTGTCTCGCTTTTGTCACCCAAACCAGAGTGCAGTGGTGCAATCATAGCTCACTGTAATCCTGAACTCTGGGCTCAAGCGATTCACCTGCCTCAGCCTCCAGGTAGCTAGGACTATAGGCATGCACCACCATGTCTAGCTAATTTTTAAATTTTTTTTGTGGAGATAGTGTCTCTACAAAATTTGCCTAGGCTGGTCTTGAACTCATGGCCTCAAGTAATCCTCCCACCTTGACCTCCCAAAGTGCTAGGATTACAGGCATAAGCCAGTGAACGTGGCCTGGAAAATTCTTTGTTGCTTTGTTAGTTTTTTAGATTGTATGTGAGAAAATGGAGCTTTTTAAACTATTACCAAATTTTAAAGGTGAAGTGCAGTAATTTCTATAAAGAGAAACTTTATAGCATTTGTCAGTTCTCCATCCAGGGTTAGCAACAAACAAATGAGGTAGGGACTATCTCATTCATGTGGAAATGCTATGAATGTTTGGTGAGTTTCCCCTCCCTTTTCTTTTCTTTCACTTTAAATAGCTTTTTCCTATATTGATACTGTGAATAGGGTGCTTCCTGGTCATCTAGGACCACTTTAGCACAATCATGTTTGCTGGTTCTCTCAATTGGCCTAGCCAGAGCCATGAAATTCATGAAAATTTAAGGCAGGCTAGCTTTTAAACAAATTAAAACTTCTGAAAACAATTTCAGCCTTTTAGTTAGAAGAGATATCATTATTCTAAAAAACTGTCCAAGATTCTTACCCAGGTACACTGTGACATTGTCCTAGTTCTTAGCTAACAACACTGATGTGTTGGTCATAGGAGTTACTGATGTTCTATCTACATTAATGAACGCCTATTGGTGTGTGCACAGAGGATACCTCTTAAGGATGTACTAAATGGACTTTGGCTGATGCTGGAAATTCATTACCAAATCTTAACTTGCACATGTTACCTTGTGAAGGGAACTGCATTAGCAATGAGAGCTAAATCATCATGAAGTACTTTAATGCCATGAGATTGCAAACACTGGGACTGTTTTCATTTATTGAGTGGCACTTAGTAGCAAAGGAGCTATCCAGTATTCTCAGCAAAGAAGAGAGACGGAAGTATATTAATCTATTTTCATTCTAAGATGTTCCTTTATTCTCTCTGAACTCTAATACCAGTATAAAATATAACATTGGCATGAACAGTTAACGCTGTACTTAGGCAGAAAGGCTCTTTCTAATGACTTGTTCTCTCTTTACTCAGAACCGTATTTACCTCTGAACCAAGTTGAATTTTATTTTATTCAAGTTGCAAACTACCCCATGCCATTTTTATTATACTAAAGGGTTAAATCTAACCTCAGATACATAAAGGTAAATTAGTTCATAAAGGATAAAAATTGGGAAAGAAGAGAGCAGTTAAGGAAAATTTTATTTTTTGTCATTTTTTAAATGTTTCCAGTTCCCTCTACGTCAGTGAAACGGTTTTCCAAAGATGGTTTGAAGATAGAAAAAAACTTTTCCCCCCTAGCTTCATAGTTGACATCTGGCATTGGTTGGAATTGGTCTGGTGGCAGAGTGAAATAGGGAACTTCTTTTTTTTTCTTAAAGACAGGGTCTCACTATGTTGCCCAGCCTGGTCTCAAACTACTGGGCTCAAGTGGTCCTCTTTCCTCAGCCTCCCAAGGAGCTGGGACGGCACGTGACCACACCTGGCTGTAAATGTCATTCTTAATAGCTGAATAATCTTTGGTCAAGAAGTAACTTTTCCAGAGTTTTAGCTGTTACTTGACATTAATTGTGTTTCTTTTAACTGGTGAAAACTATATTTTGTTTGACTAGACTATCTAATTAATGTAAATGAAAGAAGTGGATAATGGAAAGGAAATTGAACAAAGACAAAAGTCTTGTTCATCATAGTGGAAAGGCATTTAATCAGGAAGAAGTTGGAATCCTGGAAGTTTTTCTTTTTTCAGGTACAACAGGCATTTTTTTTCTCTTCCTAAAATGTTCTTCCCCTTATCTGTGTACTTATTAGTTCAAGGAGTAACAAATGAGTCTTAGTTGAACTTAGTCTTTGGAAATTGAGCTCTTTATTTAGGCTATATGTGAAAGAGTTTATTGAAATACTCTGGTTGCTAAGCAGATTTAGAAAAGGAACAAGCAATTGTCAGCAAATCCCTAGGTTTGAGAAGATGTCCTCAGCAAAATATACCCCTAGGACTTACTGAATTAGATCAGGGTTCAGCAAACAATAGTTTGCAGGCCAAATGCTGAGGCTACTTGCTTGTGTAAAGAAAATTATAATGGAATAGGGCCGCACTTACTTAAGTATTTATGGCTTCTTTCTACTATACTGGCAAAATTGAGTACTTGTGACAAAGATCACGTGGCTGCAAAGCTTGAAAATATTTACTGTCTGGTATCTGTTAGAAAAAATTTGCCAACTCCAAGAAAGAATTACCTCCTAAAGTTGTTACTCCTCACATTTTGCCTTTACAATAGTTTAGTTGAAGTTTTAAATTCATGTTGGCACATACGCATGTTTCTTGAAAGAGTTTTCCAACATTTTCTACATCCTCTTCTCATAACTCTTCTTGTGCTCCTTCATGATTCCCATTGCTTTAAAATCATTTAGAATTGGCCTTATGGTTTGTCCTTGCCTTAATGGTGCAGGTATTTTAAAGTTTAGTTATAAGTAAGTGTTGCCATTCCTCTGAGTTAACTTGAACTGGTTTGCATAATGGTGACAAGAATAAATTTTTTCCCAAGCGGATTAAAAACTAATTTCATTATGAAGAAGTATTTTGATTCATATCCAAAGTACTGTTTTTCTAGATTAGAACCCCTACCTTTTCCCTCTTAATTTTAACTTCTTTAAACTCACTCTGTTCCATGTAGAGCAGTAAAAAGCCAAGTTTTTCTCCCTTTTTTCCTGGATGTTTTGAAACATAATGAAACATCTGAGGATTTCAAATTCTTTTTAGACGTATCTTCCCATTTCTGTTATTGTGTATAATTCTTCCAAATATGTATTGGAACATGTTTGCTTTGTGAATGTTCACTCTTAGTGTTCAAATAGCCTACTTATATTCAATGTGGGGAAAATGGGAAATGTTAGGGGTTTAATAAACAGAAATCGTTGCAGGAAGCCGGATGTGACAGCAGGCACCTATAATCCCAGCTACTCGGGAGACTAAGTTGAGAGTCCCACTTGAGGCCAGGAGTTGAAGGACCAGCCTGGCAACATAGACCTCATCTCTAAGACAAAAAAACAAATCCTTGCAAGAGGAGAGAATAATTGCTTCCCATTTGGAAGTGATATAGGGACTTTTGAATTACATCTGTCTTGACAAAGTCGTCTAGGCCGTGCTGATAACAGTATAGGGAGTTTGATTCTTTGTTGTGAGCTCTGTCAACATAGACAAAGTTCAGGTGAGTAACTAGCTTTCTATAATAAGGACTCTCTTCACTAGGTATTTTAAAGTTGCCTCTTTCTAATTGGATATTAGTAAGTTTTATATTATATACCCCCTGAGTAATAGATATTCCTCATCTATAAAATTCGGAATATTTGCCTAGGTTAGATCTGCCCTGGCTTAGAGCAGTTATACCTATAGTAACAGTAGGTTTTTGAGATTTTGGAGTATTACTTTTCTGATTAACCTAGGATTCTGATTAAGCTGGAATGTAAGATTTATGAAAGAATTGGATTTTGTTAGCCTAATGAATCATCTGCATCCCACTCTATTTGAGGTCTTGATAATAGATGTCAATTTAAATATGAATCTATTGAAAGCAATGAAGTTTTCCAAGCATTATGACATCCTTGATAAGTCTCAGTCTTATCTTTTTTCTTATTTTCTAGTCTCTTTCCCTGTCTTTAGTCTTCTTCCTCTTACATGGTGCTTTTCCCAGGGCCAGTCTTTTTAGTTTCTAAGCAAGCAGGCTTTTTTGTTCAGGATAAGCCAGAGTTAGATATTATGAATAGTTTGAAACATCTGAATATGTTACATTCCAAAGTATGTAATTACTGATAACGATAGTATTATCAAAACCTGAAAGATAGTGGTACAGATTATTCAGTTTAGTTGTGTAGGCAGACTATCTTTCTCCTCAATTGTGACACACAGCAGTGACTTGAGAAGGCAAATATTACTTGAAACCCACATTATCTTTATAGAGGGTACGTATATAAATAAATTTCCTACCTGACATTTTTCCCATTATCAATGTATCAGTAGCTCGCATCTTAACATAGAAGAAGCCCATTAGCTCAAATACTGGAAGCTTCAAACAACAAAGTAAGTTACAAAAGCAAAGCAGTTAATGAAAAAGACTTTGTCTATTGCCTGCTTCTTTCATGTCTACTCAGTAGGTCCTGTTGAGGATGCTAGAATACACCATCCAGTTAAGAAAGGGGTTGTTTTGTTTTGTTTGAGACAGAGTCTTGGTCTGTCATCCAGGCTGGAGTGCAATGGCTCAATCTTGGCTCACCGCAGTCTCCACCTCCTTGGTTCAAGCAATTCTCGTGCCTCAGCCTCCTGAGTAGCGGGAATTACAGGTGTGTGACACCATGCCCAGCTAATTTTTGTATTTTTAGTAGAGATGGGATTTCACCATGTTGGCCAGGCTGGTCTTGAACTCCTGGCCTCAATTGATCCTCCCGCCTCGGCCTCCCAAAGTACTGGACTTAACAGGCATGAACTACTGCACCCAGCCTCGGTTAAGAGAGATTTATGTTCAGCATCTCATATGGCCTACACCATGATTTAATATACTGCAAATCTTAGGATTTCAGTTAATCCATAATGCCAGGAGTTAAAGTATTTCATGGGAACATGTTTCCTCTTCTATGAAATCACCTGTCTGCAGTGATAGGTAATGTATAGGAGAATCTGTTTCATTAAGTAAATATTAAGTACTTTTTGATACCAGGCAACATGCTTGGAATTTGTATAATAAAACTGGCTTTAGACGTAGTTTAGATATAATGTGTCTTCCTATACTTGAGAGTCCTAAGCCCACTTGGTTGGCGTCTGGGATGTATTGCTTTTGAAAAGCCTTCACTTTTTACTGTAGAGATAAAAGATCAAAAAGGGGACAGAATTAGCTGTATTAAGTGCTTTATTGTCATAACTGCAGTTAATATAATAATACTATGAAGTAATAACAGTAATGTTAAAAATAACTAACTTTTTTTTGAATGCTTACTATATACCAGGCACAGTTCTATGTGCTTCACATTGATTAACTCATCTAATCCTTATGACAATCCCATGAGGGTGGATAACATATTATCCTCATTTTAGAGGGGAAGAAACAGACACAGATGACTCAGGCAGTCTAACACTAGAGTTGCCTCTAGTAGGTGTAATTATGTCACATTTTATAGATGAGGAAACTGATGAAACCCAGGTTACATAACTGGTAAATTACAGAGCCAGTATTTACCAATCTGATTCCAAAGCCCAGACTATCTGCATGATATCATATTGACTCCATTTGCTTATTAAGAGTTGAGGTTGACTGGAATATACAGTAGCCAGGAGCAGTACTGCTTTTAGTGAATGTATAATTGAAGAGAAAGTGATTAGAAGGTTCTTCAAAAGCTGATGCAGTTCATCTCTGAGCAGAGTTGAATAGTGAATATTTTCAGTGGATGTTGCCCACTGATTCAGAGGAGTCACCCGTGTGGTTAGGTCTAATAGTGAGTGAGGTACTATCAAGGCAAAAATTGAAGATAGAGTTCCAGTTACCTATTGCTGTGTAACAAACGTAATTAAAATTAAGTAATTTTAATTACTTAAAATCAACTATTTCCTGTATCTCATGATTTTGTGAATCAGAAAATTCAGGAAGGGCTTGTCTGGGCAATTCTGCTCCCTGTGCAATGACTCAGGTCACCTAATGGTATTCAGCAGGTGGTTAGACAAGTCTGGAAGGAGTGTCCAAGATGATCTTACTTACATACCTGACACTTTGGTGGGGGGACTAAAAGGATGGGCTCAGCAGGGCTCCTGTTTCTCTCCATGAAGTCCAAGGACTCTCCATGTGTTCTCTTCATCAAGGTAGTCAGATTTATTACAAGGATAACTAAGGCCTCTGAAAGGCTGGGCAGAAGATGCTAGTCAACTTAACGGCCAGGCCTAGAACTACCATATAGTCACCACTGTACTCTTGGTCAAAGAACTTAATGGTAAGATGACAGCAAGAATGAGGGGGGAAAAAAGAACTCAATGGTCAGCCCAAATTTAAGGAGAGAAGAAATACCCTGCAACTTTATGGAAGGCATGTCCAGGACTTGGGGCTATTTTTAATGTGTTAATGTTTTTTTATTTTATTTTATTTTTTATTTGTTTTATTTTTTGTCTTGACTGTTTGGTGTTTATTCGTCAGTTGTTTGTGCTGTAGAAACCATTTATTATGTCTACCATGGGTCACTAAAGGAGCTGGAAGGAGAATGAGACAAATACCTGGAGCATATTTCATTCCCTGCCCTCTCAAGTTTCATTTATCTTACAGCAAAATTTTCATTTTGTCCTGTGTTCCAAGTTGTGAACATTTGCCTGTTTTTGCTCTGAAGCCACTGTAACTACATGCGGAGCCAGAAATACTCTAGAGGGAGTAAAAAGCTAATTTTTTTTTTTTTTTTTTTTAAGGACAGAGTTTCACTCTGTCACCCAGGCTGGAGTGCAGTGGTGCAATCACAGCTCACTGCAGCCTCAACCTCCTGGACTCAAGTAATCCTCCCACCTCAGCCTCCCAAGTAGCGGGGACTCCAGACGTGTGCCACTATACCTGGCTAATTTTTGTATACTTTTAGAGACAGGATCTCACCATGTTGCCTGGGCTGGTCTTGAACTCCTGGACTCAAGAGATCCACCTTCCTCGACCTCCCAAAGTGCTGGGATTACAGGCATGAGCCAACGTGCCTGGCCCCAAAAGCTTACTATTAAATAATTTGATTTATTAGAGATGTCAGTTGTATTTTAAGTGTACAAATAGGTAAATACTCTTGCGGTATGGGAACATTACATGGCTACTGAATCTCTTTCAACAGGAGTTTCTATTTGGTGGCTACATGGATCATATTCTTGAGATAGTGAAAAGTTTTGCCTACTTATCTTAATCCCATCTCTACCTCTGCCATACTTCCTCCAGTATGATTTTGTGCTAGAAGATGAATCAGTTCCTTTCATTCTTGTTACTTTTCACACAGGAAAATGCATTGCCCAATTTTATATGTTGTTAATCTTTTAAAATTGGCAGTTGTTACCAGCCTCTCTCGTTTAACAGATCATTGAAGTCTTTTGATATTTGGTTAGATGTGTCAGATTTAGGATGCCTGATTTAAACTCGTGCTAACTTACTAAACTGTTCTGCTCTGAGAAGAAATATGGACAGAGAATGAATTTCACTGTCCATATTGATGAACCCCAAATCAATACACTTCTTAAGAAAGGTTTGAGATTATCCAATCCATGTACAGTGAATTCTGGGAGCATTGGCTGTATGGGCTTCCTACTGATCATCTGCAGTTATCACAGTAAAGAGATCTGTGTTCCTAGGTCAGGCCTCAGCAATTGCAAATACAGGAAATAAAGGGGTACTCAATGCTGAAGACTTAATTTAGGGTACCTACAAAATCCTGGGAAGGGAAAAAGAAGACCTTGGCATTTGTAGTTGAATAACCAGAGATGGAATGTTTGAGGCTTTTAGGCGTAAATATTAATTAGATTTTATCATATAAAGATTAGGGCAAATTAATTTATTTTTTTCTAGTTCATTCTTAACATGTTAAGGGGCAAATTTTAATGAATAAAAATTTAAAGGCCTTAAAACTTTCTTTTGGATTCACATTTCCACTCTGGTATAATCCACTCTGGTGTAGTCTGCCTTTTATGACAGAGAAAGCCTTTGAAAATATTGTCCCAGAGAATGAAAGATCTTATGATCATCTATGGAAATGTCTCTCATTCTTTATTATAGCCCTTTGGGCCCTCCTGTAGATTCTCTGTGAATCTAAGTTTGAAATCATTTGGTGTTTTCATGAAAAATAATTCTTACTATTCATTTAAATAATTCTTAAATGTGGTCTTAAATTGCAAGAGAGAACAAAGCTAGAAAAAAGGGAACCTTGTAGATTGACCAAATATTTATTCTTTATTTTCAGCATCACAAATCTAAACCATTTCAAGCTAATACAACAACCTGAGTGAGTAGAAATTCCTTAAGGTTTAGATTTCTGCTTTTAGTCACATCTTGAAGCGGATGTTTATGACTTATTTGAAGATGATCCACTGAGTTTCCTATAAAGTAATAGAATCCTAGCTATAGTGGTTCTTTAAGAACCACTGAAAAAACAGAATTGCAGTGCAGGGAACAAAGCTTAAAATGTGTTTCCTCTGGAAGCCAAGATGCTAAAAAAGGGGTCACTAAAAGTGTGACTGAAGTCCACCTCTAGAATGGCTATCAGATAGCAGAAGTATTTAGAATGTATATGGCATTTCTAATATTTTTACAAAAATAATTTTAAATCATATAACTTGAATCTTTTTTTTTAAGTCTGTTTTCTTTTTGGAAAACTGGCACCAAAAAAATAACACTAATATAATTCAATTGTATATGCATGTGCATTGAACCCAGAGTGGGTATACTAAAGATAGTTCATGCAAATAACTTATGGGAAGTTTGGCTATTTTTTCATAAATATATGTTTATAAATATATTTAGTCATCCACTGTGACCTTGGTAGCACAGAAGCATTTTGTTAGCTGTATCATTAATTCTAAAAATCAAATTCTTGGCATAGTAGGCTATGAGAGCTTTTTGTTGCTTTGTATTTTGGCTAAGAAAATTATTTCTTGCACTTTTTATTTATAAAGATGTTATAATACAATGCACCCACTTAGTGTAGCTTTTCTTTAGAGAAAAAAGATGTAGGTGTAAAAGTGAAATGTATGTTTTAAAACCTGGCAAAAGGAGGGACCTCAAAAAAATAAATTTCGCTTGCCATCTACCTGAGTAGGGTTGGGGATTAATATAAAACTTAGGTTAAAAGTAGCTGTTGGGATAGGTATACTGTTGCTGTGAATCGCAATATTGCTGTGAGTTGCCAGCTATGTGTCTGTAAGTTTATGTGTGTATGTGAGAAAAAGGTATTTCATGAAGGCATAAAAGTCAGTGTAGAATATCCTACCTCCCACTAGAGACAGCATATTCAAGATTGCTGTGTAGTCCCTTGGGCAGGAAGCTGGATTCCTCAGCCACTGTCTACCCCCTTCTTCTCTATACTCACTTCAGCTCCTCTACCTCTGAGCACTTGGCTGAAGAAAGAGTATAGCTTTCTGTAGCAAGCAAAGGAAAGCCAGACCCAAAATATAGAGGCTGCAGAATCTGAAATTCTTATCATGTTCAGATATTAATATTTGATTTTGTTGCCCAAATCAAACGATGTCAGAACACTTGGGTTTAGTGCTTTTTTTTTTCTCTCTCTCCCACAAACTTCTAGTTTAGTGCTTTTATCCACTGACTTCTGTTTGGCAGGAGTAGCCAGTGGAGGTCAAGTCCTTTTTTAAAGACTAAAACACCTAATTCCTTTTAATGATATGTAACTTTTGTTTGAATCCCCAACTTCTTTTTTCTTTCTTTCTTTCTTTTTTTTTTTTTTTTTTTGTAGAGATGGAGTCTCCCTATGTTGCCCAGTCTTGTCTTAAACATCTGGGCTTGGCTGGGTGCAATGGCTCACACCTGTAATCCCAGCACTTTGGGAGGCCGAGGCAGACGGATCACCTGATGTCAGGAGTTTGAGACCAACCTGGCCACCATTGTGAAACCCTGTCTCTACTAAAAATACAAAAAATTAGCTGGGTATGGTGGCGGCACCTGTAATCCCAGCTACTAGGGAAACTGAGGCAGGAGAATCGCTTGAACTCAGAAGGTGGAGGTTGTAAGTGAGCCAAGATCGCACCATTGCACTCCAGCCTGAGCAACAAGAGCAAGACTCCGTCTCAAAAAAAAAGAAAGTCTGGGCTCAAGGAATCCTACCACCTCAGCCTCCCAAAGTGCTGGAATTACAGGCGCCAGTCACCACACCTGGCCCATGATGGATTTTCAGATGACCTCTTTTGCTTTTAGTCTCTCCAAAGAGAGAGATTCTTGTTTTTAATGTCAATATTGTTATAATAGTCAAGATGGCCTCACCTGAATGTTGTAGGTGTCAGAAATTGTTTCAGTAGTAATATGCCACTAGGCAGACCACCTAATCTTTAAATCCAGTTGTAGCATTCAATTTACTTTCTGTTTGCGGCACTAGTGCACTGAGCCAAGTCAACTTGCCCACCTTTCTAATATTTCTTACAGCTAAGGAGGAACTGTTGGTTCTTTGATATCCTAGAATGCTTTCTACCTTGTGGAAATGCTTTTCACCTTAATACACGGATTATATTGTCTAAATGTCTAAACAGGGATTCTCTGGTTAGAATTGAAATGAGAGAGTGATCCATTTTCAGATTTTTAGAGATTGGCTCCCCTATTTTAGGTACTAGCTGATAAGTATTTAGTTTCCTGGTGACTTTGGATAGGGCAAGTGGAGATACAGAGAATGTGAAATTCCAGATAATAAGACCAGCATTACTCACAAATGACAACTGATGCAGTGATTTCTGCCCAAATGCAGTAAGAATCTTGTAGGGAGATAAAGTGGTAAAATTACATGAATCTTTTTACCATGACTATTTTTTTTTTTCCTAACTGTAGCATAGTTCTCTGCCTATAAAGCCATGCGAATATCCTAGACCCAGGAATTAATTCCTGCTTAGGAAAATTTTTTCTTCTGGCTTATTTTTGTTTGTGCCCAGAGTTTTGTCCTAGGCCTGTCCCCTGATCTTTTGCTATAACACATACTTAAGGTGCAGTCTTCTTTCCTAAATCAATACTTTACTATTGGTGTTGCTGCCAGTTATTTATTTAGAAAGAAAGTGAAAAAATGCCTAGGTAGTTTGATTGCAGCATGCTAAACCCATAAATCTGGACAGAAGCCATGGAGTCTTACCTTTTCTCTGTCTGGCTTGGATGAACAATGGCCTTATGCTTTCTATTACAGGACTAGTTGACCCAGTTCTTCATATTGGTTGCACATTAGAATTGTATAGGACCCCCTCTAGACATTTACATTTTATTGGTCTATTGTGCAACCTGGGCTTTAGATGATTCTAATATGCAGCCAAGGTTGAGAATCGCTCCCTATGAAATCCCTAATGGTCTTTAGCAGGATAACATCAATGCAGTTCTCTTTGACCTGAAAATATCTTTATCGATATTCCATGCAAGGTTCTCAATTCAAAGTGTACAGTGGGCCAAGGCTTAGGTAGTAAAATGGATCATCCACTTGTCCTCAGAGTAATTCTGGAGGGAGATACTGTCATCCGTCCAGTTTCCTCTCTATACCAAATACAAAGTACACGTAAGTAAGCAAAACAAATTTTCAAAGATCCTTCTCTAGAATTCTTGTTCCTTTGCATATGTAATTTCAGTGGAGATTTCTCAACTAGCTGAAATGGAGAACTTGAATTTATTAAAAGATCCCAAACTGCTTACAGCAATTTCTATTTGTAAAATAAACAGGTAGCATTGTTAATGGAGAAAAGGAAGGATCCTGCTTGGGGTGATGGTAATATGTTTGATTATTTGTCTCTTAGCCTGTCTTCTAAGTGGGATTTCAGTGTCAGTTCACTTCACTTTTCTTGGCTTGTTTTTTTGTGAATGAAATGAACTAGCTAAGGCTTAAGTATTTTTGAATAATATATGAAATATGAAATGAGTCATTTTAGGATCTTTGTTCTGGAATGTCAAAGACCTAACCAAGTACTTCCCAAATGAGGTTCCAGATTCATTCTTCTCATCTAGGGTAGTAAAGGTGTTTCAATGGGTTTGTTACTTGCCCATGGCAACCTCACACATGGTAATAGAGAGGGGAGAATTGTTTTATTACCCTAAAAAAGTGAGAACCACTGTTCAAACTAACTAGCTACCAAGAGACTTCTAACTCATGAAGAAAATTTGTATTTAAGAGCAAGTTCAAATGTAGTAGTCTCTCTTCTGAGAGTATTCTGGATACCACGGAAAGTTTCACTTATATATTGCCTACAAGTAATTGGTAATTTGAACTTCAGTAGGTAATATGTGCAAAGAGAAAAAGTAGGTCAAGGAGAAAGTTGGTTAGTGCAGAGGGCTGAATTAGCATCAGTCTGAAATTTCATTAAAGTAGCACTAAGGCCTGGGTGTTTGCTTAGCATGTAAATGCTGCAGTGTCAGAGAAAATGCCTCTTATGCCTTAGAAAATTTGCTGAAGGCTCCCTGTTATTGGTGGAATAGAAAAGCAGTAGCCTTTGAGACTCCAAAGAGAGTAACCCCCTTAGGGTTTTCATACTGAAGAACCTTGTGGAGTACTGTGAAACATTGTTGAACTTTATGCAAATTATACTGCACTGGATTTTAAGATTTTATGGGGGAGAGAGTAGAGGAGAATGGGGAAGTAATGATAAAAGATAAATACGTAAAGTTGTACTATATTTTAAGCAAGGAATGAAACAAATTCCCTCGCAGGAATTCCCTCTCAGCACTGTGAAGTTTGGTCAAGTTTGGCCTAATGGGTTGGCTTGCTGATTCCTCTTAAACCTCTAGGAAATCCTTTCTAAAACAGCAAAACAAACGTTAGTTTGAGTACTGTTTCACCACCCTGCTCCATCCCCCTACTCTCAACAAAAGAAAAGCATTCCCAAACTATAGGCAAAAGAAATGTGTTCTATCTCAGTCCATTAATTTTTCATCTGCTATGATCTGTGTTCACAGTTTTAGCACATTGCATTATTTTGTGATCTGATAGCAGAACATCAGGAACTAATGGCTTCCTTCCCTTTAAGAAACCTTAAAGTTAGAACTTTTTTTTTTTTTTTGAGACAGGGTCTTGATCTGTCACCCAGGGTGGAGTGCAGTGGCACACTTATAACTCACTGCAGCCTCCACCTACCAGACTCTATCCTCCTGCCTCAGCCTCCCAAGTAGCTGGAATACAGGCACGTGCCACCACACCCAGCTAAATTTTCTATTTTCTTTTAGAGACAGAGTCTCACTATGTTGCCCAGGCTGGTCTCAAACTCCTGGGCTCAAGTGATCCTCCCACCTAGGACTCCCAGAGTTACAGGTGTGAGCCACTGTGCTTGGCCTAGAACTCTATTTTTGGCATTTCTTTCTAAATGAGTACATTGGAAGAACATTAGGTTTCCAGGCTCCTCATAATTTCTGAAGGGGACCCGCTCTGCTCTGCCTCTGAAAGGAGAAGAAAAGGCTGAGGGTTCAAAGATAGAAAAGTCAATGTAGCAGAAATTTGATTTCCTTCAGATGGACATAGTCTGAAAGAAATCTATCCAACTGTTCTCTATGGTGCTTACATGATGGGTGACAGCTGTCCCCATCTACCTGTCCCTGGCACTGTGCCTTCCCACTGGTCACTGTGAAAAGCAAATCACACTGGACTCAGAGGCCAGAATCCAGGACAAAATCCCCCTTTTCATCTTGAGCCCATCACGTCTTTGTATAGCTGTTAATGTAGCATTTACTTCTTTATGGGAAACTCTTGGGTTTTTAACCCAAGAAGAAATTGTAAAGCATTTAAACTAGTCAGAAAATAAGATTCTGATGGTAGCGATCAAATAAAGAGATGATAGGAAAATTTCACTTCCTCTCAGTTGATATTGATTGATAGCAAGGATCAACTACGCCCACCTCTTCCTAAGTTTTTAAAGGCTACCATAATAATTGCAAGCAACAAATTTATCTAACATTTTTTACAACTTGCTAATCAAGGAGAATTCATATTAAAACAGACAATCAGTTTCTAAAATGTTATCCCTGAAAGGGAATGGAATAGAGTATTTTTAGCTATAAGAACCTACCAATCTGTTTTTTCCCTTTGAAAAAACTAATGTTTGAAATTTGTGTCTTTCATCTGAAGCAGTTACTCCATTAATAGTAAAGATGCCTCGGAAAAGTCAGTGAACCAGGATAGTGCTCTTGCACCACTGAGGGTGCTAGACTGGCTTTGTGCATCTTATTTCCTAAGAATATCAGTTTTTATTATGACCTTAATTATAAATACCTATATATAGGAGTAGGATTTTCTCTCACCCAACCCTACTTTAATCATTATCACTTAAGTGTAAACCACCACCTCCCCCTCTTTTCCTTTACTGAAAAAAAATGCACTTTAATTCCTAAGGAGAGTGGCTGTTCCTGGCCCTGAAGCCAGATTACTTCAGGAGGAGAGTTAAGGAGGGAGAACTCTTGCCAGACCCTGTGAAATTAACCAAATTTCTTAATGTAAACACACAAGTAATAGCATCCACTTTTAAGTGGCCCCCACTCCATGCCAAAGGGGAAAAGAACCACCAAATCAAAAAAGATTTCTAAGTACCTGTCCTGATTTTGTAAGTTTCACTGAGGAAAAACTATCTAAGATCATTTTCACAGCTAGCAATTTGTCAGAAACTTTGGTGGTGTTTTGTGGGAGGCTGAGATTTTTTAAATTAAAAATCAAGTGAAAACACAAAGATCTAAAATATGGTCCCGATTTGTGTCATTTCTAAGTATCAGATTTGTTCTCCCTTCATTTGACAGATGTTCTCAGTCTCTCCTCCTGTAAGATTCTGTCCTTCCCCTGATGACAAGCCAATAGTTCTTGGTGGGGTTGCATGTCTCCTAGAGCCCCAGGACCCCTGTCGTGTCGGGGAAGGGGGGAGGGCAGGAGGGTGGGCAGAGACTCGGGTTGGGGGAGGGAGATTCAAAGAAAGTGAAAATATGGGTTTATATAAACATATTTAAAACAGTTTAGCAAAAGCTTTCTCGTTGAACAGCTTTAAGAACAATGTGAATGAAATCTTAGCAACTTGGTTAGTAATCTGAAAAGTCTATTAATGTATACTTGAAATTCTGTTTGTATAAAAATGCATTTTCCTCTTTATTTTAACACTGTGTAAAAGAACATTATGCATGTGAGTGGTTTGAGAATTAAATGGTTTAATACTCAGGTTTGAATCTGTCTTTTCCATATATAGAAACAATTTGTTTAAATTTGTTTTTATTGATATTTTTTAGTGTCGTGGAAATCCTGAGATTCACTCTCCCATTCCTTTCTGGCTGTCTACCATCTTTCATCGCTGTCTCCCTCATTTTCTTGATCCAGATGTGGTTACTGGGCAAAGAACAACTTGAAGGCATCATTTTACCAAATGCCCCAATAGCATGTTTCCCCTTTCCTTGTCTTCATTTAAGATGCAGAGTCCATTTATAATGTAAGATGGGAGTAGTTGTATTTATTTTTACTTCTATTCACAAACCAAAATAGGAAGAGGTACAAAGAATAAGAACAGTTTAGCTCACACAAGGGTTGGCTACTCTGCCCATGAAGATAATAGTGTTCAGAGGAACTTCTCTTATAAAAACCAGGAAAGGCCTGTTGGCCTTGAAGGTCACCCTGTTGGGGTTTAGCGAACGGCCAGCAATCCCAATGGCGGTACTTGCGGCTGCTTCACTGCCTTCTTCATTTACCTGCAGGTCACATGGGAAATAAAACTACATTATTTACTATGCCGTTCATTATTGGCAGGTGAATCATCCACAGACACAGCATTTCCTCAAATGCTTTTGTTTTCCAGTAAAAAGTACATTTGGGTCAGGTTGGATTCCCTCCAGAATCCTACTTCTACTCATTCTTTCATGCAGATAATGTAAGGTACTTGTGTTTGTCCAAGCCTTGTGCTAGGTAGTAAGTGTAAGAGTTCCATTAAGGTAACCCAGAAATCTGAATGTACACAGGTTATCACATTTCTGGCTGGTACCATTGTAAATGGTTTTACAGCAGATTTTTTTGTACCAGCTGCTGAAAGATTTTTGGCTCAAGATCTGAACTCCATAGTTGAAACTGTTTCACTCTTGGAGCATCAAGATCCAAGATACAGCTACTCCAAAGAGCCACTCAGGACCTAGGGCCTGTGAAAAGAGGTGGGTTGTCTGGCTGGACGAGATGCCATTTTTTTGGAGTAACAGACTGAAACAGTGGTATTTGAATATGGTTGATAAGCAGGTCTAGAGGGAAACACCTTCAGAAAATTTTGCCTCAGGACCCAGAATATCACTAGAACTCTGTTTCTGCTCTTATGAAAGCACATGATTAACCAGCTGCCTGGGTTTTCTGGAGCTAGTTAATGATGTCTTCTCCTTCCCTCTCACTCTTCCTTCCGCTTCCTTTGTTCCTCCCTCCCTTACCCTCTCTCTCCCAATAGTGTCTATTTCATGCTCATTCCAGGACTAAGTTTATTAGCAGACTCTAGAGTGTTTGCATGACCAGGATCCTTTTATTCAAATCAGGTCTGGTTTTTAATGGCTTCTCAGATCTACAATTAGTTGGGTTTATTAAGGGTTCCCAAGGTTTTCAAAGAAAACGGCTTTGTTGTGAGAACCACAGAAAAATCTACATCATTGTGTACTGGGCTCAGGTGGATAAAATGAATCCAGACCTCTGCTTCTTCCTAATAGTAACTCAAGCCCCTCGAGGTCTGAGTTGACACTTCTAATTGGAGTCCTTACAAGGGGATATTCAATGAGAGTTAAAACCCTGAGGACTCAATTTCCCTTGCAGTCTTCCTTTCTTCCAAAAATCCATATGAAAGAGGGTGTGAGCAGTGTCATCTTAACTTCCAAAACCATTAATGCAGCACTGGTAAAATCCCTTGTTCTGATCTCAATACCTCTACTCTTGCTATTGTCTTAAAGGTCGTTGACATTCATTGTCTTATAGATTATATGCCCACAATGAGGATTTTTGCACATAGCCTTTCTGTCCACCCCAACTCCTGCTATCATTTGAGACAATTAAATTATCGCAGTAGGCTGGGCACGGTGGCCCATGCCTGTAATCCCAGCACTTTGGGAGGCCGAGTCAGGTGGATCACTTGAGGTCAGGAGTTTGAGACCATTGAACCCAGGAGGCGGAGGTTGCAGTGAACTGAGATCATGCCACTGCACTCCAGCCTGGGCGACAGAGCAAAACTCCATCTCAATGAAAAAAAAGAAAAAAAAATCTCAGTAGGAGACCCATTCAACACCGTAGCCTCCCATTTCTTTCATCTCGTCACACCTAATGAGCATTACCACGTAAGCAAACCTGTCCATGGCTACACCCTGGACTTGCCATCTCAGAACTGCTCTACCTTTGAAATTATATTAATAGCATCCTTTTCTCAGACTATAACCTTGTATTCTTTCAAGTTATCACATTTCCTCACTCCTGTTAAAATTCCACTTTCCTCTGAACCAGGCATTTCCTACTGAGCTTGATCCCTGGCTCTATATTTACTAGCACCATCCTCTGAAACCTTTCTCTTTGACTACAACCTTCATTCTTTTCGATTTCTTCAATTCTAGAAACTTCTCTACCATCGTCCCATCTCCTTTCCCTCACAGCCTGGCTCCCGCAAAGAATAGTCTATACCAGTGGTTCCCAAATCTCATTGTGCATAAGAATCCCCTGAGGAGTTTAGTACATACACGGATTCTCAGGGCCCATCCCAGAATCTCCAAAGATAAAGCTCCCCAGATGACTGCTGCTGTTGGTCCATAGTTTAGTGTTTGCTTGAGAACAACTAGAACCAGAAGTTCCACAGGCTGTACACAGCTGTTACTCTAACACAGGGTTCCATGCACACCTCAGCTGGGGGAACACTAGGTTAAGTGATATTCAACCGTTTTCTTTACTGTGGGACGTCTCAGACCTCAGCCTGCCAGTGTGTACTGTTCATCTCTCACGAGAGGATATACATTTATTTGACCACCTTTTCATTGCCTCCAGTGTAGTCTAGTGCTCTAGTTGTCTGGAGCACACTTTAAGACACTGATGCACACTTACCAGCTTCCCTTTCTTACCTTCCATTTGCTCTTCATCCATTACAATTAGGCATGTGATCACACTATTCTGTCGTCAGGGAAAGGTAAACTATGGGCAGTCTCCAAACTTTTTATTTTTTTTAAGACTTTTTGGTAGAGACAAGGTCTCACTATGTTGCCCAGACTGGTTGCGAATTCCTGGGCTCAAGTGATCTTTCCATCTCACCCTCCCAAGGTACTGGGGTTACAGGTGTGAACCACCATGCCCAGCCCTGGAGTCTTCTTACTAGATGCTATCCATTTTCTTAAAACTTCTCCCTGGGTTGGCTGGGTGCAGTGGTTCATGCTTGTAATCCCAGCACTTTGGGGGTGCCAAGGAGGTGGATCACCTGAGGTCGGGAGTTCAAGACCTGCCTGACCAACATGGAGAAACCCTGTCTATACTAAAAATACAAAAATTAGCCAGGCATGGTGGTGCATGCCTGTCATCCCAGCTACTCAGGAGGCTGAGGCAGGAGAATCGCTTGAACCGGGAGGCAGAAGTTGCAGTGAGCTCTTGCGCCATTGCACTCTAGCCTGGGCAAAGAGTAAACGAAGCTCCGTCAAAAAAAAAAAAAAAAAAAAAAACTTTCTCCCTGGGTTTCTGCGACCCCCATCCTGTAAATTCCTTCTTGATGGGCTTTGCTGGCTTCTTTTCCTATATCACCCTCCTAAATATTTGTGTTCCCGCTTGACCTGCTGCAGAAGAGGTAGTGGGAAAGAAGAGGTAGTGGGAGGGAAGGCACAACAATCACACCATGAGGGTTTCGGGGAGGGCTGTATCATAGCAGGCCTTAACGCTGGAAACAGGCCTTTTCCACATGTGTGTTCTGTTGTTCATGCATCTCCTGTCTGTACCCTAAGAGCTCGTGGAGCAAGAACTCCAGAGTTAGAAATCACATGAAATACTGAATAATAAAGTGGCAGAAAAGTAGCATAGGAAGAGAGAGTCGGGAGGTGTACTCACCTCAAGAAATGCCTTATGGAATGCATCTGAGACATAGAGGTCATCCCGGCCTTCTGCAACAATACCTGGAAGGAAGACCGGAGAAGGCTTTGTGAGATGGGAGAAGGTTGGCTTCAACTCACAGATGGGAATTCAGTTTGAATTAAGAGATCCTTTGGGGCTTTTTGAAACATAAGAAGAAATCCTAAATCTTCACCTAATCATACTCTCACAATGAATATGTGTTAAAAATAATAAAGTACTTTGGGGGCCAGGTGCAGTGGCTCACACCTGTAATCCCAGCACTTTGGGAGGCCAAGGCGTACAGATCACCTGCAGTCAGGAGTTTGAGACACTCTGACTAATATGATGAAACCCTGTCTCTACCATGAAAATACAAAAATTAGCCAGGTGTGGTGGCGAATGCCTGTAATCCCAGCTACTTGGGACACTGAGGCAGGAGAATCGCTTGAATTTGGGAGGCGGAGGTTGCAATGTGCCAAGATCACGCCACTGCACTCCAGCCTGGACAACAAGAGCAAAACTCCATCTCAAAAAACAATAATAATAATAATAATAAACTACTTTGGGCTTGTTCAGCGTGGCTCCTGATAATTCATTCTCAGGCTTCAGCTCTTTGTGGGAGAGAGAAAGGGCAAGACTCTGTTCTTTTTTTTTTTTTTTGAGACGGAGTCTCGCTCTGTCGCCCAGGCTGGAGTGCAGTGGCCGGATCTCAGCTCACTGCAAGCTCCGCCTCCCGGGTTTAGCCATTCTCCTGCCTCAGCCTCCCCAGTAGCTGGGACTACAGGCGCCCGCCACTTCGCCCGGCTAGTTTTTTTTGTATTTTTTAGTAGAGACGGGGTTTCACCGCGTTAGCCAGGATGGTCTCGATCTGCTGATCTCGTGATTCGCCCGTCTCGGCCTCCCAAAGTGCTGGGATTACAGGCTTGAGCCACCGCGCCCGGCAAGACTCTGTTCTTACAGAAAAAACTCACTCCATCCAGAAGGAACATCTTTCTTTCCAGTCTGGCAACATTTTTAGTTTTCTAAACTAGCTTAGAGAGAGCCCAATAGCGCAGTGGCTCACAGCTGTAATCCTAGCACTTTGGGAGGCCGAGGCGGGTAGATCACCTGAGGTTAGGAGTTCAAGACCAGCCTGGCCAACATGGTGAAACCCTGTCTCTACTAAAAATACAAAAATTAGCCTGGCACGGTGGCAGGCGCCTGTAATCCCAGCTCCTTGGGAGGCTGAGGCAGGAGAATCACTTGAACCCAGGAGGCGGAGGTTGCAGTGAGCTGAGATTACACCACTGCACTCCAGCCTGGGGGACAAGAGTGAGGCTTCATCTCAAAAAAAAAAAAAGATAAATCTAATTACTTAACATCAGAAGCTTATTATATTATATTATTTATTTATTTAGCGATAGGGCCTCACTCTGTTGCTCAGGCTGGAAAGCAGTGGTGTGATCACAGTACACTACAGCGTTGACCTCCCAGGCTCAGGCAATCCTCCCAGCTCCAACTCCCAAGAAGCTAGGACTGCAGGTGTGCACCACCGTGCCTGGATAATTTTTTTTACTTTTTGTAGAGACCATCCTCACTATGTTGTCCAGGCTGCTCTCAAACTCGTGGGCTTAGACGATCCTCCCACCTCGGCCTCCCAAAGTGCTGGGATTACAGGTGTGAGCCACCATGGCCAGCCAACTTCTTTAAAAGATACTTTAATGTGCCGGGCACCATGGCTAATGCCTGTAATCCCAGCACTTTGGGAAGCCGAGGCAGGTGGATCACAAGGTCAAGAGTTCAAGACCATCCTGGCCAACATGGTAAAACCCCGTCTCTACTAAGAACACAGAAATTAGCCAGGCGTGGTGGCACACGCCTGTAATCCCAGCTACTCAGAAGGCTGAGGCATGAGAATTGCTTGAACCCGGGAGGCAGAGGTTGTAGTGAGCCGAGATCACACTGCTGCACTCCAGCCTGGGCAACAGAGTGAGACTCTGTCTCAAATAATAATAATAATAATAATAATAATAATAATAAACGTCAGTGAGGCCTGTGTAATGGGAACCAAATTTCCCCAGCTCTTAATATCTGTGTCTTTGCTCTGAATTCCAATGCCCTTTCAAATTCCTCTCCACCTGGTCCTGTCTCCTGTACCTGATACAGACTCACAGGGCACCAGTGATGGCTGGGCCCATGGAGATCCAAGAACAAACTTCCCTTTTACAGAAGAGGAAACGGAGGCCTCAAAAGGAAAAGAGATGTCCACAAGTGAGCAGTAGAAACTAGGATCAGAATCCAGGAGTCCTGACTTGTTGCTCCTTTCTAGTCTTTCTCCAACTCTTCCACTTTCGGTCAGACTACCTTGTGGGTAGAGCAGGGAGGAAACTCCTTCCTAGACAAACCTGGGAGTTTGGACTTTTCAGGGCTGAACAGATCGACAAGGCCCATGTCTTGCAGCTGCTCCTTCAAACTGAAGCCGTCCTCAATGCGGAAGCGGGGCATGTGGACCACCAGCATCATCTCCTCCAACTCATCCAGCCACTCCTGCAGCACCTCTGGGGTGAGTTCCTGCTCCACCTTGGTCAGGCTCTTCTCAGGCTTGGGCAGGATGAGCACCATGGTGATGTCATCACCCTTGAAGGGCAACTCAAGCACCTGGGTGCCTTCAGCCACACGCCGATAACGGAACTTGCCTTCCTGGTACATCATAGACGCTGAACACGACTCTCCATCAGCCTTGTAGAACGGTTCCATCCTTGTGTTCTCAGGGCTAAACTTTGACTTCCACAGGCCCTGGAAGAGAATCACAAAGTGAGAACAAAAACCTTCATAGGAGGATATTTATTGACACAAGACATATTCATATTATAGTGTTACATTAATATATATTATAAGTGTTACATTAATATATAAGGAATATGCACAAAAAGGTTAATAATGACTGTGTCAGAATGATGGAATTATGAGTAGGTTTTTCTCTGTGTACTTTTCTGTATTTCCCCAGATTTTCAGCAGTGAGTATTTGCTTTTATAATCAGAAAAATAAAACCAAAACCAAGAACAATCTACAGTCCTCTCTGCAAGTCTCTTCTTGAGTTTAAATCTAATTGCCTTGTGCTGTCTGCTTTCCGCCAACCTCTTTTCTTTTCTTTTCTTTTCTTTTTTTTTTTTGAGACGGAGTTTTGCTCTAGTCACCCAGGCTGGAGTGCAATGGCACGATCTCGGCTCACTGCAACCTCCGCCTCAGGGTTCAAGCAATTCTCCTGCCTCAGCCTCCCAAGCTGCTGGGATTACAGGCATCTGCCACCACGCCCGGCTAACTTTTTGTATCTTTAGTAGAAATAGGATTTCGCCATGTTGGTCAGGCTGGTCTCGAACTCCTGACCTCAGGTGATCCACCCTCCTTGGCACCCCCAAAGTGCTGGGATTACAGGCCTGAACCACTGCGCCTGGCCCCACCAACCTCTTTTCTAAGGGCCAACCTCCAAAGTCCTGGGCTCTGCCAGACACAGACACAGATAACAGAGGATGAGCCCTGACTGACTTCCTCTTCAAACTGGGAGGGACCCTGAGATAGAAGACACACTTTTGAACATTACCATTCTTTATCACTTTCTAGCTCTGTAATTTGGGGACAAGCCATTTAACTCTTCTTCTTTTTTGGGTCGGGGGACAGGGTCTCAATCTGTGCCCCATGTTGGAGTGATGCAATGGCAAGCTCATGGCTCACTGCAGCCTCAGCCTCCCAGGCTCAAGCTATCCTTCCACCTCAGCCTCCCAGGTGGCTAGGACTACAGGTGTGTGTCACCATGCCCAGCTAACTTTTTTAGTTTTTGTAAAGACGGGATCTCCCTGTGCTGCCCACGCTGATCTTGAGCTTCTGTGCTTGAGTGATCCTCCTGCCTCAGTTTCCCAAAGTGCTGGGATCACAAGTGTGAGTCATCATGCCTGGCCCATTTAACTCTTCTGAGTAGTGGTTTCTTATCTGTAAAACTAAGAGCTGGTGATAGCTAATATTTATAGAATATGCTTACTGCATGCCAGGCACTTTTCTAAGCATTTTGCACGTATTAACTTATACCTTATTTACATGCAGTAGCTACCTCAGTATCCCTATGTGGTAGATGTATCATTATTACCACATTATAGATGCAGAAATTGGAGCATAGAAAGATCTCGGGTAACTCACCCAAGTTCACATGGTCAGAAATGGAAGAGTCAGTATTTAAAATTAAGTAATCTGTCCGAGTGGCCCAGGTTTCATTTGTGATGTGAGAATCAAGAGGGCTAATAAATGTCAAATTGTTCTGCAAACTGTAAAGGGCAAATTCACGTGGTGGAAATACAGTCTGCTCTGTCCTTGGAGAGGGGAAAACCGTAAGAGACAGAGCGACTGACAGCAGCAGCGACTGGCTAGTCCCCTGGGCCCTGTGGGAGGGAAGAATGTACCGGGAGGCACATCCCAGGATGGGCAAAATATGCCACAATTCTACCCGCCTTAAACTGGTGGTCTCCTGAGTGTCAGCGGTCTGCTTATTCCCACTCCCCTCTTCCTTTTCCTTCCCAAATATAATCAAGTTGACACAGTCTTCAGAACATTACTCTGAGGAAAACAAGGCCTTCTGCATCGGTAAATAATAGCACCTCCCCTAAGTCTGAGGTGACCCTGTCACCTAGAAGCTCAGAAGATTTAAGCTAAAACTGGATTTTACAAGAAAGAAAACATATTTTAAAAAGATAAAATAGGCCAGGCATAGTGGTTCACGCCTGTAATCCCAGCACTTTGGGAGGCCAAGGCAGGCTGATCATCTGAGGTCAGAAGTTCGAGACCAGCCTGGCCAACATGGTGAAACCCCATCTCTACTAAAAATACAAAAATTAGCTGGGCATGGTGGTGTGCGCCTGTAATCCCAGCTACTTGGGAGGCTGAGGCAGGAGAATTGCTTGAACCTGGGAGGCGGAGGTTGCAGTGAGCCGATTGCATCATTGCACTCCAGCCTGGGCGACAAGAGCGAGACTCTGTCTCAAAACAAAAAACAAAAGATAAAATATATAAAAATAAATTTTAAAAACTAAAATTTAGGCAAAGGGAACTTTGACTCATTGTAGAAACTGCTCCAGGTGATGGGAAAAAAATTGCAGGGCTGAAGATTGTGAACACATTGACTCTGTCATTTCATTCCAGTTTTCAAAATGGAGTTAACTGGACAGCAGAATCACATATATATGAGAGTTTGTCACTGTGCACACCTTGCAGTGGGACATGATGGGTTTGTTTGCATGCCCACTCTGCCATCAGCCTGGGGACACTACCACACCTCCCTGGACGGTAGCCCAGCAGCCATGGTTCAAACGGTTCTGGGCTCTCAGCAAATCTTTATGTCTGCCCAGACTATGCATGGACCATTTCTCAGAAAGGATCTACCTACACATGCCCAGTAGCGTTAAAGAGGGTGAGCTGGCCGCATGTGGTGGTTCATGCCTGTAATCCCAGCACTTTGGGAGGCTACGGCAGAAGGATTGCTTGAGCCCACGAGTTCAAAACCAGCCTGGGCTGTGGCAAAAATAAAAATAAAAAACTTCACCTCCTATGATGGCATGCACCTGTCGGGAGGCCAAGGTGGGAGGATCGTTGGGATGGCTGGGATCACTGGAAGGTCAAGGCTGCAGTGAGCTGTGATTGTGCCCGTGCACTCCAGCCTGGGTGACAGAGTGGGATTCCGTATTTAAACAATAAATAAAATAAAATAAAATAAAAGGAGGCGAGGAGGAAATAAGGCAGGGACAAGGAGGCAGAAGCAGGCGCTTTGGAGAAGCTGGTTCAGCTCTCTGCCTTCTACTGTCGGAATCTGTTCATGTAGTCCTTAGGCTTTTTTTACCCATTTAGACTGACCTGCCCTGCTGACCTGTGTAGCTTCAGGCAGTCCATTTGCCCTCTCAGAGCTTCGGTCTCACCGTTTTAAAAAAAAAAAAAAAAAAAAAAAGGCGGGAGCGGGGGCAGGCGCGGTGGCTCAAGCCTGTAATCCCAGCACTTTGGGAGGCGGAGGCGGGCAGATCACAAGGTCAGAAGATCGAGACCATCCTGGTTGACACGGTGAAACACCCTCTCTACTAAAAATACAAAAAACTAGCCGGGCGAGGTGGCGGGCGCCTGTAGTCCTAGCTACTCCGGAGGCTGAGGCAGAAGAATGGCGGGAACCCGGGAGGCGGAGCTTGCAGTGAGCCGAGATGCGTGTTTCAAAAAAAAAAAAAGGGCGGGGGGGGTAAGCTGAAGAACAAGAGGAGGTCCCCGGGGTCTCTCCCCAGGGTCATTCTGAGTACCTTGAAGTAAATGGTGTTAACCAGCACCAGAACAGTGAGCTCGTTGATGGCTTCCGGGGGAATGACATCGGTGATTCGGCCTTCGGTCTTATTGGACACCCATTTGTTGATGGCGGCTCTGGATTGCTCTGCATTTTCCTGAGGAGAACAGGAAATAAACCTACTCACCTGTGCTATTCGATTGGCTTCCCTATTTTCCCAGGCCGCGTTTTATTTTTCTCACCATCCCTCTGCCCTTTCCCACCATTTGATTAAGAAGCCATCGCTCTAATCCAAATTGGGGAAACCTCACATATCTAATGTAGTTCCATGAATCTTTCCTGTAGTTAATAAATATTATCAGAAGAAAAAGAACAAAAAGAAATAGGAAGAAATCAAGGAAAAGAAGGAAGATGAAAACAGTCTGGGAAAAATAAGATAAAATATTATTTTCTCTGACTTTGGAAAACCTGAACTCACAAAAGTAGGGTTTCCAAGGCATGTTCCAGGGAAAGCAATGAATGATTGCAGGTTATATGGGGTTGGCAAGTTATATGGAGGAGAGAAATGGCCATGCAGTCAAATACATTTGAGGAATGCTGATTGAATAACGCCAACAGATTTCTTTGTTGCGGAGTTTCTCTGAAACTTCATAGGCCCATGTTCTTCATGAATCTCCAAAAGGAGAATATGACATGCATCATGTACCAACTTTATTTGACCGTGATAACTGTTCAAATTAAGTAAGATATCTTGTAGGACTGGCACCTTCAAAACACCCTTTGGTATATATTTGAAGTTGGTGGATGGAATGAAGAATTGATTATTTATTCACGTTTTCCTGGGCAGTCACTACAATCTAAGCATGGATACCATTGATTTCTCAGGTTTCCAGTAAGAATAACTATTCCCGGGGTGCTGACTTGTAGCCAGCCCTCCGACAGTCTTCAGCAGCAAAGCAGTGTGAATTTGGATGCTGTTTCTCCCCCTCCTCAATCTCTGAGTGGAGAGGAAGAACTCGGAGGTCAGGGGTAACATCTGCAACTCACCTTGAAGTCCAGGGGCTGGAGCTTGGCTCCATATACCAACTCACTGATGTCCTGGTAGGTCTCATTGAAGGTAAGGGATTTGTCTCCAAAAAGGCGATTGGCTGATACTAACTTGGAGGATTTGTTGGCTTTTCGATAGAGTCGGCAGTTCAGTTTGGCAAAGAAGAAGTGGATCTGATCAGATGTTTTCTCAGATATGGTGTCAAACTTAAATACCTACAGAAGTCAAAAAAAATGGTGGTGGGTTTTGTGGGCAGCCTGGCTAACATGGGTGTTGAGCATAGACTGGTCAGTCTCTGACTAATAGCCACCTCAGTTGTGAACTCCTTCACCTGGGACAGCATAAATGCTCAACTCTTGTGTTCTGATGAATAAAGGGATAAAAGAAGAATGAAGGGTAGGAAGGATAAAGGGAAAAAGAGAGACTAGGTCACCACTTAAAGTCTCTAAAGGGCTCTAGATCAACACACAGATGTTTTCTTGCTGGAATGGGAAAAGTCCTCTTGGTGATTCTGGACAGAGAAGAGAATCAGGACAGTGTCCTTTCTTGTAGCAAACACTTTTGTGGCATCTCTTGGGGCCAGCTGCTCCTGGAGGCTCTGGGATACTGGTGGTAGGGGTGAAAAAGGAAGAGTGAATCTATCAGCAAGGGATTAAACAGGCCCAGAATCCAAGAGTCTCAGGGTTGAAAATGACTTAGAAGTCATCCATGCTTTGAAGATGGCATCCCCCAGTGTCCACCTTCACCATCCCCAAGGCAAATGGGTGAGGCTGTTCCCCTCCTGCCCTTCCCATGCTCTCTCCTCAGGCTACAAAAGGCCTTTTGGTTTTATCTGTTCTCTGCCTTTGGTTTTCCTGATTTTGTTCCAACAGGCACTTTTTTGGGGGGAGGATTATACTTTTGATCAAAAGCTTGGTGCTGAATTTCTCTTTTCTCCAGAGAGATTCAGTCTTACCCTGCTTTCGAACACATGGTGTTTGTGTAGAGGGGAGGACCCAAGGAATATGCGTGGTTTGGAAGCAGTGTTCTGTTCTTCTTGTAGGAAGGGTTACATTTAAGATCTTACTTGGGGACAGAGACATGAGGGATATGGAAGGGCTTTGAGACCAGTACCAATGTATACAAAAATGACTAAAGGGCCCAGAGAAGGCAGTACTAAGTGTCTTAAGGGTTTTTAAACCTACAGTTTCTTTCGGAGAGTGAAGACTTGGGTTAACTCATCCCAGAGCCCTGAGCAAAGGTGATGAAGTTCCATGGAAACTGACCACTAGAATAGAAGGAACCCTTCTAAGACCCACAGACTTTAGTGTCCAAGGTCCAAATAAGCACCATATACCATCTTGAAGGGACTCATGCCTCCCTATTGATGAACTCTGCTTCCAAAGTGTGATCCAACCTGAAGAAAGACTGTCAGGCAGCCAAGCCAAGGACAGATTAAAGATCTAGGGTTTCCATCCATGACTTATCATAGCCCCAGAGGCCAATAGTGATCAATCAATCCATGACGCTTCATCTTATCATGCCCTACTTCCCTCCCAGAAAAGGCAGTGGGGGAAAGGGGGTGGGAACTAAGTCACCGAGCTGAAATGATCCATACTTCCCAGAGCCAGAAAACACTCTCACGTTCTTGAGGCTTCTCTTGGCTTTCCTGGGCCCCTGGTCTCAGTATACCATCCTAGGCTGGGTGTGGTGGCTCCCACCTGTAACCCCAGCACTTTGGGAGGCCAAAGCACTTGAAGTCAAGAGTTTGAGGCCGGGCGCAGTGGCTCATGCCCATAATCTCAGCACTTTGGGAGGCCGAGGCAGATGAATCACGAGGTCAGGAGTTCAAGACCAGCCTGGCTAACATGGTGAAACCCTGTCTCTACTAAAAATGCAAATGGTGCCGGGCGCCTATAATCCCAGCTACTCAGGAGGCTAAGGCAGAGAATTGCTTGAATCCGGGAGGTGGAGGCTGCAGTGAGCCGAGATTGCGCCACTGCACCCCAGCCTGGGTGACAAAGCGAGACTCCGTCCCAAAAAAAAAAAAAAAGAGTTTGAGACCAGCCTGGCCAACATGGTGAAACCCCATCTCTACTAAAAATACAAAAATTAGCTGGGCGTGGTGGCGCATGCCTGTAATCCCAGCTACTCAGGAGGCTGAGGTGGGAGAATTGCTTGAACCTGGGAGGTGGAGGTTGCAGTGAGTCGAGACTGCACCACTGCACTCCAGCCTGGGCAATAGAGTGAGACTCCATCTCAAAAAAATAATGATACTCATAATAATATCCTAGAATTTTTTTCCACAAAAGCCCATATGCCTGATGTCACCAGATGGTAAAGCTCCCCTTCTTCTGCCAGAAGAGGGACTGGCACAACACATTGCCCAGCACAGAGGAAGTGCTGAATGAATGAATAAACAAATGATCAAATTAATGAGTAAACATATAGATGAAAAAATTACTAAAGAGAGAAGTTGAAAGAGATAGAAGCCCTCCCCCATTGTAAGGTCGCTCAAAAGAGGAAACCAGGATTTAAAAAGCAGATATCCAGGTGGTAATTCCTTGGCTAATTTTTTAAAAAATGGTTTTCAAAGGGAATTATAACACATGAAGTAGTGACTCAAAGGGAATCATAATGCATAAAGAGCGCCCTTAGTGGCCTGCAGTGTTGGTTGAGAAGTCACTGGACTTGGACCTATGCAAGCCCCAAAGGTGCTCCTAGCAAGGTGGCTGGGCAGAAGACCTTTGGGTCATACCTCCATCAGTTGCTTGAGGGTGTCATTACAGGCACCCAGCTTGGTCATAGCAAAAGCCGTGGAGACACTCAGGGGTGACAGGAAAATGTTATCCTTGTCGTTCTTGGAATCCGCCAGGTGCTGATAGAAAGTGGTAGCAAAGCGGGAATTGGCCTTGGACAGTTCCCAGACGCGCCGGTTGGTGGCCTCGGGGATCTTCTGTTCTGAGCCCTCATCCTCAGTTGCCTTCTTCTCTGGGGAGCGGTAAATGCACATGGGATTCATGGGAATGTCCCGCGGCTTGGCTGTGCAGATGTCCACAGGGCTCCCGTGACAGGTCATACAGTCCCAGAGGCCAATGAGCAGCAAGGACAGAAGATAAACCTTCCTGCAAGGGGGCAAAATGCCGAGTTAAGCTAGGCTGCAACCCCTAGCCCCACTGCCCACCACAGGGTTGCCTCAGTAAAGCAGAGGATTCCAGCCCACCTGGTGTGGCCAAGAGAAGGGCTAAAGTCTTTGAACCAAGTACAAGGGCCCAGACTGAACCTAGAACAGGTTCAGTCCTAGACTTCTTGCCAGGGGATAGTTCAGTTGCCTGGACATGGTCATGTTGGAATTAGAATCAACTGACAGTTATTTGAAGTATTATTATGTGCTCAATTTCCCCATGCTGGGAGAAAAAGAATGCGAAGCTTCCTGTTTGTGACATGGAACACACGTGCCTAAAAAATTGGCTGGGAACTTTAGTGCCCAGTGAAGAGTCAGGGCGGTAGGGGGTGCCACCTACAGAAACTGTTTGGGGAAGGGCTCTGATAGATGCAACAGAGAGATTTCAGCAACACAAGAGAGGAAAGAAGAAACGGATGGAGCAAAGGCAATATCTGGCCAGGCGCGGTGGCTCACGCCTGTAATCCCAGCACTTTGGGAGGCTGAGGCAGGCAGATCACTTGAGGTTAGGTGTTCAAGATCAGCCTGAACAACATGGTGAAACCCCATCTCTACTAAAAATACAAAACTTAGCTGGGTGTGGTGGTGCACACCTGTAGTCCCAAGCTACTGGGGAGACTGAGGCAGGAGAATTGCTTGAACCCAGGAGGCAAAGGTTGCAGTGAGCTGAGATTGCACCACTGCACTCCAACCTGGTGGGCAAAGTGAGACTCTGTCTCAAAACAACAACAACAGCAACAACAAAACGATGGCAACATCTGTGTGCTGAAGATTCCCACATATCTAGCTCCAGCCCTAATCCTTCCACTGAGCTCCAGACTGACTATTTGCTGGACAATTCCACCAGAAACTCCTACAAGTTCTTTAGGGAAACAGGGACAAAGTGACCTGGTAATTAATTCTCCCCGAGGTGCCTGCTCCTCGTGTCCTCCAGCTCAGTGAATGGGCTCAGTGAATTCAGTACAGAAAGCCGAGAATCACCCTGGATTCCTCTCTCTCTCCTCCTCATTTAGTCAAACCCCAAAGTCAATCAGTTCTGTTTTTACTCTTTCACCAGTTACTGCCACTGCTTTAGTTCAGGCTCTCATCCTCTTTTATTGCCTGGAAGTTTTAATAGTCTCCAACATGGATTCAATGAAGGTAAACTAAGTTAATTTCACATTTTTAAAAAATGAGGTAGTTGGGACACTGGATGAAGCAAATCAAGAGATAAAGTCTCTTGTCATATTTTTTGTAGATAAGACAAGGGTGGGCTGCCTCCAACTGGTTTAGGGTCCTGGGTGTACAGAAGGGAGTCCGTCTGTGGGTACTGGATCTTCCCATCTTCTCCTGGGAGAGAAAGAGAGGCGCTCAGTGCAGATTCACAGATGTGGTCTGCTGGGCAAGCGTGGGACTGGCTGGAAGCTGGAGCAGCTGAGGGGTACTTGCCTTCTTACGTGGTCTCAGTCCAGTTCTGCAGCCCTTTCAAGAACAGAGGTGCAAAGTGGGAAAGAAGCAGAGGCACCAAGGGAGATGTGGAAGGCAGGCTGAAGTAGCAGAGAGAGAGAGAGAGGAGAGGACCCTGCCATTCATCTTCCCATCTCCACTGCCTTCGGTTGCCCACTCTGTCCTTCAGCGACATTTGGAAATGCAATTCGAGGCTGAGCGGACCCTGGGAGGGCTATGAAGCACAAATTAAAACCAAGACAGTTGTGCCACCACCCCATTTCTAGCCTCCTGTGACAACTCAGATGAAGAAGGGAGTGTGTGTGGCATTGAGGGAGGGACAGCTCTCACTGTGAGAAAAGGAAGCAGTTTTGGCCCTTTAGTCAAAGGTCACTGGGATCTTGGGTGGGGGCAGAGTGGAGTGGATCTGAGTGGAAGAAGGAGCAAAAAGGGAATGAGGAGGTCCTCGTGGGTAACATTTGCTCTCTTCCTAGATTTGCTCTCTTACGGCAGGCCCTGGGGATTGCCCTTGGAGCATTCCCTGGATTCTGTGAGTGCTGGCGTCCTGCACAGCATCTTTACACCAGGGATGACATCCCCCTTGTTTCTTAGGCTAGGGACCCAAGGTGTGGCTTAGGAAAGGCCTTACCCCAAGAGGGGGTGGGAGGGAGGGCGCTTGAAATGACGTCTTCCAAACAGGTCTTTGACTGTAACTACCAGGGAGAGGGCCTGGTCTTCTCAAAGGTGTTAGAGGTCATTCCTGTGAGTCCTTTGGAGGTTGGAAAACCCAGTGAGGGCAGCCAAGGGGAAAGCTCACCCCTCTTACCTTTTTCCAGAGGCTACGGTTCCTATCACATTGGAATACATGGTCGCTACTCTTCCACAGGGCTGGGCAAGTGGAGATGGTTGGTCTGAGGCAATCTGTCTGAAAACTGGTTCTTTCCTCTTAATCTCACAGAGGTTTCAGAGGCCAGGGTGCATCAGGGAGCTGGTCAGGAGGGGGAACTGAGGTCAAAGGCTGATGACCAGTTCCCAGGGTTAAGCAAAGTGTAGAGCCCAGTGTTGTTTAATTAGTAGAGAAGTTTCAAAGTTCAGTCAGGCCCAGGGAAAGCCTGAGCCACCTCTCTTGCCCACACTCCCTCACTCTCCTCCTCAGCTTTATGGAAAAGGAAAAGGAGAGCATGTTCATCCCCTCAAACTTGGTTAGGAAATACCTGACTGAGGAGAAATTTGTCTGCAGGATTTTTTCTTTCTGGTTAACCATATCAGAAGATAGAAATAGCTAATGTCCAAAAACTTCTAGCCCTCTACCTGTAATTCCCTCTCTCATAGTTTTCTTTATGGACAGAGAGAGAGAGAGAGAGAGAGAGAGAGAGAGAGAGAAAGAAATATCTAATTAGAGGAGGTGAAGAGGGACAAGCTGCTACCTTCAGGCATCTGAGCGCCAAGGTGTCCCGGGTGCAGACAAGGAAAATACAGTGGTTATACCTGTGGCCCACAGAGAGACCCATTCCCCAGCAGCCCTGAAGTGGTGGGACAGGGACAGAAGAGCAGGGCCTGGGGGTGCATGCCAAGTGTGTTTCTAAGGGGTGTGAGCAGCTGAGAAATACTTAGCAAAACTCTATTGGGGGATCAGGAGACAGAATGTGGGGCAGGTAAAAAACGCACGTACAACTGCTGAAATAAAAACAAACTAAATTATATTTATGTGTATTGTTATTTTTATTAGTTATGAGGGATATTGGGTAAATTCAAACTAACGGAGATAAAGGGCAGGTTTGTTTACATTTCCCTCTTCTGAAATAGCCAAAAGCACCATCACAAGGATTGCAGCCACCTAGTTCACAGGGCGCGTGTGCCTCCTGCTGTGTGATCAAGGACTCCTTGTTGTTGTTGCAGTCATAGGCATTTTAGAGAGCTCTTCGTTCGTGAGAGAGGACATCTCTCCTGGGCTGAAGCTGTGTCTAAGTTCTTGGCTGATTCAGACCCTGGATCGGTTGAAGCCCTCCATGTGCTGTGTGAACAGTTGCCGAGAACTATCCCAAAGGGCCCCAGAATGCCCAGAGGCTCATCTGTCACCCTAGATTAAAGACTATTGAAAAGGCTCCTGGTCAACCACTGGAGTTCAACAAACACATAAGTGCTACCTGTGCCAGCAGACACTGTTCTTGGAGTTGGGATTCCATTCAGGGGAGACATGCAGCAATCACATAAAGAATCAGTATTTTGGGCTGAGCGTGGTGGCTCACACATGTAATCCCAGCACTCTGGGAGGCTGAGGTAGGCAGATCACCTGAGGTCAGGAGTTCTAGACCAGCCTGGCCAACCTGGTGAAACCCCGTCTCTACTAAAAGTACAAAAATTAGCTGGGCACGGTGGCGGGCACCTGTAATCCCAGCTACTCAGGAGGCTGAGGCAGGAGAATCACTTGACCCCGGGAGACAGAGGTTGCAGTGAGCCGAGATCGCACCATTGCACTCCAACCTGGGTGAAAGAACAAGTCTCAAAAAAACAAAAAACAAAAAAATCGGTATTTAAAAAATAAATATGTAATGTGCCAGTCAGATGTTAATAAGGTCCATAGAGAAAACTATAGCAGGGCAAGGGTATATAGGAAGCAGTGGGAGGAAATGGGTAGGGAACCATCTGAGAACATGTGGTAGGAAAGGCCTCCCTTAGGAATCGTTGTTAGGAAACCAGAGTGAAATGATGGAGGGGGCCATATGAATATCCTTAGGAAGAGTCATCCATAGAAGAAATCAGAAATACAAAGACCTTGAGGTTTCAGGACTATGCTCTTGAGACCTACTGTTCCAGTTTATAGGATTTGTGAGGTTTGTGTCTTGCCAAGAAGGTCCTTGGAGGAGGGCAGATGAGGGGCCCTGCAGAAATATAGGTGATTTGGTGAACATCTGCTGGAAAAGATTAGGATGCAGATACTACCAGGTCAAGGAGTTAAGAACTATAACATCAGGGTTTGGGTTTAATTTGTTCATCCAGGCTGGATGCAGTGGCTCACATCTGTAATCCCAGCATTTTGGGAGGCTGACACTTGAGGCCAGGAGTTCAAAACCAACTCTGAGACCCCACACAGTGAGACCCCCATCTCCAGAAAATAATAATAATAAGCTGGGCATGGTGGCCTGATTCTGTAGTCCCAGCTACTCAGGAGGCTGAGGTGAGAGGATTGTTTGTGTTCAGGAATTCAGGCTGCAGTGAGCTGTGATCACGCCACTGCACTCCAGCCTTGGTGACAGAGTGAGACCCTGTCTCAAATGTTCAAAATTAAATTGCATGTATTTTTTTAAAGTGTTCTGCCAGGTATGGCTGCTCACACCTGTAATCCCAGCAGTTTGGGAAGCTGAGGTGGGCAGATCACTTGAGGCCAGGGGTTTGAGACTAGCCTGGCCAACACGGTGGAACCCTGTCTCTACTAAAAAATACAAAAAAAATTAGCTGGGCATGGTGGCGTGCGCCTGTAATCTCAGCTACTTGGGAGGCTGAGGCAAGAGAATCACTTGAACATGGGAGGTGGAGGTTTCAGTGAGCCGAGATCACACCACTGCACTCCAGCCTGGATGACAGAGTGAGACTCTACAGGTGTAAGCCACTGTGCCTGGCCCATATTCTTTTCTTCTTCTTCTTCTTTTTTTTTTTTTTTTTTTTTGAGATGGAGTCTCACTCTGTCGCCCAGGCTGGAGTACAGTGACCTGATCTCAGCCCACTCCAACCTCTGCCTCCCAGGTTCTAGTGATTCTCATGACTCAACCTCCTGAGTAGCTGGGATTACTGGCCCCCACCACCATGCCTTGCAAATTTTTTTGTATTTTTAGTAGAGATGGGGTTTCACCATGTTGGCCAGGCTGGTCTCAAGCTCCTGACCTCAAGTGATCCATAAGCCTTGGCCTTCCAAAGTGCTGGGATTACAGGCGTGAGCCACTGCGCCCAGCATTATTTTCAAATATAGTACTATTTTAAAATCTCTAAACTTTATTCTAATTTTGCCAATCATCCAATTAATGTTTTTAGAGACAGGTTGTCACTCTGTTGCCATTAGAGACGGGGGTCTTGCTCTGCTGCCCATGCTGGTCTCAAACTCCTGGCCTCAAGCAATCCTCCCACCTCAGCCTCTCCACTAGCTGGAATTACAGACAGGAGCCACCACACCTGGTTATCAAAGCAGTGGTTTTCACCTTGTTTCAGAATCCTTTTATAGTCTTGCCAAAGAACATCTAAATATTATTATTAAAATAGTTATGTACTAAAATAGTTTTGGCCAGCCTCAGTGGCTCACACTAGTAATCCTAGCATTTTGGGAGGCTGAGGCAAGAGGATTGCTTGAGCCCAGGAGTTCAAGACCAGCCTGGGCAACATGGCTAAACTCCATCTCTATAAAAAAAATACAAAAACTTAGCTGGGCATGGAGGTATGTGCCGGTAATCTCAGCTACCCAGGAGGCTGAGGTGGGAGAATCACTTGAGCCTGGAAGGTTGAGGCTGCAGTGAGCCGTGATGGCACCACCACACTCCAGCCTGGGTGATGGAGTAAGATCCTGTCTCAAAACATAAATAAATAAAATGAAATCCTTTTGACTTCATATACCTACTGACAGGTTTTCTGAATCTCCTAGGGTCCCTGGACCACGCTTTGGGAAGCACTGATTTATAACCAAAAAAAAAAAGAAAGAAAAGTATTTTTTTTTTCTCCTTTCTCTGGGGCAGGAGCACACATTGCATTTAGTTGTCATGTCTCTGTCGTCTTCTGAGGCGTGGAACAGTTCCACTCATCTACAGCCATACCACCCTGAACGTGCCTGATCTCGTCCGATCTTGGAAGCTAAGCAGGGTCGGGCCTGGTTAGTACTTGGATGGGAAGAGTTTCTCTCTTTTTCTTTCATGATTTTGGCTTGTTTGGCTTGTTTGATTTAGGCCAGTTAATTTTGAAGAATGTCTCTCAACTTGGTATGTCTAAAATGTCTTCAGGATTAGATTCAAGTTATCCTTTTGGGGGCGGGAATACAACAGAGGTAATACTGTGTCCTTTTCAGTGTATTGCATCAGGAGGTACAGTAATTTGTCCTATCACTGGTATTAACTTGGATTACAGGATTGTGTCTGCCAAGTTTCTCTGCTGTAAAACTACAATATTCCCCCTTTTGTTAAATGTCTTGTGGGAATACTTCACATACTTGAGACTATGCAAATACATTGTTTTCCATCAAATTTTCACCTGCTAATTTAAGCATGCCTCAATGATCCCTTTGCAAGACTTAAACATTTGTTTTAAATTCATCTTTTTTTTTGAGACAGGGTCTCGCTGTTGCCCAGTCTGGAGTACAGTGGCACCATCACATCTCACTGATGTCCTGAACAACCTGGGCTCAAACAATCCTCCTACCTTAGTCTCCCGAGTAGCTGGGACTACAGGTGTGTGCTACTGTGTCTGGCTATTTATTTATTTATTTATTTATTTATTTATTTATTTATTCTGAGAGGCATTTTCACTCTTGTTACCCAGGCTAGAGTACAGTGATGTAGTCTCGGCTCACAGCAACCTCCACCTCCTGGGTTTAAGCGATTCTCCTGCCTCAGGCTCCCAAGTAGCTGGGATTACAGGCATGCGCCACCATGCCCAGCTAGTTTTTGTATTTTTAGTAGAGACGAGATTTCATCATGTTGGCCAGGCTGGTTTTGAACTCCTGGCCTCAGATGATCTGCCTGCCTCGGCCTCCCAAAGTGCTGGGATTATAGGCATGAGCCACCGCGCCTGGCCTTATTTATTTATTTTTAAAAACTTTTTGTACAGATGGGTTTTCGCCATGTTGCCCAGGCTGGTCTCTAACTCCTGAGCTCAAGTGATCTGCCTGCCTTGGCCTCCCAAACTGTTAGGATTACAGGTGTGAGCCACCACATCCAGACCCTGCAAGACTTTCAAAGCACTCCTCCCTCCCTGTTATTTCCGTGTTTCTCTAAAAAGGATTGTCACAAAAACCATTAGAATTAAAAGAGATTAAGTTAGACAATACACTAGGCTGCGAGGAAACAAGCTGTTTCATCCATTGCTCTTCGGGGTACAAAGTGCCATAACTCTTTGTAGGGAAATGTGGAAACACCAAAATGACAAATGCATGTACCCTGTGAATCGGACATTCCACTTTAGGAAATTCATCCTATAGCTACACCTGCGTGGGTTTCAACAAGGTTAGCTGTCACAACCTGATTCAGAATAGCGAAAAGTTGGACACCACTTCCATCTGTAGGAGACTGGTTAAATAAACCAAGGCACATCCCCACAATGGAAGACTGTGCCATTGTGTAAAAGAATGAGGATGCTCTATATGGATGTACTGATGTGGAAGCGTCCTTAAGATAATTATGCGGGGAAAAAGCAAGCTGCAGAAAGTGTTTATAGTATGCTTCGGTTTTTGTAACACAAAGTGAGGATGATGGGGTGAGGGGTGGCTAGAGACACAGGTGGGAGTAGACTTATCAATATGTACCATCTCATTTAGTTTTCTAATTTTGAACATGTCCATGTATCACCTATTCAATACGTCTTGACTTTATGACACAAGGGTGTCAGTGTTGGATTTACACAGAGGCTTAGGGAGAGAAGAGGAGCAGGGCAGGATGAGGGCAGTGGCAGTACCAAAGAGGAACCTGAGGCAGGCTGGGCGCCTAGCTGGTGACAGGGGAGAAAAGGAGAATGAGTCTGCAGGTGGAAAGAGGTGTTTAGTTGTGCCCTACCTGGGAAAGTAATTTCTAATGGCTGTATAATATTTAATAGTCTATAACTTAACCATTACTTTAGTGTTAGACATTAGCTTAGGTCAGACTCTTTAAACATTTGAACATGATTTATGATCATATAGGTGCCATCTTAATAGGTGCTATTTAAAAACACTATATACCAGGGTCTATACTAAATGCTTTCCAGGCATTAGCTTATATAATTCTCTCATCAACTCTACCAGGAAGATACTAATTATGCCCAGTTTACAGATGAGAACACTACTATTCACAAGGGTTATTTGCCCCAAATCGCAAAGCTAGCAGAGCTGAGATTCAAACCTCCTTCTGCTTTTCTCAGAGCTCTTGTGTCCCAGCATGATAGATATGAAAGAAATATCCAGGACTTTCCATGTTACAACCCAGTGTCCAATTGCTTTTCATCTGTTTCTCCTCTGGGTAGTCTCTGTCAAACTTGTTCACAATTCCCTCCAAAACCAGTGCCCAGAAATGAACCCAGGAACTACCACCTTTTCCTTTGTCTCTATCTATCTATCTATCTATCTATCTATCTATCTATCTATCTATCTGGGACTACACTATGCTTCACCACACATGGCTAATTTGTTTTTTGTAGAATCAAAATCACTGTGTTGCCCAGGCTGCTCTCGAACTCCTGGTGTCAAGCAATCTTCCTGCCTTTGCCTCCTCAAGTGCTGGGATTAAAGGCATGAGCCACCACAGTTGGCCGGTCTATCCATATTTTATCTGATGCACATCCCAAATGAGCATACTCACAGCTCAGCCTGGGCATTCGGCACACTAGCTCTTTCTTTTTCCATAGGTCAGTCTATAAGCCACGTGATGAAGATGAGGCTGATCCTAAGCCCTGGAAGTTATCAGCCCAGTTATTCTCTGCCTCTCACCTCTTGGACCCAGCACATTTGGGAAACTGAGATCCCATGCCCTGGAATGAAAGAAACAGACCTATAATCATGTTTCCCGACCAAGAAGCAATGTGCCTCACTCTGTCCTATCCAACACTGCCATCAGTGGTTTGGAAGAAGACACAGTCAGGAAACAGTCAAGGGACAGTGGGTGCAGCGATCATCTGCTGGATCCCAGGCTGCCTTGCCCTCTCCACTACCCTGCTCCGGCAGGTCTCCCAAGAGTTCTCATTGGTCTCTGGGAGTCTTTACCACCATCCTAGTCTCTGGTACTCACTGCACACAGCTCTCCTTGGCTTTTATTATACTATCAAGGTTTGGATGATCCCAGATCCCTTTCCTCTTGGTTCATCTTAGACCAGTTAGACTGGGAAAGAAAAAAAGAGCTTGTATGCTGGGCAAACTAATTTGTGACTGTGTGTGTGTTTACACACACACAGGTATTCTGAAAAGTACTTTGTGTATACTTAAATATAATAAAGACATTTTAGGTTGGACGTGGTGGCTCATGCTTGTAATGATTTGGGAGGCTGAGGCTAGAAGATGGCTTGAGGCCAGGAGTTCAAGACTAGCCTGGGCAGCATAGTGAGATCCTATCTTTACAAACAATTAAAAAATTAGCCAGGTGTGGTGGCGTGCACCTGTAGCCATAACTACTTCTTAAGTCCAGGATTTTGAGGCTGCAGTGAGCTATGATCGCACTACTGCACTCCAGCCTGCACAATAGAGCAAGGCCCGGTCTCTAAAAAAGAAAGAAAAATGATTTATATTTCTTTAAATTAATATTTTCATGGAAATTTCTAATATTTCTAGAACAGGAAATATTAGAAAGAGATAGATATCTTAAGAACTTTTATCACAAAAAAAATTAGTTTTTGAAAAGGACTCCCTACTTCTGTGCGGCACTGTTTTTCTCAATCCTGAGTGAAAACAAGATTGGAAGGCTTGTGCTTCGCTGTGTCAGGAGAAGGTTCGAGGAACCATGAAGAGGAGAGAACATAGCATTTTATTACCCTCTCTTTTTTTAGTTCTTCCTTCAAGATCAGTGATAAAATTCCTCTTTCTCTAGCCCTGCTTCCAGTTCGGTAGCAACTTCTATGAGCAGGTAACTAACTCAGCAAGTCCATGTCCATTGCCTCATACCCTGGGCTGTTCTGTTCTTTCCTTTGGACTCAAGAGTAAGAACTTGGCAGGAAAGAGATAGGACCCAGCTCCTGCGTGATTATTGTATAACTCAAAGCTTAACCCTTCCATGGAAATTTGGCAAAACATTTAGTACAAACAGCCGTCTCCAACTCCCTTGGGTTCCCAGTTTACTAGGTGAACATGACATTTTAATTAAGGTGAAATTAAACTTACCAAAATAAATTCTACATTATCATTTGGCAACATTTAGCTGAGGCTCTCAAGGCATCTCTTTGGAATATGCCCAAATCCTCCTGTTAGGAAGTTCAGTTTTGGCTTCAGGGAAACCAAATCAAAACAGCAAATATTTATTGAACATGTCCTGTGCACACGGCACGGAGCCCTGGATGTACCAGGTACTTGATAAACATTCATGTTTGAAAAAAATCCAGGTCCAGAGTAGTTCTGCTAACTTAATAACAGGAAATATAGCACTTTAAATTCCTCCCAAATAGAAAGTTTAGATTATCAAGTAAGGTAAAAAATGCTTACTCATCCAGAAGAATTGACACTTCGTATGAACGGAAACATTGGGCAAGGGTATTCTTTGGAGGTTGAGCAAGAGAGAGTTGTGTGGGGTCAAAGCTTGTTGCTTTTATATTAGTTTGGGGAGTTGTAGGTGGTGAAAGAAAAATAGCAAAGGGAGGCTGGATGCGGTGGCTCACGCCTGTAATCCCAGTGCTTTGGGAGGCCAAGGCAGCTGGATCACTTGAGCTCAGGAGTTCAAGACCTGCCTGGCTAACATGGCCAAACCCCATCACTACAAACAAAAAAGTAGCCAGGCTTGGTGGCGCATGCCTGTAGTCCCAGCTACCTCAGGAGGCTGAGGTAGGAGGATTACTTGAGCCTGGGAGGTTGAGGCTGCAGGAAATTAAGTATGGTTTAAGGAGATGCATCATGGGTGCCAGGCTGACAATAGGTAGACTTGTGGACTCAATTTAGTATCACCTTGACTGGATAAAGGAACACCTACAAACCTGATAAAGCATTATTTTGGGTGTGTCTGGGAGGGTGTTTCCCAAGGACATTTGTGTGTGAGTCTGAGTGGACTAGGTGAAGTCTCTGAGAGCCGTGACAGACTTTTCTTCTGCTTCCTTGGGCATTAGAACTTCAAGCTCAGCTGAGTGCGGTGGCTCACGCCTGTAGTCCCAGCACTTTGGGAGGCTGAGGGGGGCGGATCACGATATCAAGATATTGAGACTACCCTGGCCAACATGCTGAAACCCTATCTCTGCTAAAAAAAACATACAAAAATTAGCTGGGCGTGGTGATGGGCGCCTCTAGTCCCAGCTACTCAGGAGGCTAAGGCAGGAGAATTGCTTGAACCTGGGAGGTGGAGGTTGCAGTGAGCCGAGATGACACCACTGCAGTCCACCTGGCGACAGAGCGAGACTCCGTCTCAAAAAAAAAACCAAAAAAACAAAAAAAAAACCCACTTCAAGCTTACAGGCCTTTGGACTCCAGGACTTAAACCAGAGACCCTCCAGGTCTTGAGGCTCTCACTTCCCTGGTTCTCAATGTAAAACTGTTGAAACCTCTTTGATAAAGGAAGAGGTTTTCTTGTACATCTGTATTTATGAAAGGTGAAATTTCTCAAGATCTCAGCTTCTGGGGCAGCTGTATGTGCAGTGGTGACCCATTGTGTGTGTGTATTTGAAGCAGGGTCTCACTCTGTCACCCAGACTGGAGTGCAGTGGCACAATCACGGCTCACTGTAGCCTCGACCTCCTGGGCTCAAGCAATCCTCCTGCGTCAGCCTCCCCAGTAGCTGGGACTACAGGCGCAAATCATCACGACCAGCTAATTTTTCTATTTTTTATGGAGACGAGGTCTCCTTATGTTGCCCACACTGGTATCTAACTCCTGGGTTCAAGTGATCCAGCTGCCTCAACCTCCCAAAGTGCTGGGATTACTGATGTGAGCGACTGCACCCAGCTCATTGTAGTTTTTGATTGATTTTGTCAACTCTTAGAGTCATCTGCCACTATATTTCATATGACTGCGATTATAATGCTGGGTGCATAACCAACCACAGTGATATGCGTTTATACATTTTGCTTTTTGACCTACTTATAAACATGGTTCGTCTGCTCTTAACTGTTACATCCATGAGACTGTTGTTATATCCGTGTTTGTTAAATAAAAATATATCATTGCCTATTTTATGATGTAAATTGACCTATGAAGTATTGTCTTTTTTTTTTTTTTTTGAGACGGGGTCTCAAGTCTATCGCTCAGGCTGGTGTGCACTGGTGTGATGATGTGATCATAGCTCACTGCAGCTTCCATCTCCTGGGCTCAGTGATCCTCTGGCCTCAGTCACCCGAGTGGCTGGGACTACAGGGATGCACCACACTTAATAGAGACAGGTCTTACTGTTGCCCAGGCTGTCGTGTTTTCCTGTTTCTCCTTTTTTTTTTCCTTTTTGAGACGGAGTCTCGCTCTGTCGCCCAGACTGGAGTGCAGTGGCATGATCTCAGCTCACTGTGACCTCCGCCTCCCGAGTCAAGCGATTCTCCTGCCTCAGCCTCCTGAGTAGCTGGGACTACAGGAATGTGCCACTATTTCCTGCTAATTTTGTATTTTTAGTAGAAACGGGGTTTCACCAAGTTGGCCAGGCTGGTCTCAAACTCCCGACCTCAGATGATCCGTCCGCCTCCGCCTTCCAGCGTGCTGGGATTACAGGCGTGAGCCACTGCTCCTGGCCCTAAATCTCCTTTTAAAAATTTAAATAGGGCCAGGCGCGGTGGCTCAGGCCGTAATCCCAGCACGTTGGGAGGCCGAGGCGGGCAGATCACAAGGACAAGAGACTGAGACCATCCTGGCCAACATGGTGAAACCTCGTCTCTACTAAAAATACAAAAATTAGCCAGGGGTGGTGGCGTGCGCCCCGGGAGGCTGAGGCAGAATTGCTTGAACCTGGGAGGCAGAGGTTGCAGTGAGCTGAGATCACAATACTGCACTCCAGCCTGGGCGACAGAGCCAGGCTCCGTCTTGAAGAAAATAAATAAATAAATAAATAAAAGTCTTTTAAAGAATTTAAAGTTTTTTTTCCCAAAATTATATCTTTGGAACTTTTTCAGAATTTTTTTTTTTTTTTTTTTGAGACGGAGTCTCACTGTCGCCCAGGTTGGAGTGCAGTGGCGCGATCTCGGCTCACTGCAAGCTCCGCCTCCCGGGCTCACCCATTCTCCTGCCTCAGCCTCCCGAGTAGCTGGGACTACAGGCGCCCGCCACCATGCCCGGCTAATTTTTTTTTTTGTATTTTTAGTAGAGACGGGGTTTCACCGTGTTAGCTGGGATGGTCTCGATCTCCTGACGTCATGATCCGCCCGCCTCGGCCTCCCAAAGTGCTGGGATTACAGGCGCGAGCCACCGCGCCCGGACCTTTTTAAGAATTTCAATATTTGGGGTTGTCTTTTGGGATTATGATCAGCTCCCAAGAGGCATAAATCTGGGCCCTTCATTCCACTGCTTACTACCCTTCTTTGCATTCCCTTTACTTTCAGAATGAAATCCAAACACTTAAGCACGGTCCACAGGCCTCCATGATCTATCTGGCTGTGCATCTCAAGCCACTCTCTCACTCCTTTTCCTCTAGTCTTAATGAACTCCTTCCAGTTTCCACACCTCAGGCTTTCTTCCCTTAGAGAATTCACACATTCTATTTTCTCTGACCAAGTCTCTTGTCTCCCACACACCTCTCTCCCTCTCTCCCATTTTTCAAGTTTTATCTTCAATGCAACTTCCTCAGGAAAGCCTGACCAGCCAGGCAAGGTTAAGTCTTCCTTGGATACCATCTCACTGCTCCTTGCTCTTCTGAGGACAAGTGTGGTTGAAAAATTCTTTGGTAATTCTGTTTAGTGTTCTGTCAAGTTCCAGAATTAAAATTCACTGAGGGTGGAGCCAGTATTTTCTAACTCTTTGTCCTCTACAGGGCTGTGCATATGGGAAGTACTCAATACATTTCTTTAGCAAATACTCAATGGGTATTCAGTGGGTATTTGACAAGTCCACTTTTTGTATGGTGGGTGTTCCAAATAAGGGTGGCAGCCACTTACTGAATGAGTCATCTTGCTGGAAGGCAAGGGGATTTACTAATTAACTACTGAAGATTAGCTGGTTATTGGGATTGAAGCACTAATGGGCATAAAAACCAAATTTCTATTTTTTTTTTTTGTCTCAGCACAAGAGGTCAGAATGTACCCTATTGCTTATGAGCAGGGTAGGCCTAGGTAGTTGATAAAGATGGCAGGGCTAGTTTTGTAATTCCCAGTCCAGAATTTATAATCATTCAGGGATGGCTGCCGCAGTTACCACTGCTCATACCCTGGGCTTTCTTTACTACGGTCCCTTCCCTTGAGGTCAGATATACCAGTGGACACCTACTCGCTAATTGTTGGTAGGAAGAGTAAATAACCTTCATTGGTAATGTGCATTATTGACTTTTTTTTTTTTTTTTTTTGGAGACAGAGTTTCACTCTTCGTTGCCCAGGCTGGAGTGCAGTGGCACAATCTTGGCTCACTGCAACTTCCGCCTCCTGAGTTCAAGTGATTCTCCTTCCTCAGCCTCCCAAGCAGCTGCCTGCCACCATGCCCAGCTAATTTTTGCATGTATTTTTTGTTTTTTAGTAGAGACGGGGTTTCACCATGTTGGCCAGGCTGGTCTCAAACTCCTGACCTCAGGTGATCCGCCTGCCTCAGCCTCCCAAAGTGCTGGGATTACAAGGCGTGAGCCACCGTGCGTGGCTGCATTATTTACTTTTTAAAAAGATTTTAGTTCCTACTTTAAAGGAAATTGCAGCTATTGTCAGTTTTGCATCTTTATTTTAAAAAATGGGTTTTCTTACATAATCATGTTTTACACTGAACAAAAATGCCATTCCTTGGTATCATCTAATGCCCAATACATAATAAAATTTTCCTGTATACAAAAGTCTTCGTATATTTGGTTTGCTAAAATCACCCATGCTGCATTTTTGTATTTCTTATATTTCTTTTAATCTAGAATAGAGTCTCATTCCGTTGCCCAGGCTGGTGTAGTGGTGCCATGAAGCATCATAGCTCATTGTAGCTTTGATCTCCTGGACTCAAGCAATCCTCCCGCCTCAGCCTCCTGAGTAGCTGGGACTACACACATGAGCCACCACACCAAACCTCCTCCCTTTTCTTCTTCATACCATTGAGGTGTTGACTAAGGTATGATCTCTATTAGACAAACTTACTTATATCCACTAACTGCGAGGAATGACTAATGGGTGGGATTTCAGGACAATCAGGAGAAGTCAGTAAGAATGGAAAGACAAGGCTGGGAATAGTAGTTCATGCCTGTAATCCTAGCACTTTGGGAGGCTGAGGCAGGCAGATTGCTTGACATCAGGAGTTCAAGACCAGCCTGGCCAACACGGTGAAACCCCAACTCTACTAAAAATATAAAAAGTAGCTGGGCATGGTGGTGTAGGCCTATATTCTCAGCTACTTGGGAGGCTGAGGCAGGAGAATTGCTTGAACCCGGGAGGCAGAGGCTGCAGTGAGCTGAGATTCCGCCCCTGCACTCCAGCTTGGGCAACAGAGCAAGACTACATTAAAAAAAAAAAAAAAGAATGGAAAGACAAAAAAACATTTTGCATCAGGAAGTTACCATGGCAAGTAAAGACGGTCCTAATTTTCAGAGAAGCCATAAAAACCAAGACATTGGATATTAGCCATGGAGTCTCACTGAGTTGATGCTAGTATCTCAGAACCACTACCCTCACTCCTAATGTGCAATAACTGTGTGACAAATGAAGGAATGTGACGACAGTTTAAGATTGGACTAATTCCTGTGATGTCCACAAACTGGCTACTCCAAGTATGTGTTTGCTCATGCAGATTAGCCATTTCTTTATTTTTCACCTAAAAAAACCCCCTCCATTAAAGAGGTGTAAGAAAGTAATCTCAAGATTAGAGTAAGATGGCTCAGACTCATTCACAAAAAAGAATACACACATTCCTCATTAATTTATCATTTAATATAAATGCTGACAGAAAGCAGATAAAGACCTTGTAGACACTTTCATATATTTACAATCCAAAAGGTGAATCACCTCCTTCTACTTGTTAAAATAAATCCTTTTATCTGCAACTCATGGGAGCCTTAAACACTAATTAGGAGCAACATGAGGCTGAGTCAGTTTCAGGTAATAAAGAAAGGAAATAGCATTTTAACAAAATGGGCATCTTTGATATAAACATGCAAACAAATAATACAAAATTGGAAAAAAATGGCCCTAGTACTCTCAAAAATCAGCAACAAGTGGAAACATGTACTTATTTAGACCCAGAGTTCTGCTACCCTAAACATCTTCCTACTATTTCTTTTTTTCCACCACACTTGTTTTGAAAGCTGCTTAAAAATCAGAAATATTAAACAGATTAAAAACAAGAGAAAAATGGTCTATTTCAAATAGGGTTCTTTTTCCTACTCCAAAAGAACTCTCAGGAGATAAGGTCTTCAAATAAGACTTCACAGTTTGCCAGATCCTAAGGAATTATTCGCAGCTTGTGAAATTCCAATCCATTTGTCTTCACCATTCCAACCTATTTGTCTTCACTTCTCTAAGTTGGAAACACTTGGAAAAAGTAAAATTTCACAAAATTCAGCAATTATAAAATCAGCTGTCACTTTAAGGCTCAATTTTTTTTTTTTCCCCCCAAACAGGTGGGTGGAGGCAGGCAAGAAAGAATAGGGAGCTGCGGCAATAAAAAACAAAAAATGCAAGAAAACTTTAAAAAAATGGTATGTCTACCACTGATTTATAAGGAGATTTAAATTCTATCCAAAACTGTAAGTGATTTCATAAAGTCACTTATAACCTGACTCAAATCTCATGGGCTCCTTTATTAACCAAGATTATTTTTGTCTTGTTAAATATACCTCTGCAGGGCACAATCACTTACAATCAATACGATTGGTAAATTACACAAGCTCTATCCCAAGCAAATATGCACCAATGTTAAAAAGTTATTTTTTTTTTAAAAAAACAAAATAAAACAAAATAAAATCCACCCAAAAAGGTGATAATGACTGCAGAATGTCTCGGGGAGACTGGTATGAGCCTAAAGACCAAATTACCATAGTCAGAGAAAAAGGGCAGAAGGGGTGACAAGGGGAAGAGACCACACACACAAAGAGGAATCTCAAAACTGGAAAATGTTTAAGTGGGTGAAAGGTTTTGTTCATTACCTTAATTCACTTTTTCCATTGTTCTTGTACCCAAAAGTCATAGATTAATCATAAAGAAAGATAATGAGGCCCGTGGACTAATTAATTAAAAAAAAAAAAAAGTTCCTTTTATTCCCAGGAAGCAGGAAGAGGAAAAAGGATGAACAGGGGTGAAGTGTGAAAATTCAGGCCAACGATCCATTTGGAAAAAATAATTCTCAGGACAGCGTCTTAGTTGAATAGAGGATGTAAAAACAATAAGCAAAAGCTAAATGCTTTTAAATCAGAGAACTATTTTATGGGGTAGTTCAGATATTATGAGAATGACAGCCAATCACTGGAGAAAGATTACACAAATGGTGATTACACACACACAAAAAAAACAGGCAAAAAAAAAAAATTAATAATAAAGCAACCAATTATTCCCCCAATAGTTTGTTTCTAATCTTTTTCTCGACCCTTTCATACACTCACTGGGGTGGGGGACCACCTGACAGTTTCCAGTTATAAGATGACTCTGCGTGTACAACCTAAAATGGATGCCAAAGACTTGTGAGCTCTGTCTGCTTAGAGTTAGAACAGAAACAAACACAAATCTGAAACAGTAAGAAAACAAGTCACCTTATCTAGTATAAAATAAACATTAGGATAACAAACTCCACAGGATTTTATTTTTCTAAATACACATTTTTGGACACAATATTATCTTGAGGTTTAAGTTCTTCCCCCTTATTGTGCCTTATTTTCTTGTGAAAATAAAGTTTGTTCTCTAGGGATGTTTTGTTCAGGGATAAAGTTTAGAAGAGTTCAGTGTTTGGCTGAAAATCCAGAGGCTCTGAAAACAAGGATTCCAGTGGTGAGGTAAATCCCTTTATTACAAAAGGATTTCAAAGGGCTCTTTACCCACTTTGTTCAGTGCAGTATTGAAAACATACCTATTAGGAATAGATTATTAAATGGTGTTACTTATTCCTGGTGGTGACAGTCTTATTCTTTATTAACACTATAGCTAGTATTACTTATCAATTATAATCTATTACTTGTGAAAAGATCTTTAGTGAACACAGAAATAAAATCTTAAAAATTCAAATCTTAAGATTTACTTGCTACAATTATAGTACCTTTTGACAAAAACAGCTTTCTTTTTGAAGTGGCTCAGAAAAGCTAAATTAAGAAAATGTTTAATAGTAACTATAATCAACCTACAACTCCCAATAAGTCATTTCAGCAGGAAAATTTCATAAACCTGAGCTGAAGCAACAAATAAATATAAAAATCATAGCTGTCCCAGGTAGAAAGGTATGAATGTGGATCAGCAAAATGGGCACTCAGGTAAAATGATGACAGTAGTAGATTGCTTGCTTGTTCAGGTGCTAATGATGAAAGTAAAATTTGCTTTAGTTTAGTAGCTCTAAAGGATAGGCAGATTTTTCAGGGGAAGAGATCACCTTGCAACACTGTAACCATATCACCAATTAAAAATTTAACACACTTAGACTCTTTTTAGGGGGAAAAATCTAAGTAAACACTGTAGTTAATTTCCAGGTAGGTTATTAATCTCTCCTAAAATATAACTGGGCCATTCCTTTCAATGACATATAAAATCGTTACAGGTGCTTTTTACAGATAGATTTTACAAATAAAACTTTTACTCAATTACTTAAAACGAGCAAAAAGAGAGTAGAAAAATGGTGAGACTGCTACCCACCACGATTTGCATATAAGTGACAGCAACTGAATACTTCTTTACTGAGACGGATCCTTTTTTTTAGTGAAAATATTTTTTCTTGAATTTTAACAATCTGTACATGTACTGACTATAGTTAGTTTTTTCTCACCAGTCACATACTCTAGAATTCCTTTACCCAGACCCATGACTTGACCACAGTGATAGCAGAAGCTGGGGTGGGCACAAATGCTTATACACAACATTATAAAAGATGACATTCACTGGCTTAGAGAAACTGATGAATTTTCATTACTTTTACATCTTATAAGGCTAGCTAACTTTAACAGTTAACTTTAGATAAATCTACTTACACAGTACAACCAACTCACAAATACTAAAAGGTTTCATGATCAAAATGGCTACTACTTCCCCCAAAACCAAAACAGAGTAAAGCACAAGTCTTTGGCTCTCCTTTAAAGAAAACAGCAGGTTACCATTCTTAACCAGACCTTTGTTTGCCTACCAGTAGGGCAAATACCACATTTGTGCATCACTGAGTAATAACACCATTAGAAAAGGCAACTTCACAGAAGTTATTGGCTAAGCGAATTCATTTGAATGCTCTGTTTTGAGGCAGCAAACTGTCACTTTTGCAGATTGGGGAGGGCAGTGGGTAAGTCAAGGGGAAATTACAGGGTGGAAAAAGGTCAAGAAAAAAAAAAGACATTTATGGAAAAATGTGAACTTTGAGCTCCATCCCTGAAGAACTCTGGAAAGTCTGATGGAGTTATATACTCAAAGTAGCAAATGAGAATCATACCAATGTTCTTTTAGGCAAAAGAAATACATGGGAAAGAATAGAAGGGAAGGGAAATAAGATGGGAGAAAGGAATCACCAACATTAATGCTGTACCAAACAATTTTTTAAATACATTCTGAGTAACTGAATATTTGTAGTTGGCATTAGGAACAGTGTCTTATCAACATCTAGAATAATATTACTAGAAATCTAGCTATCTCTTCTTTTAATTAGAAAAGTAATAGGGAATGGATCTTTGGTCACTTCAGCCTCTGCAAATTATCTAAGACAGGACAGTTACTGGACTTATCTTGTGACAAAATTATATATAAATTAGGCAAAAGAGCTACATATAAACCAGAAATGGAATCTAGATGTCTCATTCTCAGTTCTTCTACCCTTTTCTAGAGACTCCTTGAAAAAACAGTATGTCAAAGTACTTTTATATTTCTCACTGTAAATAAAATTCCCTTACCTATATATGAGAGAACACAATGCTTATTACTCCTACCTTAACCCATTCAAAATTGTTCATCTCAGATATCCAATTTTTGCTTTTGAATTTAGTGAAATACAAATAAAGTAATATTTAGAAGAAACTAATATTGTAATAAGTAGAAAACATAGAAACTGTATTTCCCATCTGGTTTCATCTTTGTCTCTAAAAAAACAAAATTAAAAAGCCAGAAGAAATTAATACCTTTTAGATATTGATTTTAAAAAGTAGTTACAGAGTCAAGCAGTTATGCCCAAATATGCCATTTGTCCTTACAGGCTCATGATATCACAGAGAAAAGGAAAAGGAAAAAAAAAAAAAAAATTTCGGGGTGTTAGTGAATTCCTAAAACCGCTGATGAGCACTAGGAAAACTGCAAGATTTTCCATTAAGTAAGGTGGAATGACCAATTTAAAATACATTATAGGCACAATGGGACAACATACCATTCTTCTGCCTTTCTACCCAACCAGATTAGCTCAAGTGTAGGACCATGGAGGGGTACAGCTCGAATTCAGGTTACAATTAAAGAGATTTTTTTCCCCCAAATTAAAATACATGAAAAGAGAAAGATACTATTTTAAGTCAAGTTTATACAGTGACTTTTCTGGTTTTCTTCAGAACAGGAATACTGAATAAATTAATCCCTGCTCCTGCCTACTTCACAGAATCAAAAAGGTGAGAGCCAAGAACAAGTGTATTTAAAGGAAATAAGAACAACAGAAATTGAGTTACTAAAGGGTTTCAACTGATACCCAAAAGGAATCTTTACTTTTATTCTAAACTTAAACAAAAATTAATACCCCCAAATGATCTTCTAATACAAGAATCATTCTGAATTCCAAAGTGAATCAACTGCTTCTAAAATTTAGGATGATCTGACACATCCAAAGGAGAAGATTGGTCCAAATCTGCCTATAAGAAGGTTGTAGTACAAAAATTAGCTGGATGTGGTGGTGCATGCCTGTAGTCCTAGCTACTCGGGAGGCTGAGGCAAAAGAATCGCTTGAACCCGGGAGGCGGAGGTTGCAGTGAGCCGAGATCGACCCACTACACTCCAGCCTGGTGATAGGAGACTCCCAAAAAAAAAAAAAAAAAAAAAAAAAAAAGGTTGGAGGCCAATAATGTTGCCTTTTACAGTTATGCAGAGAAATAAAAAATCTTGGGACTCTGTCAGACATACAAAAGTTTCTTTCCTTCTCCCAATGAACAATAGGCATTTAAAGTGGAAATGTAAAAGGGTTTTAAGTAAAAGTCAAAAAGCAAACAGAAGCCAAAAAAAAAAAAAGCAAAAGCATATATATACACATTTTTTTTTTAAAGAAAAAAAAAGTAAAAAAAAAATTGAAAAAAAAAAAAAAAAAGCCTCACCTTCATTCAGTGCTTCTACCACCTCCCAATCGGTCAATTTATCGCAACAGCTGCGCTCATGCGAAAAAATCCTTAAAACATACCCAATATATATACAGATATAGCTATGTATATATGTATATATATAATATATATAAATTTTTATTTAAATAAAAAAGAAAGCTCGAATCCCAAGCCAATATGTGTATATCAAATCCTTGACCAGCCAGGTCTGTAGGGCATAATCAAATTCAATGTGAAATAGTATATAAACACGGTGCCTTGACTGGGCAAATTAAATAATTGCTACTCAAAAGAGTGTTCTGTTTGGACTCTCCTACTGGTAGGCAATGGAGGACTGTATTACCCTTCCCACCCCCACCACCCCTTTGTTTAACTTAACAGTATGATGGACACAGAGTTTAGACTGAGGTTGTTATGACCTCAGCAGGAGTTAAGGGTTAAGAAAATAAGAAATAAGAAAAATATAAACTCTCGTTTTTACCCAACCAAAGCAATGTAGTAACTTATTACATAACCAGTGCTTTCTAATTTAGTAGTAAAATCCAGAAAGGGAAACTGAAAAAATCAGGCAAATAGATGAATGGAGAGGGCGACTATATCAAACAGTCCCCACTAAACATGTTTTACAGGGTCTTAGTTAAGCACAGACACATGGCATCAGAATATGTGCAGCAGAATAATAGTAAAAAAAATTCCTTACTCTTTTCAACATTTTCATGAAGAAACATTTTCAACATTGGACAGCTAAGTCTATGAAAAATGACTTCAAACTATTTCCTACCTACTTATACTAATGATTCTGAGCAACAAGTGATCAATTCATGAACTATCCTTAAGACTCAATCAGTTTACAAGTAAAACAAAAACATCCATTGAAATGGTTCTATTCATTTTAAGTTCAAATCAAATGTTGCAGTTTTAAAATGTGGTTGATTGTCCTGGTTTTTGAGCATCCTATGATTTCAGCAGAAGTTTAATTTGAAAAGCACTGCTTCAAATTTCCAACCATGAGTTGAATGCAGGCGAATCACCAAACATGTATTTTCAGTGCTAACAAGTTATAGTTAATTCTTAATCAACATTTAAATCTAATTAAATACTGACTCAGCTTTCTCATTATATTCAGAAAATGCAAATGATCCTTAATATGAAAATGAGGACTTCAAAAATTGGTAATTCTCTTTGAAAAGTTGAATATAATAACAAGAAATAAAACCCTCCCAAACAAAAAAAAAATTTTCAATGTCAAGAAAAACATACCTATCCAATGAAGCTAGTGATCTAGAAAGGGATAAAGAATTCCAAAGAACAGCTCTGGGAAAAGTTGGTTTGCTGCACATTTTCTAATAACTCAGTCTAGTACTGTCTGTTTCTCAAGCACCACAGAATTCTCTGAAAGCTGATGTTTTTGGTCTGTTTTAAGTTTACAGGGTGGTGAGAATTGATAAGGACTGGGGGTAAGGAATTATACAAATTATACACTGGGTATGTAATACCAAAATACAAGAAAACCTACTTCATTAAGATCATACAATTAATCAAACAGAGTGTATATATAATATCTTTTTTTTTTTAAAGCCCTGGATCCAAGGCGTCCAAAGTTATTAAAATAAAGTTCATTCACAGAACAAAAACAAATTTAATCTGAATTGCTTGCAGATACTGCTAATTTTCTTTTTCTTTAAATTAAAAAAATGCATTAATGTGAACTATGTGCAGGGTTTGTTTTTAGTAGTGGTGTTTGTGCACATTGCCTCTGGTGAATTTCCTGGATTTCTCTGACCGCTCTTAAGAGAAAAAGTTTAGAAGTTATGCGTTCTCCTACCCCTATGCCCGACAAACTGATTAGGAGCAGAAGATAAAAGTAGGACTCCTCATATTTTAAGGAGCAGAACTGGGAGTAACTCCTGATCTCTGGGAGTCATTGTTATCCCCTCCTCCCTCAGGGTCCTCTGATAGGTTCAGGGAGCTGGTCTTGTTAGATAGGAGGCTGATACTCTCTTGTGTCAAGGCTGATCCATTTGGTACATCACTGCTGACATTTTAAAATTTTGAAAAAGGAGAGAGAGAAAAATGATTAGTACAAAAATATCAACAGGGGATATTATTTAGCATGATAAAAAATATATAAATGGCTTCCAAATTTTAATCTACAGCCCCTTATCCATGTTTTAGCACAGGGTTGGCAAACCAAAGCTAGCCAGGTGCGTATTTTTTTTTCAGGTGTGTATTTTTGTAACTAAAGTTTTATTGGAATACAGCCTGCTCATTTGTTTAGCATATTATCCACTGCTTTCAAACCACAGAGAAGAGTTGAGAATTGTGACAAAAACTTTAAGGCCCATATCTTAAAATACTACCTGGGCTTTAAGAAAAGTACTTATCCCTGATTTAGCAGGTTTGCTACTACAAAAAATAATTTTGAACTCATGTCTATAATCTTAGCACTTTCAGAGGCCAAAGAGAGATCACTTGAGCTCAGGAGTTGGAGACCAGCCTGGCCAACATGGTGAAACCCTGTCTCTACTAAAAACACAAAAATTGGCCTGGTGGTACGTGCCTGTAAAAACCTACTTGGGAGGCAGAGGCACAAGAATTGCTTGAACCTGAGAGGCAGAGGTTTCAATGAGCCAAGATCGCACCACTACACTCCAGCCTTAGTGATAGAATGAGAGTTTGTCAAAAAAGAAAAAAAAAAAAAAAAAAAAAAGCCAGGTGCAGTGGCTCATGCCTGTAATCCTAGCACTCTGAGAGGCTGAGGCAGGTGGATCACAAGGTCAGGAGTTTGAGACCAGCCTGGCTAAGACAGTGAAACCCTGTCTCTATTAAAAATGCAAAAACTAGCCAGGTATGGTGGCACGTGCCTGTAGTCCCAGCTACTCAAGAGGCTGAGGCAGGAGACTCGCTTAAACCCAGGAGGCAGAAGTTGCAGTGAGCCGAGTCTATGCCGTTGCACTCTAGCCTGGGTGACAGGGTAAGATTCTGTCTCAAAAAAAAAAAAAAAAAAAAATTGAATCCAAGATAATGCATGATTTAAAATGTCAAAATCCAGGCCTGAAAGCATTAGAAATTTTTGTTATATATCGTCAGGGGGGCAACTTAGGACTGTGTATTCAAAAGCCTCAAAATATCCTCAGAAAATAATTTAAGATATGCAAACAAAGCATTAATTGTAATACTGTTTATTGTAGGGATGTTCATGGTAGTTGATATGTATCTTTTCATATCTGCAGAATATTGGATGATATAGGACAGTCTGAATTAAAAACCAAGGAGGTGGAGTGCTGGGTTTGTGAAACTAGCAAGAGGCTAAATGCCCACACACTTTAAAAAGACTGGAAAAAGCCGGGTGCGGTGGCTCATACCTGTAATCCCAGCACTTTGGGAGGCCAAGGCAGGTGGATCACCTGAGGTCAGGAGTTCAAGACCAGCCTGACCAACGTGGAGAAACCCTGTCTCTACTAAAAATACAAAATTAGCCAGGCGTAGTGGTGCACGCCTGTAATCCCAGCTACTTGGGAGGCTGAGGCAGAAAAATTGCTTGAACCCGGGAGGCAGAGGTTGTGGTGAGCCGAGATCGTGCCATTGCACTCCAGTCTAGGCAACAAGAGTGAAGCTCCATCTCAAAAAAAGAAAAAAAAAAAAGACTGGAAGGATAATATAATACTCCAAAATGTTAACAAAAGTTATCTCTGAATATTGGAATTACAGGCAATTTAAAAATTTGCCCTTTTCTAAAATTTTCGATTTCCTAAAGCTAATTTTTTATAACATATTTAAGATGGGGGGGTGACTTTATTTTTTCTACATTGAGCATATAGTACTTTTATAATGTAAAGATACAAAGGCTATCTTCGAAATAGATTTAAAAACAAGGGGAAGATGGAAACATAAACAGAAATTTTCCTTTGTTAGGTATTAATAGATAATTCAACCTTGGATCTAAGTTTTGTAACTCCAGATTTATGCAAAAATATTCTTTTTTTTTTTTTTTGAGACTGAGTCTCACTCTGTCACCAGGCTGGAGTACAGTGGCACAATCTTGGCTCACTGCAACCTCCCCCTCCCAGGTTCAAGCGATCCTCCTGCCTCAGCCTCCCGAGTAGCTGGGACTACAGGCACAGGCCCCCATGCCAAGCTAATCTTTGCATTTTTAGTAGAGACGGGGTTTCACCATGCTGGCCAGGATGGTCTCGATCTCTTGACCTCGTGATCCGCCCGCTTCAGCCTCCCAAAGTGCTGGGATTACAGGCGTGAGACACTGTGCCTGGCCGCAAAAATATTCTTAATGTACACAGAATAATGATATTTTAAGAATCAAATTATGTTTATGAGGGTACTTCTGATATGACTGGATAATATAATAATTTCTCTTTTGTGTGTAATTTAATATGGCTACGAAAATCTCCTTTTCTTTACCTGAATGTCAATGTAAGGTCCTCAGCTGGAACCTCGTTTTGTGGTTCTGGTTGTCCATTTTCGGCTTGTTTACTTGTATTCAGTTTGCTTTTCATGTCCAGAGAACACTGGTTTTCCTTTGAAAGAGGAAATAAAATCAGTTATTGTCTATTTAATGGTGTTAATGGGAGAGACCAAATTACAGATAATACAAAGTGATGATCCAGAAATCATATTTAATTTTGTAAAATAACCAAAGAAACTGGCAGACTAAAAGAGTGACATACATAAAAACATAACAGAATACAACCCACTTGCTCACTAACCAAGCTGGACAAAAAGAGAGACAATACCTCAAGCTAACGTGAAAAAAAAATTCACAGAAAAAAACGATAACCTAGAAAGGCGGCCAGGCATGGTGGCTCATCCCTGTAATACCAGCAGTTTGGAGGCTGAGGCAGGTGGACTGCCTGAGGTCAGTTCGAGACCAGACTGGCCAACATGGCAAAACCCCATCTCTACTAAAAATACAAAAATCAGCCAGGTGTGGTGGTGCACGCCTGTAATTCCAGCTACTCAGAAGCTTGAGGCAGGAGAATCACTTGAACCCAGAAGACGGAGGTTGTAGTGAGCTGAGATTGTACCACTGCACTCCCCTACTGGGTGACAGAGTGAGACTCCCTCCAAAAAAAAAAAAAAGAGAAAAAAAAAAAGGCTGGGTGTAGTGGCTCACACCAGTAATCCCAACACTTTGGGAGGCTGAGGTGGGTATATCACCTGAGGTCAGGAGTTCGAGATCAGTCTGGCCAACATGGCAAAACCCCATCTCCACTAAAAATATTAAAAAATTAGTTGGGCGTGGTGGTGGGCACCTATAATCCAAGCTACTTGGGAGGCTGAGGCGGAAGAATCACTTGAACCCAGGAGGCTGAGGTTGCAGTGAGCTGAGATTGTGCCACTGCACACCAGCCTGGGCAACAGTGCGAGACTCCGTCTCAAAAAAAACAACTAAAAAAAAACCCCCAAAAACCAAAAACTACACTAGTGTGGTGGCAGGCCCCTGTAATCCCAGCTACTCGGAAGACTGAGGCAGGTGAATCACTGGAACATGGGAGGCGGAGGTTGCAGTGAGCTGAGATTGCGTCACTGCCCTCCAGCCTGGGTGACAGAGACTCAGTCTCAAAAAAACAAAAAAAGCAAACCAAAGTACAATAAATATCTTTAACATACTTACTGAAAGCAAAAAAACCTGCACACTCAATTTATTTGCTTAGAAAGATTATGAAAACTATGCAACAAAAAAATCATATCATGCAACCTGAGGAACCCCCTAAGATTCAAAATTTACTAAAATGAATGTCTGTGCACTATGAAGCAAATCCTAAGCATATTAATGGATATAGTTCCAAGGAAAGAATGTGCAGACTGTATATCACTCATAACAAAAAAAGGTCATTGTTATAAAGGCTATGAAGCTGGAATATTATTTGGTGAATATATCTTTATATAACACGTTGTCATTGCAAAATAGTAAACACCATCCTATTTGCTTCCCTAATCGGTATGCTAAACAGAGATTTAAGAACTTCCATTAAGTTCTTAAATTAAAGAAGCATTAAAACCTTGTTTTCCCTAAAAGTTAATGAAGAATTCTAAGACAAAGAACACACTCAAACCAAAAGAGAGGAAGGGAATGATAAAATAGTAAGGTAGTCCACCCGCATGATAATTATTTTAAATATTAACCACTCATCAGAGTGCCTTGAAGTGATGATTCTGTAGCTCTAGATAATTCTAGAGCCACATGAAAGATTTCATTTCACCTTCCCCCTCTCTTCCCACCATAACACTTACCATACTCAGTTCCCGTGTTCTCTTCCCGATTTCCCTTTCCACCTGGTGCAGTTCCAAGCTCAACTGCTCACTTGAGATCATTCCAGGCCATTTTGGAGGTGGCGGTGGTGGGGGCTGTGACTGGCCTGCCAGGGTGTTTGCCTCCCTCTGCAACACCAGTCTGTTACTAACAGCCTAGTGCATAAAGCCAAGCACAGAGAAAACTCAACACACTTCACACCATGCACAGAATAACCAGGCTCAATTCCACATCACAGCCTTAAGTAGCTTATCACCCAGCTATTTGCAACAAAAATAATGCAACTGTAAGGCACTGTTCTCTTTGAGTACCATTTGAACAATAAAAGAACAAAACAGGGACATTTAAATTTAGTGAACAGTAATTTCATCTTAAGTATAAATTGCTCTTTGTATTTTCTGATTTGAAAGAGAAGTTGGCTGTGCATGGTGGCTCATGCCTTTAATTCTAGCACTTTGGGAGGCTGAGGTGGGAGGATCACTTGAGGCCAGGAATTTGAGACCCACCTGGGCAATACATCAAGACCTTGCCTCTACAAAAAAAAAAAAAAAAAAAATTAGCCTAGGATGGTGGTGTGGGCCTGTAGTCCTAGCTACTAGGGAGGATCACTTGAGCCCAGGAGTTTAAGATTACAGTGAGCTATGATCATGCCACTGCACTCCATGCACTCCAGCCTGGGCAACAGAGTGAGACCTTGTCTCTCAAAAAAAAAAAAAAAAGGAAATGGAAGAAAAACAAGTCAACTACAGATGTGCATCTTTCCCCCTCTGTTTTTAATGGTAATTTTCTCTGAAGTAAATCCTATAACTTATTTCATTGAAACCTCAGTAATGGCAAGGACTTTTAACTGTACTGAGTTAAATATGTGGCAAGTTTCTAAATAATACTGATAGTCTTTTTGGACAGAAAATGTGCCTGGAAACTTTAAAACAAAAAACCATGCATTTGAGGATATGCAGTGATGCCTTATTGGGTGGAAGGTCTGAATCTTTAAAAAGTTAATGAACGAAAGATTGCCATAAGCAAACATAGCATTCTGTTTCTGTGACAGGAATCAGCAAGACGTTTTGAATCAATGTAAATAAGCAATGGCAAAAGCAGACAAAATCTAAATATTACATAGATTTTTAAAAATTCCTAAATCTAATTGTGTACGTAGGGGCACAAGTCAGCTAAATGTTTCGAAAACAATCTCCTACTGGTCTTCCTAAAAAGAAAGTCTACTAAGAAAAAGTCTTATAACTTTTTTTCCCTCCAAAGTGATGGCTTACTTATTATTAAAGATTATGGTAGAAAGACAGACTAATGTTCTAACAGTACCATTTTTTCCTCCAGAAAGGACAATGTATTTATCATTAGAATGTCTTCAGTTTTCCATATTCAAAGAATATGTTCCAATGTAAAGGATGATATATAAACAAAACCTAGTCTTCCTTATGTGACACTTAAATGATTTTTAAAATTCTTGTTTTTTTTTTTTGAGACAGGGTCTCACTCTGTCGCTCAGGCTGCAGTGCAGTGGCACCATCCGGGATCACTGCAGCCTTGACCTCCCTGGGCTCAGGTGATCCTTCTGCCTTCAGCAACCTGAGTAGCTGAGACTACAGGCATGCACTACCATGCCTGGTGAATTTTTGCACTTTTTGTAGTGAAGGGATTTCGCCATGTTGCCCGGGCTGGTCTCAAACTCCTGAGCTCAAGCAATCCGTCTGCCTTGGCCTCCCAAAGTGCTGGGATTACAAGCACGAACCACCACATCCAGCCAGATTTTAAAAATTCTTTAGTTTTGTTTTTCTAAGTGTCAGGCAGCATGATGGAAAGAACACTGAATCTGAAATATGAAGACTTGAGTTCATGTTTCAATTTTTGAGAAACTCATATACTTCAATCAAAAAAGGAAGACAATACCACCTGTCTAACCTACCTATTAGCGATATTGTAAGGGTCAAATAAGATACATAGTAGTGATTTTTAAATGGTACAGAACTACATAAATGAAAAGTGTTATTATTCTTATTACACTGGAACTATGTTTTATTTTTTAAGTCAAAGTTCTTTTTTTTTTTGAGACTGAGTCTCACACTGTAGCCTGGGATGGAGTGCAATGGTGCGATCTCGGCTCACTGCAACCTCTGCCTCCTGGGTTCACACGACTCTCCTGCCTCAGCCTCCTGAGTAGCTGGGATTACAGGCACACACCAGCATGCCCAGCTAATTTTTTGTATTTTTAGTAGACATGGGGTTTCACTATGTTGGCCAGACTAGTCTTAACTCCTGACCTCATGATCTGCTTGCCTCGGCCTCCCAAAGTGCTGGGATTACAGGGGTGAAATCCCGTCTCTACTAAAAATACAAAAATTAGCTGAGTATGGTGGTGTACATCTATAATTCCAAGTACTCAGTAGGCTGAGGCAGGAGAATCACATGAACCCAGGGGGTGGAGGTTGCAGTGAGTTGAGATCACGCCCCCTCACTCCAGCCTGGGCAACAGAGCAATACTCTGTCTCAAAAAACAAAAAACAAAAACAAACAAACAAACAAACAAACAAAACTTAAATGTGCCATCAGGGAATACAAGCTCCTGTTGGGAAATTTTAGGGAATCTGTTTTCTATTCTTAGGTAGTAGAAATTTTACGTTTTCTATTGTCCCAGAGCTAAACCCAGTATTGAATTCTTTGAAGAATGGAAACCTACACTAACTCCTAAGAAATAGACCTCAAAGTTTTTTGTTCATAGTGCCTCAAAAGTTCCTGTTTAAAATCTCTGAGAACCCTTCAAAAATTGGAACAAAAATGGCTCTCTAGGCTGGTACCTCTAGTCCACGTAGCTGGGTCTGCTGGCTAATCTGATGGTTCAATTGTTGCAATTCAAGTCGTAGCTGTTCTCTCTCAGCAGATGGAAGGGGTTTTCCATGACTGGCCACTTCTGACATAGATATTCTCTCCCTTTGGTTAGAAAGAAAGTGTGAAGTAAATTTTAACATTTCATTTTTTTAAGATATTACTGACCAGAAAAACAAAAAGAAGTTGCATAATTTTAAAGGTTTCTACATGTCTATTCAAGTAAAAAGAATGACTCATACCTCTCACTGAAGTGTCCCTGAGAAGGTAAGTTTTGATGAGGTGAATATGGAGAACCTCCCCAGCCACCGTGAGTTCCATATGGACTATAATCTGTAAGAGAATGATTTATTATGGTATGAGATAATTCACAGATTTGATTCTTCTTTTAAGGTACTCATAATCTAAAAGACATCAGGGTATTGCATACACAGATATCTGGTATCTACCTTAAATGGCCAGATTTTTAAAATTCTTTAACTTTGTTTTTCTAAATGTCAGGCAGCATGATGCTGGGTGCTGATACATGTTTGTTTCTTCCCCAATGAACTTTCAGTCTTTGTAGTTTTTCTTCCAAATTACTGTATAATGAGAATGTTATTCCCCCATATAGCAATGAAGCTATTTGAGGTGGGGGTGGGATGGGGAAGAAACATTAGGAAAGCTTCACATATAGACATTTAATTTCAGTTTATATACCTAAAATTCACTGGGTTATATTACCTTTCTTACAGGGATGATTCCCTGGAAAGTTTGAAAATTACTGCCTTGCAAGATTACTAAAAACACTGATAGTAAATGGGGAGCAGGGGTAATGCTGAAAGTCAAGATTATGAACCCTTTAGGTCAGCTTACCTTTGAGATTCTTACCTGAAATGTTAATAGATTTTGTAGGAGCTCCCTGAGGTGCCATAGCCTGCATTGGACCAGCACCCTGATATATAGTTTTGGAAGTTCGCGAGATGGCACCAAACCGAGACACTGTTGGTCGGTCTCCAAATGGGATGAGGTCATCATCACTGGTTTCTGCTGCTCTTCTCTGAAGATCTAATCGCTGGTCCCTCATTCCTTTACTCTCCACATTCTGATAAAAAAGCAAAATGAGAAATCTACCCCACACTCAGATCGCTCTGTAACCTAAGTTTTTCTAGATCTGTAATAAGGTTAAAGATGAGTACAACACTCTTACTGGTAAGACTAAAATCATTAGTTACCTTTGGTTGTTTTTATGTAACACTGGTTTTTAAACCTCTGAGGTGAGGGGCGACAGGGTCCCACTCTGTTGCCCAGGCTGGAATGTAGGGGCACTATCATGGCTCACTGCATCCTCAACCTCCTGGGCTCCAGTGATCCTCACACCTCAGCCTCCCAGGTAGCTGGGACTATAGGCATGTACCACCATATTCAGCTAATTTTTTTTTTTATTATTTATAGAGATGAGGTCTCCCTATGTTGACCAGGCTGGTCTCAAACTCCTGGGCTCAAGCAATCCTCCTGCCTCAAGTTCAACCTCCCAAAGTGCTGGGATTACAGGTATGAGCTACTGCACCTGACCTAAGAAATACATTTTTAAAATTTATGGGAGGCCATTGTTTTGGACTAAGCTCCTGCACTAAGCCCCAAGACACCAGATCAAAGCAGAATGTAATCACTTGTGCTAGATGCCACAAAATCAAACTGAACTTGAAAATGCGTCAGTTTTCCAAAAAACAGGAGATTCACAGCAATCAATCATAAGAGGATCACTCAATTAGAACTGGTAAGTCCCTTCTGCTTTAGTCCTATAAGAAAAATAACTTTGAAACAGCTAATCTGAGTTTCGTTCCTTTTCTCTGTTTAGCTCATTAGAGCATATTTCTATTTCATAGATGAAATGCTTCCTGATTAATCAATCACTAATAAAAGCCAATTCAATCTTTAAGAAATACATATATATAATGATCTAGTGTGTGTGTATATATATATATGCATACAAATATATATTTATCCCTATATAATGTTACACACATATATAGACACACAGATATATAATTTGTATGCACATTAACATTTGAGAAATACTAGATTAGACTTCTTTCAACTATTTGGGAGATTTTCAATTTCCTCCCAAATTTAGTCCTCTAGATTGGACTGCAACTTTTTGTTTGTTTTTGAGACAGGGTTTTGCTCTGTCACCAGGTTGGAGTGCAGTGGTGTGTGAGCCTCAACCTCCTGGGCTCAAGCAATCCTCCTGCCTCAGCCTCTCAAGTAGCTGGGACCACGGGCGTGCACCACCACACCTGGCTAATTAAAAACATTTTTGAGGAGATGGGGTCTTGCTATGTTGCCCAGGCTGGTCTTGAACTCCTGGGTTCAAACAATCCTCCCACCTTGGCCTCCCAAAGTGCTGGCGTTACAGGTGTGAGTCACCATGCCTGGCCCAAACTTTTTAATTCTTTACTGATTTAAGAAAATGAGTTTTGTTTTGCTAATACTCGTGTTACTTTAATATAATAACCCTTTTTGAAAGCCAAGTACAAGGCAAACATTCCTGCCTAATTTCCCCTCATTTCTTTCCAATAAGAGCCTTATTATATCCCAAAAACAATGCTTCTGTAATCCTACCGCAAAAAAAAAAAAAAAAAAAAAAAAAGATTTACTTTGCTTTTTCTCCCTCTAAAACTCTATTTTTTTGGGAGGGGCGGGGCTGGCATATAATCATATTTATGCTATTAGATATCACTTCACTCATTTACAGTGGTTATCAGCATCCAAATCTTTTTCTTATGGCAAATATTGGTCTTTTCTTAACCACCTGGAAAAGTATTTATCCATGAAAATCTATATAACCTAGGAAAAACCTATACAATATCTTACTAACTCTGTTAAGAGTAATAAGGACAAATGGGTTAAGAATAGTCAAGGTATACCATACCATTCAGCAATAGCATTCCTTTTTTTTTTTTTTTTTTTGAGATGAAGTCTCACTCTGTCATCTAGGCTGGAGTGCAGTGGCACAATCTCAGCTCACTCCAACCTCTGCCTCCCGGGTTCATGCCATTCTCCTGTCTCAATCTCCCAAGTACCTGGGATTACAGGCTCCTGCTACCATGCCCAGCTAATTTTTGTGTATTTAGTAGAGATGAGGTTTTGCCATGTTGGCCAGGCTGGTCTCAAACTTCTGACCTCAAGTGATCCACCTGCCTTGGCCTCTGAAAGTGCTGGGATTACAGGCATGAGCCACAGTGCCCAGCCAGCAAGACCATTTCTAAGTGTAACTTTCATGCACGTGAAGACATATATACATAAGAATGTTTGCTGGAGTACCATACATAATAGTGAAAGATCAAAAATAGCCTAAGTGTCCACTAATACAAAAAGAAATCATTGTATGGTATCATTTATACAGAATATCTCGCAAGAGTAGCTAAAATCAATAATCCTGAGCTACAGATATAAATATGGGCTGGGCATGGTGGCTCACACCTGTAATCCCAGCATTTTGGGAGGCCGAGGAGGGCAGATCACCTGAAGTCAGGAGTTTGAGACGAGCCTGACCAACATGGCAAAACTGTGTCTCTACTAAAAATACAAAAAAATTAGCCAGGCATGGTGGTATGTGCCTGTAGTCCCAGCTCCTCGGGAGGCTGAGGCAGGAGAATCGCTTGAACTCAGGAGGCGGAGGTTGTAGTGAGCTGAGATCATGCCACTGCACTCCAGCCTGGGTGACAGAGTAGAACTCTGTCAAAAAAAAAAAAAAAAAAAAGACACAATTTAAAAGCAATGCTGAGTGAAAACATGAAAATACAAGCTGAAGTGTATAATTTATATAAGGTCTATAAACATATAAAACAACATTGTTTAGGAATAGTATAAAATTATCCATGGCCAGGCGCACTGGCACACACCTGTAACTACAGCACTTTCAGAAGCAGGAGAATCCCTTGAGCCCAGGAGCTCAGGACCAGCCTGTTCTGCCTAGGCGACATAGCAAGACCTCATCTCTACCAAAAAAAAAAAAAAAAAAAAAATTAGCTGAGCATAGTATCACACATCTGTGTCCCAGCTACTTGGGAGGGTGAGGTGGGAGGATCACTTGAGTCCAGGAGCGTGAGGCTCAGTGAGCTGTGATTGTGACACTGCACTCCAGCATGAGGAAGATCCTGTCTTAAGGGGAAATAAAATTATCCATGAAAATGATAAATACTAAACTCAGGATAGAGATTACTGACAGGGAATGAAAGAGGGAGAAAAACGAGACTTGGGAAATATATACAGGGGGATATACTTCTTGAAAATTGTATTTCTTTAAAAAATAAAAAGGCAATGAAGATACTATCCAAGTAGGGTAGCTCATGCCTGTAATCCCAGCACTTTGGGAGGCAGAGGTGGTAGGATCATTTGAGGCCAGGAGTTTAAGATCAGTCTGGGAAACATAGCAAGACCCCATCTCTACAAAATTTTTTAAATTAGCTGGGTGTGGTGGCATGCACCTGTAGTCCTAGCTACTCAGGAGGATCACCTGAGTTCAGGAGTTTGAAGTAACAGTGAGCCATAATCATGTCACTACACTCCACCCTGCGTGATGAAGATCGATCCTATTGCTATAAAGAGATAAGCTGAAGCTGGGCATGGTGGCTCACGCCTGTAATCCCAGCACTTTGGGAGGCCGAGACAGGTGGATCACTTGAGGTCGGGAGTTCGAGACCAGTCTGACCAACATGGAGAAACTCCGTCTCTACTAAAAAAATACAAAATTAGCCGGGTGTGGTGGTGCATGCCTGTAATCCCAGCTACTCCGGAGGCTGAGGCAGGAGTATCACTTGAACCTGGGAGGTGGAGGTTGCGGTGAGCCGAGATTGCGCCATGGCACCCCAGTCTGGGCAACAAGAGTAAAAGTCTGTCTCAAAAAAACAAAAAAAAAAAAGAGATAAGATTTTGATAATATTTTAACTTGGTTATTAGAAACACTGGTGTTACATGATTTTTCACTAAAGAATAAAATAACCCAAGTATTAAATTTCAGCATCTTAGAGTTCACTTGAAGCTGAGCAGCTGTAATTCTGACTCAAATACTACTCTCGTTCACTAGATTCAACTTTGTTATTTAAACTTCAGAGTTATGAAAAATAATATTTTTTTTGAGAATTTTTTTTTTGAGACGGAGTGCCACTTTGTCGCCCAGGCTGGAGTGCAGTGGCACAATCTTGGCTCACTGCATGTGCTGCCTTCCGGGTTCACACCATTCTCCGTGAAAAAGAATTTTAACTTATTTGGTGAAGGGGTCCAAGATCCTAATTAATTATGTAAAATAATTTAATCTGGGTACTAAACAATTGTTGAGAAATTGCTATTTGCACAGAAATATAATAAATGCTCTGTCTCGGTAAGTACTAAAAGATTTTTATTTACATCTAAATGAATCAAAAACCTGTACTGCTTAAAGATAACTCAATTGCAGAGTATAGAATATGGTCTGAAACTCTTAAGCAAAGCTGAATTATTTGTGCCTAAATGGTAATGGGTGAAAATTTATTTGGTTTATCTTGATTTGTATTAATTATTGCTTAGCTGTTACACATACCATCATTTCCACACTCCCTGCTGCCACAACATCTTTGGGTTTTGCATCTTTGGTTCCAATGTAGGAGCCGATGGTGTCACATGACCAGGGAGAGTATTGGCTATAATCATTTCCTTTGTATTTCCCAGCTACCTTCAAGTCTTCATCCAAAAACTACAGATGGAGAAAGAAAAAATAAAAGAAAAAGAAAAAGAAACAGGAAATGGGTCTATGAATAACAAGATAGAGAAAGCACGGAATTTCTTAGAACATTGTGCTGAAGCAACATAATGATGATTATTCGATTTTTAAGTGCCACAATAGAAGATTTTTGTAAACTATGAAAAATATAAAATAAGTGAAGAGTGATTTTTAGCTTTCAGTTTTTTTTTTTTTTTTTTTTTACCTTAGCAGAAGGTAAAAAAAAAAAAAAAGAAAAAGAAAAAAGATAATTCAATATCCTTCCAGGAATCAGGCTAGGATTTTATGGGTTTGCTCATCCTTTTCTTCATTAGATCAGTAAACATTTAAGCATATATGTACCAAGCCATAGTTTTGCTAGACCCTCCTCAATGTTTCTTTCAATAAAATCAAGGTAAACAAGAACATTAAAAATTTTGATTTTTATAGTACATGATGATGTAGTAACTTTTTACTGAAATCTCTTTAATAGCAATAATTCATATCTTGAATAAATTCTGCTTCTTAGGTTGATTCAATGAGATGAAAAGGATGTCTAATTTTTATCTTTTCAAGATAAGTTCTCCAGTCTAAAAACAGAATAGCTATTCTAAGGCTAATATATTTTCACTAAAATTGCAACATTCACATTTATAAAATGTTTTACATTTTCAAAATGTTTTCACGTATACTACCTAATAAGCTCCTAAATCCATAATAGACAACACAGGTGATATGACCAAGGCTATACCAGTATAGGGCAGTGCTAGGACTATAACTTCAATGTTTCTTTCATTTTATCACAAGACATATATACACTGATATCTAGGGGTATCAGTGTTCATACTAAAAACATCTCTTTGCTGAGTTATCATTGTTGGCCTTCTGCACTGACATAGTAGTATCACTCACTGTCAACCACTCTTCATTGGTATTGGTTCATTTAAGTGGATCTATGCCTCCCACTATACTAAAAACATCTCTTTTCTGAGTCATCATTATTGGCCTTCTGCACTGACACAGGGTCTGCTGATCACTAGTATCACTCATTGCCAACCACTCTTCTGCTTCTATTATTCATAACCTTTTCCCTTTTCTTTGTCCTACTATTATTTAAAAAAAAAATTTTACACTTTTTTATTTTTCTTCTACTTATTAAACTTTAGATAGAATAGCTAACTTTTAAAACACATGACCTACCAATTACAGTGCTCCTTTTTTTTGAGACGGTCTATTGCTCTGTCACCCAGGATGAAGTGCAGTGACATGATCTCCGCTCTCTGCAACCTCTGCCTCCCAGGTTCAAGCCATTCTCCTGACTCAGCCTCCCAAGTAGCTGGGATTACAGGTGCGTACCTCTACACCTGGCTAATTTTTGCATTTTTAGTAGAGACAGGGTTTCACCATGTTGGCCAGGTTCGTCTGGAACACCTGACCTCAGGTGATCCACCTACCTCAGCCTCCCAAAGTGCTGGGATTACGGGTGTGAGCTACCACGCCTAGCCAAGAGTGCTCCTTTTTTAAATCTCTGACTGTAGTGTATTATATGCAGCTATTTAAATGAATGAGATAAATTTATATACTGACATACAAAGACAGCCAGGAAAATGGATTAGGTAAAAACAAAAACAAAGGCAAAACAGACATAAAACCAAGATGTATTTACTAAATGATCCTATTAAAAAATAATAATGAGGCTGGGCAAGGTGGTTGACATCTGTAATCCCAGCACTTTGGGAGGTCGAGGCAGGCAGATCACCTAAGGTTGGGAGTTCAAGACCAGCCTGGCCAAGGTGGTAAAACCCTGTCTCTACTAAAAATACAAAAATTAGTTGGGTGTGGTGGTGTATGCCTGTAGTCCCAGCTACTCAAGAGGTTGAGGTAGGAAAATTGCTTCAACCTGGGAGGCAGAGTTGCAGGGAGCCAAGTTTGCACCACTGCACTCCAGCCTGGGCAACAGAGTGAGATTCCGTCTCAAAAAGAAAAAAAAAAAAGTAATAACAATAATAATAAAGAGATCCAACAATCCCACTACTGGGCATTCATCCAAAGGAAAATAAATCAGTATATGAAGGGATATTTACACCCTCATGTTTTATTCCCAATAGCCAAGATACAGAATCAACCAAGGTGTACAGCAACAGATGAATTGATAAAGAAAATGCGGTATATATACAATGAAATATTATTCAGACATAAAAAAGAATAAATCCTGTCATTTGCAGCAACCTAGATGAGCCTGGAGGACAACACATTAAGTGAAATTGGTTAGGCACAGAAAGATAAATATTTCATGTTCTCACTCATATGTGGGAGCTAAAAAGTTGAGTCACAGAAGTAGAGAGTGGAACTGTGGTTATGAGAGACTAGAAAGGGAATGGAGGGAGGCAAGGGGAGACAGAGCTTGGTTAATAGATACAAAATTATAGCTACATAGGAGGAATTACTTCTAGCATTCTATAGCCCTGCAGGGTGAATACAGTTAATAATTTACTATATATTTTCTAAAAGCCAGAAGAGAGGATTGTTTTTCCTGATTTGAAAAAATTATGTTTTTTTTTTGAAGAAAACTTTTAACATCATAAACTGATCTTTATATACAATTTTATTCATTATTTCTATAGACCAATTCAATTCAGGTTTATTTACTTATTTACAAATGACATAAAAAATGTGGGCTGGGCATGGTGGGTGGATTGCTTGAGCCCATGAGTGTGAGATCAACAGCCTGGGCAACACAGCAAGACCCTGTCTCTTTTTTAAGAAAATAGAAACATTTTAAAAAAAATTTTCCACTTAGGATCTTGGAAGTCAAAATAAAATGGAAAGTATCTAGGACAGATTGACAAAAGAAACAAATATCAACAAAATAATTTTCAATTTGATGAAGAAAGAAACCACAATCTTAGGCTGGGCATGGTGGCTCGCACCTATAATCCAGCACTTTGGGAGGCCAAAGCGGGCGGATCATGAGGTCAGGAGTTCAAGACCAGCCTGGCCAACATAGTGAAACCCCGTTCCTACTAAAAATACAAAAAATTAGCCAGCATGGTGGCGGGCGCCTGTAATCCCAGCTACTCAGGGGGCTGAGGCGGGAGAATCGCTTGAATGTGGGAGGCGGAGGTTGCAGTGAGCCAAGATCACGCCATTGCACTTCAGCCCAGGTGACAGTGTGACATTCCATCTCAAAAAAAAAAAAAAAAGAAAGAAAGAAACCACAATCTTCATACAACAACAACAACAACAACATCAGGTTTGCAGTAAGAGATGTGGCTTTTTTTTTTTTCTACAGGCGTGAGCCACCGTGCTGGGCCGATTTATAAAGGAAGCTTGAGATAAACATTGTCAACAATGTTGTAGATATGAAAAGCAAGGACAACGGCAGATCTGCCCAGCATTTTTCCTTGAAATAAAATCTGAAGATATTTATTTAGCCCACAAGAAGAATGTTATTTATACAATGTTATATAATGCAAAAATTGACAATTAAAATATAACACTGCTCTCTTCTTCAAAGAAAAGTTGGATGACTGGCTGGGCACAGTGGCTCATGCCTGTAATCACAGCACTTTGGGAGGCTGAGGTGGCTAGATCATCTGAAGTTAGGAGTTCGAGACCAGCCAACATGGTGAAACCCCAACATGGTGAAACCCCGCCTCTACTAAAAATACAAAAATCAGCCTGGCATGGTGGTGCATGCCTGTAATCCCAGTTACTCAGGAGGCTGAGGCAGGAGAATCGCTTGAACCAGGGAGGTGGAGGTTGCAGTGAGCCGAGATCGTGCCACTGCACTGTAGCCTGGGCAATAGAGCAAGAGTCTGTCTCAAAAAAGAAAAAAAAAAAGAAAAGAAAAGAAAAGTGGGATGACTGTTCTGAATGACTTAAAAGCTACCTGCCTACCAGTCAAAGGATGACTGAAACTCTCTGGAAGCATCCTGCATTTCTGTAGCCTTGACCTTGCAGTGGCAAGTATCACATACACAATTGTCCAAGGAAGAGAGGATTTTGAATGTTCCCAATATAAATAAAAGGTAAATGTTTGAGATAATATGCTAATTACCCTGCTTTGATCATTGCATATTGTATATGTGTATTGACGTATCACTTTGGGAGGCCGAGGCAGGTGGATCACCTGAGGTCAGGAGTTTGAGACCAGCCTGACCAACATAGAGAAACCCTGTCTCTACTAAAAATACAAAATTAGCTAGGCGTGGTGGCGCATGACTATAATCCCAGCTCCTCGGGTGGCTGAGGCAGAAGAATCACTTGAACCCGGGAGGCAGAGGTTGCGGTGAACCGAGATCGTGCCATTGCACTCTAGCCTGGGCAACAAGAGTGAAACTCCATCTCAAAAAATAAAAATAATAAAAAAAAAAGAAATATCACTCTGTATCCCATAAACTTGTACAATTATAATATGTCTACTAGAGAGATGTTAGTTCATGCACAGAAAGAAGGTGAAATATATATAAAAAGTTTAAATATATAATAAACAGTGGTTATAGAAAATGAGATTTTGGAGAAACTTCTCTTTCTATATCATGTATTTCCATAATGTATGAATTTAGTACAATTATACACAGGTTGTTTTATTTATTTATTTATTTATTTATTTATTTTTTTTTTGAGACGGAGTCTCACTCCGGCTGGAGTGCAGTGGCCGGATCTCAGCTCACTGCAAGCTCCGCCTCCCGGGTTCACGCCATTCTCCGGCCTCAGCCTCCCGAGTAGCTGGGACTACAGGCGCCCGCCACCTCGCCCGGCTAGTTTTTGTATTTCTTAGTAGAGACGGGGTTTCACCGTGTTAGCCAGGATGGTCTCGATCTCCTGACCTCATGATCCGCCCATCTCGGCCTCCCAAAGTGCTGGGATTACAGGCTTGAGCCACCGCGCCCGGCTTATTTATTTATTTTTAAATTTTTGCTGAGAAGGAGTCTCACTGTGTCGCCCAGGCTGGAGTGCAGTGGTGTGTGATCTCGGCTCACTGCAACCTCTGCCTCCTGGGTTCAAGCAATTCTCCTGCCTCAGTCTCCCAAGTAGCTGGGATTACAGGTGCCCACCATCATGCCTGGTTAATTTTTGTATTCAGGTTGTTTATAATCAGAACTGAGATTTAAATATGTATCTTTGTATCTCAGTAACTAAAATAATACTAGATAATGTTCCTTAATAGCCAGGCATTATTATAATTTTTATTAGGAGTAAAAATAACAATAATAAATATGAATTGTTTACTGAATGCCTGCTACATACCAGATGCCTTATGTTTCATCTTCACCATACCACTATGAGGTAGGCTTTCCTATGTTTGATTTATAAATGAAGAAACTTGCACCTCAGGGTTCAGGGATGCTAAGTAATTTTAAAAAGATCACACAGTGAAGGACACAACTGAACCTCAAAGTTTCCTATGTCTGATACCAAAAACTGCTCACTTTTCACAATGTCATATTGTTTTCCACATTTCTTATAAAACAATATAGCATAACAAAGTTCCAGGGTGTACTCTAATAAAGAATTTTTGAAAAAATATCACACCTGTTTTTTTTTTTTTTCCCTCTAACTTTTTTGAGACAAGGTCTTTGTTACTCAGGCTGGAGTGCAGTAGCACAATCATAGCTCATTGCAGCATGGACCTCCCAGGTTCAAGCAATCCTCCCACCTCAGCCTCCCAAGAAGCTGGGACTGCAGGCGTATCCCACCACACCTGGCTAATTTTTATTTTTAAATTTGTAGGAATAGGGTCTATGTTGCTCAGACTGGTCTTGAACTCCTGGGCTCAAGTCATCTTCCCACCTCAGCCTCCCAAAGTATGGGATTACAGGTGTGAACTACTGCACACCTGGCTGTTTTTACTTTACAAATAAAACTACATTAATAGAAGACGTTGTGACTTTACTAATAACCTACGTTTTTGTGGAAAACTCATCCAAAGTGTTTAGATGGGAAAACTAGATATTGTGAACAACTTCTATTTAGTAGAACTTCCTTCATACTTCCTTCATTCCTTCCTTCAACTTCCTTCATACACCCAACAAGACACTATTTACTATGTGTGATGTACTTCTCCATTTTCATTTATTATTCATGATTTGTCAGTTAGTAACGGTTAGAATTGTAATTCTATACATAAAGGATGAAAGACAAGTTCCTTACATAGTATCAACTGTAATCCTGAGAAAACTTACTTGATTATTTAAAAAAAATATATAAACTATAAGCTAAAGCAGTATGTACAACCAACAAAACAAATACGATTACTTTAAAGTTGGATTTTTTGGGCTGGGCGCAGTAGCTCATGCCTGTAATCCCAGCACTTTAGGAGGCCAAGGCGGGTAGATCATTTGAGGTCAGTTCGAGACCAGCCTGGCCAACATGGTGAAACCCCATCTCTACTAAAAATACAAAAAAATTAGCTGCGTGTGGTGGCACATGCCTATAATCCCAGTTACTGGGGGAGGCTGAGGCAGGAGAATCGCTTGAACCCAGGAGGCAGAGGTTGCAGTGAACCAAGATTGCACCACTGCACTCCAGCCTGGGCAACAGGGCAAGACTCCGTCTCAAAAAAAAAAAAAAAAAAAAAGTTGGCTTTTTGAAAAGACGAACAAAATTGATAAATCCTTAGCAGGACTGACAAAAAAAATTACCAATATAGAACTAGAAAAACAAACATCACTGTAGACCATATAGACATTAACATAATAAGACAATACTTATTCACCATAACTAGTAGCACTGTCGTACAAAAATACAAAGAAGCTGACTCCCCAAATTATGGTTATTGCCCTGTGATACATTAACCAGCTTTTTTAAAAGCAATCTTATTTGACTGTTGTTTTTCTCTGATTTTCACTATCTATATTTATGTGTCTTTCCTATTCATTAAACCAACTTTTCTGGCTGGTCTCCTCATTACTGAGTTAAATAAATCTTTGATATGTCTTACTTATTTAAAACAATTCTGAAACTAGGATTAAAGTTTCATAAATACGATAAAGATTTTCTACCAAAAAGCCTACAACATAATGGTAAATTATTATTAAAAGCTCCATTTACTCAAAGATTAGAAAGGAGTCAAGAATATGTGTTACAATCACTTCTATTCAGCATTATGCTGGAGTCCAAAATAATAAGACAAAGACAAGACAAAAGGATTAAAAAGGGGAAAAAAGATTATTCAGAGGACATAATTGTGTGCATAGAAAATTCAAAAGAATCTACTAACAGTATTATAATTAATAAAGAAATTTAGCAAGCCTGCTGAATAGAAGGGTCAATACAAAAAATCTATTTCTCTATATTAATAATAGAAAATAAAAATTTCCAAACAATTCTATTTAAAATAGTTTCAAAAAACAATGATTATCTAGGAATAAATTCAATGTAAGATGTGCAAGACACTGAGTATGAAATATAAAGAAAATTCAAATAAATGAAGGGGTATATGATGTTCAAAGAGACTTGATATTAGAAAGATGTCACTTCTCAGCTCGGCACGGTGGCTTACGCTTGTAATCCCAGTACTTTGGGAGGCCGAGGCGGGCAGATCACCTGAGGTCAAGAGATCGAGACCATCTTGGCCAACAGGGTGAAACCCCAGCGCTACTAAAATACAAAAAACTAGCCGGGCATGGTGGCTCATGCCTGTAGTCCCAGCTACTTGGGAGGCTGAGGCAGAAGAATCACTTGAACCCAGGAGGCGGTGGCTGCAGTGAGCTGAGATGGCACCACTGCACTCCAGCCTGGCGAAAGAGCAAGACTCTGTCTCAAAAAAAAAAGAAAAATGTCACTTCTCATCATGTTGATCTAAGGCAACACTGTCTAGGCCTGGCGTGGTGTCTCACACCTTAATCCCAGCACCTTGGAAAGCTGAGGTGGGAGGATCACCTGAGGTTAGCAGTTCGAGACCAGTAAGGCCAACATGGTGAAGCCCTGTCTCCACTAAAAATACAAAAATTATAGTTGGGCGTGGTGGTGCACGCCTGTAATCTCAGTTACTCAGGAGGCTGGGGCAGGAGAATCACTTGAACCCAGGAGGTGGAGGTTGCAATGAATTGAGATTGCACCACTGTACTCTGGCCTGGGTGACAGAGTGAGACTCCGACTCAAAAAAAAAAAAAAAAGATACTAAAATTAACTAGGAGTGGTGGTGTGCACCTGCAGTCCCAGCTACTTGGGAGGCTGAGGCATGAGAATTGCTTGAACCTGAGAGGCAGCAGTGAATGAAAATTGCGCCATTGCACTCCAGCCTGGGCGACAGAGTGAGACTCTGTTTCAAAAAAATAAACAAATAAATATAAAGCAACACTAATAAAAATATAATGCGATCCACACATACAATTAAAACATTTTTGTGGCCACATTAAAAACATTTAGTGGCCATATTAAAAACAAAAACAGGTGAAATTAATTTTAACAATTTTATTTAATCCAATATATCAAAAATATTAATGAATTTTACATTTTTGGTATGAAATTCTTGAATTTAGTGTGTATTTTATCACTATAGTACATCTGAACTTAAACTAGCCACATATTACATGTTCAACAGCCACATGTGGCTAGTGGCTACCATATTGGACAGCACAGATTTAGAGATCTGATGTAATCCTAATCAAAACTGGAGTAGATGTTTTTGTGGAAATCAACATACAGAGTCTTGAAAAATAACAATACTAGAAAATATAACCACCACATATTGAGACTTATTATAGAACTACACGAAGAGAATGTGGCATTGGTTCAAGGATAGAAATAGATTGATGGAAAAGAATAGGGTCAGGAAACATGTATGTGGTCACCTGATTATGATAAAGCAGGGCACCAGGGAAAGCATGCCGATTTCATTAAATTGTGCTGAGTCAATGCCTTACAGGAAAAAAAAAACAACAAAAAAAACACGGATCTTGACTCCTAATATATTACATTACATACATACAAAAATCAGTTCTAGATGGATTGCAGAGCTAAATGATAATAAACCTTTTAGAAGAAAACAGAAAAAAAAAAATCTTCATACGCATTGGGGATAGGCAAAGATGACCTAAACTGGACACACACACAAAAACACTGATAAATGAGACTAAAAATGATTTGCTTACTTCTTCTGGATGAAAGGTAGGAGGCAAGGTTGGTGAAGGTGCAAAAGGAGGTGGAGAGATAACCTTTCTTTCCTCCAGCTGGGCCATTATTTCCTTTCGTCGGCGATGTAGTTCATCTAGACTAGGATGAGGCTGGGGAGGAGGAGGAAGCCGGCTATAAGGAGGTTCCTAAAAATAGAAAGATTAGTTAAAATTGAAAGAGAATTTCAGGACAGATTAATTCATTTAATATACTCAGCGTATATTTTAAGTTATGAAGCAGCTTGTATACCCTTCTTAACATTTGAAAACACCAACACTTAATAGAACAAAGTAAAACAAAACCCCCCAAACTCTCAAGATCTTCCAAATAGCTAAATTTAGGTTTTTTTTATTTGGTCATAATTTCCAAGTAGATCTAGAATTGTTAATTAAACCATCTAAAGTTCAGAAACTAAGAATGGTTAATTGGGGGGAGGAGGCAGAATTTTTTTCTCATTAATAGTTAAAAAAAAAAAAAAAACCTACGCAAATTATGAAAAGATTAAAAAAAAAAGAAGCTCTCATAAAGAAGAAGTCATCAAAGGGTTATTATCATTGTATAAAAAGTAAGGAATCACTGCAAGCAATAGTCAAATTAAGTCTATGTAATGAAAAAAAATACAGCATACTCTGAGGTACGAAGGTCTGATCTGAGTTGGATGAGGAGCCACTGGATAGTAACTCTCGATCTGTTGGTATCTTTCTCTGGATTCTGGTACATACGATGGTACTGCTGCAGGTGGAATCTCAATGGGTATAGGGCTTTCTCGGAATATCTCTTCTCTTGTGTAAGACTGAGCAGGGTACACTCGACGGCTATCATAGTGAGATGGGTATATAGGTGGGTACTGCTGTGGCTGTGTGCCATACTGAGAGTTTACAACACGATCTTGGAGGTAGGGTGGATAATGATCCAAGTAGGGAGGAGCAGGTTCAGGAGCGGATGGTGGAGGTCGGACAAAGCGGGACACACATTGTGGTGGTGGAGTATAATACATACCTGTATAATACAAAAGAGGAACCAAAGGCAATAATGAGCCAATTTAGTTTTCTATATAAGATTTTACCTTTTAAAATACTGAAACACTAAAGTATTGATAATCTACTTATTTCTTTAGAAGTTTTCCATCTGCTTGTATAATCAGGTTAGCTTTTTAAAAAATAACAAGCAAAAATTATCTGTAAAAGTCATTGAAAAAACTACCCTACTTATAACCTATAATACTAGATTGGCTCTCATTGTTTGACCCTCTTTCTTGGTGTGTCTTAATGAAATGAAGACATTGCAAAACAAAAAAAACTACATTTCCCAGATATCCTTGAAGTCAGGCTACACATATTAATCACTTGTATGAGTTTTGAATTTGAAACTGAAATAACTGGGGGGAGACATGGAACACAAAAGGCCAGTTTTGCTGGTGCAGATTAGTAGCTACCGCTTGGCTCTGCAGTTCTTGAGACACCAGTTGTGGCAATAGTTTCTCAATTTTCAGACTTTTGCCTCAAATGATGTGATCTTGGAATTAAGTAGGACAGAAGTTTTTACTTCTACTGCTTACTCATTGTAACAAGTTCTCTTGGCAGCTAGCTCTGGAGCATTGCTTGCTTCTTTAGTACCTCCACCAATATGGCAGGCACCTAACTCCTGCACTAAATCTCTTTCTGCTTAATATAGCTAAAATAATTTATCTAAAATTGAAACCAGGCTACAAAAATAGTTGCATTTTTCCTATAATGGATGGTCAAAAGGAACATACAAATCATATTTTATCATATTTTGCATGAATTAGTAATGCCGTATCAATTAAAAAACATTCTCATGAATGTAGAGAAGACAATATGATTCAAAATTAAATGACAGACTCGGAAAAAGAAGACAGCACTTTTAATCTACTCCCGTTTTAAAAATTATAGTACTATACTGCTTCTGACAGAGATCCAACACTTAAAATCATTCAGTGTCTATTTTACATATAAATTGTATATGTAAAACATTAGTTTATTTTCTTTCCTTCATTCTCCATACCTGGTATTATCATTAAAGCTGGCTAATTTTCAAATTTGTCTATTTTTGAAATCCCTTCTCCTTTCCCACCACACTAATTCCTCAATACTCACACCAAGATTAACAGCCTCCTAACTCAACTCTCATCTTGCCAATCCATTCATACTTTTTTTTTTCCTATTCCAAATACCTCCATTTGGGACATTTCTTCCATTAAGTCTTTTTGATTCCTCAAGTTCTCAATGATCTCCCTTGAGTCTTTCAGTCAATTTCTATCAAACTCATATTAACCACCACAGCAGATCACTTAATTTTTAACACATACATAAACACCACACACACATATCTACTACTCATGTATATAAATAGTTTTCTATTCTTTACCATTATTTATTCTATTCTGTAAACTCTCTAAAGGTATGTATGCTGCATTTTTTCATATATATTACAGGCCCCAGAATAATAATAATTAAAAGGAAGAAAAATGTACTGTGGGTGTTTAATTTACACACACTATAATATTAATTCTTTTGTCATGCTTGAAGAAAATTTTGGTCAGAATATATACTGCCTTACACAGCAAATTTCCAATGCCTACTTGTGTGACTTATTTCCATAAATATTATATATGAACACATGTATTATGCAACTGCTTTTAGTAGATAAGGCGGTTTGATTTTTATTACTTTGTTTCATTTATTTCATAGTATTTAGTTGACCATAAAATCCAATTTTTCCAAAGTATTAAAAAATGCATTTATATATTTACTATCTTAAAGAGGCTACTGTGTAAATGATCACTCTGACCTGAGCAGTTCTGGTAACTCCTAAGAAAAGTGAGCAATATAAATAAAACATCGTTACCCTGCTGATAAGGTGCTGGTTCAAATGGTGGAGCCGCTCCTCGTGGATCCTGATAATAAACATCTGTCTGTTGTGCTGGATATAACTGAGAACCTCGAGGTACCATCTGAAGTGGTTTGGTGACAGGCAATGGAGGCAGATCTGTTGGCCCCCTTGGAGGTATAGGATGTGGATTCACAGGTAAGGCAGAAATACTCTTAGGAACAGATTCTAGCCTAAGGGAATAATATTATGGAATTTGTTTAAGTTCTTTAAAATACTCATGTGTATAAATTGTTACAAGCAAAAAAGATTGCTACAATTTGGGAAACTCACTTATTCTAATAGTCATCCCTTCTACAAAAAGGTGCAATTTTTTATCTTATTTCCCCATGTTAATTGTTTCTTTTCTTCTCTTTTTTTTTTTTTTTTTTGAGACAGAGTCTCGCTCTGTTGCCCAGGCTGTAGTGCAGTGGTATGATCTTGGCTCACTGCAACCTCCGCCTCCTGGGTTCAAGCGATTCTCATGGCTCAGCCTCCCAAGTAGCTGGGTTACAGGCATGTGCCACCATGCCTGGCTAAGTTTTGTATTTTTAGCAGAAATGGGTTTCACCATGTTGGCCAGGCTGGTTTCGAACTCCTGGCCTCAAGTGATCTGTCCACCTCAGCCTCCCAAAGTGCTGGGATTATAGGCATGAGCCACCATGCCTGGCTATGCTAATAGTTTCTTAAAAAACACTAGCATGGGGAATAAAAAAACAACAAAATAAAGGCCAAAAAAAATAAATAAATAAAAATCAGGGGTTTTTTTTTGTTTTTTTTTTTAAATCCCAAACATTAATTGTTCTTTCTTCCTTCGACTTTATGAAGAAGAAATTTTGAAAAAGAATTAGGAAAAATGACGTACAGGTCAGGAGGGGATCCAGGAGCACTACTGCTCAGATGATCTATTTTTCCTGGTTTCAGACTAGAATCATAGCTGGGGTCTGTCCCTCGTGGAATAAGCTGTGTTACTGTATTCCCTGTTGATACAATTCCATTTGGCAGAGCAGGAGGTTTTCTGCTAGGGAGATCCACTGCACCTTCATCTGGAAGGATAGCTGCTGAAGGCAGGCCCACCTCATTAAGTTGACCCAAAGAGGCACTCAAGGGTCTTCTCGGAACCAGGCGCTTGTTCATTTTACGAAATCTATATAAAAAGCATAGGCACATATCAAAAAGCAAATATAAAAGCAAAACCAAGAACTAAAATGTACTTAACATTATTTTCTAGAAATATTCTCTCTTGAAAACATTAACTCTATCAGTGTGTATATTTTCCATAAAATCCCAAGCAGCAAAGACATATAGATTAAGTATAAAATTCCTCATAAAAATGTGTAACATAGGCCGGGTGCTGTGGCTCACGCCTGTAATCCCAGCACTTTGGGAGGCCGAGGCGGGTGGATCACGATGTCAAAAGATAGAGATCAGCCTGGCCAACATGGTGAAGCCCTGTCTCTATTAAAAATACAAAAATTAGCTAGGTGTGGTGGCGTGTGCCTGTGGTCCCAACCACTCGGGAGGCTAAGGCAGGAGAATCACTTGAACCTGGGAGGCAGAGGTTGCAGTGAGCCGAGATCATACCACTGAACTCCAGCCTGGCGAAACAGTGAGATTCCGTCTCAAAAAAAAAAAAAAAAAAGAGTTACATTTGTCATATTATAAAATATGCTATTAATATTTTTGCTATAATATATTTCTGTGGACATTTGTATTTCTAAAACTTATTGGAGAAGCTAGTAGAAAAATCTTTAGAAGATAGTTTCTGAAATATTTTACTTCAGCTGTCCCTCAAATGCCTTGGGATAAATGAGCCAATGTTAAAAACTAGGAATAAAGAAAAACAAAGCCAGTATGCACTGTGAAACATTTATCATTTACTCTGTTAAAAAATTTAAGCAGCCAGGCACTGTGGCTCACACCAGTAATCCCAGCACTCTGAGAGGCTGAAGCGGGCAAATCACTTGAGCTCAGGAGTTTGAGATCAGCCTGAGCAACATGGTGAAACCCTGTCTTTACCAAAAATATAAAAACTTAACCGGGTATGGTGGTGCATGCCTGTGGTCCCAGCTACTCAGGAGGCTGAGGCAGGAGGATCACTTGAGCCTATGAGGCGGAGGTTGCAGTGAGCCAAGATTGCACCACTGCACTCTAGTCTGGGCAACACAGTGAGATCCTGTTTCAAAAAAAAAATTTAAGCAATTAAGGATAGTGACTTTTATTAGAACTGCTGCAGAGATGCTGATGTTATGCCTGCCAATACAAAATTAAAGTTATTTTAAAAGTAGGTTAACGGAACCAAAACAGAATAATTGCCTAAGTTTAAACAGATGCTGTGGTACAACAAGCACATCGATTCTGAAATCTGACCAAAGGAAAAAATATAAGCCATCAGACTCCAGGATCCTTGTTCCTCAACAATGAAAGCAAGCCCATTTACAACCGCTAATGCATTTTCATTTTCAAAAATAAAACCTCGGCTGGGCGAAGTGGCTCACACCTGTAATCCCAGCACTTTGGGAGGCTGAGGTGGGTGGATCACTTGAGCTCAGGAGTTCAGGAACAGCCTGGGAAACATGGGAAAACTCTGTCTCTACCAAAAATACAAAAATTAGCTGGGCATGGTGGCATGCACCTGTGGTCCCAGTTTCTCGGGAGGCTGAGGTGAGAGGATCACTGGAGCCTGGAAGTCGAGGCTGCAGTGGGCCATGATCACATCACTACACTCCAGCCTGGAAGACAGTGAGACCCAGTCTCAAAAAAAAAAAAAAAAATAAACAAACAATAAAAAAGGTAACAGATAATTATGAACATGTACTTACACCTTGTGTAAATAACCAAATAAGCAAAGGCAGAATGAGGTCAAAGAGCATGCAAATTAGAAATTTTTATATCATACTGCTCTCTAAAACTATTTTAAGTCCTACTGATCATGAAGGAAAACGTCTTTCAAAACCTCAAATACTGGGTAGTACTGGTCTTTGTTAACTTGGTAGTCCAAATATACTAAGTTGCTTTAATTTGCATTTCTTTAACAACTAGTGAGATTGAACATAGTTTCACAGGATAATTGGTCATTAGTATTTCTTCTGTAAACTATGTTTATGATCCATAAATCTATTGGCTCCTCTCCTTCTTACAGATTTGTAAGAGCTCGTTTTATGTTAGGATATCAGCCCTCTGTATGTCATTTCCTCACCAAGCTCTTTATAAAAAACTGTACTTGTACCATATCTTAGTTTTATAATTTTTATGTAACCAAATTTATCAATCTTTTCCTTTATGGATGCTGGGTTGTAGTTCTTAAAAAAATATTTTCCTTCTTTCCTTAACAACTAAAAATAAACAAACAAAAACCCTCTTACTACTCTGTGGTTTCTTTCTTCCTAAATATTTAGATCTCTTACACATTTAGAGTTCATTCTAGTATAAAGATTCAGCTCTATTTTTCAAATAGGTAACAGTTATTTTCCATCATTCTTTTGGTCACTGATGTGAAATGCCACCTTTAGCACATATGCTAAGCTCCTACATGCATCTCAGACTCCTCCTAGCTTCTCTATTGCGTTTCATTAATCTATTCCTATGCAAAAGACTACAGTCTTTTATTCACTGAAGTCCATAATATAGGTTACTAGTTATTAGTCTAGTTCCTGTCAAAAACTTCTTTTTCAGAATTTTCCTGGCTATTTGTACATATTTATTCTTTACAAGTGAATTTTTGATAGGATCTTAACATCATCATGGTGAGATTTAAATTCGGATTTCTTGGAATTTATTGTCTATGGAAAAATAAAACTTTTATAGCATCAAACCTTATCCAAGAACACAGTATGTTTACTCAGTATTTCTCTTATGTTCCTAGGTAATTTATTGGTTCAATTTATATACACCCTGATTATTCTTTACAAATCTATTATTTGGTATTTATCTTTTTTTGTTGTTGCTAAAGTAGAAGAGATCCTGAATTTTAACTTTTTTTCCCAATAATTTTATGGCTATTTTATTCCTTCTTACATACATTAGCTACTATTTCTACTAGTTAAATAATACTAGTAGAAAATTTTACTACTAATTACTAGCAGAAAATTTTGCCTTATCCTTGACTTTAATGAGAGTGAATTGAATATTTTACTAATTAAGCATCATACTATTATGTTGGCTTCTGATTTACAACATGATTTATTACCATGCTGAGAAAGTATGATATTTCTGTTGTATTAAGAAATTTTGATTTTTTTTTTTTTTTTTGGAGACAGAGTCTCGCACTGCCATTCAGGCTGGAGTGCAATGGCGCAATCTCAGTTCACTGCAACCTCCGCCTCCTGGGTTCAAGAGATTCTCCTGCCTCAGCCTCCCGAGTAGCTGGGTCTACAGGCGTGTGCCACCACACTCAGCTAATTTTTGTATTTTTAGTAGAGACGGGGTTTCTCAATGTTGGCCAGAATGGTCTCAATCTCTTGACCTTGTGATCCACCCGCCTCGGCCTCCCAAAGTGCTGGGGTTACAGGCATGAGCCACTGGCGCCTGGCTGAAATTTTGATTTTTAATTGACATTCAATTTTATTCAAAAGCCTTTGGCATTTTTTGCATATGATCATGTTATTTTCTAAGTTGTGATAATTATGTTGTACTAATTTTGCAGAGTCATGGCATCTATTTTCTTTTCTTTAAAAAAAATTATATTATTTATATTAAAAAAAAAACACCTACAGCACCCAATATTCCCAGGCAGTCTCCTATCCAAGTACTAACTGGGCCTGACCATGCTTAGCTTCTAAGATCAGATGAGCTCAGGTGGATTCAGGGTATTATGCCCATAGACATGGCATCTATTGTAATGTATTATTTAATTATATTTAAATTTTTGAGATTTTTAATATTAATACGTGTGATAGATTTACAGTTTTCTTTGTGTTATCTTTGTCAAATTTAATAAAAGTGTTACATTGGATTTATAAACAAATTAAGAGGCAATGGGTGTGGTGGCTCCTGCCTGTAATCCTAGCACTTTGGGAGGCCAAGGCAGGAGAATCCCTTAAGACCAGGAGTTTGAGACCAGCCTAGGCAACATAGGGAGACCCTGTCTCTATTTTTAAAAAATAAAATAAAATAAAATAAAATAAAAATAAAATAAATTAAGAGGCTTCTGCTTTCTTTCTTCAATGAGCTGAAAAATTTAACATTCCTGAAATTATCTTGTCCTTGAAGTTTAAAAGAACTTGTTAAACTGAGCCAAGGGCAAATTTTTCCACTGGAAATACAATATGCAATTAGTTAAGTTAAAATTGATTAAAATTATTAGAATTTAAATTTTTTTGGTCGTGAAAACGACCCACTTTTAGATTTAGCTAATCATAAAATAGTTTCCTATCTATAGGCATGATGCAATAAAAGCTGAAGAAACTGCTTTTCATTTTTAAAAATTATGTACAGGTTGAGTATCTCTTATCCAAAATGCTTGGGACCAGAAGTGTTTCAAACACTGGATTTGTCTCGGATTTTGGAATATTTGCATATACATAAAGGAGATGTCTTGGGGATAAGACCCAAATACATAACACAAAATTCATTTATGTTTCATATACATCTTTTACACATGGTCTGAAAGTAATTTTATACATTATTTTAAATAATTTTGTGCATGAAGTTTTGACTGCCATCCGTCACAAGGTCAGGTGTGGAATTTTCAACTTGTGGTGTCAAGTTGGCTTTCAAGCATTTTTGGATATTGAAGCATTTTAGATTTTCAGAATAGGAATGTTCAAGCTATGTTGCATTCTAAAAATGTCCTATTTATTTAAGATAAAGCAATTACTCTTTCTGTATTTCTGTATGTCAGCAAATTATTCCACTTATACCTTATTCCAAAGTCTCCTGATTTCCACACTTACTTTTCCAGTTCCTCCTGTGAGTGTGCAAACGTACAGCTGGCCCCACGAGGGCATCCTCCTCTCTGCTTCATATCTCGACACATGTATGTTTTGTATTTGCTATGCTGTGGAGGCTAAAACCAAAATCAAAATATTAGATGTGTAATAATCCCCCACAAAAAAATACATATTTTGTGTTGTCATTTTAGGATTTTGAAAATCTAGATAAGTAATTCACATATTTATTTAGATTACCAAGAGCAAAAGTGCTGGAAAGTCATTCCGTCTGAAGTTTCAAAGTCCAAATATAAATAAAGCAAAAAGAAGGTAGTCCTAATTTTTCTGATATGTTGATATTAATTCTCAAACAAGTAGCATCATATAAATTCTTGAATAAATTTCATGGGCATTCTTACACTTGTTTTATATGGAAAAAGAAAAATCTCATGGGGGCACTATGATCTCATTTCCACTTTTTTTTTTGAGATGGAGTCTTACTCTGTTGCCCAGGCTGGAGTGCAGTGGCGCAATCTTGGCTCATTGCAACTTCCACCTTGCCAGCTCAAGCGATTCTCCTGCTTCAGTCTCCCGAGTAGCTGGGATTACAGGTGTCCACCACCGCACCTGGCTAATTTTTGTATTTTCAGTAGAGACAGGGTTTCACCATGTTGGCCAGGCTGGTCTCGAACTCCTGACCTCAGGTGATCTGCCTGCCTCGGCCTCCCAAAGTGCTTGGGATTACAGGCGTGAGCTACTGTGCCCAGCCCATTTCCACATTTTATAATGAAAAAACAAACCACTGTAGTTTAAGACTTTCAAATATATAAATTATCTTCTAATATTTGTTTTGTACAATGTTCAATATAGCTACATGTATGCTTCCTTACAACACACCACAAAAACTACAAAAGGCCCTAAAATCAAAGAATATTCTGTAACTAATTCTTCTTGACACGCAGAACAATATACCAAGGACTTAAAATATCTCCAGAAGTACAAATGACACATATTATCTACAACTCAAGGATAAGGCAAGAGGATGGATTTGAAAGTTAATGAAATATGAGACACAACACTGAACTGGACAAAATTTAGTGTATTTTATCACCATATGGCAGACTTTAAAGGTTAATCTCATTACGTTTGTTATTTTCTTCAAGATGTCTAATGAAACAGAGAGTTAAAAATTGTAGGTTCTCCTTTCTTTTATGTCTATTCATAAATAAAAGCTTTGACCTGTGTTAGATAGGTTAGGAAAATCATATCCAGATTATTTTACTTAGCAGCATACTTTTTATATTTCTTGCCTCTTAAGCAAACAGGAATACTGAATAATCTATTGATATTTACCTGAACCAGGTAAATTAAGAGTTTTAAGTTCACAGGCTTACTACTGCAAAATAAAAGATCTAATGAACCTAATATAAATCCTGAGAGCAAAATAAAATTACTGGGAATAAAATTTAAAAATCTAGCTATAAGAAGTTATTATACTCTACCGTTGTATTTCATCTAAAAACTGTGAGGGAAAGTTGCCCCACTGGTATAACAGACACTATGAATGAAAAAAAATTTTAATTTTAATAAGAAAATCTATAGAAATTTGAATAGTATTGAAAAGATACAGTATTAGCACTAAAAAGTGATACTTATTGTCAAACCAAAATGTCATACAAACTAAAGAGAATAATAATTTTATATAAAAGGAATAAACTTCAGCACTGAATCTATTTTCTCCGTCAAATGCTGCCATATCCAATGTGAAGACTGACCCCAGCATGATATTAGATCAATAAGGATTATTTAATGTCAATATTGTCAGATAAAATTACCAGCCTAATGCAGTAAACTGTTAACCATGCCAAGGTAATTTATAGTTTCTATAGTCAGAGTCTCAAAATATTCATGTCATCTTTTTGGCTTTGCATCTGTAGGTATACCCACAGTGGTTTACCTATAGTTTTAAGGCATATCCACAGTGGATTAACTCTAAGTTTTAAACAGCTTCCTTACCTGCTGCTGATCTGCTCCTTTTTTGCTGTGGTTCTGGATATAATCAACCAGCCCATGTACCACTGTACGCACAGCAACCAGCCCATTTTCCAGCTGTTCCCAAGTAGGAGGAGGAGCATCTATACAACCAATAATAATGTTTTAAACTCTAATGTTACTCAATATTTTCCCTAATATCAAATTAATAAAAGAGTTAGTTGACAACATTTCAGTGAAATCAAGTTTCACACCTTAACTTTTCAGATAATAGCTTATTCACCTAACCATCATTTTAAAGGAATGGACATATTCTTTCAAAGCTGGGGTTGCAAACTGAAATAACCACAGGAACAAGAAAGGTAACAAGAAAGAGGTAAATAGGCCACACAATAGTGGTAACTGTCATTAGACTCTTAGGGTTGAGGAGACAACAGCGAGTGACAGGGACTGCTGAACTGGAGAGCGTGTCCCTCATCTAAGAGTATGGTTATAACTCAGCTTTAGATGATTGTTGTTATGTGACAATGCAAGGCTGGCACTGCCAAATACATTCACTGTTTCCCAGGGAAACCTGAAACTTAAGATTTTTAAGTAAAAATTTTTCAGTTTTAAAATGTTGGCATCTAAGAAATTTAGACCATTGCTCAGACCAACACTGTGTGGACTAAACAAAACTGAGGAGTGCCTGTAGTCAGTCAATTTGCATGTTTATTTTGAACTTTTATATAAATCAAGTTTTGGTAAACAAAAAGCTTAAAAAGTTTAATAAGCCAGGCACAGTGGCTCAGGCCTGTAATCTCAGCACTTTAGGAGGCCGAGGTAGGAGGATCACGAGATCAAGAGATGGAGACCATCCTGTCCAACATGAAAAAAAACCCCGTCTCTACTAAAAATACAAAAATTACCCAGGCATGGTGGCTCAAGCCTGTAATCCCAGCACTTTGGGAGGCCGAGACGGGCGGATCACGAGGTCAGGAGATCGAGACCATCCTGGCTAACACGGTGAAACCCCGTCTCTACTAAAAAATACAAAAAAATAGCCGGGCGAGGTGGCGGGTGCCTGTAGTCCCAGCTACTCAGGAGGCTGAGGCAGGAGAATGGCGCAAACCCGGGAGGCGGAGCTTGCAGTGAGCTGAGATCGGGCCACTGCACTCCAGCCTGGGCGACAGAGCAAGACTCCGTCTCAAAAAACAAACAAACAAACAAACAAACAAAAAAAGAATTGCTTGAACCTGGGAGGCGGAGGTTGTAGTGAGCCGAGATCACGCCACTGCACTCCATCCTGGTGACAGAGCGAAACTCCGTCTCAAGAAAAAAAAAAAAAATTTAATGGAAGAGCTATTATATAAAGTAACTCTGCTACATGTCTTCTTCATTTAGTAGGTATTTGCCCTATGCCAGCACTTTGATTTATAAAAGAAAAATTAACTATAAGGCTAAACATAAAATATTCTTTAAAAGAAATACATAAAATGAAACTAGAAGAGAGATGTAGAGATAACTTCCTGCTCAGACATCCTGAAAGAATTCTAGGGGATGGCATTTGAACTGGGCTTTGAAGGACACATGGAATCTGAAAAGGAAAAAAGGTAAAGAGAACAAGTATTCAAAAAAGTAGTTTTTGGAACACTTGCTAAATCTGAGCTATTGTTCTAGTTGTTGGGTAAGCAATAGTGATTAAAACAAAAATCCTCATTATATTCAAGGAGAAGAGCCAGATAATAACCAAGACAAATAAGCAAAATATACAGTAGTATTTAGATAATGTTGAATTGAAAAAATAGAACTAAGAAAAGTGGGGCCAATGTGTAAAATTTTAGACAGAGGCAATCTGCTTGTCTTGGCCTCCCAAAGTGCTAAGATTACAGGCGTGAGCCACTGCACTCTACTAAAAATACAAAAAAAAATTAGCTGGGCATGGTGGCACATGCCTGTAGTTCCAGCTACTCGGGAAGCTGAGGCAGGAGAATCACTTCAACCTGGGAGGCGGAAGTTGCAGTGAGCTGAGATCGCACCACTGCACTCCAGCCTAGTCAATAGAGGGAGACTCTGTCTCAAAAGAAAAAAAAAAAAATTTAGACAGAGGCCAGAAAAGTCCTCCTTGAGAAGGTTACATTTGATTAAAGACCTGAAAGAAGGGCTTAAGTGTGCCTACTGGAGATATTAGGGGAAAAATATCCAAGTTAGAGGGAAGAATAAGTGCAAAGTCCTTAATGTGAGAAGTGTGCCCGGCATGTTGCATGGAGATAGAACCAGAGAAGAGGAAATCAAGAGAAAAAAAGGGTAGGAAATGAGGTTTGAGAGAGGTAATGGAAGACCAGACCACATGAGACCCTATAGATCATGGGAAAGATTTTCGCTTTTACTCTGAGTGACAGAAAGCCACAGGAGAATTTATGAGCAGAGGGTGACAGGGTCACTCTGGCTCTTTTGCTAAAATCAGTTAGACAACAGGAGGCTATTCCATAATCTCCTGAGAGATGGCAATGGTAGCAGTGAAGGTAGATGGATTCTGGATGGATTTTAAAGGTAGGGCCTACAGAATTTGCTAACGGATCAGATATACATTATGAGAGAAAGAAGAGTTGAGATTTTTGGACTAAGCAACTGGAAGGATAGAGTTGCCACAAACAGGATGGCAGGGAAGAGCTCATTTTTAGATAGATTCAGTTTGAAATGCTTATCAGATATAAGATGATGGATGCTGAGAAAGCTTTTTTTTTTTTTTTTTTTTTTAACGGAGTCTTGTTCTGTCATCAGGCTAGAGTGCAGTGGCACGATCTCGGCTCACTGCAATCTCCACCTTCCGGGTTCAAGCGATTCTCCTGTCTCAGCCTCCCAAGCAGCTGGGACTACAGGGGCCCGCCACCACGTCCAACTAGTTTTTGTATTTTTAGTAGAGACGGGGTTTCACCATGTTGGCCAGGATGGTCTCAATGTCTTGACCTTGTGATCCACCCACCTCAGCCTCCCAAAGTGCTGGGATTACAGGCGTGAGCCACTGCACCTGGCCGAGAAAGCAGTTTTATATGCAAGTTCAGGAAAAAGGCATGGGCTGGATATATATTTCAAACTCTAAAAGACTATCAATTGTAATGCATATTACTTTATGTGCCACCAAAGAAAAAAAAAGATTGTTAATTATAATATGTCTTCACACAAATGCATTCCAATTTCAGAAACGCTAAGATCTGAAATAATTATGAACCTCAAAACTGATAAAAATACAGTAAATTTGTGAGTTATATAAATTATATTTGAAGCTATGAGATAGATAAGATTATCTAGGAAACAGGTATAGGATTAAACTCTGAGAACACTCCAAAGAGTACAGGATATGGAGACGAGAAAGCAGAGGATGCTGAGGAGAGTTCAATAAAGTAAGAAGAGAATTAGTAGCTTAAAAGCCAAGAAAAAAGCATTTCAAGGAAGAGAGAGTACAGAACAATGGCCAGGCACGGGGGCTCATGCCTGTAATCCTAGCACTTTGGGAAGCTGAGGCAGGCGGGTCACCTGAGGTCAGGAGTTTGAGAACAGCCTGGCCAACACAGTGAAGCCCGGTTTCTATTAAAGATACTAAAAATAAAAATAAATAATGGTAACAAATTAGCTGGATGTGGTGGTGCAGGCCTGTAATCCTAGCTACACGGGACAAGAATTGCTTGAACCTGGAAGGCAGAGGTTGCAGTGAAGTGAGATCTTGCCATCGCACTCCAGCCTGGGGGACAGAGTGAAACTGTCTCTCCAAAAATAAATAAATAAAATGTTAAACGCTGCTAAATCAAGTACAGTAAGAACTGAGAGCTGACCTTTGGAATTAGCTACATGGAAGTAGTTTACAACCTTGACAAAATAAGTTTGGATAGAGCAGTGGAGATAAATGCCTGACTGGAGTTGAGTTCAAGAGAGTGCCAAAACAAGAAATGAAGCAGTAGGTAGATGAGAAACGGGGTCAAAAATGGATTAGGAACTTGTGGAAGTTCTCTTTTGACTGCTCAGGATGATCAAAGCACAGCAGTAGGGGGGAAAAATCACTATATATTCTAGTAACATTGATCTAGTTTACTAAGCAATTTTAGGAGCAAACCTATAAAAGTAGGCTGATAAAAAACTACGAGGGCTCTGAATGCCATAGTCATCAGTGTCAAACCTTATTCCATGAGCAATTCTACAAACAATGAAAATTTATGAGTGTGGAAGCAAGATCAGGGATGTGATTTCTTTTATAGCAGTAAGTAGACTGGATTGGAGGAACTCATAGTAGAGGAACTTGTAAGACATTCAGTCTCAGGGAAAAGGAGGCTCTCAAAGGAAGTAATCATAAGCAGGGGATATAGGGACGTTGTGAAAGAAGAACAGAGAAATCCTATTGTATGAAATGGTATGTAAAACAAGTGAAAGGAAAAGATGAGGCAAGACAAAATATTAAGGTTTTAAACTTACATACCTCAGAGAATGAGGTCATTATCAGAAAGAGGAGACATTAGAGGAAGAGCAAGTATCAAGTAATGATGAGCTTGCTTTGATGCACTCAGAGGAGATGATGGAAAATCTCAGCAAGCATTGGGAGATGTATCTGGAATGGATGCAGAGATAATAGTGACAGATATTTGGGAGTCTGTATTCTACATGAAAGTAATACCTGCTGCTAAGAATGAATAACCACTATCAGAGCATGTAGAGAAAACAAAATCCCAAGAGCATAACCTGCCTACTCTTTAGTGGGCAGGAGGGGAAAGCATGGTACAAATATGACAGAAGTAGCACTCAGGTCAGAAGAGAACTATGAGATCACAGAAAGATATCAAAAAAGTGCTCAACAACATTATCCAAATGCTGAAAACAAATGGGAGTGATTTAAAGACTAAGACAAAGTTTTTGGAATCAGAGACTGGGAACCTACTAGCAAATATTAAGAGAGCTTCAGATCAGTAGTAGGAATAAACACAGAGAAGCTAAAATATCTTAGATGTAAGTATAAGGTGAAAAATGAAGGTTGGGTACATTTTCAGCTTAAGAAGAAGGAGCAGAAAAAGCCTAAGTAAACATATACAAGAGAGGATACTTGAAGGAACAAGATATTATGGTGAGGGCAAAAACAGGATCAAGGAAATGCAACTAAGGATACATAATACAGAAAAAAAAATGAGAAAAACGAGATTTGGAAGAGGTAAGAATGGTAAAATACAACACAATTTTGTGATGGGAGAAAGAAGAAACATAAAGAAGCCCAGAGAGATCTATTTTCCTGACGAAATGAGCAACAGTGTAAAAAGTATTAAATAAATATTAAAGTGAACTAACCTGAGATAAAGAGGGAAAATATTTAAAATGGAAACTTAAAATACTGTAAAAAAGATCTGGAGTAACTACTTTAGGAAACCCTAGAGGAAGAACAAAAGATAATGAAAGAATCACTGAGCAGCACAAAAGGCACATATAAGACAGTCCATTAATTTCCCATGGGTTTACCTGGACTAGGGTCAATGTTTGCTAACAGCTCCAAATGGGGTCTTAGTCGGTTCAAGTTTGCTGGGTCTCCAGTCCGCTGGAGAGCAATTGTTAGTTCCTGAACACTCTGTGCAAAAGAGGCTGGGGTCTGCAACTTAAAAAAGATAAATGTTAACTTTCCCAAAGGTCGGATAATCTTTTAAATACAAAGATTATTTATATCACAATCATTTTTACAATTTATTAAATTTAATTTTTATCTTCCCATACACTCTACACTCTGGGCAGATTAGATTACTTGCTACCTAAATAAATTCTCTACTTCTCTGCATCTAGAGCTTGGCACATTGTGTACTGTATTGCCTCTGCTGTCACATTCTTCAAATGTGAGACCTTTCTCAATTCAGCCTCCCATCAGTTAGATATATTGATGAGTCATCTTTGTGAATTGTTAATTCCTGTTTCTCTCTCCATTAATTTACTAGAATTAGTGCTTTTCTCATCACTTTTTTTTTTTTTTTTTTTTAGGGGGGGTCTCGCACTGTTGCCCAGGCTGGAGTGCAGTGGCCGGATCTCAGCTCACTGCAAGCTCCGCCTCCCGGGTTTGCGGCATTCTCCTGCCTCAGCCTCCTGAGTAGCTGGGACTACAGGCGCCCGCCACCTCGCCCGGCTATTTTTTTGTATTTTTTAGTAGAGACGGGGTTTCACCGTGTTAGCCAGGATGGTCTCGATCTCCTGACCTCGTGATCCGCCCGTCTCGGCCTCCCAAAGTGCTGGGATTACAGGCTTGAGCCACCGCGCCCGGCCTCTCATCACTTTTAATAAATTCTCTTTTGTATTATCCAATATGGTAACCTTAGCAATATGTGGCTATTTAAATTTAAGTTAATTAAATAAAATAAAAATTTCAGTGCATTGGTTGCAAAAGTCACATTTCAAGTGCTTAATAGCCATGTGTGACTAGTGATCACCATATTGGACAGTGCATACACAGAACATTTTCATGATTATAGAAAGTTCTGTTGCTCTATGAAATATCACACACATCGCAAAGTTTACCAGTTTGTTGTACAAAGGTCTCTGGATATTAAATTTAAAGCACTGCGGGTGATGTGAGAAAATTATTGTAGGATATACACCTAGTTACCAGTTCAGTTCAGACAGGAAGATTAACCACCTTGTAGAATCTTTATAAAAGGCAAGCCAGGCCAGGCACAGTGGCTCACGCCTGTAATCCTAGCACTTTGGGAGGCTGTGGTGGGCAGATCACGAGGTCAGGAGTTCGAGATCAGCCTGGCCAACATGGTGAATCCTCATCTTCACTAAAGATACAAAAAATTCGCTGGGTGTGGTAGCGCATGCCTATAATCCCAGCTACTTGGGAGGCTGAGGCAGGAGAATCGCTTGAACCTGGGAGACAGAGACTGCAGTGAGCCGAGATAGTGCCACTGCACTCCAGCCTGGGTGACAGAGCAAGACTCCGTCTCAAAAAAAAAAGAAAAAAGTAAACCAAGTTTCTCTTCAGAGGTAGAAAGGTACTCCTTTAATAGATCATTACTAAGCATTTCCATAAATTATAAATCAGTTGCAAAACTTCAGATACAAGCTCCTGTCCAAATCTAAGAGTTGCAGGTAAAGTCTGGTTAAAGGTATCCAGAGAAGACTTACAGGACAGAGCAAACAACCTACATTGCAACTAAAAATTATGTACCACCTTTTTTCCCCCTAAAGAGATAGGGTCTCACATAGCTCACTGCACCCTCAAACTCCTGAGCTCAAGGATTCTCCCACCACAGCCTCCCAACTAGGTGGGACTACAGGTGTCTACCACCACACCTGGCTATGTTTTTTTTTTTTTTTGGTAGCGATGAGTGTCCCAATGTTCCCCAGGTTGTGCCCAAACTCCTGGCCTCAAGCAATCCTCCTACCTTGGCCTCTCAAAGTGCTGAGATTACAGGCATAATCCACTGTGCCCACCCTACACCAGGCATTTAAAACACGTATTTCCCAATTCTCACTGTATTACCCATTCAAGGGATTCTATCTTTAGAAATAGAAAAAAAAAAAAGGAGCGGGGGGGGGAATAGTTTGGTAAAAGGTTAGTGTATTCTACAGTGAGAATGCCCAAGTTCATATCCACTTCTGTCATTTACTATCTATGTGATGCTGGAAAAACATACTAACTTCCCTTTGTCTTTGTCTAAAATGGATAATACAGGGCTGTTGAGAGGATTAAATGAATTATTTAAAACCACTAGAAACATACTAAAATTTTAGTAAATGTTCATTATTTTTTTTTTAGGTTACTCTTACTATTTGACTCTATTTCTCTAAATTAAATGTAGAGTGGTCTCTAGAGTGGGCAATCATCTCTGTGATTCTAGTAAAAATAAAATAAAATATAAAATAAATAAAATTAAAAATATAAACTAATCATCTCTTTATATGAACAAAGTGGTATTATAATGTGATTGGTTATGACATGACACTGGCTATAACTACAATTTACAAAAGCTATACAGTATTCACTTTAATATACATTTGTTAAATGAATTACCAAAAGGCCAAGATTAGTCCAAGAAGTAAGGAACACAAAAGGTTCTACCTTGTCAATAATGGACTGCATATGAGATTTGTGAGACTGGTCTCCATAAAGCAAAGAGGACCATTGGTCTGGTGCAATTCGTAAGCCTGCTTCCATAGCAATCTGCACTATCTGGGAGTCATGTTCTCGCCGCAGAGCTTCATAGGTTCTAAATTCTTCTTTCAGCTGCATCAAAGAAGAGTCTTCATCACGTTTGGTGACCTAATAAGACACAAATAATCTCATAATGAAGTCAAAAAAATTAGTTTATGCTTTATATGAACACATAATTTTTAACGTAACAATTTTAGCAGCAACAACAAGATTAAATGAATATACCATTTGCCTGCAAAATATTTTCTCCTCAACTTGTTGAGGTAGGTATATTGTTATCATCCCATTCTAAGTCAAGTTGGATTTAGGCCAACATTTTCTGGATAGGTCTTTCAGAAAGAATAAATACAGGCTGAAAATCTCTTATCCAAAATGCCTGGGCCAGAAGTGTTATCAGATTTCAGATTTTTTCAAATTTTGGAATATCTGCATTAAACCACTTGAATATCCTTACTCTGAAAATCTGAAATGCTCCAATGAGCATGTGAGCATCATGTTGGTGTTCAAAAAGTTTTGGATTTTGGATTTTTGTATAGTCAATCTGTGCTGGAATGAAATCCAACGATTTGACAGACTTTAACATATACATGCAGTTTAAGGTGTGTATGTGTGTATATGCATTTTTTAAAAGAAAAAAACACTAATACGATTATATATTCTGAAAAACAATATGTTTCTTCTCCATAAATGTGGATTATGACTCTTGGGCTTGCCTGACAATGAGCTAGTTGGGATTGATGACTGCAGAGCTTCAGATGCTGGTTTAACTCTAAAAATGATTTAATTTGTACTTGGCTTAATTCTCCATGGAGTTTTGTGGGATGGGCTACTACCAGAAAGTGTAAAGTGTGAGATGCTAGACTAGAATAATCATAATGATTATGATTAAATAATATCATTTAGTAATAAAAATAGCTACCACGTTTTGAGCACCTGGCATGTGCCAGCCAATATATTAAATTATATTATTAACCATTATAGTACTGGATTAACTCATTGACTTCTCTTGTTGAGGTAGGTGTACTGTTATCACCCCAATAACTTACATTCTGAGTCAAGTTGGATTTAGGCCAAATGCTTAACAAATCAAAGCAAAATAATTAAGTCTAGCTTAAGATAACCTCTACCCTAACATATTTCAGAACACATTTTGCCTTGTTAACCTTTTATTGCCATAAGGACTCATATTCTTCTTGGATATAATTCCTGTTTTTTTCCCTCTCACCAAAGAAACTACAAAATATTGTAATCAGGACTTCTAAGTCACACTGATAAAAAATTAATGTGAGTGGTGGCATGTGCCTGTAGTCCAGCTACTGAGGCTGAGCGGAAGGATTGCTTAAGCCCAAGAGCTGAAGGCCAGCCTGGGCAACACGGCAAGACTCTATCGCTCAAAAATCAAGTAAATAAATAAATGCATTCTATTCTTATTACAAGGAAGAAAGTCTAACTTACTTTTTGTTAGGAACATCTATATAAGACCAAATTGATAAAAATCAAGAACTACAGTCACAAAAACTGAATATATTGTGCCATTATTAAAAGGCAAGTCAAAAGACCAAATGCGTATGTTTAGCACTCCCTCAATATATGCTGAACCTCATTAAAATGTAAAGTATGCTTTCTATATGTAACAATGGTTCCTTGAACTTGGCTCTCACCACTCAATCTTTAACTAAAAACAATCAAGGATTTCCAAGAGATGAAATGTCTAAGTCTCAGAACTTTATTCTACTAAGAAAGAACAAATTATCTTGCAGCTCAAAAGGCTTTTCCAATGGAAATACAGGAGACACTAAAAGGACACAGCCAGAATACAGCTGTATGGATACATATTCCTGCAAGGAAAATAATCATGACCTGAGTGAAAAAGCAGCTTTTTACAAATTTCCAATTTTCTTTATTCCTATTTTTTTTTTTTTTTAGGTGGAGTCTTGCTCCGTCACCCAGGCTAGAGTGCAGTGGCATGATCTTGGCTCACTGTAACCTCTGTCTCCCAGGTTCAAGCAATTCTCCTGCCTCACCCTCCCCAGTAGCTGGGATTACAGGTGTGTGCCACCACAACTGGCTAATTATTTTTTATTTTTTATTTTTAGTACACACAGGTTTTTTCACTAGGTTGGCGAGGCTGGTCTCGAACTCAAATGATCTGCCCACCTCAGCCTCCCAAAGTGCTGGAATTACAGGCGTGAGCTACTGCGCCTGGCCATATTCCTGTTAATGCTTTAGAGTTCAGAGAGGTTCACTTCATGGGTATTCTGGGTTTTCTTGAGTCACGTATTCTTCTTTACAGGGGAGGGTTGAATGTTTTCTTTCCAAAGCTTCCTATATTGTATCTGTCTGGTGCTGTTAATGGATAACAATTAACAATGGAAGCAGACAGACATTCCAGAATGTATTCTGAACTGCACTGTAAAATCATGTTACTCTAACCACTACAACAAGAGTGAGTTATTCAGAGACAATCTGGACCAGTTAAAGTAATTTTAGCTAGAGGTTCTTACAGCTTCAGTGGTACCTATAGAAAATAGAGGCCCATTTTCAACATATAGTCTGACTCCACAAAGACACAGAATAAGACCAGCATTTAGCTAGAGCTTTAAAAATTTTGTTTAAATGAAATCTATATGCTCTTCTGCTAATTTTGTAAACCATTTCCTCCTTCTCAAAGGATGAGAGAACAGAATTTAGTAGGATAGCTACTAGTAGGATGTGGCATTTTTTTAGTTTATGAGTGTCAGATGATAAGAATGCGGTGATCTGAGAATGGATTTCCTTACAGCTAGCATGAATGAATTAATTTTTTTAAAGACACGGTTTTCAAGTACTGGTTATAAGCTGTGTCAGAATCAAGACAGTTTGATTTTTAAAAGTCAGGAAAATAGGCTGGGTGTGGTGGGTCATGCCTGTAATCCCAGCACTTTGGGAGACCGAGGTGGGCAGATCATCTGAGGTCAGGAGTTCAAGACCAGCCTGGCCAACATGGTGAAACCCTGTCTTTACTAAAAGTTAAAAAAAAAAAAATTAGCCAGGTATGGTGGCAGGCACCTGTAATCCCAGCTACTTAGAAGGCTGGAAGCAGGAGAACTGCTTGACCCAGAAGGCAGAGGATTCAGTGAGCCAAAACTACACCACTGTACTCCAGACTGGGTGACAGAGCAAGACTGCATCTCAAAAAAAAAGTCAGAAAAATAATACTGGATGAACAATAAATGATACATGGTGAGTAGCAATGTTTGAGGCGGTGCTTATTCAATTTGGGATAAGAGACTATGTCCAGCATTACCATATAGACTGAAATGGCAAATGGAACTTCATTTCTGTATATGTGGAATTACACTAGGAGAAAATCTCTGAATAAAATTTATTTGGCTGGGCATGGTGGCTCACGCTTGTAATCCCAGCATTTTGGGAGTCTGAGGCAGGCAGATCACCTGAGGTCAGGAGTTTGAGACCAGCCTGGCCAACATGGTGAAACTCCGTCTCTACTAAAAACACAAAAATTAGCCGGGCATGGTGATGGGCACCTGTAATCCCAGCTACTCGGGAGGCTGAGACAGGAGAATCGCTTGAACCCAGGAGGTGGAGGCTGCAGTGAGCAGAGATCGTGCACTACACTCCAGCCTGGGTGACAGCAAGACTTCGTCTCAAAAAAATAAAAATAAATAAATAAAATTTATTTGTGCTTCAATAACTCTGTCTTCAGACCAATTCTGCACAGTCTTGGTAAGAAATTGACATAGTTTCTTAGTCTCTTCGAATACAAAAATCTATAAACCTTGATTTGATCTATGTTGTTCAATATCGAACACACAAAAATTCAATATAATAGGATTTAACGGCCGGGCGCGGTGGCTCAAGCCTGTAATCCCAGCACTTTGGGAGGCCGAGACGGGTGGATCACGAGGTCAGGAGATCGAGACCATCCTCGTTAACACGGTGAAACCCCGTCTCTACTAAAAAATACAAAAAACTAGCCAGGCGAGGTGGCGGGCGCCTGTAGTCCCAGCTACTCGGGAGGCTGAGGCAGGAGAATGGCGTGAACCTGGGAGGCGGAGCTTGCAGTGAGCTGAGATCCGGCCACCGCGCTCCAGCCCAGGGAAAAAAGAGAAAACCCCCGCCTAAAAAAAAAAAAAAAAAAAAAAAAAAAAAGGATTTAACTATAATAAGACACCATCTACATTCTTTAAAATAATACAGAAAAATTGCTGAAATTTTCTGAAAAGACACAGGCAACTTTATTAAACTCAAAGTTTTACTACTTAAGTTTGGGGAAATAACAATGCTTCCTTTCAAGCTGAGCTTTAATGTAGGTTCATACCTTGAAACAGGAGGCTCTATAAAGGAGCTGAACAACATGCCCAATGCTAGTTTTAGAGGCTTGAGGAAACCGTGGCTCCAACCTTTGCACCACAAAGAGAACCAATACTTTTCTTGACAAAGCAGAACCATCTTCTAAGGCCAGCAGAACTAGTTTTAAAGCTTCCTCCTGCATTGCTAGGGAAAGTTGGGCAAAACCAAAATTTATCAAGTACATAGATAAGATAAATCCATTTATTAGAAGGGGAATATTTAATCATTTCTGCAGCTATTCACTCAATTAACTGGCAATACAATAAGATTAACCAGCAACACACTTTTACACCATTTTTGTGGGCAATTTTGTATTACATTCTATATATTTTATAAAGAAAACAGGCCGGGCGCGGTGGCTCAAGCCTGTAATCCCAGCACTTTGGGAGGCCGAGACGGGTGGATCACGAGGTCAGGAGATCAAGACCATCCAGGCTAACACGGTGAAACCCCGTCTCTACTAAAAATACAAAAAATTAGCCGGGCGTGGTGGCGGGCGCCTGTAGTCCCAGCTACTCGGGAGGCTGAGGCAGGAGAATGGCGTAAACCCGGGAGGCGGAGCTTGCAGTGAGCTGAGATCCGGCCACTGTACTCCAGCCTGGGTGACAGAGCGAGACTCCGTCTCAAAAAAAAAAAAAAAAAAAAAAAAAAAAGAAAACAGATAAGTGATTAATACATTTAAGAAAAACTTCTATCAAAATGAATGAACTTCCTGCTACAGGTGTGAAAAAAAGGAAAAATTTAAAAACTTTAAAAAAGAAACAACTTTTGGCACTAAGAGAAAAGTTTTAAGTTCACTTAGTAAGTCCACTAAGTTATGTGGAATTGCCCAAGCCATGAACATCAAACAAGACATTAGTTGGTAACAATAAAATACTGCAAAGAACTAGGCTTTGTACATCACTTATAATTCCTACATCATAATTTCAGAACTACCAGCAGAATAAATACCAACACTTAATTATGTACCTGGTCCAAGGAACTGGCATCCTCTAGCCCTTACTGCTGCCCAAAGATTGGAAGAGAGTTGCTGAGGATTCTGGTGCTGGAGAATGAGCTCTGTAACTGTTCGTTCACCTAAAGATCGAGCTGCCCTCATAGCACGAATCCTGCCTTCTTCTTCTACTAGTTGACAGTGGACTAGAGTCACAAGTTTCCTCTGCATTGGGCGACTCAGAACACTCTGAGTAGTGCTGTTCAGACCCACTCCTTTAAATGAGGAAAGAAGTTATTCCTAGGTTCAAAATGCAATTTTAAAGTCCAGGAGCAATTTTTCTGTTGGGTTAACTTGTGGGTATGTGAATAGACAACAGTATTTAAAAGAAACAACAAATAAAACCACACACGTAAAGCTTACTTATGTATATATCTTTAAAGTATACAAATGTATACATGAGTTATCTCATGTGCACTTAACATTCATTATGACATTAAATATACCATTACTCATTTTTATCATAGAGGAAGAAAGAAAAAAGGACTAGACAACATTGATAATTAGTTTATAATCTAAATCTTGAGGTCCTAAGAGTTCTGGTATATTATTTCGGAGTGGTTAATTTTACTTTCCTAATTAAATAGCAAGCCCTTTCTGTGCAAAAATGGCAACTTCCATATTTATTATACCGCCTATAGCATAGCATATAAAACTGGATAGAAGGCAAACCATTCAGAGTTGTCAAATGATGGAAAGCACTTCCGAGGTAAGTAGTTACATTTGCTTTTATGATCATTCAAATAATGTTTCCATCATCACATAAACTCAAAATTCACTATTTTATTTGCTGTGGTTTGTGTAATGATATTTAGCACAAAATGAGTTTAGTTTACAATCGGTAAATTTCATTAACATTCGCTTAATAGCTCACAATTTTTATGGTAACAAGTTTCTTTAGTAGACATTTACTTAGTATGGATAATTGCATCAAATTTACCTCTAGTTAGGTTTTTTGGGAATTCCTCAGGACTTATAATATATAGGATTATGTACTGAGTATTTAAAAAAGCAATTTTACTCTAAATAAGGAACAAAAACAAACTTACCTCTAGCACTGCTGAGCGGTTTTAAGTACAATGCTAATTCTTCTACACATTTCTTAGCTTCCTCATAATGCTTTGTGTCTTCAACCCCACTACATAAAGTAATAGGCTGCTGCTCAGGGACCTGGAGGCCAAAAGAAAAGATCTGTATGAGTGCTCGATTCATTAATTAAATGTTTTTTGTTTTTTGGTTTTTTTTTTTTCCTGGTTTAATAAGGACTTGTTTATTTTGAGGAAAAAAGGTCCCAAACATCAGGCTGTTCACAAAAATAACCCACAGTATGAACTTTAGAAAACAAATCTTAAGACTATAACACTAATTATTTTTCTAGAGGATGCATTTGACATGCCAACTCTCATTCACAAAAATACATTGTTACATTTGTGTTGAACTGCCCCACACAGCACACTAATGTGGGGGTGTAACACACATACTTCTAACTCAAAGCTGCTTTCAGGAGCTACTCAACTAAATGAGATTGCCTTTGCAGTTAGGGAAGCAACTACTGAACTTATGTATGAATGAAAAGAACTGTACTCCCTGCATAACAAGAGATTATTTTGGAGACAGTTGATAAAAACCATACATCCTTTTTATTGTTAAGTCATAAAGAGGTATCAAAATTAAAAGCAAAAATTACAGGGTAAGACTTAACAAAACTACTAGGAGCGTCAAAGGAAGTGAAAATGGGACTAGGCGCGGGGCAATATGAATTAATGAACATGGGAAGGACAACGATGGGGAGAACACTGAGCATGTGCTGAAGATACTAGGGGAGAGGATCTGGTGAAAAATTTGATCTTAGACAAGCGCCTAGGTAAAGAAATAATGGGATAAGATTTCTAAACCCCACTATGTGCTTAAGAGTCATCCTCGCCATTGGCACTGTCTCTGTCATCCTCTCCTTTCTCAGCCTCTTTTTCATCATCCTTGATCAACTCCAGCTGGTCATCCCCCCGATCTTCATTATCATCATCATCCAGTAGGTCCCCCTCCTCAGCAGAGTCATCTGCACCCCCCTCAGACTCCATCTTCACATTAGTCTCATCTTTCTTCACGGAGCTGCTGCTCTGCTCCTCTTCTGACTTATCGTTCTTCATCTCTACTGCTTGTTTGCTCTGTTCCTTTTCAATTTTTTCCAGGTTTTCCAGGAGAGAATCCACTTTTTGTTTTATCTGGGTCAACTCCTTCTTAATGGCCTGAAGGTCATCTCCTTTCAACTTTCCAGACTTGGAAGATCCCCGCTGTCCACTCTTAGAATTGAAGCCACTTTTGCCCCTTCGTGAGGTGTTTCCTGATACACGCTGACGTTTCGAGGGCACTACAGCCCGAGCAATAGGAGGAGGAGGAGGTACACACGTGCTGGGTAACTGTACATCCTATCATAATAGTCCCGTTGAAAGTCATAGTCCAAGTCAAAAGAGGAGCCGTACATCTCCGCTGCAGATCGTTTCACACCTGCTTTTCCTCGGTTCGCTTTTGGCTCTGCAGCCAGGTTAATATCTAAAACCTGGCCAGCAATCATTCTGCCATCCTCTCCTGCTACAGCAGCCCGGGCATTTCTCTCATTAACATATTGAACGAAGGCAAAGCCCTTATGAACAGAGCAGCCCACAATTTTGCCATACTTCGAAAAGATTGCCTCCACATCAGATTTCTTGACCACAAGAGTGTTGAGATTCCCAATGAACACACGGGAGTTCATGAAGCGAGGATCTGTCTTGTTGGTAACGTTGCTGGCCATTGTGTTTGATGATAAGGTTTCTCACAAAGCTGAAAATGTAGCTGAAGATCAAAAAAATCTCACAGGAGGGGGGAGGGAGAAGAGATTCGATTCTGAGTCTCCTACTCCCGGATTCGGTGTGGAGAAACCCACTGCTGGTCGAGGTCGGCAGCGTGGCCACAACCGCTCAGTCTTTGTCTCTTCACAAAATGGCCTAATTAAATGTTTTATTTAGCATAGTTTATGCACTCATAATGCTAACACTGGCAACATCAAAACACCCACTAAATTTACTGAATTCTTTCAAAAGATCTTTCCTATTAACATGTATCTTTGCATTCCTTTGTTTTGTTTCTCTAACAGCCTAATTAAGATATAATCCACATACTATACAACTGACTGGTTTAAAGTATATACAATTCCATGGTTTTCAGTATATTCACAGTTGTGCAAACATAACCACAATGAACTTTAGAATCTTTTCATTAGCCCAAAAAGAAACACAGTACCCTTTTAACAATTACCCCTTATTTTTTCCCAACTATCCACCAACCTTTGGAAAGATGAATCTATTTTCTATGGATTTGCCTATTCTGGACATTTCATACAAGCAAAATCAACACAATATATAGTCTTTTCTGACTTGCTTCTTTCACTTAACAATGTTTTCAAAGGTCTTTCAGGTTGTATCAGTACTTCATTTTCATCACTGAATAACATTCCATTGTATAAATATACCACACTTTATTTATACAATCATCAATTGACAGACTATTTTTAACTATTATGAATAATGCTGCTATGAACATCTGTGTACAAGTTTTTGTGGACAAAAGTTTTTGTTTCTCTTTGGTATATACCTAGGAATCTGTATTTAACCTTTTGAAAAACTGCCAAGCTATTTTCCAAAAGCAGAGTAGCATTTTATATGCCTACCAGGAGTGTATAAGGGTTCCAATTCTTCTACATTTCATGTAGAAAGATAATTCTTCTACTTATTATTATCTTTTTTATTATAGCTATCCTGTTGGGTGGAAAGTAGTAATTCATTGTGGTTTTTCTAAATTTTATTTTAAATTAATAATAATTGCATATATTTATGGGGTACAACGTGACCTTTTTTTTTTTTTTTTTTTTTTTTTTTGAGACAAAGTCTGGCTCTGTCACCCAGGCTGGAGTGCAGTGGCCGGATCTCAGCTCACTGCAAGCTCCGCCTCCCGAGTTCACGCCATTCTCCTGCCTCAGCCTCCCGAGTAGCTGGGACTACAGGCGCCCGCCACTGCGCCCGGCTAGTTTTTTGTATTTTTTAGTAGAGACGGGGTTTCACAGTGTTAGCCAGGATGGTCTCGATCTCCTGACCTCGTGATCCGCCCGTCTCGGCCTCCCAAAGTACTGGGATTACAGGCTTGAGCCACCACGCCCGGCCTGTGACGTTTTGATTGATACGTTTACAACATGAGATGACTAAAGCAGGTTAATTTACAAATTCATCACCTCACTTTTTTTTTTTGTAGATTTTAAATAAAATCTACTCTTTTAGCAATTTTGAAACATACAATGTATTACTATTTATAGTCACTATTCTGTGCAACAGATCACTAAAGGTATTTATCTGGTCTAACTGAAGCTTTGTATTCTTTGATAATTATCTCTTCTTCCCATCTACCTTCCTCTGACTTCATTATGTTTTGATTTGTATTTCCCTGATAGCTAATGATGTTGACTATCCTTTCATATGCTTATTATCCACTTGTATATCTTCTCTGGAGGAATGTCTATTCAGATCTTTTACCCATTTTGCCTAGTAAACTTTATTTTGTAGAACAGTTTTAGATTTACAAAAAAGTGGCAAAGATAGTACACAGAATTCTCATTATCCTGTATTCAGTTTCCCCTATTATTATTATTATTATTTTTGAGATGGAGTCTCCCTCTGTCACCCAGGCTGGAGTGCAGTGGCACCATCTTGGCTCACTGCAACCTCCGCCTCCTGGGTTCAAGTGATTCTTCTGCCTCAGCCTCCCGAGTAGCTGGGACTACAGGAGCGAGCAACCACGCCCAGCTAACAGTTTCCCCTATTATTAACATCTTACATTGGTATGGTACATTTGTTAAAATTAATGAGCCAATATCAACATATTCATAATTAACAACTAAAATCCATATGTTAATCAGATATCCTTAGTTTTCAACTAATGTTCTTTCTCAGTTCCAGGATCCCATTCAGGATACCATATTACAGTTAGTCTTCAAAGATAGAGTCTTGCTCTGTCACTCAGGCTGGAGTGCAGTGGCAGCATCTGGGCTCACTGCAACCTCTGCCTCCTAGGTTCAAGTGATCCCCCACCTCAGACTCCTGAGTAGCTGGGACTGTAGGCACACGCCACCACACCCAGCTAATTTTGTATTGTTTTGTAGAGATGGGGGTCCCACTACATCGTCCAGACTGGCCTCAAACTCCTGGGCTCAGGCCATCCACCCACCTTGGCCTCCCTCTCTCCCTCCATGTCTCTCCCTTTATTTTTTTTTAAGTTGACACAAAGTATCACTCTGTCACCCAGGTTGGAGTACAGTGGCATAATCTCGGCTCACTGCAACTTCCACCTACCAGGTTCAAGAGATTCTCATGCCTCAGCCTCCTGAGTAGCTAGGATTATAGGCATGCGCCACCACGCCCAGCTAATTTTGTGTATTTTTAGTAGGATGGGATTTCACTGTGTTGGCCAGGCTGGTCTCCAACTCCCGGCCTCAAGTGATCTGCCCAACTCAGCCTCCCAAAGCGCTGGGATTATAGGTGTGAGCCACTGCGCTGGCCCTTCCATGTCTCTTTAAGCTCCTCTTGGCTTGGACAGCTTTCTCAGACTTTCTTTGTTTTAATGACCTTGACAGTTTTGAGGAGTACTGGTCTGGTATGTTGCAGAATGCCCCTAAACTGGGATCTAGGATCTGTCATTTTTCTCATGAGTATACTGTGGTTATGGATTTTTGGAAGATCATAGGGGAAAATTACCATTTTTATCACAGCACATCAAAGCTACACACCACCAACATGACTTATTACTGCTGATGTTAAATTTGATCAGCTGGTTTAGTCAGTGTTTACCAGGTTTCTCCACTATAAAGTTCCATAATCTCCCACCTTCCAAACTGTACTTTTTGGAAGGAGTCACTACGCATAGCCCACACACACTCTCCATCCTTGAGAGCAGAATATTTATGTAATTAATTTGGAATTCTGCATGGGAGATTTGTTTCTTTCTTCCATTTATTTATTCAATCATTTAATTTTATCATGTAGACTCAAGGATATTTATCTTATACCTGGGTTATAATCCAATTCCATTTATTTTGTTGTTCAAACTGTTTTAGCTTTGGCCACTGACAGCTCTTTCAGTTGGCTCCTGTGTGCCTTTGATATAGCCCCCATTACTCTGTGTATGTGTCTGTGTGTGTTTTGAATACTTCTCTATACTTTCCAGTGCTACAAGCTACTCCAGACTCATTTTGTGTATTTCCTGTCTCAGTCTTAGAATTAGCCATTTCTCCAAGGAACTCTGGTTCCCTTTATTGGAGAATGGTATTAGAAACCAAGATATGAATGCTATGTATACACATTGCTATTGGGGTGCTGTTCTTTCTAGGCCATCTTAGATGACAGAGCAAGGAAATATGTTAGTGTAATAACCCGAGATATACACGTATCTATTTCTGTATATAACTATCTGTATCCATATCAAGCTAAAAATGAGTTCATATTGATGCCTCCAACTCTAATCCATTACCACATGAATCATTCTAACCTCTTCCTCCTTGCTTATCTGTAAACTGGCTCCAACCATTTGCCATTCATTTACTTAACTGTTCAATTCTAATATGTATTATATATACAGCAGTATCAGAATTCGTACCCCCGTGGGAAAAGACTAGAGTACACTGCTTATAGATAATATCTTCCTCTATCTTTAATCTTACACAATCCTCTTTCTCCTCCACCCCTTTAGTGAAATTGTTTCATATACTTCAGATTGTTTTCCATAATCTTTGTAAAATTCTACAATTTTTGCAAATTCAGTGTCATATAGCCACAATTACAGAATCATAAGAACAGCTTTACTGCCCTAAGAAATACCAATTCAATCCTCCCTCCCTACTCCTGAATCCATGGCAACCACTGATACTTCTATTGTTGCTATGGTTTTGCCTTTTACAGATATCATAAAATTGGAATCATACAGTATGTGGCCTTTTCATACTGGTATCTTTCACTTAGCAATGATATACACTGAGATGTATATATGTCTTTTTGTGACTTGACAGCTATGTCTTTTTATTACTTCATTTTATACAATGTTCCATTGTATGGATATACCACTGTTTATCCATTCACCTATTAAAAGATATCTCAATGGCTTCCATTTTTTGGCAATCATGAATAAAGTTGTTATAAATAGTCATGTGCGGGTTTCTGTGTAGACATAAATTTTCAAGTTAACTGGGTAAATACCTATTATGTTAAGCTTGTAAAGAAACTGCCAAACTGTCTTGCAAAGTGGCTATCCCATTTTTCATTTCCAAAAGGATGAGAGTTTTTGTTGCTCCATATCCTCACCAGCATTTGGTGTTGCTAATGTTTTGGATTTTGGTCATTCTAATTTGTGTGTAGTGGTTTCTCACTTGCTTTAATTTGCAATTACTTAAAGACAAACTGCTCAGCTACTTTTCATTTTGCTGATTTGCCATCTGTATAATCTATTTGACGAGGTGATTGTTCAGCTCTTTGTCCATTTTAAAAATTGGGTTGTCTTTTTATCACTGAGTTTACGAGTTCCTTATATATTTTACATGTAAGTCTTTATCAGAAATAGGATTTTACAATTGTTTTCTCACATTCTGTGGGTTGTTCATTTTGCTTTCTTGTTGGTATCTTTTTTTTTTGTTGTCACTGTTGTTTTTGAGATACGGTCTCATTCTGTCGCCCAAGCTAGAGCGTAGTGCTGTGATCGAGGCTCAACTGCAGCCTCGATCGGGTGATCAGGCTCAGGTGATGCTCCCACCTCAGTCTCATAGATAGGTGGGACTACAGGCATGTGCCACCACATCCAGCAATTTTTTTTTTTTTTTAAATTTTCTGTAGAGACGGGGTTTTGCCATGTTGCCTAGGTGGGTCTCAAATGATCCATCCATCTTGGCCTCTTGGGCTCCGGTGATGCTCCTACCTCAGCCTCACAGACAGGTGGGACTACAGGTATGTGTGCCACCATACCCAGCAATTTTTTTTTTTTTTTTTGTATTTTCTGTAGAGATGGGGTTTTGCCATGTTGCCTAGGCCGGTCTCAAATGATCCATCCATCTTGACCTCCCACAGTGCTGGGATTACAGACGTGAGCCACTGTGTCCGGCCAATTGTTCATATCTTTGAAACACAGTTTTTAATTTTGATGAAGTTCAACTTATCTTTTTCTTTTGTTCCTTGTGCTTTTTGGTGTCATATCTTAAAAAAACCCACTGCCTACTCCATGGTCATGAAGACTTACGTCTATATTTTCTTCTAAGAGTTTAGTAGTTTTAGTTCTTATTTAGCCTTTGATCCATTTTGAGTTAATATGAGTAAATGTTTATTCAAGTTTTAAGTTTCTTTTAAACAATGATCTGTAGTCTTCAAAATATAGTTTTACTTTTTTTTTTTTTTTTTTTTTTGACAGAGTCACCCAGGTTGGAGGGCAGTAGCATGATTTTAGCTCACTGCAACCTCTGCCTACTGGGTTCAAGCGAGTCTCATGCCTCAGCCACCTAAGTAGCTGGGATTACAGGTGGGCACCTTCACGCCTGGCTAATTTTTGTATTTTTTTGGTAGAGATGGGGTTTCACCTTGTTGGCCAGGCTGGTCTTGGAACTCCTGGCCTCAAGAGATCTGCTAGCCTCGGCCTCCCAAACTATTGGGATTACAGACATGAGCCACTGCACCCAGCCTAATTTTACATTTCTTTTGTTAAATATATTCTTAATATTTTTTTAATGCTCTTGTAGATGAAATTGATTTCTATTTTCAGATTGTCCATTGCTAATGTATAGAAATACAACATATATATTATTTAACAAATCTTCATTAAGGGCCTACTATGTGCCAGAAAGTCTTTCTTATGTGTGTAAGAAAACTATTATTAATGTATTATATGGATGAAAGTATGCAACACTAGCTGGGTATGGTGGCTCATGCCTGTATTCCCAGTACTCTGGGAAGTCGAGACAGGTGTATCACTTGAGGCCAGGAGTTTGAGACCAGCATAGTCAATGTGGCGAAACCCTGTCTCTACTAAAAATACAAAAATTAGCTGGGCATGGTGGTACACACCTGTAATCCCAGCTACTTGGGAGGCTGAAGCACGAGAATCACTTGAACCTGAGAGGCGGAGATTGCAGTGAGCCAAGATGATGCCACTGTACTCCAGCCTGGATGACAGAGTAAAGAAAAAAGAAAGAAAGAAATTATGAAACACTGTAAACACATTTTTACACCTTAGAAACACTTTTGCTCTTTCAGACAACTGATATTTATATATTCATCCTATATCCTGCAACTTTGCCTAGTTTTTTGTTTCTAATAGCTTTTCCTTTGTAGATTCCTTAACATTTTCTATATATTAGACCATGCCATCTGTGAATGAGATTGTTTTTATTTTTTACTTCTTATCTGAATGTCATTGGTTTAATTTACTTGCCTAATTGCCCTGACTAGAAGGTCCTGTATGATGTTCAACAGAAATAGTTAACAGTGGAGATCCTTAACTCATTCCTGATCTTAAAGAAAAAGCTTCTAGTCTTTCGCCATTCAGTATGTTAGCTGTGGGTTTTTCTTTTTTTTTTTGAGACGGAGTCTCGCTCTGTCACCCAGGCTGGAGTGCAGTGGCCGGATCTCAGCTCACTGCAAGCTCCGCCTCCCGGGTTCACGCCATTCTCCTGCCTCAGCCTCCCGAGTAGCTGGGACTACAGGCGCCCGCCACCTCGCCCGGCTAAGTTTTTGTATTTTTAGTAGAGACGGGGTTTCACTGTGTTAGCCAGGATGGTCTCGATCTCCTGACCTCGTGATCCGCCCGTCTCGGCTTCCCAAAGTGCTGGGATTACAGGCTTGAGCCACCGCGCCCGGCCTTGCTGTGGGTTTTTCAACCATGTCCTTTGGGTTGAAGTTTTTTTCCTAGTTGTTTCAGTGCTTTTATTATGAAAAGGTACTGGATTTTGCCAAATGCTTTTTCTGTGTCTATTGAGATGATCATATGTGTGCAATTTTGCAACTTTTACTGATATAGTGAATTACATTAATTGGTTTGCAGATGTTAAATCAACCTTACATTCCTAGGACAAATTGGTGATGATATATTTTAAAGTCTAATTTAAATTTATTTTTTCTTTTTCCTTTTAGATGAAAGGAAAATTTAGGAAATCTTTTTTATTGTGATAATATATACATAACACAAAATTTACTATCTTAACCATTTTTTAGTCTATAAAGCATTAAGTGTGTTCTAATGGTTCCCAAACGTTGTGCTATAGTTTTTGTCACCTTTCTCATCTTTCATTTCAGTTAATATCTACTGAGTAAAACTGCCTGAAGCAGCTGCACCTTCACTACTGAGTAAAGTGCAGTGGTTTTATGAACAATAGTTTTCTTAATGTTAAAAAAGGTCCTTATGACTTACCTCTTAGGTTTCTTTTCTTTTTTTGAGACAAGGTCTCACTCTGTCACCCAGGCTGGAGTGCAGTGGCGCGATCTTGGCTCACTGCAACCTCCGCCTCCTGGGTTCAAGGGATTCTCGTACCTCGGCCTCCCAAGTAGCTGGGATTACAGGCACACACCACCACACCCAGCTCATTTTTTTGTATTTGCAGTAGGGACAGGGTTTCACCATGTTGGCCAGGCTGGTCTCAAACTCCTGACCTCAAATGATCCATCCGCCTTGGCCTCCCAAAGTGCTGGGATTACAGACATGAGCCATCACACCCGGCCTTAGGTTTCTCTAGTGATCTGCATGGCTAGGTTTATTGAATATCTGACAAGATTAAATGGATGCTACTGTACTATGACTAAAAAGCACTGGACTACCACAATAAATCTAACATGCTGAAATAAAGGATTTACAGTACCAAACAGAATTATACCTATTTAAATAGAAGGCAATGTTACCCAATTTTAATTCAACAGGTTTCTCTCAGGAGAAAAACACGCACCACACACACACACACACACACACACACACACACAGAGAGAGAGAAAGAGAGACAGAGAGAGAGAAAGAGAGAGAGAGAAATTTAAAAGTATTAAGTCACCCATCTTACCTGAGCACCCACGAGCTGCAGCAATGCTGAGTTCACAGGGAGGAGCTCAATGTCTGTATTGATAGTGGTCTGGTCAAATGGGCAAGCCTTGCGGTGGAGTTTATTCAGGCACATCTTGCAGACAGTATGGCCACAACCCAAACTGATGGGCTTTCGAATTGTTTCGTCGAAAGTCTGAGTGCAAATTGGGCAGGAGAGGAAATCCGTCCATTGTGGAGCTTGTACAGGCATTGCTTCTGGAGTTACAATTCACGAACACAAACACACACGCAAATCTAAAGCAAAGATTCCACTGGAATCAAAATCTTTGAAAAAAAGTTTATCTTTTTTTTTTTTTTAAATATCTTCTGTAGATACAGTCAGCACATAGTGTGAAATATAACCTGGAAAACAAAGAAAAAGGAAAAAAATTGAGTGTCTTTCTTTTCAATTAAACTGTTGAAAAAGAACCACAAGTCCAGTCTTATTTCACAACTTTTTATACCATATTTGTATTACTGTAATCCATCTTTTTACACTTTTACAGAATTACAGCCATGATAAAACATCTAGTTCCATTCCCTCATTTTAGAGATGGGAAGTAGTCCCCTGCCTGAGAGGAGATTTGTAGTGATAAAGTTCCATCCAGGACCCCAGTCTCTTAAGTTTATCTAAGTCCCTGATTTTTTTTTTTTTTTTTTGAGATGGAATTTCACTCTTGTTGCCCAGGCTGGAGTGCAATGGTGCAACCTCCATCTCCTGGGTTCTAGCAATTATCCTGCCTCAGCCTCTCAAGTAGCTGGGATTACAGGCATTCGCCACCATGCCTGACTAATTTTGTATTTTTAGTAGAGAGGGGGTTTCTCCATGTTGGTCAGGCTGGTCTCGAACTCCTGACCTCAGGTGATCCTCCCCTCTCGGCATCCCAAAGTGCTGGGATTACAGGTGTGAGCCACCATGCCCGGCTAAATCTCTAATTTTTAAAAAATAAATATATCTAAAAATTAATCTTGGCTGGGTACAGTGGCTCACGCCTGTAATCACAGCGATTTGGGAGGCCAAGGCGGGCAGATTCCTCGAGGTCAGGAGTTCGAGACAAGCCTGGCCAACCTGGTGAAACCCCATGTCCACTAAAAATACAAAAATTAGCCAGGCGTGGTGGCAGGCGCCTGTAATCCCAGCTACTCAGGAGGCTGAGGTGGGAGAATCACTTGAACCCAGGAGGCAGAGGTTGCAGTGAGCCGAGATCTGCCATTGCACTCCGGTCTGGGGAACAAGAGCGAAACTCAGTCTCAGAAAAAAAAAAAAAAAAAAGCTTTGTTGGGGAAGGGGGTAGAGGGAGGGAAGAATTAACGACCAAGACATAAATAACTATTGATGATAAGGCGCGGTGTCTCAGGTTTGTAATCCCAGCACTTTGGGAGGCTGAGGTGGGTGGGTCACTTGAGGTCAGGAGTTCGAGATCAGACTGGCCAACATGGTGAAACCCCATCTCTACCAAAAATATAAAAAATTAGCCAGTGTGGTGGTGCGTGGCTGTAATCCCAGCTACTCGGGAAGCTGAGTGAGGAGAACTGCTTGAACCCAGGAGGTGGAGGTTGCGGTGAGCCGAGATCCACCACTGCACTCCTGCCTGGGCGACACAGTGAGACTCCATCTCAAAACAAAAAAAAACTTTTGACAACATAAGAATATTTTAAAAGTAAAAACAATTTACACAAACATATGTTTCCTCTGTATTTATACCACAATCTCAACAGACTCATACAAATTTTTCAGGCTGGGTGTGATGGCTCATGCCTATAATTCCAGCACTTTGAGAGGCTGAGATGGGAGGATTGCTTGAGCCCAGGAGTTTGAGACCAGCCTAGGTAATACAGGAAGACCCTGTCTCTACAAAAATTAGCCAGGCGTGGTGGCATGCACCTGTGGTCCCAGCGACCCAGGAAGCTAAGGGCTAAGGTAGGAGGATCACTTGAGCCCAGAAGTTTGAGGCTGCCTTGAGCCACGAACACGTGACTGCACTCTAGCCTGGGTGACAAAGCAAGACCCCATCTCAAAAACAAAAAGAAAAAAGAAAAAAGAACAAAAAGAAATACTATTCCATTCCCAGGAAAAATTAAATTTAGTTAGATGACACAAAAATGTTTTACTGGTCTTTACTATGTGTTCAGTACTAGGGATAAAAAATTATAAGTCATTCTAAGTCCACATGGAGCTTGCACTGTTTCTTTCACTAAACATATTAACAGCAATCACACAACTAAATATATGATTGCAAGTTATGGTAAGTGATATGTAGGTAAAGTATAGGGAGATACAAGCATATATAACAGAGGCAACCTGACCAAATTAGGGTAGAGCTGATGTATAGTTAAGTGATATTTATGGAAAGATTTTGAAGATGACTGCTGAATGAAAGTTAAGGGAAGAATGTTTAATATGTGTGATATAGATTCTAGGTAAAGAAACAGCATAACCATAGATTCTGAGACTAGAAAGAATATAGTATAGATGAGGCCAGGCACGGTGGCCCACACCTGTAATCTCCAGCACTTTGGGAGGCGGAGGCAGGCTGATCACCTGAGGTCAGGAGTTTGAGACCAGACTGACCAACATGGAGAAATCCTGTCTCTACTAACAATACAAAATTGGCCAGGCATGGTGGCACAATGCCTGTAATCTCAGCTACTTGGGAGGCTGAGGCAGGAGAATCACTTGAACCTGGGAGACGAAGGTTGCGGTGAGCCAAGAGGGCGCGCCACTGCACTCCAGCCTGGTAAACAAGAGCAAAACTCCTTTTCAAAAAAAAAAAAGAATATAGTACAAATGGGGAACTAAAAAAAGAAAAACAACAGTGAAACCAAAACCAAACAAAACACAGAATAGACAGCAAGAGGTATGAGATGAGACTAAAGAATTAGCAAGGACCAGCTGGGCGCGGTGGCTCACACGCGTAATCCCAGCACTTTGGGAGGCCAAGGTGTGCAAATCATGAAGTCAGGAAATTGAGACCATCCTGGCTAACACGGTGAAACCCTATCTCTACTAAAAATACAAAAAAATTAGCCGGACATGGTGGCAGGCACCTGTAGTCCCAGCTACTTGGGAGGCTGAGGCAGGAGAATGGCATGAACCTGGGAGGCAGAGCTTGAAGTGAGCAGAGATTGCGCCACTGCACTCCAGCCTGGGCGACAGAGCGAGACTCAGTCTCAAAAAAAAAGAATGATCAAGGACCAAAGAACACAGGATCTTCTAACTTATATGATGGTATTTGGTTACTATGTGAAGAGTAGTGTAAAGCCACTGAAGGGGCAGGAGGTGACTCACTTTATTGTTTTGAAAGTTATCCTGTGATATTATTCTCACCAGTCACACACAGTCCACTATGATCTCCTTCAACGCTCAACTAGGAAGAGTAACAACTATATGCCTATTCTCACTCTTGGGCCCTAAAGCACTCATATGCTGATACACCAGCATGATGCTTACTTTAAGAAAACCTGATACGCAAAAACTCTAATATGGAAAACAGATTGATTACAGTGATTGTCCATATTAAAGAAAGATAATAAATTTTACAAGGTATTTATAATAAGATTTAAAAGACTAGAAATCGATGTAATTGAAAAAATTGGGCTGGGTGTGGCGGCTCACGCCTGTAATCCCAGCACTTTGGGAGGTCGAGGCGGGCGGATCACCTGAGGTCAGGAGTTTGAGACCAACCTGGTCAACATGGTGAAACCCTATCTCTACTAAAAATACAAAAATTAGCCTGGCATGGTGATGGGCACCTGTAATCCCAGCTACTCGGGAGGCTGAGGCAATTGGACTGCTTGAACCCGGGAGGGGGAGGTTGCGGTGAGCCGAAATCACACCATTGCACTCTAGATAAACAGAGACATACCAGTGCTATGAAAATGTATGGAAAGAGACTCAAAATACATTAAGTAAAAAAACAAAAACAAAACAAAAAACAAGACTTGCAGACCAATACATACTACATCACTTGTGCTGAGGGAAAAGAACCCTTACATATTAGTCTATGTATTAATATATGTAAATGGATGGAAGAAAAAGGTCTGAAAAGACACTCAACAAGCTGTAAGCAGACAGCAAGGTCTTCATGGACTATAGGAATTAATCAACTTGAACAATCGGCCTGTTTTATAGCCTCCTGCCTTGCAGCCTATTTTTGCCTAAACCCTGTGTAGAATGCATCAACTAGATGACTGGAACCAGTTCCTCACAGACCCTGGCAACTCACAGATAAACCAGGGTGAGCTTTCCTCATTACCATGCTAAAGTCTCCATCCTGGGAGAAGCTACAGCTTCACTACCATAGCATGTGACCTACACCCAGGCATAAAGACTCACTGTATGTGCACCACTGGGACCCCTCCTCTATATGCAGTGACATACCCTCTCTTCCCTCTCCATCGCCCCATAAAATCCTCCTCTCACTTTCCCTCAGAGAGCCACTGCTTTGGAGAATATGCCCAGTGCTCTCCTTACTTGTGACAAGTAATAAAACATCTATTGATCAAGATCTGTGTTCTTGTGGAGTCATTTGTTACTTGATAGGCAAAGGAACTCTGGATTTTTTTGGGTAACAAAACTTAACAGCACTGCCAGGCATAGTGGTTCACACTTCTAATCTCAGCACTCTGGGAGGTGGAGACAGGTGGATCTCTTGAGCCCAGGAGTTTGAGACCAGCCTGGGCAATAAAGTGAGGCCCCGTCTCTACAGAAAAATAAAAAATTTAGCTGGACATGGGCACCTTTAGTCCCATATGGAGCTATATGGAGGCTGAGGAAAGAGATTGCCTGAGCCCAGGAGGTCAGAGCTGTAGCAAGTCAAGTTTGCTCCACTGTACTCCAGCCTGGGCAACGGAGCGAGATCCTGCCTAAAACAAAACAAAACAAAACAAAACAAAAATCTTAATGGCAGTTACACAGTTGGGCAACTTACAAAATGTATGTAATCATGAATTACTTATATAAGTACAAATAAATTGAAAGAGTAACACAAAGCTAGAGTACACTTAGAGTACAATTTAAGCTTCTTAAGATAATCACTCTAAAACAATTCAAAACATTTGTCCTTATTAATCTTCTTTTACATATTTAGATAGCCAAATCATGAAAACTTATTAGTTCTTTTCGAAATTTAAGAATCTTAAAATAGTCTGTAACTTATCCCTTCAAAGAATTAGCATTCCTTTATTAATTTTGTTTATCACTTCCACCTGTATTAACTTTGTAAAGTAAGGTATGTAGTTGTTAATCTCTTAAATTTTCTAGTAAAATAGTTCTTTGACACAACTATAAACAACTTGATATAATAAAAATAGGAATATCAGCAATCAGTTCTTCATTAAAAATAAAAGCATTATTTTGACCATAAACACAGGTTTGAGAGACCAAGGGGAAAATAATATTCTTAAAGCTTGACTTTGGGAAATTTGATGATTAATAACAAAAAGTCACTCTTAGATGACCCTATTTCAGGACTTAAAAAATCACAAGGCAAAGATTTTTTAGAGACTCAAAGTGTCAGTTAATTGTAGACAGTAGATCTAAGAAGAATTTCCATTTCCTCATTCTTTAAGTATCTTTCTCTAAACTCATTATTCCAAACATTCTCCAAGCTTCTTGAAGACAGTTTATATACTCTTCAACCACAACATGTATCTAAACCACAAAAGACATGATTTAGTAAATATAATAAGTATTCTTTCAGTCAAAAGTAAACATATGAAATAAAATTATTAATATACCAACATCCAGATTTTTTGAACTTCCTCAGAACACGGTATGTCAGCAAACTAAAAAAGGCCACAAAACAAAAATAGCTGTAAATAATTCTACTAATCAAAGCACATGCATTCAAAGCCTGCAGATAAACTGTTGGGGGCCAGGTCAAATCTAATTAATTAGAAGTATTTCTACTGGAACCTTCCTAACTGAAACAGAAGACAAACGATGAGCCCTCTTTATTTCCAAAATGATCAAAAAGAGTGATACTGCTGCTCAAGTATGAAAGCAATGATTAGTTTCTCCATCAGTTTAAATAAGGACTCCTCTCCTACAAAAATGACAATCAGAGATTTTACTGTTGATAATTGATAATACAGAATATACATGACAATTAAACAGCAATCAGTTCAAGGGTCTGACCTAAGACCCAAGTTCAAAAATACCATATAATTTCCCCAATTATATATACACATTTTTACACCACTAAAGAGTGCTCATAGAAAACACTGAAAAGACTGCTTTATTTGGTTATATGCCTTGTTCATGGCATTGACTGAAGAAGCTACAGTACAGAATATCACATTTGACATTCCACTATTAATTTATCCAAATGTCTAAATTCTGGTTAAGAACCATCACTTTCTTAAATCTCTAAACTTTTATCAATAATATTACCATTTGACTTCACTCAGTTTTTTTTTCTTAAGAAAGAAATAAAGATCTTAATATCAAAATAAAAAAATTATTTTGGCTGGGTGCTGTGGTTCACACCTACAATCACAGCACTTTTGGGTGGCTGAGGTGGGAGGATCACTTGAGACCAGGAGTTTGAGATCAACCTGGCCAACAAGGCAAGACCTTGTCTCTATAAGCAAAATAAAAAATGAGCAGAGTGTGGTGGCAAGTACTTGTAGTCCCAGCTATTCAGGAGGCTGAGGTGGGAGGTACGCTTGATCCCAGGAGTTCAAGGTTTCAGTGAGCTATGACTGCACCACTGCACTCCAGCCTGGGCAACAGAGTGAAACCCCATCTCTGGAAAAAAAAAAAAAAATGCTGGGCACTGTGGCTCACGCCTGTAAACCCAGCACCTTGGAAGGCTGAGGCTGGCAGATCACCTGAGGTCGGGAGTTTGAGACCAGCCTGACCAACATAGAGAAATCCTGTCTCTACTAAAAATAAAAAAATTAGCAGGGCGTGGTGGCGCATGCCTGTAATCCCTGCTACTCGCGAGGCCGAGGGAGGAGAATCGCTTGAACCTGGGAGGCGGAGGTTGCGGTGAGCCAAGATCACGCCATTGCACTCCAGCCTGGGCATTAAGAGCAAAACTCGGTCTCAAAAAAAAAAAAGAAGAGAGAAAGAAAGATAGGAATTATAAACAACAAGACTACTGCCTGGGTCCACCAGCTAAGTGACTACTTTGTAGATACCAAACTCCAAGTCTTAACAGCTCCCTTAGCTATTAAATTCAAATGCATGCCTCTGCAAAATAACAAATAACTACATATTGTGAGCACTGATGTTTAAGTATGATTAAAACATTGCCAATGAGCTACTACAGACAAAATTGTGATGACACGATGCATCTGGAAAGATGTAAAACAGCTTTGTTTTCTAAAAATCAATCATGTGTCAGTCACTGTGCTAGGTGTTTTCAGATGTTTCTCTTATTTAAATGTCCACAATGTGAACTACCACCAATAACCAACATCTGTGAAGCAAAAACTAGGACACTAAACTTTCAGTGAGCTATATACAGTATCTAATTAATGTTCACAGTAACACTGTAATGTAGTTATTATCCCCACTTTAAAGATAAGGAAACCAAAGTACCCAAGTCACAAAGCTAGAAAATGGCAGGATTAAGACTCAAACTCAGGCCAGCCAAACTCCCAAGCTGGTACTTTTAAACTCTCTAATTTGTGCCACCTCACGAATAAAAGTTTATAGTAATTATGGCAAGGGAGCTCTTGGGAGTGACAGAAATGCCTTAAAATTGGATTGTAGTAATGGTTGCACAACTCTGTAAATTTACTAAAAATCATTTGTGTATTTAAAATAAGTGAATTTTATGGTATGTAAATTACACTTCAATAAAGCTGTTAAAATAGTCATTAAGGGCTTTTTAATAGTCTTAGTTTTCAAAAATGTTAAGTAATAATGTAGAAACATAGAAACTATTCAAATCTGTTCTATGAGCACAGCAATAGCCCTATTAAATAGCTAAATTACATTGCTGTGAAGATTTCATTTAAATGTATCACACATTTATTACCATCTCCTCTATTATAGGTTCGTTTTATATGTTCCTGATTCAGAGAGAGAAAAATGGAAATTAAAATTCAAGTATCTACTCTGAGCTAGGCACTCCTCTGAGGCATTACTATGCCCATTTTACAGATGATAACTCGAGGTTTGGCAGCATTAAGTAACGGCCCCAAATCAATAAACTGTTGAGCTGGGATTAACACCAGGTCTTACATATTTGAAGTATAAGTTGGCCTGTGAAAAATGTTTTATCAAACAAAACCACATTGTAAGAAGAAAATCTTGGCTCTCTTCCCACCATGTCCCATGAGATTTTAACTCATTATTCTTGACCTTAACTTAATTTTTCATTGCTCTGGAACATTTCCATAGCAACCAGCATGTAGAGCCACATCAGAGAAGAGAAAATGTTTCACTGTCTTGAAAAATGAAGCTAGAAGCAGGAGACAAAAACACAAAGAAGAAAACTAATGAAGGCTTATTATAACACTTAATTTTTTAATCCTCAGCAGAGCATCAACTAATTTACAGTGGAAATAGAGTCTAAAATTTGAGGAGGCTCAAGGTTTTTCCAGCAGTAATATCTTGTGAAGAAAGACCCAGTTTTGATTGTAAAAATACCTCTTCCCAAAATGTATGGACTGAATTGTAACCCTATATATACAACATCCTGGATATAAATAATTTAATATGATTATGTTAGTACAAATGGTAAATACTTGGGACAGGCATAAAGAGAAGGGCTTCTGAGTTAGAGGGAAAAATAGCTTGAAAAATAGAAGTTGATAAAGAAAGGCTGAGGAAAGTTCAAGGGGTTAGTTCAGGTTGCTTACTTTTTCAGCGTTCAGAGGCAAAAAGAAAAATTTCTATCTCCAACCTACTGCCAGATTTAGGAGAAGAAGTAGTAAGAAAGGACAAAATCATTCATGGAGAAGCCGCTTGACCTGAGTTTGAAACAGAGTGCCTGAGAAAATAAGACAGTCTTTAACTTTATGTATATAGTTTGAATCTCCAGGTTCAAGTTATGCATTATATATAAATGTGCTACACTAAAGAGGGTGTTAGCCCCCAGTAGTTATCAAAGAGGTGGCAGAATGATGTGACCAGACTCAAAGGCATCATCTTTTTCTGTTTTTGTGTTTTTGAGACAGATTCTCATTCTGTTGCCCAGGCTGGAGTGCAGTGGTACGATCTTGGCTCACTGCAACCTCCACCTCCTAGGTTCAAGCCATTCTTGTGCAGAGTAGCTGGGATTACAGGTGTGCACCACCATGCCTGGCTAATTTTTGTATTTTTAGTAGAGATGGGGTTTCACCACGTTGGCCAGGTCTCAAACTCCTAGCCTCAAATGATCAGCCGCAGCCTCCCAAAGTGCAGGGATTATATAGGCGTGAGCCACCACGCCTAGCCAAAAGCATCATCTTTAAAGGTAGTAGCAAGGAAAATTTACCAATTAAGCAAAAAAGCAAAATGTTTTAATTTTTTCAGTTTTTGCATTAACACTCTGTTGAATATTACATATACTATACTGTCAAGTAAATATATAATCACCAATTTAGTGTTAGTACAAACACTAAGGATGTAATAAAACTGATTACTAAGATCAGAAGTATTTTTAGTATACATTGAGCATTTCAGTTTACTCATTACCGTCAAAAAATTTTACAAAATAGTTTATTCATTACCTTAACTGCTTTTAAATTAATCACAAATTTATGAAATTATTTTTTTTGTTGCTGTTGGGGGCAGGGGAGGTAAAAGTTGACATCTCCTTCTTAATTAAGCTTCTTTTCTAAATCAGAAAGATATTTCAGTCCCAAAATGAAAGATTCATGAATAAATTTTGAAGATGAGGCCAAATACTTTAATAAGACTAAATAGTTCTCCAGGTCATCTTTTGAAATCAGTCCTCTTGCTGCAATAATGGTTCATTTTTATAAAGGAAGTTTACTCCTGTTGTCTCCATAAGTTATTTTGAGACACACAAATCTGACTTGGCAAATAATAATTTGGAATGCAGGGACAAATAACCACAATAAAAAGAAAATCTAACCTGTGCCTAATAAATGTATGTTTCAGGTTGTTAAATACTATCCTACAGAATCCTAAGGAATATGATGAAATTAAGACATTTTAGAGGGTAGCACTAATATTCTGTTTTTTCAACTTGTCCTTCATTATTAGTTCTTTTCCCACTAGCATGCTTCAATGTTTGTTCAGGAGCTGAAAGAAATTTGTCTCTAACTTGTCTTATCTAAAAAAGAGTCATTCAATCCTTGTCCCTGTTTCCATCCACCACTATTTTGAAATAACTCTTAACAGGCACATTAAGAACTTTATGAAATTCAAGAGTCATATCTCAATTCTTATTTTACTTCTTTCTATACAGCATTTAATATTAAAGTTACTCCTACAAAAGTTGCCCTTTTCTGGCTTCTATATAACATACTGTCCAATAATTGGCAGGCCACTCCTTGCCCATATCTATTGAGGGCTTCTTCTTCTCTATCCATACTTGGAATAGTGGCGGTTCTTAGAATTCCTTTCTCAATTCTCTTCCCTAGAGAGTTTCCCTGAGTAATTTCATCTGTTTTTATGTTTTCAACTACCAACTAGATCCTGCTGACCTCCAAATGTCTCTCTCAAGTTCAGACTTCTCTTCTGAGTGCCAGGGCCATATAACCAGTTGACTACTAAGTCATCCAAGTTCATCTCCTCCCCACCAAACCTTTTGTTCTCTTTGTCAGTGACTGAGTAACATACCAATTACTTTGATAAAAGCACGGAGAATTGCCAGGCATGGTGGCTTATGCCTGTAATCCCAACACTTTGGGAAGCTGAAGTGACAGATTACCTGAGGTCAGGAGAGTTCGAGACCAGCCTGGCCAACGTGGTGAAACCCCGTCTCTACTAAAAATACAAAAATTAGCCAGACATGGTGGAGGGTGCTTGTAATCCCAGGTACTCGGGAGGCCACTATTAGAGAACACATGAATACTCCAGCTTGATAGATTTGCTAACATATACAGGACAGCTTCCTAAGTATTAAAAACCATAGAGAAAATAGTGACATTGGGTCTATTTCCCCCATTCTTCAACGTGGGTGGCCCTGACTTACTTTCAACAGTCGCATGCAACAGAAGTGATGATACTGGGAGAGTTTCAGAGCCTAGGTCTCAAGAGACTTTGCAGGAAGCTTGAACTAGCTTGTCTGAGGACAAGAGTACATGAAACAAAGAAAAGCTGTTTTATAATATCTCAGATCCCTAAAACCAGTCCTAATTTGAGCTGTCAGATGATTGCAGCTACACAAGTGGCCTCAGGGGAGACCAGCAGAACTACCAAACTAAACTCAGTCCAAATTGCTGACTCACAGAATTGTAAGCGAATAAAATGGTTGCTTTAAGCAGCTAAATTTTAGAGTGGTTTGTTATTTAATAATAATCTGGTGATTATATAATTAAGATAGTTTTACATATATAAATTTCATAGTCTTTTGAGAAAACATGTAATATTGACACAGAAATTTGAAAGGTTCTCTCAATTGAATTATAACCTTTTTGACAGAGCATATTTATCTGTTTTTAGGCTCTAAAAATCATTAAGATACTGACACACCTTCACAAACACAACATTTGGCTCCTCAATCCTGCATCATAAATTATCAGTAACAAAAAAGCAAAATGATACATTTTCAAAGCACAACATGGGCAATGAACCTCTTTTGACTTAAAAATATGTACCATTTGTGCTTAATTTAAACCTATCTAAAATTTATCATAATCCCACTCAACATACTTAAGTTGTGATCCATGCAACAGTCCTCTATGTTGATGTGCCAAAGCAGCATTATTAACTCTTAATACTGATAAAGTTTCGTGTGTTTCCAAGTTAGATGTTGTCAGTCCTTGCTGGTGACAATCTAAAGACCATTCATGGCCGAGTGCGGTGGCTCATGCCTGTAATCCCAGCACTTTGGAAGGCAAAGGCAGGTGGATTACCTGAGGTCAGGAGATCGAGACCAGCCTGGCCAACATGACAAAACCCCATCTCTACTAAAACTACAGTAAGTTAGCCAGACGTAGTGTTGGGTGCCTGTAATCCCTGCTACTTAGGAGGCTGAGGCAGGAGAACTGCTTGAACCCAGGAGGTAGAGGCCGCAGTGACCTGAAACCATGCTACTGCACTCCAGCCTGGGGAACAAGAGCAAAACTGCGTCTCATAAATAAATAAATAAATAAATACATACATACATACATACATACATACTGTTCTTTACCATCACTAGCTAAGGTTAGTCATTTTCAGCAAGTTATACTTTTTACCCACCTACAACTATCTTCATATACTCCCCAAATATTTTCTCTATCTCGAAACTGTGCGTTTGCTTGCCAAACACTAACTCATTTAATCTTTCCAATAACCTTCTGACATAGATATTATTACCTCTACTTTACTGATGAAGGAAGGAAAGAAAACTCAGTTATTCAACTAACTTAGTGATTTAGTCATAATTTGAACCCACATCTATCTGACTCCAAAACCTGTACTTTTTCTACCATAACACCATGTCTTCCAACTTTGAGCACTTGTAACTTATTATTATACTTTTTAATAATTATTTTATTAGTCAGCCACAATTAAAGATATAAATTAAATGATGCCTATTTTGGGTTTAATCTGAGCATGACTGGTTTTAAGTAGGAACTCTGGAACTGTTTAAACCTACTTGTTTATTAAAAAGAAAAAATCCGGTTGTAGCAGCAACTACTGTATTTCTTTTGAAGAGAACCACAAGGATAACTTTGTTTTGAATATTTTATTAAAATATTTCACTGAGAAATGAGAAGGGAACTAAAACAAAATGATTTATATATCTTAAGACACCTTACTGATATTTTAAGATGAAGTATAACATACATACAGATCAAGAGTGCTCAGTTCAATGCATTATCACAAAGTGAGCATACCTGCATACTTAAGACATACAACATTACCAGCATCTCAAAAGGCCCCCTCATCATCCCTCCCAATGATTACTCCTTTATTCTTCCCCAAATATCACTACTATCCTAACTCCTAACACAATAGGTTAGTTTTGCCTGGTTTAAAATTCTATATAATGGAATTATCAGTATGCATTCTTTTGTACTTGGCTTCTTTCACACAATGTTGTTGTTGTTGTTGCTATTATTTGAGTCAGGGTCTTGCTTTATCACCGAGGCTGGAGTGCAGTGGCATGATCATGGTTCACTGCAGCCTCGAACTTGTGGGTTCAAACGACCCTCCCACCTCAGCCTCCTGAGGAGCTGGGACTATGAGCATGGGCCACCATGCCTGGCTACTTTTTACACTTTTTGTAGACATGGGCTATATTGCTCAGGCTGATCTCAAACTCCTGACCTCAAGTGATCCTCCTACCTCAGCCTCCCAGATCAGTAGGATGTCAGGTGTGAGCCACTGTGTCCAGCCCACACAATATTATTTTTGTTAGATTTTGTTTTTCCCAGCATTTACTACATGTTAAACTGCTACAAAACATTCCAGGTAAAATGATCACAGTTAGGAAGCTACACTTTATGAACTTATTTTTGGAGCAGTGATGACTTGTAGATTTTGAATGCAGCAGATTTCTCATGTTGAACTGGAAGGAACAAAAATGGGTGTCAATAACAAAACTAGACAACAAAAATCTCCTCTTTACTCAAGAAAACGTAACAATGTATGCATCACACAGAGTATGTGTCACAAACTAATAGTCTCTTATTACTTGCTTCCTGCTCCTATTACTTGCTTCTATTTCTTTTTCCCAAGGATCCTGTGCTTTAGACTTCCTTGTGGCATTTGGTGGCTGCCATCATGTTCTGACTGATTCTAGAAACATGTAGATGTATTCACAATAGGTAGATACCTAATTATATATTTTGACCTAGAAATTTTATTTGTATTAAAAACCTAGTATATTTAACAATAATAGCAATAATAGCAATATTTTAAAAATGTATTTTCCTAATAATCTCGTAGGTCTTAAGGACATTTCATTACTTTGTTTTGTTTTGAAATATGCCTCCTAGAATTCAAACTATTTTCAGAAAACAATGTCACGGAGACTTAATTGCAGATACTTGAAAAACAGTGCTTGGAAAAGAAGAAAGAAGAAGGAAGCAGAAGCAGAAGTGGCAGCAGAGGAAGAAGCAGAAGAAGAGGGGAGGGGAGGAGGAGGAAGAAGAGAAAGAGGAAGAGGAGGAGCTGATTCATTTTCCATTTTAGAATTATTTCTCAACTATTATTGCAAACAAAATTCCATTTTGAAGAGTTTAAAAGAATGAAAAAATTGCTACATGAACTCCCAACACAGAATCCTATAGCTACAATGTATCTTGTTTATACTGTATTATTATTTTATCTTTATATAAAAGTGGCTTGAAACAGGAAATAATTGTAAAAGGGGATGTTTTGGCCGGGTGCGGTGGCTCACACCTGTAATCCCAGCACTTTGGGAGGCCAAGGCCGGCAGATCACCTGAAGTCAGGAGTTTGAGACCAGCCTGGCCAACACGGCGAAACCCCATCTCTAATAAAAATACAAAAATTAGTCAGGCGTGGTGGCGGGTGCCTGTAATCCCAGCTACTTGGGAAGCTGAGGCAGGCGAATCACTCGAACCCAGGAGGCGGAGGTTGCAGTGAGCCAAGATTGCACCACTGCACTCCAGCCTGGGCAACAGAGTGAGACTTTGTCTCGAAAAAAAAAAAAAAAAGATGTTTTGCTGATTGATTCCCCAGTAGCTGCGAATGTTAGAGAACCTACTGACTGCCTGCTGCTGTATCAGAATCAAATATAAGACACTTCCTCCAAAATATGTAATGATGATCTTTCAGGGATTAAATTCATGCTTAGGTTTGTATAATGTGTATGTTATAGGGAAGAGGAAATGAAAAGTTGAGATAAGTCTAACTACTGTGGATTGCACAATTAACAGTTAAGTCTATTTATCGCTTGGTAAAAACAGGGACCCTGGTTAAGAATATAGTTTGTCCTACTCTTCCTCCAACCCTGAACCTTCTCCCCATTTCTCTACAGGCATTAATATATGAAGAGAAGGCCTTCCTGATCACCTTATTTCAAATAGATACCCCAATCTCAATCCCTCCCCAGCCCTCTGCTATCAAACCACATGTTAAACTGCATGCTTCCCATCTCTTTCCTGATTAATTTTTCTCAACAATACTTCTCATCATCCAACATCTATGTTTTATATTTATTTTGTTACAGTGTATACCCATTGCTACTGAAATATTAGCTCCTAAATATTAGCTCCTTAAGTGGGCCAGGCATGGTGGCTCATGTCTGTAATCCTGGCACTTTGGGAGGCCAAGGCAGGCAGACCACTTGAGGTTAGGAGTTCAGCCTGGCCAACATGGTGAACCCATCTCTACTAAAAACACAAAAAATTAGCTGGGTATGGTGGCACGCATCTGTAGTCCCAGCTACTTGGGGGGCTGAGGCACGAGAATCACTTGAATCCGGGAGATGGAGGTTGCAGTGAGCTGAGATCGTGCCACTGCACTATAGCCTCAGCCACAGAGCAAGACTCAGTCTCAAAAACAAACAAACAAACAGATGCTTGTTTCTATCTTTAATTATTTTTGAGTACACTCTATGTGCCAGGAAGTCTTTTATGTGGATCACATGCATACACTTCATCCTCGCAA